>NC_047108.1:31184131-32384131 GCF_902500255.1 Thalassophryne amazonica | reverse complement strand
CGTCCATGTTGTGAGTCCAGTCCAGTTTGTTGTTCAGATGAACACCCAGGTACTTATAAGAGTCCACTCTCTCAATGTCCCATCCCTGGATGTTCACTGGGAGGAGTGTAGTGGGGCGGCGTCTGGAGTCCACCACCATCTCCTTGCGTTGATGAGGAGGTGGTTCCTCTGACACCAGTCCACAAAGTCCTGCGTTAGTCCTCTGTACTCCGCATCATCATCGTCCATAATAAGTCCAATGAGGGCGGAGACATCACAGAACTTCTGCAGGACACAGCTGTCCGTTTAGTAGGCTGACATCGTTAAATAGGTGGCTGGCGCAGTTTTGTAGACAGCAAGGTTTTAGCTTTATCGATAACTGGCTTTCGTTCTGGGGCTGCCGTGGCTTGCTGATGCCGGACGGCCTCCACCCTACTGGGGAAGGCACTGCCATCTTGTCTGCGAACATAGATAGAGCTCTACAGGGAGGGTAACATTAGGAATCTACAGCAGGCCACGGAGCAGGTGATTAGAGGCCCTGCAAGGCTTATGACAAATGTGGGTGTGGAATCCATTAGCTTACTGGGGAATTTAGTGCAGAAACTCCACTATGGTGTTGGTGCAGTTTATTTGCCAGGGAGGGAATTTCAACAAGTTTAGTCTGTGGCCTGCTTCCGTAGTCGTGTCCATAAAAATCATAGAGGGATATGCTTTCCAAACTTAATACCCATTACTATATTGGATGATGTTGAAACTGAGGATGGCCCAGTGGTTGTTCTAGCAATAGCAAAGATTTCGTGTCTGCTACCTACAACGCGCGTGGCATGTCTTAAACCTAAACCTACTTCTAGGCATCTTATATATGCTACTCTGGAACCACCCCTAAACCCAAACAGTTCAACTGTCAACCCCACTGAGGTCCTTAGACTGGGTCTCATTAACATAAGATCATTGTCCTCAAAATCATTGTTGATCAATTATCTAATTATTGATCATCACTTAGATATGATTGGGCTATGTGAAACCTGGCTTAAACCTACAGCTGTCCTCCCCTTAAATGAGGCCTGCCCACCAGCATATACATTTAGTCACGGCCCTCGTGATGCAAAGCAAGGCAGGGGTGTTTTGCTCTTATTTATTAATCTAGGTTTAGCTTATTAGCTGTTGGGGTTACAAATATCACTCGTTTGAGCATCCGATTCTCCGCTCTGCTCAGGATATTTACACATTGCCAAGGTCAGAAGAATAAAAATCAGTCGTATTATTTTGTCACTGTATATAGGCCTCCTGGCCCATATTCTGAATTCTTAGATGAATTTGGTGCGTTCATCTCTAACTTGTCAACTAGATAACATTCTGATCATTGGTGACTTTAACATTCATATAAATAAGCCTTCTGATCCCCTCTGCAAATCATTTATGGAAATTGTGGATGCATTAGGATTTCGGCAATGCATTCGGGATTCGACGCACATTAGTGGAAATACCCTGGATCTGGTTCTCGCATGTGGTATTGCTGTCACAAATATTGCCATCATGCCTCTTACATCAGTGGTGTCTGATCACTCACTTATTAAGTTTACAGTTTCCCTGCTGTGTTTAGAACGAAATTGGCGTCGTTCAAAATTAGGTCATTTTGAATACCTGGTCATGCTGTTCTGCCTCACTAACGCCCCCACGACGTTCCAAGCTTTGGTAAACGACGTCTTGCGGGACTTCCTGCACCGATTCGTCTTTGTATATCTGGACGATATACTCATTTTTTCTCCGGACCCTGAGACTCATGTACGGCATGTACGTCAGGTCCTGCAGCGGTTGTTGGAGAACCGGCTGTTTGTGAAGGGCGAGAAGTGTGAGTTTCACCGCACCTCTTTGTCCTTCCTGGGGTTTATCATCTCCTCCAACTCCGTCGCCCCGGATCCGGCCAAGGTCGCGGCGGTGAGAGACTGGCCCCAACCTATGAGCCGTAGGAAGCTGCAACAGTTCCTCGGCTTTGCAAATTTTTACAGGAGGTTCATCAAGGGGTATAGTCAGGTAGTTAGCCCCCTGACAGCCCTGACCTCTCCAAAAGTCCCCTTCACCTGGTCGGATCGGTGCGATGCCGCGTTCAGGGAGTTGAAACAGCGCTTCTCGACTGCACCCGTCTTGGTGCAGCCCGATCCCAGTCGCCAGTTTGTGGTTGAAGTGGACGCCTCTGACTCAGGGATAGGAGCCGTGCTATCCCAGAGCGGAGAGACCAATAAGGTCCTCACCAGTGTGCCTATTTCTCCCGCAGGTTGACCCCAGCAGAACGGAACTATGACGTGGGCAATCGAGAACTCCTAGCAGTGAAAGAGGCTCTTGAGGAGTGGAGACATCTGTTGGAGGGAGCGTCAGTGCCATTCACGGTTTTTACTGACCACCGGAACCTGGAGTATATCAGGACCGCCAGGCGGCTGAACCCCAGGCAAGCCCGCTGGTCACTGTTCTTTGGCCGTTTTGACTTCCGGATTACCTACCGCCCCGGGACCAAGAACCAGAGGTCGGATGCCTTGTCCCGGGTGCATGAAAATGAAGTCAAAACCGAGCTGTCGGATCCACCGGAACCCATCGTTCCGGAGTCCACTATCGTGGCCACCCTTACCTGGGACATGGAGAAGACCGTCTGGGAGGCCCTGGCATGGAGCCCGGACCCCGAACAGGGCCAAAGAACAGACTGTATGTCCCACCAGAGGCCAGGGCTGCCGTCCTGGACTTCTGTCACGGGTCCAAGCTCTCCTGCCACCCAGGGGTGCGTAGGACCGTGGCAGTGGTCCGGCAGCGCTTCTGGTGGGCGTCCCTGGAGGCTGACGTCCGGGCATACATCCAGGCCTGCACCACCTGCACCAGGGGCAAGGCGGACCACCAAAAGGCACAGGGACTCCTTCAGCCACTTCCTGTGCCTCATTGCCCCTGGTCCCACATTGGTCTGGATTTCGTCACGGGCCTCCCGCCGTCCCAGGGGCACACCACCATCCTCACGATAGTGGACCGGTTCTCCAAGGCGGCCCACTTCGTGGCCCTCCCGAAGCTCCCGTCGGCCCAGGAGACAGCGGATCTCCTGGTCCACCATGTCGTACATCTGCATGGGATACCAACAGACATTGTCTCCGATCGTGGTCCCCAGTTTTCCTCGCAGGTTTGGAGAAGTTTCTGCCGGGAGCTGGGGGCCACCGTGAGCCTCTCGTCTGGATATCACCCACAGACCAACGGACAGGCAGAACGGGCTAACCAAGAGCTGGAGCAGGCCCTGCGCTGTACCACATCCGCACACCCGACGGCTTAGAGTGAACATCTGGCCTGGATCGAGTATGCGCATAACAGCCAAGTGTCCTCTGCCACCGGCCTCTCCCCGTTCGAGGTGTGTCTGGGGTACTAGCCCCCTTTGTTTCCTGTGGTGGAGGGAGAGGTCGGTGTGCCCTCGGTCCAGGCCCACCTACAGAGATGCCGTCGGGTGTGGCGCACCGCCCGTTCGGCCTTGTTGAGGGCCCGGACGAGGGCAAAGACCCATGTAGACCGTCGACGGTCCCCAGCCCCCGCATATCGGCCCGGGCAGGAGGTGTGGCTATCTACAAGGGACATCCCCCGCCAGGTTGATTCCCCCAAACTTAAGGACCGGTACATTGGGCCCTACAAGATCCTCAAGGTCCTCAGTCCCGCCGCAGTGAGGCTCCAACTCCCGGCCTCACTGCGGATCCATGTTTCCATGTTCCATGTTTCGAGACTAAAACCACATCACACCTCACCCCTCTGTACACCCGGTCCGGCGCCGCCTCCTGCCCGTATCATCGACGGGGAGCCGGCTTGGACAGTGCGCCGGCTCCTGGATGTCCGTCGAATGGGCCGGGGTTTCCAGTATTTGGTGGACTGGGAGGGGTATGGACCCGAAGAACGCTCCTGGGTGAAGAGGAGCTTCATCCTGGACCCGGCCCTCCTGGCCGATTTTTACCGTCGCCACCTGGACAAGCCTGGTCGGACGCCAGGAGGCGCCCGTTGAGGGGGGGTCCTGTTGTGTGGACCGCCAGAAGAGGAGGTACTGCTGGCCCACCACCAGAGGGCGCCCTGTCTGAAGTGTGGGCTTCAGGCACGAGAGGGCGCTGCCACCTCCCAAGAGCGGCCGGGTTGACAGCTGTCACTCATCGGCTATGACAGCTGTCACCAATCATCTGCGCCTCACCCCAAATAAAAGCAGGACGACACCTCCACCACGTCGCCGAGATATCGTTCTTCCAAGGAGGTAACTCTCTCAGCCTGAGAATTCATAAACGTTGTTTTCTGTTGATACATTGTGGCAGCTGTCTTCCCGAAGGACCGGCGTATGCTGCGACTGCTTCGCTCTGCATTCCGCCAGATAAGTAATTAGACAGGAGCTGCACGAGCGTGTGATTAGAGGTGGAGGTGGAATAACCACCATCCTTGTTACGGGGTGTACACACACCCACACCTGACTGTTTTTGCTCTTCGCCAGCAGTACCAGATCCGACACGCGGAGACGGTGGCCACCTGAGGAACTCGGGACCTGGCGGCTCCAGTATCCTCCTGGTTCGGTGGCGGAGGAAATCGTGTGGTTCCGGTTCTTCTCCAGACGGACGTCTCCTATCGTCAAGCCTGCCCACACGACACCTTTATTAATTGACTTTGTATTCGTTCTATAATCTGCTGTGTGTAATTGTGGCATTCACAACAATAAAGTGTTCAAATTTAACTTCTCCTATTGTCCGTTCATTTGCGCCCCCTGTTGTGGGTCCGTGTCACTACACTTTCACAACAACCTGTTTCATATGACTTTCCTGTGTGAGCATAGGATACTGTGGAAAGAGGTTTAGTTTAGGTAACAGTGTGTTATACTTACCTGATTAACAACCTGAAAAGGAAGGAAAAAATGTTATTGTGCTGTCAGTGTTTTTGCACATATTTTATTTTGATTGTAACATTTGTATTTCATTGTGTTGCAGTTGCAGGCACCAGAGGATTTCAGTAAATCTTTCAACCTGGAATCAAGCCTGCTGGGTCTTCTTGTTAGCTATCTGTCAAGAAATACATCTCACGTATTGTCATGGACAGAATAATGGTTCTTGGTCCAGTGAGACATTGGCATCAATTTGACCAGTTAACGCTTAGCCTCGGCTCATGTGTCATACATCACACTGACAAAGTGAGGAACCCTGGGGTAATTTTTGATCCTTTGTTGTCCTTTGGCCTCCACATTAGAAATATTACTAGGACTGCTTTCTTCCACCTGCGAAATATAACGAAGATTCGTCCCATCCTGTCTATGGCTGATGCTGAGACTCTGATCCATGCATTTATCTCTTCTAGATTGGACTACTGCAATGCTCTATTTTCTGGTTTACCGCAGTCTAGCATTAGGGGTCTCCAATTGGTTCAAAATGCTGCAGCCAGACTTTTGACACGAAGCAGAAAGTTCGACCACATTACACCCATTTTAGCATCCCTTCACTGGCTTCCTGTCCCAGTGAGATCAGATTTTAAGGTTCTGCTACTAACCTATAAAATTATTCATGGAGTGGCACCTCCCTACCTAGCTGACCTAATTAAACCTTACGTACCGGTCCGGGCTTTACGTTCTCAGGGTGCAGGACTACTTTGTGTCCCTAAGGTGAATAAGAAGTCTGCAGGTCACAGAGCTTTTTCTTATTGTCCGGACCTCTACTGGTGGTTGGCTGTCACTGCGGTATTGTATCACTTCCTGTTCTGGAGCACAGCTGTGTTTTGCTGTATCTGTTAGCTGTTTAAACTGCATAGTTACATTGATCTAGATAACTAGATAACGATTTATTTCACAGTGTAATCTTCACGTGCCTTAACTAAAGCACTCTCTCTGCTGAATCACCTCTAAATTATTTTCACTTTGTATGTTTTTAGGAATCCGCTAGCTTAGCGCAGCTATTAGCTCTTAGCCGGTTTAGCATGGCGGCTTCTCCTGTCTCTCCCCCACTTTTCTGCACTGGGTGTGAAATGTTTAGTTATTCCTCGGCCTCCTTTAGCAGTAACGGTACTTGTAATAAGTGTAGCTTGTTCGTAGCTTTGGAGGCCAGGCTGGGCGAATTGGAGACTTGGCTCCACTAGCCAGGCCCCTGTAGTTGGTGCGGACCAAGGTAGCTTAGCCGCCGTTAGCTGTCCCCCAGCAGATCCCGAGCAGCCGGGAAAGCAGGCCGGCTGGGTGACTGTGAGGAAGAAGCGTAGTTCTAAACAGAAGCCCCTGTACACCACCAACCCGTTCACATTTCTAACCGTTTTTCCCCGCTCGGCGACACACCTGCCGAGGAACAAACTCTGGTTATTGGCGACTCTGTTTTGAGAAATGTGAAGTTAGCGACACCAGCAACCGTAGTCAAATGTCTTCCGGGGTCCAGAGCAGGCGACATTGAAGGAAATTTGAAACTGCTGGCTAAGGCTAAGCGTAAATTTGGTAAGATTGTAATTCACGTCGGCAGTAATGACACCCGGTTACGCCAATCGGAGGTCACTAAAATTAATACTGAATCAGTGTGTAACTTTGCAAAAACAATGTCGGACTCTGTAGTTTTCTCTGGGCCCCTCCCCAATCGGACCGGGAGTGACATGTTTAGCCGCATGTTCTCCTTGAATTGCTAGCTGTCTGAGTGGTGTCCAAAAAATGAGGTGGGCTTCATAGATAATTGGCAAAGCTTCTGGGGAAAACCTGGTCATGTTAGGAGAGACGGCATCCATCCCACTTTGGATGGAGCAGCTCTCATCTCTAGAAATCTGGCCAAATTTATTAAACCCTCCAAATTGTGACTATCCAGGGTTGAGACCAGGAAGCAGAGTTGTAGTCTTACACACCTCTCTGCAGCTTCTCTCCCCCTGCCATCCCCCCAATACCCCATCCCCGTAGAGACGGTGCCTGCTCCCAGACCACCAATAACCAGTAAAAATCTATTTAAGCATAAAAATTCAAAAATAAAAATAATATAGCACCTTCAACTGCACCACAGACTAAAACAGTTAAATGTGGTTTATTAAATATTAGGTCTCTCTCTTCTAAGTCCCTGTTAGTAAATGATATAATAATCGATCAACATATTGATTTATTCTGCCTTACAGAAATCTGGTTACAGCAGGATGAATATGTTAGTTTAAGTGAGTCAACACCCCCGAGTCACACTAACTGTCAGAATGCTCGAAGCACGGGTCGAGGAGGAGGATTAGCAGCAATCTTCCACTCCAGCTTATTAATTAATCAAAGACCCGGACAGAGCTTTAATTCATTTGAAAGCTTGACTCTTAGTCTTGTCCATCCAAATTGGAAGTCTCAAAAACCAATTTTATTTGTTATTATCTATCATCCACCTGGTCGTTACTGTGAGTTTCTTTGTGATTTTTCAGACCTTTTGTCTGACTTAGTGCTTAGCTCAGATAATTATAGTGGGTGATTTTAACATCCACATAGATGCTGAGAATGACAGCCTCAACACTGCATTTAATCTATTATTAGACTCAGTTGAGCCCACCCACCACTTTAACCACACTTTAGATCTTGTTCTGACTTATGGTATGGAAATTGAAGACTTAACAGTATTCCCTGAAAACCCCTTTTTGTCTGATCATTTCTTAATAACATTTACATTTACTTTAATGGACTACCCAGCAGTGGGGAATAAGTTTAATTACAGTAGAAGTCTTTCTGAAAGTGCTGTAACTAGGTTTAAGGATATGATTCCTTCTTTGTTATGTTCTTCAATGCCATATACCAACACAGTGCAGAGTAGCTACCTAAACTCTGTGAGTGAGATAGATTATCTCGTCAATAGCTTTACATCCTCATTGAGCACAACTTTGGATGCTGTAGCTCCTCTGAAAAAGAGAGCCTTAAATCAGAAGTGCCTGACTCCGTGGTATAACCCACAAACTCGCAGCTTAAAGCAGATAACACGTAAGTTGGAGAGGAAATGGCATCTCACTAATTTAGAAGATCTTCATTTAGCCTGGAAAAAGAGTCTGTTGCTCTATATAAAAGCCATCCATAAAGCTAGGACATCTTACTATTCATCACTAATTGAAAAAAATAAGAACAACCCCAGGTTTCTTTTCAGCACTGTAGCCAGGCTGACAAAGAGTCAGAGCTCTATTGAGCCGAGTTTAACTTTAACTAGTAATGACTTCATGAATTTCTTTGCTAATAAAATTTTTAACTATTAGAGAAAAAATTATTCATAACCATCCCAAAGACATATCTTTATGTTCAGCTGCTTTCAGTAATGCTGGTATTTGGTTAGACTCTTTCTCTCCGATTGTTCTGTCTGAGTTACTTTCATTAGTCACTTCCTCCAAACCATCAACATGTCTATTAGACCCGATTCCTACCAGGCTGCTCAAGGAAGCCCTACCATTAATTAATGCTTTGATCTTAAATATGATCAATCTATCTTTATTAGTTGGCTATGTACCACAGGCTTTTAAGGTGGCAGTAATTAAACCATTACTTAAAAAGCCATCACTTGACCCAGCTATCTTAGCTAATTATAGGACAATCTCCAACTTTCCTTTTCTCTCAAAAATTCTTGAAAGGGTAGTTGTAAAACAGCTAACTGATCATCTGCAGAGGAATGGTCTATTTGAAGAGTTTCAGTCAGGTTTCAGAATTCATCATAGTACAGAAGCAGCATTAGTGAAGGTTACAAATGATCTTCTTATGGCCTCAGACAGTGGACTCATCTCTGTGCTTGTTCTGTTAGACCTCAGTGCAGCTTTTGCTGACCATAAAATTTTATTACAGAGATTAGAGCATGCCATAGGTATTAAAGGCACTGCGCTGCAGTGGTTTGAATCATATTTATCTAATAGATTACAATTTGTTCATGTAAATGGGGAGTCTTCTTCACAGACTGAGGTTAATTATGGAGTTCCACAAGGTTCTGTGCTAGGACCAATTTTATTCACTTTATACATGCTTCCCTTAGGCAGTATTATTAGAAAGCATTGCTTAAATTTTCATTGTTACGCAGATGATACCCAGCTTTATCTATCCATGAAACCAGAGGACACACACCAATTAGCTAAACTGCAGGAATGTCTTTCAGACATAAAGACATGGATGACCTCTAATTTCCTTCTTTTAAATTCAGATAAAACTGAAGTTATTGTACTTGGCCCCACAAATCTTAGAAACATGGTGTCTAACCAGATCCTTACTCTGGATGGCATTACCCTGACCTCCAGTAATACTGTGAGAAATCTTGGAGTCATTTTTGATCAGGATATGTCCTTCAATGCATATATTAAGAAAATATGTAGGACTGCTTTTTTGCATTTGCGCAATATCTCTAAAATTAGAAAGGTCTTGTCTCAGTGATGCTGAAAAGCTTATTCATGCATTTATTTCTTCTAGGCTGGACTATTGTAATTCATTATTATCAGGTTGTCCTAAAAGTTCCCTGAAAAGCCTTCAGTTAATTGAAAATGCTGCAGCTCGAGTACTGACGGGGACTAGAAGGAGAGAGCATATTTCACCCATACTGGCTTCTCTTCATTGGCTTCCTGTTAATTCCAGAATAGAATTTAAAATTCTTCTTCTTACTTATAAGGTTTTGAATAATCAGGTCCCATCTTATCTTAGGGACCTCATAGTACCATATCACCCCAATAGAGCGCTTCGCTCTCAGACTGCAGGCTTACTTGTAGTTCCTAGGGTTTGTAAGAGTAGAATGGGAGGCAGAGCCTTCAGCTTTCAGGCTCCTCTCCTGTGGAACCAGCTCCCAATTCGGATCAGGGAGACAGACACCCTCTCTACTTTTAAAACTTTCCTTTTTGCTAAAGCTTATAGTTAGGGTTGGATCAGGTGACCCTGAACCATCCCTTAGTCATGCTGCTATAGACTTAGACTGCTGGGGGGTTCCCATGATGCACTGAGTGTTTCTTTTTATTCACCTCTTTTTGCTCTGTATGCACCACTCTGCATTTAATCATTAGTGATCGATCTCTGCTCTCTTCCACAGCATGTCTTTTTCCTGATTCTCTTCCCTCAGCCCCAACCAGTCCCAGCAGAAGACTGCCCCTCCCTGAGCCTGGTTCTGCTGGAGGTTTCTTCCTGTTAAAAGGGAGTTTTTCCTTCCCACTGTCACCAAGTGCTTGCTCATAGGGGGTCGTTTTGACCGTTGGGGATTTTCTGTAATTATTGTATGGCTTTTGCCTTACAATATAAAGCGCCTTGGGGCAACTGTTTGTTGTGATTTGGCGCTATATAAATAAAATTGATTTGATTTGATCGTGCCCCTGTTCTGTGGAATGATCTCCCTGCATCAATAAAACAGTCAGATTCTGTGGAGACTTTCAAGTCCAGACTTAAGACGCACTTATTTTCCCTTTCATATGGCTAGCATACTGGTACAGTTTTGTTTTACGCTTTTTACTCTTGTAATTCATTTATTACTAATTCTGGGTCTTTTAGTGAAGTTTAGGGCTAGTGGCCGGCGATCACCTTAGTATTTCTTGTGTTTTCTTGTTGTTTAATGCTGGCAAATTATACAGTATTTTTTTGTCTTTCTGATGCCTGATTCTGTTTTTTCTCTCTGTTTAAGGTGCAGCTCCATCCAGAGATGGGAGTTGTATTCGTGTTGGCGAGCCTCCTGTCCTGTGCGCCAATAGCATTTCTTATATACGAGGTCTGTTAGAAAAGTATCCGACCTTTTTATTTTTTTTCAAAAACCATATGGATTTGAATCACGTGTGATTGCATCAGCCAAGCTTGAACCTTCGTGCGCATGCGTGAGTTTTTTCATGCCTGTCGGCTGCGTTATTCGCCTGTGAGCAGGCTTTGTGTGAGCAGTGGTCCACCCCTCTCATCAGATTTTTATTGCGAATAAATGTCTGAACGATTTGGAGCTTTGCTGCATCAATTTTTTCCAGAAACTGTGAGAGACCTCCAGGTGGTAACCATTCGGAAAATTCAAATGGCTTTCAGGGACAATTTTATGGGGATTACACAGATTAAGGAGTGCTCCAGCCGGTTTAAAGACCGCCCACAGCTGCTGAGAGCGCGAGCGGTGGAGCCCCATGGCGCAATGCAATGCCATGATGAAGCCTCACAGGACATGTTCTGGCATGTCCAGGCTCATCCACAATTTCTTGGTTAGTCACACGACTGAAAACCCACCGACAGCCGTCTGAAAGCCGTCCTGTGAGACCAACACGGAGGTGGTTTTGTGCCGCGCCGTGAGCGGCTCCGTGGCTCATCCGTCCGCTTTTCTTTCCATGAAAAAAACTCCTGTAACAGTGGAATGTGCCGAAAAAGTACTGATGTCCACGTCTCCTGCCATTGTTGTGTAACTCAGACAACGTCCCGGATCAACAAAGCCTTCACGTTGGAAATTATCTGGTTGATTCAGCCTGTCGATCGGCGCTCGGAGTGCGGCGCGCTCTCAGCAGCTGTGGGCGGTCTTTAAACCGGCTGGAGTACTCCTTAATCTGTGTAATCCCCATAAAATCGTCCCTGAAAGCCATTTGAATTTTCCGAATGGTTACCACCTAGAGGTCTCTCACAGTTTCTGGAAAAAATTGATGCAGTCTTGCTAGTCAGACGACGTCCCAGATAAAACACAGCATCCAGTTTGGAAATGAACGGCACATTCCACTGTTACAGGAGTTTTTGTCATGGAAAGAGGATCGGAGGAATTCCGCGCGTTGCGGCCGTGACGCATGGCGCAAGGCAACGCCGTGATGACCCCCCCTGGAGGTCTCTCACAGTTTCTGGAAAAAATTGATGCAGCAAAGCTCCACATCGTTCAGACATTTATTCGCAATAAAAATCCGACGAGAGGGGTGGACCACTGCTCACACAAAGCCTGCTCACAGGCGAATGATGCAACCGACAGGTGTGAAAAAAACTCACGCATGCGCACGAAGGTTCAAGCTTGGCTAATGCAATCACATGTGATTCAAATCCATATGGTTTTTGAAAAAAATAAAAAGGTCGGATACTTTTCTAACAGACCTCGTATTTGTCAGTGAATTGTTCTGTGAATTGTTCTGTAATTTATGTTTGTAGCATGGTCCAAGCAGACGGTCATCCCTTTGAGTCTGGTCTGCTTGAGGTTTCTTCCTCAGAGGGAGTTTTTCCTTACCACTGTTACTCTGGGGGTTGGTAAGGTTAGACCTTACCTGTGTGAAGCGCTTTGAGGCAACTCGGTTGTGATTTGGTGCTATATAAATGAAAAAAAAATTGAAAAATTTTTTTTGCACCCCTACATTACAGTGCAAATTTGGGAAAACTTATGTTTGGGAAAAACCAAACCAAACCAAATAATAAATGCATACAGTTCCGGTGTCGCCTACCGAGCTGTCCCACCTTAAAATTGGTCCGCCCTGCCTTCACTGCACATGCATCATTAGCCACGGTTCACCAATTAATACATAGTTTCTGCTTCAAACTGCACTGCATTTTATTTATTTGGGGGGTAGTTTTAAGACAGAACAACAAACAAAAAATGATAAGTTTTTTGTTTTTCTGATTTGAGTTTAAAATATAAACCAAAGAACTATCAGGTTGAGTGGACAGAGACGTCTGGACACTTATGCAGGACTCAGACTCTCAGCTCTGTAGTTTAAGATCATTTACTGGTTGGTAAAGCAGGTCTGGCACACAAAAAAGGAGTCCAAGATCAGCAAACATATCAATAACATCAGGCGATAAGGCATGGTCGAAAAAACAGGCAGTTGGTCAAAAACACATGGCAAGCAGGACTAAGAGAAATGAACAGAGCTGGAAGCAAAAGCATAAAGCATAGTGATCTGGCCGAGAACTAGTGGAACCAGTGAAGCGTATATACACCCTGGTGATGAGCCACAGATTGGAAGCAGGTGTGCGGAAAGCTCCAGAATAGGGTGTGGCCCAGACAGTGTACACCGCCAAGCACCAGGAGAGATAGGGAAAGACAAAGCCCAAGCAGGAAAAACCCAACAAGAGAAAACAGACCCAGAAAAACAAATCAAAACTAAACTAAGCAGCATGACAAAATATAATGCAAAGGTTCAGGCCATGACAGTACACCCCCCCAGCAGCTGACTCCAGATGGCCCAGGAGTGTCAGGATGTTCAACATGGAAGTCCCAGATTAGGTCAGGGTCCAGAATGAAGCAGGAGGGGATCCAGGAGTGCAAGAACAAACGATACACTGATTCAGATCCTTTTCTTTCATATTCATAAGTGGTTAATGCACTTGGTTTCAGTGCAGAAGGTTCCCGGTTCGAATCCCACCCCTGCCACATTTCTCCATGTAAGGTGGAGTTGGGTCAGGAAGGGCATCTTGCGTAAAACTTGTCCCAATTCAACCTGCAGATCCACCTTAGATTTGCTGTGGCGACCCTGAGTGCAAACAAGGGAGCAGCCGATGGGACTTGTGCTTTTATTGCTGGATCACAGCTAAGCTTCTGTTTCAATACATATTCAATAAAATGGCACTGTAACGGAACAGTGTAATAATTAACACAGTCCAAAGGTCCTTAGTTTTAGAATTGCTTATTATTATTATTATTCATAATAATAATAATTCAAATTTTGAGAATATTTTTTTTGAATTTTAAATAAATGTGTTGAGAAACAAAACTAATTCATCATGCCAAAAAAGTTCTAATTTGAAGAAACATAGTCAAAATGAGAATAAAGTTATGAGTTCAAGACCCAAAGTCTAAATGTTATTAAAATAAAAGCAAAAAAAAGTGGGAAAATATTGTATAAAGTCTTAAAGTGATCCAACTGTAGAAAGTCTCTTTTTTGTCTACAATTTAGTTACAGATGGTTGTTGTTTCACATTAAACATCTCCAAAGTCCCACATTTCTATGACTGTGCATGTCCAAATTCTTCCCACATCTGCCCATATCTGCACATCTGTTGCTGTCACACACCTGAGGTCATGTGTAGTCCGTATGACACGTCCACCTGGTCTTTAAAACAAAGGAAGACATGCCCTTCTCCAAAGAGGGAGAGGGTGTGGCAGCAGCAGCAACAGCCTGTGCTGGCAGACAATAATTTGATGTTATGGTGTTAATTTTTGTGAATGGGTGAAGAGTCTTTCAAACTAAATTAGTATTTAACTGGATCCTCTTTCTCCTTCGTGTCCTTTTGCAGAGTCCAGTCACTCTTGTTTGATTGTGCCCCGCATTTGTTGTATTTCTTTGCAAAATATATTATAATTTATTCTCAGAATAATTAATGTTTCATCATCAAGTGATGATGGTTTATTAAACTATAAACATATGACACCTTTATATGCAAAATCACTTTTTTCATCCCCCCACCTAATATTTTGTTGCACCATTAAATTCTTCTCACTGGATAAACTCATGTACACTGAGCAGTGAGTTACGTTCATAACTGGTTCATAAGTGGTTCATAACTGAGCGGCGGTAATTAAGTGTTTGCTGTGGCAGTGCATGTGTGTGTGTTTATCACACACAATAAAATGTAAATGTACTTTCCTGTAGATGCACATGTGTGGTAGTAGAATAATTTCATGACTGCAATTTATATAAACAAAGATGAGACAAACATTGTGTTGCAAAACAATGCCCTGCAAGAAATGAATTTGTAATACCACAAAAACTGTAATACACTGGAACATTACTGGATTTCAGCATATACTGGAATGTTAACCTGTGAAATAAATGCAGATATGTCACATTTAAAGTGTTTAATTGATAATTGGAAATCTTAAACTCAAAACAGTTTTTTGCTTAGAATTAAATAATCTTTATTTTGAAAACAAAACATTAACAGTTGGAAATGAACATTTTCCATGTGACTTCTAACAGTGGCATAGATGTGCACACTCCATATTATCTACACGTTCGACATTCATCCTGTAATCATTGTCAGCTGTGTCCATTGACGTGACATTGGTCGGCTGTTAACATTGGTTCCTGGGACTCCTTCCTGCTCCTCCGCAGCTTCGGCATGATTGGAGGGACGCTGCGATTGACAGTGATGGAGCTGCTCCCGTCGGGCTACACACACACAAAGTTCTGTTGGTGCCTCTCATGTAAGGCGATATTAATCTGTCTAAACCATTCATGCTCTGCAATGGCAAATTTGAGTTGTTTAGATAATATGTGAGCCAGCACTTTATTAACAGTTTTCATGTTGAGTTCAATATATAATTAGCACAAACAGTGGTGGCTTTGGTGGCCACCAAACCTAGGCTTTGAAAATGAAATTTAAATACAAACACATTTTAAGCCGCATGTAACCTGAGCCATCCATATATTGCGAGAGAAAGAAGGAAGGAAGATGCCACATTCACACCAAGTCCTTTCCACAAGGTTGTGTGTACTACTCAGTTTTACAACATTAGGAATTATTATTCAGTGATCAGCAATTAATGGTTTCTTCTCTGATTTACAACATTTCAGTGCTGAAACAGTCTCTCTCTGAACATACATGTTCACTCAGTGCTCTGCTTGACCATGTCCCATGCTATCTTCTTCTTTCTTGGTTAAATTCATACAAAATCCTTTCTGGAGGGTTGTCTGTAAACACTAGACCATAAGCCAGTAGTCAATTTTGACCAAATCAGTATCACTTAAGGGGACTAAAGGACACTTACAATCCAGCCTCAGTGTACCATGGCCTACACAAAAATGTATGATAGCCATACCAGAGTTGTAGGGGTCAAAAGTTAAAGTTGCTCTAAAAAAAGTGATGCAAATTATTGGTTGAACTAAAAGGATTAATAAATGTAATAGTTTTGACTGTGTTGAGTGTTTAGGCTCCAAAGTAAAGGCCAAATAAGGTGAGTGTCCACTGGATTCTATGACATATAATCTATGTTACCCCGTAGGGTGATAACTAAGCATGATACATGGTACAAACTATTTCTTTTTCAAACCCTATTAACTCAACCAATAATTTGCATCACATTTTTCAAAAATTGAAGCAATTTTAACTTTTGACCCCTGTACAAACTGAAATTGACCTTTGTCACCATTTTGCTGTTTTTACCCCAAAACTCCATAACATTCAATCGTAGATAGTGCAAACTATACCTTTGTACTTTTCAATATGATTGGAGCATTTTTAATTTTGATCTCTGTGTAATTTTTCATTGACTCCTACCTGGCTACAGCTACCACCCTGGGATGATGATCATACATTTTTGTGTAGGTCATGGTACAGTTGGATTGAGATCTGGGCTCTGGCTGGACCACTCAAGGACATTCACAGAGTTGTCCTAAAGCCACTCCTTCGATATCTTGGCTGTGTGCTTAGAGTCATTATCCTGCTTCAAGATGAACCGTCACCGCAGTCTGAGGTCAAGAGTGCTCTGGAGCAGGTTTTCATCCAGGATGTCTCTGTACATTGCTGCATTCATCTTTCCCTCAATCCTGACTAGTCTCCCAGTTCCTGCCACTGATAAACATCCCTACAGCATAATGCCACCACCATCGTGGTTCAACACAGAAAGATAGGACCCCATGGCATGGAGTGGTAAGATGGAGACACCAGTTTTAGTTTGCTCATCTGTTGAGTGATCCAGAGGTATTAACATGGACATGAGAGTCTGTGCTTTGCCTTTAAAACAGGAATTTGGAATATTTTTTTTTGACATTTCTAATCTTACAGTTCTCAGGTCTGTGTTTGTGGTCTCTCTGCAATGAAAAGAAGCTTGACCCTTGTGCTGTGGGGCTAACTCAGGGACACTAAGGAGAGCAGTGGGGGCTCCGGGAGACTGCAGACCAGCTCTCTTGTTTCCCGCACTGGTTTGCTAGAGCCAGAGGTCGGTGAAGCTGTTTGTTTGATCGCGGGCCCCGGCAGTAGCAGCTTGCTAGCTACCTCCAGCGAGCTTTGCTGTATGCTAGCTTTCGGTGTTCAGGACTCTAGTAGTGTGATTTGCTTTTAATCTAGATCCACTACGAAGTGAAACCAACATGACTCTAAAAATCCTTCAAAGTGTTAGATATATTTCTGTGTTCAATTATGGATTTTTTCATTTGTTTTCTCTACTTGTTTTGGTATTAAGGTAGCTATCTTATTTAGGATTATACTTTTAGTTTTCATTTTTATTCTCACTTTCCTTTGTTCTCTCTTGGTATGTGCATGTAGAACTAGATTTTACCAGTTTGTACCACTTAGGACAAAGAGAGTTAGGTTACAATTATAAATCAAATGTCTCCCGTTATTGCGTGGGCCTCGGGAAGGGGGATGGACCTCCCTTGAATGCTCACAGGAGGCCAATAAGAGAAAGATTTTGCGAAATAAGTTCCGCCTCTGTCACGCATATGTAATCCTGTATAAAACTGCTTGTATCCACTGTTCTTGGTTCTGTAAGAGCGGAACTTGTCTGTAAGAGAAGTTCTTGCAGGGCCCAGGCCTGATTATTTTTGCTGTGACTTTGATTAAATTTAGAAGTGCAGAATAGTTGGAGTTTGCACTTTGTAGGGGAAAGAACTGGGGGAGGAAATAACAAAAGGGACATGGAAGAATTAAAGGAGTCCATGAATATGATGTCCATGGAAATGGCATCTTTGACGAAGCAGAACCACATCATTACAGAACTGTTGGGAGAAATCAAACAGCTGACACGGCAGAATTCTGAACAAGAACAGATAATTGTATATATCTGGAAAACTGGGTGTCTGATTTGGAGCAGCACTCTCGGATGAACAATGTCATCATTTCTGGACTAAAAATCAAAGCAAGGAATTTTTCAGAGGCTGTGACAGGAATTTGCGCTGAGGACGGTATTGGACACGAGGAAACTGGAACAGGTGACTGCATTCCTTCATAGCAAGCATAATGACATTGATAACAAAAACTAGATGCCTGTCACACTCTGCTGGCTTGGACTCAGAAAGATAAGCCTTTCATTCCAGTTATTATCATTCATTTTAACAGAAGGCACAAAGTTGAATTACTCAAGCAGGGAAGGAAGCTGAAAGGCACAAGTCTATCTATAAAGCAAGAAGCATCTGTGTGTATGTGGCTCACATCTCTCTCTGTCTGTTTGTCAGATTGGCCTCAGCTTTCGGATATGGTTTGCACATGGCATGATAATATGCATCTTTTTTTATGAAATTATTTATTTATTTATTATTTGATTATTTTTCAAAACCTTTAATTTGAAACCATTATTTTGATTACAGGGTTGGCCCATTCCTTCTCAAAATGTGCCTGTGAATAAAATCAAGTGCACTCTCTCTTCTTCTATGGTGTTTAGTGCACCAGTTGAATCGGCTAACATTATCTTTGCCTTAGCTGCACAATCAATGAGATTTATGCGGTCTGACCCAGATTCACTGTAAATATGAGTAAATTAAGTACTTTCATTTAATTTTTTGGTGTTTTTTTTTTTTTGTGGGATTGTGTAAATGCAGAAATGCGCTCCATCATCAAAACGTACCCTGAATGTCCACAACAGCAGTGTAAAGTTATGTGTCACACCATTAAGCACCAGATCACTGCCGAACACTGTGTTCTACTGAAGAGTGCAGCATGTCTTTCATAGGATTATGTATGTGCATGGTATTTCCAGAGGAGGTCAGCGAACAGTGAGTCTTTGAACTGCACACACACTGAGCACATGACCACCACAAATTACACAATCTGCATTGTATTTTAATTTTACTTTATGTTAGGGCCCCTTCACATGTAGCATGAATTAGCAGGAATCAGGGTGAAACAGCCCGCATGAAAACATCGAGCCGAGGGACACACGGTTGGGCAGGCATGAACGATCCCACTGCAACAGTTTCGTGCACACTTGTGCGCCTGCACTAAACCGTCACAGCAGGAACACAGTGCGTGCAACTGAAGCATGTGGAATGACATCGTGCAGCTGCTGTGGAAAAAAAATACATGCCACCCCCGGGATTCAAACTTACAGTTTACAAAAGCTCTGATTGCCAGACAGAAACCTTACCACTGCTCTACCATCGCTGTCCTATAAAAAGATGCATAAAATGCCAGAAATCAATACGGAGATAAACGTATTTTAAAAAATAAAACCACACACCATAAAAAAAATCAGAATTCTATTGAATCCCTCTTATTGAGTGAACAATACAAGTATGATTTGTCTGTTCCTCTGTAGATGACCCATGGTCATAGACGTACAGTCATGAAATGACATGAATCAAGCAGTGCAATATATCATGTCCACATCTGCTGGCCTAGCATGTCCAGCCATCCCTGCATGCATGTCTGGCCCAACACACGTGTCCTGTGGACGGCGTCATGTGGAACAGAGCTCACGTGGGTGGCTTGACATTCAGACCGCCCGCTGCGTGTTATGATCTAACGGTCCATTTCACCTGGGGTAGCCTGTCAATGTGTGCGGCGTGCATGCAGTCGCTGCAGCCCATCTTAACAGCGATATATGTTTTTATGTATGTCCACGTGATGACAGCAAGCAGACACGTGCATCACAGTGGACAGTTGTTCATTCATGTCCGTCAAAACATGGTACATGCTCTCCAGCTGGAATGTCCAGAGCCAGAGATCTCCACAGCTGCTCCTGTGGGTGGACACACCCCTTGTCAAATACATACCAATGTGTCACTCTGTGTCTGTATTATGTGATCATTTCTTTTTTAGTTATTTGTTATGTAATTGTGTATGTAGGTAGAGTAGTACTTAGTAATATACCTGTCCTGGCTGTGGTCTCTGTGTTTTTAATGTGAGCCATCATCCAGCTGTCAGTGTGCTATGATCAGCTGACAGGCGGCTCACCGTGCCATGTGCGCTCTGATGTGGCTGTCCGGCCCTGCATGTGATCATGTCTGTACATACATATAAGCATTTTATACAAGTGTGCCTCCCCCAATACATGCCAAATTGTAGGGGGAGCGCGAAACACACATACATCATATGTGTTTCAGGGGGAGAGGGGGGGGCGACACACGTGCACCACGTGGGTGCACTTAAACAAATTTCATATCCAGCTCGAAAGTGATCATCTGCTCACTGTTTTCATGTCAACAGTGTGAATGGCCACACATTTTTTAAGTGTCACATGAGAGGTGTTAGAGGTTCATGTGTGTCACCTGGAATTTGGCTGACACCTGCCGCGAGAGGGATCAAATGACCTCTCACAGGGCACTCTCTGTATTTCAGCCGCTAGTGTGCGCGAATAGCTGTACTGATAGGTGTATGAAGCGTTGGGGGCAGCTATGATTTTTCACAAATGGCATGCAATTCCTCCTTTGTGTGCTAGTTGGCTTAAATCGTGTTATGTGTGAAGGGGCCCTGAACATTGCAGCCTGGCATCATCAACATAATTGAGCTGCCCAATCTACATTCTGGCAGGCATTATTTATTACAAGAGGCACTGATGAAAAAATAAAGCCTTTTATTGCATTTATAACACCATCTATAATGTGGCTTTTGGCAGAGATGAGTGGAGTTGTGAGCTGGTACTTTTTTAGGGCACTTTAACAGCTACAATTTGTGTGTTTGATTGATCCTTGGCTCTATTTGCTTTCACATGGAAATACATCACAGCGGACAAAACAACGTAGATAAAAACCATATTGGACAGAAGTTCTGTGTTTATTTTTCCGGGGGTTGTCTCATCATTTTAGACACATACAGCATATACAGCATGTACTACATACAATGGTGGGCACAGATAACCAAACAATTAACTTCGATAACAGATAATCAGATAACTGAAAAGTTATCTTTGATAAAGATAAACCACCCAAAAATGTACTGGAAGTTACAGATAACCGATAAATTCCAGTATTGTCTCTGGTACATTTGCAACTACTAACAAGCTGAATTTGAGTTTTAACACCATGATCACTTTTGAAAGCATCAAAAGTGACAAAAGACCCAAACAATGAGCTTGCACTTCTATGTCTAAACATGCTGCCCCCTGCTGGAAGCTCTTGTTTACTACACAGCTTATAGCACAGCAGCAAGCTGAGAGCAGCCACAAAGCCAGGTCTCTAATAATCACAACTCTCCGTTCAGACGGAGGTCTTGGAAAATAAAGTCATGCTGACTTATGGTTTTGATTTCTAAATAACATTAATACCGATAGAATAACTACACTAATGTCAATTCTGTCAATTGTACAAAGTTAAAATATAACATATATCTTTTAATGTTGAATAATGCATTAATTCTGAGGTTTTGTAACAAACACAGACAGATCGCAAAGGATTCTGGGTAAAAGTGCCTCTGCTAAACACTGATTGGTTCAGTCATTCATTATGTAAACCAACACGTTAATGTGACGTGTATTGTGTGTTGTGTTTACAGATAAATGTGGTTTTGTAAAATATTCCATTTTTATTTGTAAAAACAGGCATTTTTACAGAGCCCTGGAAGTGTCTTCGCAAAATGTTTTGAATGTGGAGAGAATGTGCGCACGTTTTATTAGTGCCGTGCGCACGTTTGATGATGTTGTAAAAGGTGCACTCAATATTGTGTTTTAGAATTCATCATAGTACAGAAACAGCATTAGTGAAGGTTACAAATGATCTTCTTATGGCCTCAGACAGTGGACTCATCTCTGTGCTTGTTCTGTTAGACCTCAGTGCTGCTTTTGATACTGCTGACCATAAAATTTTATTACAGAGATTAGAGCATGCCATAGGTATTAAAGGCACTGCGCTGCGGTGGTTTGAATCATATTTATCTAATAGATTACAATTTGTTCATGTAAATGGGGAATCTTCTTCACAGACTAAGGTTAATTATGGAGTTCCACAAGGTTCTGTGCTAGGACCAATTTTATTCACTTTATACATGCTTCCCTTAGGCAGTATTATTAGACAGCATTGCTTAAATTTTCATTGTTACGCAGATGATACCCAGCTTTATCTATCCATGAAGCCAGAGGACACACACCAATTAGCTAAACTGCAGGATTGTCTTACAGACATAAAGACATGGATGACCTCTAATTTTGTGCTTTTAAACTCAGATAAAACTGAAGTTATTGTACTTGGCCCCACAAATCTTAGAAACATGGTGTCTAACCAGATCCTTACTCTGGATGGCATTACCCTGACCTCCAGTAATACTGTGAGAAATCTTGGAGTCATTTTTGATCAGGATATGTCATTCAATGCGCATATTAAACAAATATGTAGGACTGCTTTTTTGCATTTGCGCAATATCTCTAAAATTAGAAAGGTCTTGTCTCAGAGTGATGCTGAAAAACTAATTCATGCATTTATTTCCTCTAGGCTGGACTATTGTAATTCATTATTATCAGGTTGTCCTAAAAGTTCCCTGAAAAGCCTTCAGTTAATTCAAAATGCTGCAGCTAGAGTACTGACAGGGACTAGAAGGAGAGAGCATATCTCACCCATATTGGCCTCTCTTCATTGGCTTCCTGTTAATTCTAGAATAGAATTTAAAATTCTTCTTCTTACTTATAAGGTTTTGAATAATCAGGTCCCATCTTATCTTAGGGACCTCATAGTACCACATCACCCCAATAGAGTGCTTCGCTCTCAGACTGCAGGCTTACTTGTAGTTCCTAGGGTTTGTAAGAGTAGAATGGGAGGCAGAGCCTTCAGCTTTCAGGCTCCTCTCCTGTGGAACCAGCTCCCAATTCGGATTAGGGAGACAGACACCCTCTCTACTTTTAAGATTAGGCTTAAAACTTTCCTTTTTGCTAAAGCTTATAGTTAGGGCTGGATCAGGTGACCCTGAACCATCCCTTAGTTATGCTGCTATAGACTTAGACTGCTGGGGGGTTCCCATGATGCACTGAATGTTTCTTTCTCTTTTTGCTCTGTATGCACCACTCTGCATTTAATCATTAGTGATTGATCTCTGCTCTCTTCCGCAGCATGTCTTTTTCCTGATTCTCTCCCCTCAGCCCCAACCAGTCCCAGCAGAAGACTGCCCCTCCCTGAGCCTGCTTCTGCTGGAGGTTTCTTCCTGTTAAAAGGGAGTTTTTCCTTCCCACTGTCGCCAAGGGCTTGCTCACAGGGGTCGTTTTGACCGTTGGGGTTTTTCTGTAATTATTGCATGGCTTTTGCCTTACAATATAAAGTGCCTTGGGGCAACTGTTTGTTGTGATTTGGCGCTATATAAATAAAACTGATTTGATTTGATTTGATCAAGCGTTTTTGTAAATTAAGTTTGAAAAAACTTGTGATTAAAAATATCATACAGTGTCTGCTCAGCTTCAGGACGAATACTGCCATGAACACTACTGACCAGTAGATGGCAGTAGAGGCCTTGAAAACTTGCCAAAGCAAAATTCCAGATAATCCATGTCTGCTACATTTAAGATGCGTGGAATTTAACAAAAGCAAATACAATAACAACATCTATAAACCCAGAGAATATATTCACAAGAGTTTTAGGCACTAGAGTTTAATGCTGTTGTCCGTAGAGCCTGAACAGAGTGTCTAAAATGCATTTGTCCTGTCGTGAACGTACTGAGATTACCCTATCCTACCCATAATGCACTGCTGGGCACAGCATGTGCTCACTAAAACCTTAAAAATTAGCACATTACTTTAAAACTAAAACATATATCATATTTTCACTTTATAAAACTTCAGACATAACAGTAATTTTAAATAACTTGTTCAAAATTAGTTTGGTTAAAATTTGAACCATAAGTTTAAAATGTATGCCTCTGGATGATTTGGGTGATATTTCCAACATATCAGTATGGGGTTAAAGGAAGTCATTTTTGTTTTTGTGTGTGTGACCAGTTCTTCTTTGCCTGCAGAGGATAGAGCAGGTCCTCCTGGAAGCAGCTCTCTTCTGTTTGCACAGGGTGGAACTATACATCTGTTAGGAAACTTTAATACATAGGTGCTCAACTGATTTTAAATTTTAAAAATGTTTGCTGCTGTTCAGCTTCTAAAAGCTATCAGACAAAAATGTATCGGAAGATAATTAGTCCGATAATGGTTTTTAAAGTTATCTAAAAAGATAATCCGATAATGAAAACATTATCTTCGATAATTATCTGTTATCGGATTATCGGAGCTGTGCCCACCACTGACTACATATCGATCCAAAATTTACTCTGAAGTGCCAGACATCATGCCAAAAAAACTATACAATGTGTGAAGTTCAGACTTGTTTTTCCTGTTTTGTCCATTAGTTTGTTTTGAATTTTCATCATAAGTGAACTGCACCATGATGCATTTGGAACTGGACTAAGCGCAACCTTTACAAGTGGATTATGGTCCACTTGGTGGGTCCACACCAGTATTTGAGTGTCCACAACTCCCTGAACAAATTGAACTTTTAGCTTTGAATGAAACAAAACAGGCTAGGTGTGAAAGTACCCTGCAGTGTTGTTCATTCATTCATTTTCAATATCCATTTATTCAATTTAAGCGTCACGGGGGAGGTCGAGCCTATCCCAGCGGTCATTGGGCAATAGGCGAGGTACACCCTGGACACTACGCCAGTCCATCCCAAGGGCTGGAGTGTTTTGCACAATAAAAATGTCATAAAAATTGTGTTTCCATCCTGGCACATAATGCTGGAAAGAGGCAACAAAAATGCTTCATATGCTACTGCATTAATAGCTTTGAAAGGTTAACTATTATCATTGCAGACTGTAATAAAAGGGTTAAGATGTGTGATGTGGAAAAAGGTTGACAGCAGCATTATGTGCTCATCGTATATATTAGGCCCAAATGTCAAAATAGTGAATATGCTTCAAGATCTATTTGCTGCAGTATTTTCAAAGGCCAATAGATGTCACTCATGTGCTGCAAGACTTCTCACTCACTCACTCCCTCATCTTCAACCACTTATTCCAATTTGGTCAGAGGGGAGCTGGGGTCTATCCCGGCAGTCATGGGGCATGAGGCGGGGTACACCATGGACATGACGCCAGTCTGTCACAGGGCCACATACAGACAAACAAACACAAACCCGCATGGACACCTATGGCCAATTTAAAAATTCCAATCTACCTAACCTGTATGTCTTTGGATGGAAAGTGGTGGGAGGAAGCCAGAGGGAAACCACACAGACAACATGAAAACTCCACACAGAAAAGCCACAGGTGGGAATAAATCCCATGACTTTTTTGCTGTGAGGCAACAGAGGTAACCACTAAGCCACTGTGCTGCCCTGAAGTTAAACATGCTGAACAAATTACAAAACAACATGGAAG
Organism: Thalassophryne amazonica; assembly: GCF_902500255.1. NCBI lineage: Eukaryota > Metazoa > Chordata > Actinopteri > Batrachoidiformes > Batrachoididae > Thalassophryne > Thalassophryne amazonica. The sequence continues at coordinate 32,359,046 of NC_047108.1, read as the reverse complement.
AAGCTACACTCATCATTTATACTGAACACAGAACTGTCTGAAACTTCTAAACACTCAAGAATTCTCATTACAAAATAGTTTTGATGCTGTTATCATCAGTGATTGAAAAGAAAATCTGTTGATGTACTGGCCAGTACGTGACGTCACAATGTCAGCCGCAGCTTGTCACTCAACAATGAAATAATTATACAAACCTGATTAAAAACTAACTGATTTGCTTATATATATCACAATCCATAAATCATCTGATTTTAAGGGTGTAAAGTGGTCATTAATCATATTGTATATCTAGCAAATTTTCAAGATTTTGCCAAACGTTTAAGCACAGTGACAGGACTGTAGGTGGAGTGGATGATGGTCATATTTATGTTTTGGCAGTTGGTACTTTATGTTGTTCAGAATTTTCAAAATCTTTTCGTAACCTGTCAAAAATAAAAATAAAAACCACGTCAGTCTACCTGCTGCAATTGGAAAATCCACTTCTGGTAATCGTCCAGACAGGTACAAGAAACCTGCAGAGGCTCCAACAGCTCACCTGAAACACATCACAGAAAATGACTCGTCTTCACAATCAAAGTGAAAATGGTTTGCTTTCTGGGGATTTTGTTTGCTTGGTGAAATGGTAGTGTGGACACATGTTTTTCTTTAAATGTGTTAAAAATAAGCAGTTATCAATTGTAGTTCTTGCTATTGTTTATGAGTTCAGTGGAACAAATATTTAACTTGGTGAAAATTGGAATGTTCCATTCAACGAGGCCTCATTAAATGGAACATTCCAACTTTCACCGCATTAAATATTTGTAGCACTGAAAGAATGAAAAACATTCATTATTTGATTCATTATTTGTTTTAAAATAGATTCTTGTCATTTGATATTTTAATATGTACATGTTGCACATATGAATGAGCAAAGCTCTTCAACATCTCACAATGTCATTGTGGTCCTTCAGACTGCTTTAGAGCAAATGCTTCAGGGGAGCATTAGCATGGCTAAAACTTTAGCATGGCTCCACCCCCTCCCCCAGACCCCCCACCTTTTTAAGCATTTTTCTTTATTTCCCTTTCAGCTTCTGGGGAGTACTGCCCCCCGCCAGCCCCCCTTATTTACCGCTCTTTTGACCCGCTGCCACTTTAGCATTTTTTTAAATGTAGATGTAGATATTCAAAGTTTTCAGCTAGTTGACTGTAGGGCTGTACAATATGGCCAAATTATCATATCTCAATATTGTCATATCAATATGATATACGTACGATATGACTATGATTTCACACAAAGTGCAGCAGCAGTGAAAATTTAACATTCTTATACAAAACAGTAATAATACCACACTCATTTTGCACTTATAACAAGGTTAGGATACAGTGCCATCCAAAAAAATTGGAACACTTGAAATTTTACACATTATAATTTGTTTATGCCATTTTTAAGAAATAAAAATATAAAGAGTAAACATTTCTAAAATGATCCTCCTCAAACTCAAACTGAAAGCAAATCTCTAAAACCTGATGATACCTGTAAATAATAATCAGTTTTATTGCCAGTTTTCTTCACACAAGTAACAATTCCAAGTCAATGAATATGTCTTGGACTTTATTTACATCAATTATGAAGAAATACAAAAGTTTCTTTCACCAAAACATCAAATCTAGGCTTTCATCTCAATGTGCTTTCTGTCAGATTGTAGCTGAACTTTCAGGTCTTCTTTTAAAGAAAATCCTCCTCTATACCACTTCATTAGGAAGCTGGATTTTATATTTTTAATTAATTTATATCAAGTTGTAGACATTTGCTTTCACTTTTTCACAGTTTAAGGAAGATAACTTTAGTTTTATTTATCAAAAGTTGTATAGTAACTGGTGTGTCACACAGCAAAATTAAGAAGTTATTTAATCAAAAGCTGTCTGCTTGTTTAAAAATCACTGGAAAACATTTATATATAAATATATAAAGGCCCCACGAATTAAAGGAGAAATACCGCTTTTAACAACCTGGGCCGCATTTCTGGTGTAAAATATGGTAGTTTACTCACCAATATAACTTTGGTGTCATTATTAGTCCACGGTTCAAACGACGTGTTCAGTTCAAATCTGAGGCAACATTTTTTCTTCTTCTACTAAGGTAGATTAGAACTTTTTGTGGTACACAGCACCAACTACTGGACAGGAGGAACCTAGCAGTCAATGTGACTGATTTGAAAATGCAGGTCTTTCAACCAGACGTGTGGTGCCGTGACATGTCAATCATCTGTGTCCAATCAGATTTCAGGGGAGTCCAGTGAAACCCTGGCCTCCACTCTAGCTCCACCCATTCCAGGAAGTGTTCAATATTTTACATTTCCTGTTTCACTGTGGACTCAAAATTTGGCAGTTTCTGTTTCAGTGTGAACTTGCCACTAAGTTCCCGTGAGATTCCATGAGATCTCGTCTGTCAATCCAGGAAGTGTTTGACATTTGACATTTCCCGTTTCACTGTGGACACAAAATTTGGCACTTCCTCTGTGGGACTCCCTGTATCATGAGTGAGCTTCGTGCCGCTGTGCGTCGCTTTGTTCGTATTAATTTATAAACAACAGAAAAGGGACTTACATTTTGCTGTTCCACTGGTGCTTAGCTGTCCAACACGAACTTTAAAGAGTCCAAAATTACGGCAATGTAGTCTGTGATGCCGTGCAGTGATTTTGTGTACTTCAAAAAAAAAAAAAAAGACTTTGTGTAGTTCCTCAGTCTGGCAAAAAACATCAGAAATTTGTCCAGCTTTTCATCTTAACAGGTCTTCATGCCTCCAGATAGCTTATGGCGAAGTGGATTTGTTTTCATTTGTGTGTGTGTGTGTGTGTGTGTGTGTGTGTGTGTGTGTGTGTGTGTGTGTGTGTGTGTGTGTGTGTGTGTGTGTGTGTGTGTGTGTGTGTGTGTGTGTGTGTGTGTTATAAGAATTAGCAGCATCAATTAGCTCCTTCCAACCGTCATCTGCTAGCAACACAAACTCCGCTATGTTTAGCTAAACGTTACCCCCGGTAGTGTGAGCAATAGCATATTTCATGTAGCACCAAAATTGCATGCTAAGAACTATTGCACGGTCAATGAAACACAACGGCAAAATGGTATGAATAATCCATGTCACATGACATACAAGCCACCAATCAAATGACAAGGATCCACTCAGCCATTATATAACTTCTTCTCATAACTTCTATAGTGTTATGAGCTTGAAGCTTTTCTTGAGAGAGAAGCTAAATGTCCTACAATGAAAATTCCATGTATCACTGTATACACTGACTAGTTACTAGAATATTCTCAAAGGTCTGGTGTGTGTGCCTGCATGTGTGTATGTGTGTGTGTAAAGGTATTAATAAACTAGTGTTTGTTTCAGGTGTCTTGTTACTGAAGCAGCAATGATAACAACAGTATCAAATGGAACCTGCTTCAAAGTGAAATGTGTCACATGACTAAACACTGCAACTGCTCTCACAGGTTGTTTAGCCTCAGCAGCGGTTTGTGGTTTGAACTGAAACTGTTGCTTTTTGCGTATATTTTACTTTATACAAGAGACCATGTTTCTATTCGGTGCCTCTAGGCACCTTTTCTCCTGTATCCTGTTATTCATATATAAATGACCAAAATGTGGAAATAAGATTATTATTTCTTCTTCTTTGTCTTTTGGCTGTTCCCGTTAGGGGTCGCCACATTAGATCAATCGTTTCCATCTCACCCTGTCCTCTGTATCTTCCTCTGTCACACCAACCACCTGCATGTCCTCTCTCAGCACATCCATGAACCTCCTCTTTGGTCTCCCTCTTCTCCTTCTGCCTGGTGGCTCCATCCTCAGCATCCTTCTCCCTATATACCCTGGGTCCCTCCTCTACACATGTCCAAACCATCTCAATCTCGCCTCTCTGACTTTGTCTCCAAACCGTCCCACCTGAGCTGTCCCTCTGATATGTTCATTCCTAATCTTGTCCATTCTTGTCACTCCCAAAGAGAATCTCAACATCTTCAGCTCTGCCACCTCCAGCTCTGCCTCCTGTCTTTTTGTTAGTGCCACTGTCTCTAAACCATACAACATAGCTGGTCTCACTACTGTTTTGTAAACTTTCCCCTTCACTCTTGCTGATATTCTTCGGTCACAAATCACTCCTGCCACCTTTCTCCACCCACTCCACCCTGCCTGCACTCTCTTCTTCACCTCTCTACCACACTCTCCATTACTTTGAACAGTTGACCCCAAATATTTAAACTCATCTACTTTCACCACTTCTACTCCTTGTAACTGCACTATTCCACTGGGCTCCCTCTCATTCACACACATGTACTCAGTCTTGCTTCTACTGACTTTCATTCCCCTTCTCTCCAAAGCATATCTCCACTTCTCTAGACTAGACTCAACTTGGTCTCTACTCTCACTACAGATCACAATGTCATCTGCAAACATCATAGTCCATGGGGACTCCTGTCCTGTCTGATTATTATTTAATATAATTATTTCATTTGATGTACTTTTTTTAACAAAACAATTCTCATAATACAATAAACAGTGTGGTCATTTTGTGCAACGTGTCAGTGAGTTTTGCACATTTTTACTTGAGGTCTTTCAGAAAAGTTAAGCTGTCTTTAAAGATGGTGTTGAATAAAATATAGGACAATTGGTGTGCATGATACAAAACATTGTCATCAACAATTACTGTAATACCAACTGCAGGACTGTGTAAATGTTTCAGTCACATTTACTTTCACCAAAATCAACTCATCTAATATTTAGAAATATAAACATCTAAAATATGTGTTCACTTTTCACCTTTAATTTTTTTATATATATATTTATTTATTTATTTGGTAGTCAAGTACACTTTGTTAAAAAAATACACGTGTGTCTAATTATTGATGAAACGCATCATTTGCTCTTTTCTTTGACACACTACTCATCAACCTTAGTAAAACTGCATGAACTCAACAAGTAATAAATTAGACTATTGTGTTTTATTTACCTGCTTATACACAGCGTGTCTGATCTAATCAATGCACATTTCTAAATGGTAAATGGAGTGCATTTATATAGCGCTTTTCCATCTGCATCAGAGGCTCAAAGCGCTTCACACATCATCAATGCCTTACATTCACCCCGATGTCAGGCTGCTGCCATACAAGGCGCCCACTACACACCAGGAGCAACTAGAAGATTAAGAACCTTGCCCAAGGACCCTTAGTGATTTTTCAGTAAGCTTGGGATTTGAACCGAGGATCCTCTGGTCTCAAGCGCAATGCTTTAACCACTAGACCATCACCTCCCCATCACCTAATTTCTGACTATTTTTAGCTGATCGTATTGTAAATTCACATTTTTTGAGGCAAGTAAATATTGTATGCCTGTGTATCAACTCTTTGTGTGTGTGTGTGTGTGTGTGTGTGTGTGTGTGTGTGTGTGTGTGTGTGTGTGTGTGTGTGTGTGTGTGTGTGTGTGTGTGTGTGTGTGTGTGTGTGTGTGTGTGTGTGTGTCTGTGTTCATATGCATATGTTACTTTTTTCTTATATTACCAATTACAATCGGTGACTGAAAGGTTGCTGGTTCAACCTCCAAACGGGCAAGATCAGTTTTAAAGAGCAGCACTGTTCCATCATTATCATTGCTGAGGTGCCTTTGAGCAAGGCCATCCGGTGTTCCAGTGAATTTGAATCCAGTGAACAAACTGGTTTTACTGGGTGGTTCAAAGTGTAACTGGAGCTTTGTGTGTGTTCAAATGTGTGTGTTTACCCATCAGCTCAAACTGCAGGCGTGACGGCGAGGCCGACCTCTCCACTGCTCTGACGCTTTGTCGGGCCAACCTGCCCTGTGACACACACACACACACACACACACAAACACACAGAAGTACGTTGGTATGACAATCACCAGGAATCGCACCAAAGAACCCAGAAGAAACGTCACATTTAAAAGTTCCACACTCTCCAGTTCAGATTACATTCTTGGCTCAACATAAAAGTGGCTCAACATAAAATAAGAAATATTCCTATGATGCCATTTTACACAACCTCATAAGTGAGATTCAGACGTTTGTTGTCAACTGAGAGCAGCAGCACGTCCTGAGGGAATAGAACCATCAGCCTTTCCTGTAGACCCTGTAACCACAAACAACAATGGCTCACGTGTTGTTTCATATCATACAGTCACGTATGATCTTTACGAGAAATCAGCTGCAAGACATTACTGTCGAGACCAGGGAGTTACTAACTGTTACTAACATCACCCCCACCCCCATTTTTTTGTTCTTTTTAAAAATCTTTTATTAATTTATGACAGTTTTTAACAATTTTATGGAAATGTTTGAGCTACTGGACAACTGGATTCCCCTGCTGGGATAAATAAAGTATGGACTGATTACTTGACCTGATGTCCGTCAGACTGTGTAAAAACAAAAGGACGCCATCTACATGAAACATCTCTGACCTAAAGCTGGAAGGCCATGCTTCAAACACAACATTCAGCTGTTATGGTTCAGCATTTGTATTCTCTGGAGCTTCACATGTTCATCACTTACTATTACAGTAGCAAGCAAATGTTTGGGGAAACGTGGAGTATATTTATTACACATTGTACTGTATTTTTTTCCATCAATCATTTGGAGACAGATGATTTGGAAGCAAAGAGCTCCTAAAACACAATGGTTGTAGAATTATGCATTTTGTTACTGCAATTTGTCTCAAAACAATTAAAATCCTCATGTACAGCTGTGGTGGGGCGTTTACATACTCACAGTGGACATGAATGTAATTTTTGGCCTTTTCTTTGAACTGTTCTTTTTGTCAGGGAGAAATTATGGGTCATTCCATGTCAATTCAACGAGGGCCTATCACTCCTTTTGTCTCAGATTTTCCTCGAATTTTAATCAAATATTCCCAGACTATTCAGAACAACAGATCTGAAGATTGAGGCCTGTAGGCCAAGTAGTTTCTGAGATATGGCCAATTTAGTGTGCATGGAGTCTGCCGTTTTTAGGCAAAAATTATGGCCGTCATTTCTGGAGCCATGTTCAAGGTAGAATATCTCAGCAAATGATGGACTTAGAGGCCTGAAATCTTCTGTGGCAGTTGTCATGGACACCTAGACTTGGACTATAGTCAAACAACAGACATTGACAATAAACTGTGAAGTTTATGTTTGCTCAAACTATGGAAAATATTACATTGACTATTGTGAGCATCCATGTTTGAGACACATACCATTCCCCTCAAAGAAGCCTTTCCATTTCTTGGCTCCTTAATGCCAGCTATACCGGCTATGAAATATGTAAATTTGGCATATCTGTGGTAAACAGTTACTTCAGTGTCTCAAACATGAATGCTCACAATAGTCAATGTAATATTTTCCATAGTTTGAGCATACATAAACTTCACAGTTTAGTGTCAATGTCTGTTGTTTGACTATAGTCCAAGTCTGGGTGTCCATGACAACTGCCACAGAAAATTTCAGGCCTCTAAGTCCATTATTTGCTGAGATATTCTACCTTGAACATGGCTCCAGAAATGACGGCCATAATTTTTGCCTAAAAACAGCAAACCCCATGCACACTAAATTGACCATTTCTCAGAAACTACTTGGCCTACAGGCCTCAAACGTCAGATTTGTTGTTCTGAATAGTCTGGGAATATTTGATTAAAATTTAAAGAAAATCTGAGACAAAGTGTGTGAGGCCCCTCAAATATTCTTTGAATTGACATGGAATGACCCTTATTATACAGCAAACATCATTAATGACTTAAAAAACATGAAGCTTGAATTTATTTTGGGTCCTCTCTAATCCACACAGGGTCAAAATTTTACATACATGCATGCATGAATACATAAATAAAATGAGTAACGGGTACAGGTTGAAACATGCTGTGACATACTCGGTGGAGGCGAATGCAACTTTAACAGACACACAAGATTAAGACTGACATACAATTTTTCAAAATGTCCAGGTGTTACAGAATGAACGCTGTGGTACTGTCATATTTCTTACCTGTCTGTGTGAGTTAATGATGTGAACTATGGATAAGTATCCTGGTGGTCCCATGTGCTGTATGGGGGAACCCTCCCACTGCCAGATTGGAGCTTGGAGTATGTACTTCTTCAGCTCTTCTCTTTTCCAGTGCTCATCACAGGGTAACTGGAAATGTGTTGAGTCGTTTCAGGGACTTCAGCAATAACAGTGTCACTGTAATGTGATGTGGACAAATCTTCAGTTTTCTGTGTTGTGTTTAAAACAATTTGGTACCAGATAGGACAGAGGGCAATGGGAGGGGCTCATGGGTAGTATCTTTGACTTGTATGTCCTCTCTTCTATGTGCTCCATCCATTTTTGTAACTCTGCAGCACTGGAACATTTGAATATCTTGGACTCGACAACTGGACCTGGATGGAAGAAGAGTCATAAAGGTGTTGGGTGCTTTTTGTGGTGTTAGCAAATGTGAGGTGCATTTAATGTTTTCCACCAACTCACTGCTTATCTCAAACATGTGTGGTGAATGTGGCGTGTCAGAATCCGTGGACACAACTCTGAAGGAAAGTCCAGAAAGAGGAAGGACGCCCTGCAGGAACAGTCAAGACAGACTTTATGGAAAAGTATGGTCACTGCTCCAAAAACGGCAGAGGGCATCAGATCATGTCACTGTGTCACAGTCGACTCATCTACTGTTTGTACTGATGCAGGTTGATGTTTGTGCCAAACTTGCAGACACATCAGACATTACATTATTGTATTCTGTCAGTATTATAGTATGTTCCAAAACATTCAGTATAATGAACTTTATAGGAACCACTGGGTTCTCTTAACCCTGTAAGCCCGATCAGCCCGCCAAGTAGCCAGTTGGCAGCATTGTACATTCACATGTATACAGGGTGGCTCAAAAAAATGTACCCAAAAGTATTTTGACAGCACAGAAAAAATAATCAATATTATCAGACATTTTCTGCATGACCACGTGACCGAAGCATGTAATTTCTTTCTCCCCAGTGCACAGTTTTTACTTCAGTCTTTCCTTTTTGATGTTTTAACCCTTTATCTTTTACACCACATGATAAATGTAACCTCCTCGCCTGAAATTTCCCAAGAAACAAATCATCTGTCTCCAGTTTTCCGGAAAACCACCATTTGCTAGGGAGTTACTTCACTCTGAGACTGAATGGAAAAGATGTAAGTCAGCCAATGATTTTTGTTCTCTGAATTAGGGTCAACTGCAGCATTTTTGCTGGAGTTTATTGTCTTGCAGAACAAACTTTAGGGTTCCTGAAATGAGAAAAACACCATTATTGCCCAGTAAAATCATTTCCCGGTATTCATATTTCAGAGTACTTCTGAGTACATTTTTTGAGACACCCTATACATAAACCATCATTTTTCAACATTGCATCCAGTGAGTCAAACACACAATCTTAAGAAATGATGGTTTGTCAAAATGAAAAGGATAGAGATCCATGCTGTACTTTTTGTGGGTGAGACTCAAAACTTCTCAATCGCATCAATATGACATGCTACAACCCAAATTCCAATGAAGTTGGGACGTTGTGTAAAATGTAAATAAAAACAGAATACAATAATTTGCAAATCCTCTTCAACCTATATTCAATTGAATACACCACAAAGACAAGATATCTAATGTTCAAACTGATAAACTTTATTGTTTTTGTGCAAATATTTGCTCATTTTGAAATTGATGCCTGCAATGTTTCTCAAAAAAGCTGGGACAGTGGTATGTTTACCACTGTGTTACATCACCTTTCCTTCTAACAACACTCAGTAAGCATTTGGAAACTGAAGACACTAACTGTTGAAGCTTTGTAGGTGGAATTCTTTCCCATTCTTGCTTGATGTACGACTTCAGTTGTTCAACAGTCCGGCGTCTCCGTTGTCGTATTTTGCGCTTCATAATTCGTGTTTTGCACATATAATTCTGACTGCAGACTTTGAGGAATTTGACAAGAACATTGCCCACTGAACCACCCAAAACCACAGTTTTCTGTCTTTATTTTTACAGCTTTGCAGTTATTGTTTAACACTCATTCAATGGTGTTCCTTAATTTGGGAGAGGTGGACTTGACTACAACACTGATTATTATTGCCATCAAGTCTGTTATAAATAACTGCTACATTTCAAAGTTCTAGGGTGGCACGGTGCCTTATACCCCCATCATACTAGAGGGCGAATGAGCCTGAATCCTGTCCAAATGGAAATTCGACCTACATTCAGGAGGTGTCGAGGTGCATTCGTGGCCATCGGACAGCATTATGAGCACAGTCTAAACAGTCAGGCACAGTCATGCGGCCACCTTGAATGTTTTGCACATGTTCAAAACATTCTTGGCGCAATCAAAGTGGAAAAATTTCGAACGGCAGTCGAAGTACCATCTGACCACAGCCTGACTGCATATTCTAAACAATCAGATGGCGTGAAACCAGTGTCGCTGAACAAACGGTCCCCCCTAAAAATCGGCCTGTCCTGCCTTCACTGCGCATGCATCATTAGCCGTGGTTCACCTATTATCACTTCTTTTCTGCTTCATCATCTATCTTAGTGACACATATCTGAAGCTTTTGTACAACAATCATTTCATCATAAAAGACAGAGGAAGCGATCAGAGCACTGCAGCTACACAAGCTGCTAGCTGCTGCATTCGCTGCATGTTGCTCATTTCAAAGTGTCACAAAATTTCACCTGTTTCTGCTTAAAACGGCCTTGTTTCTGCTAAAAACTGACACCTTACCTTGTCATGCGATGGTTAATAATCCCATTAATCCATTTGATCGCTTTGGGTGAACAGACTCTTTCCCAGACGAGCTGCTGTGGTCCCAAATGATTCATGCGCAGTGGAGGCAGGGCAGACCAATTTTTAGGGGGGAGACCGTTTGGTCTGCCACATTTTGATCACATTTGGGGGACGTTCGGTATGTTTCTGTCATGGGCCGAATATCCTGAATGCACCTGAACACACCACGAGCGCATCTCGAGTACTACTGCATTATAGGCTGTTATATCCATATTAGACCTTACAGTAGAGATACATTTCCATCCCTTCCCATGGGTGACATAAATAATGTAAAATATTGTGCCATATCTGTGACACCATGGGCTGTCTTGTGCACATCAATGCATCATTGCATGTGTCAGAGGCTCGCACTTGAATGGATTCACCACTGTAATATACATATACGAGGGCTGTCAATAAAGTAACGGTCCTTTTTATTTTTTTCAAAAACTATATGGATTTCATTCATATGTTTTTACGTCAGACATGCTTGAACCCTCGTGCGCATGCGTGAGTTTTTCCACGCCTGTCGGTGACGTCATTCGCCTGTGAGCACTCCTTGTGGGAGGAGTCGTCCAGCCCCTCGTCGGAATTCCTTTGTCTGAGAAGTTGCTGAGAGACTGGCGCGTTGTTTGATCAAAATTTTTTCTAAACCTGTGAGACACATCGAAGTGGACACGGTTCGAAAAATTAAGCTGGTTTTCAGTGAAAATTTTAACGGCTGATGAGAGATTTTGAGGTGATTCTGTCGCTTTAAGGACTTTTTCACGGTGCGAGACGTCGTGCAGCGCTCTCAGGCGGCGTCATCAGCCTGTTCAAGCTGAAAACCTCCACATTTCAGGCTCTATTGATCCAGGACGTCGTGAGAGAACAGAGAAGTTTCAGAAGAAGTCGGTTTCAGCATTTTATCCGGATATTGCACTGTTAAAGGAGATTTTTTTAATGAAGACGTGCGGACGGGTCCGTGCGGACGGGTCCGCGCGTCGGGATGCAGCCGCCGCAGCGCTCCGCCACAGGAAAAACACCTCTGTTGAAAGCCTTAAGGACAAGTTGGAACATGTCCTGCCTGTTAAACAATTTCTCATATACTCACTCCACTGAAAGCCATCAAAAGCCGCCTGGATTTTACAAATGGTTATCAACACGGAGGTGTTTTTCCTGTGCCGCTGCACCGCGTCGGCTGCGGCCCGACGCGCGGATCCGTCCGCACGTCTTTCATTAAAAAAATCTCCTTTAACAGTGGAATATCCGGATAAAATGCTGAAACCGACTTCTTCTGAAACTTCTCTGTTCTCTCACGACGTCCTGGATCAATAGAGCCTGAAATGTGGAGGTTTTCAGCTTGAACAGGCTGATGACGCCGCCTGAGAGCGCTGCGCGACGTCTCGCACCGTGAAAAGTCCTTAAAGCGACAGAATCACCTCAAAATCTCTCATCAGCCGTTAAAATTTTCACTGAAAACCAGCTTAATTTTTCGAACCGTGTCCACTTCGATGTGTCTCACAGGTTTAGAAAAAATTTTGATCAAACAACGCGCCAGTCTCTCAGCAACTTCTCAGACAAAGGAATTCCGACGAGGGGCTGGATGACTCCTCCCACAAGGAGTGCTCACAGGCGAATGACGTCACCGACAGGCATGGAAAAACTCACGCATGCGCACGAGGGTTCAAGCATGTCTGACGTAAAAACATATGAATGAAATCCATTTAGTTTTTGAAAAAAATAAAAAGGACCGTTACTTTATTGACAGCCCTCGTACATAATATACATATTACCTGATCACCTTCTAACTCTGTAGGAGGTATGACGTGGAACTGTTTCACCAGCCCATGACAACATTATTAAACTTGAATCTCATCTCCGGCATGGCCCCAGGAGCATTTCACAGTGCAGGACAGACAGGAGCCAGGGACCACAGCCTACGGTGAAAACCCTCTCACCTGGCTGTGCTCTGTGCTGGAATCTACCACGGCATAAATAAATCCCATGTGACATGCCACTCACCAATAATCCAACCAGACATTGTGGTGTACAGAGTTGTGTTGTGCTGCGTATGCTGGAGTGGCCAATAAAAAATAAATAAAGTTCGCTAGAATGGCTGCATCTGACGAATGTTTTGCGCATGAGGAACATTGGCCCACTGCCAGCAAAAGAAGTCCACTGGAATGAATAAAATCTGGCAATGCAGGTATATACTGATAAAAAAAACCTAAATGGACATTTATTGTCCATTTATGTTCTCCAATGCCATATACCAACACAAGGCAGAGTAGCTACCTAAACTCTGTAAGTGAGATAGATTATCTCGTCAATAGTTTTATATCCTCATTGAGGACAACTTTGGATGCTGTAGCTCCTCTGAAAAAGAGAGCCTTAAATCAGAAGTGCCTGACTCCATGGTATAACTCACAAACTCGCAGCTTAAAGCAGATAACCCGTAAGTTGGAGAGGAAATGGCGTCTCACTAATTTAGAAGATCTTCACTTAGCCTGGAAAAAGAGTCTGTTGCTCTATAAAAAAAAGCCCTCCGTAAAGCTAGGACATCTTACTACACATCACTAATTGAAGAAAATAAGAACAACCCCAGGTTTCTTTTCAGCACTGTAGCCAGGCTGACAAAGAGTCAGAGCTCCATTGAGCCGAGTATTCCTTTAACTTTAACTAGTAATGACTTCATGAGTTTCTTTGCTAATAAAATTTTAAACTATTACAGAAAAAAATTGCTCATAACCATCCCAAAGACATATCGTTCTCTTTAGCTGCTTTCAGTGATCCCGGTATTTGGTTAGACTCGTTCTCTCCGGTTGTTCTGTCTGAGTTATTTTCATTAGTTACTTCCCTCCAAACCATCAACATGTCTATTAGACCCCATGCCTACCAGGCTGCTCAAGGAAGCCCTACCATTAATTAATGCTTCGATCTTAATATGATCAATCTATCTTTATTAGTTGGCTATGTACCACAGGCTTTTAAGGGTGACAGTAATTAAACCATTACTTAAAAAGCCATCACTTGACCCAGCTATCTTAGCTAATTATAGGCCAATCTCCAACCTTCCTTTTCTCTCAAAAATTCTTGAAAGGGTAGTTGTAAAACAGCTACTGATCATCTGCAGAGGAATGGTCTATTTGAAGAGTTTCAGTCAGGGTTTAGAATTCATCATAGTACAGAAACAGCATTAGTGAAGGTTACAAATGATCTTCTTATGGCCTCAGACAGTGGACTCATCTCTGTGCTTGTTCTGTTAGACCTCAGTGCTTCTTTTGATACTGCTGACCATAAAATTTTATTACAGAGATTAGAGCATGCCATAGGTATTAAAGGCACTGCGCTGCGGTGGTTTGAATCATATTTATCTAACAGATTACAATTTGTTCATGTAAATGGGGAATCTTCTTCACAGACTAAGGTTAATTATGGAGTTCCACAAGGTTCTGTGCTAGGACCAATATTATTCACTTTATACATGCTTCCCTTAGGCAGTATTATTAGACAGCATTGCTTAAATTTTCATTGTTACGCAGATGATACCCAGCTTTATCTATCCATGAAGCCAGAGGACACACACCAATTAGCTAAACTGCAGGATTGTCTTACAGACATAAAGACATGGATGACCTCTAATTTCCTGCTTTTAAACTCAGATAAAACTGAAGTTATTGTACTTGACCCCACAAATCTTAGAAACATGGTGTCTAACCAGATCCTTACTCTGGATGGCATTACCCTGACTTCTAGTAATACTGTGAGAAATCTTGGAGTCATTTTTGATCAGGATATGTCATTCAATGCGCATATTAAATAAATATGTAGGACTGCTTTTTTGCATTTGCGCAATATCTCTAAAATTAGAAAGGTCTTGTCTCAGAGTGACGCTGATAATTCATGCATTTATTTCCTCTAGGCTGGACTATTGTAATTCATTATTATCAGGTTGTCCTAAAAGTTCCCTAAAAAGCCTTCAGTTAATTCAAAATGCTGCAGCTAGAGTACTGACAGGGACTAGAAGGAGAGAGCATATCTCACCCATATTGGCCTCTCTTCATTGGCTTCCTGTTAATTCTAGAATAGAATTTAAAATTCTTCTTCTTACTTATAAGGTTTTGAATAATCAGGTCCCATCTTATCTTAGGGACCTCATAGTACCATATCGCCCCAATAGAGCGCTTTGCTCTCAGACTGCAGGCTTACTTGTAGTTCCTAGGGTTTGTAAGAGTAGAATGGGAGGCAGAGCCTTCAGCTTTCAGGCTCCTCTCCTCTGGAACCAGCTCCCACTTCGGATCAGGGAGACAGACACCCTCTCTACTTTTAAGATTAGGCTTAAAACTTTCCTTTTTGCTAAAGCTTATAGTTAGGGCTGGATCAGGTGACCTTGAACCATCCCTTAGTTATGCTGCTATAGACTTAGACTGCTGGAGGGTTCCCATGATGCACTGAGTGTTTCTTTCTCTTTTTGCTCTGTATGCACCACTCTGCATTTAATCATTAGTGATTGATCTCTGCTCCCCTCCACAGCATGTCTTTTTCCTGGTTCTCTCCCTCAGCCCCAACCAGTCCCAGCAGAAGACTGCCCCTCCCTGAGCCTGGTTCTGCTGGAGATTTCTTCCTGTTAAAAGGGAGTTTTTCCTTCCCACTGTCGCCAAGTGCTTGCTCACAGGGGGTCGTTTTGACCATTGTGGTTTTTACGTAATTATTTATGGCTTTTGCCTTACAATATAATTATTTATGGCTTTTGCCTTACAATATAAAGCGCCTTGGGGCAACTGTTTGTTGTGATTTGGTGCTATATAAATAAATATTTGATTTGATTTCGCCGGAGTGTACACCAGGAGGTGATCAAGGACAGTGAAGGGACAAAATGTTCAGCACCTCCTCTTTATCTCCAGCTGTTTCACAGAAGCAGGTATCAGAACTGTCATGTTCTTCAGCCTTTTCTGCAGCCTTTTTGTGTACTCTAAATGGAGAGCCAGCGCTGACAGCAGTGCACACGTGTGCATGTGCAGCCCGTATGCCCACATAGTGGCTCATTCAGCCGTTATGAACACACACACAGCTGAGCGATCGTTTCATCATTTCATCACATGTTCTATACACGCACCCACGTGTTCAGTCTCCTGCTGTGAAGTCAGTGAGCGATTGGGAAAGAGAGGATGAGCAAAGATGTGATTACATGGGAGTGTGTGAGTGACAGCACCAATACTGACTTTGACACATATGGTGTGAATCTGGTCCATACGTTGGATGTACTCCGATGTTCAGTACATCGGACAGTCTTCGGCACTTTTTATGGCTGTCTGACAGCAGTCTGTCATCTAACTGTTGTCTAAATATGCTTTGGATGCGACCGTGCAGGTGTGAATGAGACATTCTGGAAGGGATCCGCCCACAGTCAACATGCCTCTTTCCCTCCCGACTGCATCCTGATTATGGCCATTTTTGCCGTGTCGGCGTGGTTCCTACGCATTCTTACTATGTGTGACGGGGTTTTGGTGTGATGGGCGTCTTAGTGGTTAGCACTGATGCCTCACAGCACGAAGGTCATGGGATTGCTTCCCGCCCTTTCCGTGTGCAGTTTGCATGTTCTCCCAATGCTTGTGTGGGTTCCCTCCGGGTGCACTGGCTTCCTCCCACATCCAAAGACATGCAGGTTAGGTGGACTAGAAACTTTAAATTGTCTGTAGGTGTGCTTGCAGGTGTGAATGTGTTTGTCTATATGTGTGACAGACTGGTGTTCTGTCCAGGGTGTACCCAACCTCATGCTCCATGACTGCGGAGATAGGCTCCACCCCCCTGTGACCTTTAATTCATAGTCATCAACTTCCCCTGTCTGGAGACGTAGCTCCTTAGCATGCATCTACTTTTCCAGTAGTTTCCAGTAGGAGGTGAAAGTTTTGTTCTGTCCATCATTTTTCTCCTCAACTGCTGTGCATCCATACCCAGCAGTTTTTCTAATCTGGCCCAACTCAGGGAACGTTTATCAAACAATATTTGTTTTCTAATACAGCCGTTGTGCATCCTGCAGACGTGCACCAGGTATTTTAATTGCTGTTTTAAGCAAAAGGACTTGACTGATGTTCCAGTAATACGGTGCAGGTTCGCATTTGAGAATTTAAACTTCCACTGCTGGTTTTTGCCGTTCACACTCCCAACCCCATCATCCTTCTGTTGTTTATACCCTCCCATCGTCCTCAAAAAACTGCTCCAAACCACCTTGGCCTGTGCAACTTCTTTTACAGTCAAGTGCCAGGTCTGAGCACTGTACAACAGTTTAATTGGAGTAAGCGGGTATAGAAAATGGATGGATTTCAAAGTTCGAAATGATATGTCAACATGGAAACAGACAAAGTACCTGATAACTGAAGTCTTGCCGTGAGTGGTCCACAGAGAGGATCAGGAGGTGGAAGGAGAATAACACCAGGAAGTGTTCACTGGTCTCCTTTGAGTACAAATGAACATATGAAAACAGATGAATGAACAGATGTTTAGGATAGGCGGACACAGATGATTGGATGGGAGTGACTGAGGCATGGCCTGCGGTCTTGTTTCCCACAGAGACAGAGTACATCATAGCTAACAATCTAGAAAATTATTATTATTTTTTTTTCCTCTTTCCCTTTGGAAACGTGAGTTGTACCTTGGCTCACCTTTCTGAACGTGCTGCTGGGCTCCATCTGCCCTCCTGAGCCAAATATCACAAGGCACAGGATGAATAACAGGATGTGGAACTATATGATTTTTGGTAATCGAAGGAAGAATGATGATGTGAAAATTACTGTTGATGGAGTTATTATTGAAAGAGTTAATTAAGTTAAGTTTCTTGGTGTATTGTTGGATGAAAAATTTAATTGGAAAGCCCACATAGATTACATGACAAAGAAAGTTAGTAAAAGTATTGGTATTTTATTTAAAGTAAAAGATTTGTTTGAAAGTAATTTGTTGTGCATGTTGTGTTGCTCAATGATTCTCCCATACTTCAGTTACTGAGCTGAAGTCTGGGGAAATACATATAACAGTACCACTAATCTGAAGAATAGTCAACAAAAAAGAAAGAGCCTATGTCACAGAGCCAGCTACCTTTAAAAGAAAAAAAAAGCATTGTTCAAACTGTGTCTAATTTATTTGCATGACTTTGTGTTGTTTTGAGTTGTGTTGTTGTTGTTGTTGTTTATTTGAGTGATTTTATTTGCCATTTTATCAGTCTTTTTTAGCTTATTGGTTTTATTATGGACTCTTAATTAGACAAATTAATTAATTAATTAATTAATTAATTAGAGAAATTCTGTGAGCAGATCCACAGATTTCTCCATCTCATCAGCTGCACTGAGTTAAATCCATTAATCAATCCAGTTAAATCCACGCAGTTCAGCATCGTCCTCGCTGCACTAGTTTCTGTCGCCTTCAGGTGACAGCGCAATTATTTACATTTGCACAGCAGTGCGCACGGTCAGGGCACGGACTAATACATTAAAAGTAAAACTGTTTTTAATATTTTGCCACCGTATATGTGATATTTTATGGTCTGAAATCCCACACGATTAACCAATCAGATTTGCGGAAAAAATGTAATTGGATTAGAATTTAAAGAGTTTGTTGACTCACAAATTGCTGTTATGTGGAAAGCTAAGTGTAGTATTTTACCAGATGAAGTCCAAAATTTATTCAGTGTTGTTACACAGGCCACTTGACCTTGAAGAAAATATAACTTTCGGGTTAAGTACTCACAAACTACTATGAAACAGAAATGTCCCTCTGTGTATGGAGTTAAGCTTTGGAATGCACTGACTGAAGAAATTAAATGTACAAATGTTTACAAGTTCAACAAAACTGTATAAGGATAAATTTTTACGAGTGAATACAGTAAACTAGAAGAAAAATGAATGCAGCTGCTGAAATGTAAGACAGTTATGTCACTATTAATGATGTTTGGTGACTGAGGAGGTGACGGTGTTGGGGTTGGAATTATGGAAGTTGATGGATTTTTTTTTATGAATTTATGATATAAGGGACAATGTTTACAAGATTTATCATCTTTTGTTCCTTGTTCATGGAAATGTTTGTTCATGGATAAAGTAAAGCATTCGGGCTGCATATGTAGGTCAGGCTACTGGTGCATTGATTCATTTCACTTACAAACTTTGCAGTTGTGAGACAAACCCAAACCCTAATCCTTTCATCATCTGCTGTGAGAGGATGGAATGTAGAACATATATTTGTAACATTAGCCAACAGTTGGCGTGGTATATGAGCCAAATGATGAAGTGGTATATGGCTCAGCCAAGTGGCAGCACTATCACGACTTGGCTCAGGGGGGCAGGCGGCTCCTAGTGTGTGTTTCCATGTTACCTGTGTGTAGTTGCTGCACAGAGACACCAGGGAGGAGTGAATTATCTCTCCGTAGGTGTGGGCAGGATGACCCTCCCAGCCCCTGATTGGCTGTTGGGAGTAAATCCTATGGTGCAGCTCATCTTTGCTCTGCCCCCACAGCACCACCTACAGACACAAAACTGTCAGTCCACATCTTTCGATCACACTCGCTCAGTTTGAGGTGATTGTAACCATATTAACTCATTCAGCACTGCAGCACACTTACGTAAAGTATTGCTCATGGTGCACTGAGCACTGTGACTTTAAACATGTACTGCTCTTTCTCATGCACAGCACGTGTCCTACATAGAATTACATACTGAGTTAACTATGTGAATTGTTTAGTCACTAAAGCTGAAGCTCGGCAGTGCTTTGATGACATGTTGCTGAAGTAAAATGACATTGGTTATTCACTCAGGTGGATGCTCACATGTTGTTAGTGGACGTGGTTGTGAATTTTAGCTCTGAATTTTTTGAATCACTCAAGTTAGTTTGATTTTTTATTTAAATAACTCATATGGCCCTCAGCAACATACAAAATCGTGCAATATAGGGCATGATTTTTGGACTATAGCTTCTTCCTTTTCTTCTTCTTCTTCATTTGGTTCCTCCAGTAAGGGGTCACAACAGCGGATCATTCATCTTCATCTCATCCTGTCCTCTACATCTTCCTCTGTCACACCAACCACCTGCATGTCGTCCTTTGCCACAGCCATAAACCTCCCCTTTGGCCTCCCTCTTCTCCTCCTGACTGGTAGTTCCATCCTCAGCATCCTTCTCCCTATATACCCTAGGTCCCTCCTCTGCACATGTCCAAACCATCTCAATCTTACCTCTCAGACCTTGGCTCCAAACTGTCCTACCTGTTCTGTCTCTCTGATATGTTCATTCCTAATCCTAACCAAGTGTTTCCTGTCTTTTTGTTTGTGCCACTGCTTCTAAGCTGTACAGTTTAGCTGTTCTCACTACCATCTTGTAAACTTTCACTTTAACTCTTGGCTATACCCTTCTGTCACAGATCACTCCTGACACCTTTCTCCACCCACTTCACTCTGCCTCCACTCTCTTCTTCACATTTCTAACACAGTCTCCATTACTTTGGACAGCTGAAACCAAGTATTTAGCCTCATCTTCTGCACATACCCTGCACCAACCTCAAGTACCTCTCAGCCTCTCCAGACTTCCTAATGCAATACCACAACTCTTCACTTGGCACCCTGCTCGAAGTCTTCTCTAAATCCACAAACACAATGCAATTCATTCTGCCCTTCCTAGCTCACTCCTTCACCATATCTGAGGTAGTTGTCCAGTTGTCTAGAATCACTTTACCCCATCCAGTGCCTGTCTCACTTCCTCTGTGAATTTCACATAACAGTCTGTTTCCTTCAGCTTCAACATTTCAATCAATCAATCAACATTTATTTATAAAGCGCTTTACAGCACCGACTGGTGTCCAAAGTGCTTAACATTAAAAACACAAATTTACAAAAAATAAAACACATATAAAATAAAATTTTAAAACAACACATAAAAAAGAACATAAAAATAACAGAACATGTCACCTCCCCACTAAGTGTTAAAAGCCAGTTTAAATAAATAAGTCTTTAACTTAGATTTAAAAAGTGCTAGGTCAGGAATAGTACGTGACTCAAGAGGTAGCTCATTCCACAGTCTCGGGCCAGCTACCAGCGTTTATATCTTGACCTTGGAACATCTAAGTAAAGCTGGCCAGACGCCCTTAATGTCCTACTGTAGGTGCACAAAGTTAAAATTTCAGACAAGTAGGGAGGTGCAAGGCCATAAATAGCTTTAAAAACAAACATTAAAATTTTAATATCAATTCTAAAACGAACTGGCAGCCAGTGGAGTGAGTACAGGACGGGCGTAATACACTCACGTCTAAAAGTGTTTGTCAAAAGACGAGCAGCAGCATTCTGCACCAACTGGAGACGTGCAAGAGACGAGTGATTAATGCCCGAATAAAGTGCATTACAATAATCAAGTCTGGAGCTGATGAAAGCATGAATGGCTGTCTCAAGATCACGTCTACTGAGAAAGTGCTTTATTTTAGCCAAAAGGCGAAGTTGGAAAAAACTAGCTTTGACAACAGAATTTATCTGTTGATCGAACCTCAAACAGCTGTCAAATATCACTCCCAAATTCTTGACAGCTGGTTTTACATAGTTAGCCAAAGCACCAAAATTTGGTGTTACCACATTTGCTATGCCAGTGCACTCAAACACCATGATCTCAGTTTTACCATCATTCAGGTAAAGGAAGTTTTGGGACAGCCACTGCTTTACATCATGAATACAATTAAATAATGATGACAAAGCATCACTCCCATTAGTCCTCACAGGCAGATAGATTTGCAGATCATCTGCATAACAATGAAAGGACAGGTTGTGCTGGGTTATAATTGACCCCAATGGCAGAATGTACAAAGAAAATAGAATCGGCCCAAGGACAGATCCCTGCGGCACTCCACAGCATAGAAGAGCAGTTGATGAGGAAAGGTCCCCAATCATCACAGAAAAGCTCCTTTCAGCCAAATATGATCTAAACCACTTAAGTGCAGTACCATGAATGCCAATAAATGTTCCAACCGGGAAACAAGTACTGTGATCCACAGTATCAAAGGCTGCTGTGAGGTCCAACAGAACCAGCACAGCAGGATTCCCTGCATCCACCGACAGAGTAATATCATTATGAACTTTTAAAAGTGCTGACTCAGTGCTGTGTCGCGATCTAAACCCAGATAGGAATTTTTCAAGGACGAGATTGTCTTCTAAAAATGATTCTAACTGTAAAAAGACAACCTTTTCTAAAACCTTAGATAGAAATAGCAAATGAGACACAGGTCTAAAATTGGATAAAATTGATGAGTCCAGGTGAGGTTTTTTTAAGAAGAGGTCGAACCACAGCATGTTTAAAAGCAGCTGGAACAGACTCTGATCTAAGACAAGCATTGATAAAAGTTAGGAGACCCGCCCCAACAGTATTAAAAACCTCCTTCAGCACCTTAGCTGGAACAACATCAAAAGGACAAGAGATGCAAAAGAAATTGGCTCAAACTGTTCGAGCACAGCAGAATGTGCACGAGGAGCAGACAACTCAACATTACAGCTCTGATCAGCGTTCTGTCTGACTGATGAAACCTTATCAATAAAAAACTGAAGAAACTCCTCACAGGTTGTGGTTGTAGCGTCCATCAAAACAACCATATGATCCTTAGTTTAGCTCCCACTCTCTTCCTCTTCTTCACCTCCAAATTCACAGAAGAAACCACCCATGGTGTCTTACTAGGCTCTTACATTCTCCAGTTTCTTTTACGCTGCATCTGCTGCATGTAGTGTGTCTGTTTGCACCTTCCTCTACTCTTATATGTTACCATGTCCTCCTCCATCTTCTTAAAATAAGTATTTACAACAACCATTTTCATCTTTTTTGCAAAATCTACCACCATCTGCCCTTCCACAGTCCTCTCCTTGACACCATGTCTAGCCATTTCTTACTCATCGCCTCTATTCTCTTCATCATCATGCCCATTAACGGACGTGCCAATCACTACTCTTTCTTCGTTAGGCACATTCGCAATCATCATCGAAATTAATCCAGATATCCTCTTGCCCTTTCATTTCACAACCTACCTGAGGGCATATGCACTGAGGATATTCATCATCACCCCTTCGATTTCCAACTTCACACTCATCACCCAGTCAGACACTCACTTAGCCTCCAACATGCTCTTAATGTATGCTTCTTTTAGAATGACTCCAATACCATTTCTCCTCCCATCCACACCATGATGTTGAAGTCCACCTTTGATGCTCCTCGCCTTACATCCCTATCATTTGTACACACAGTATGTCTACCTTTTTCCTCTCCATCAGATCAGCTCGCTCACCCTTTACCAGTCATACTGCCAAGTTTGGACTCTCACTTTCACACTCCTAATTTTCCTCCTGTCCCACTGCCTCCATTCCCATCCTCTTCTTCTTCATTGTCCAACAGTAGCCCAGTTTCCAATGGCACCCTGTTGGGCAACAGCAGCAGTTGCGGTGATTGTTAATCGGTGCCTTGACCAATCCAGTATGGAATTTCAATTCATGATCTGTATGTTTGGTTTACACTTTATGGCCACAGATCTGTTTTTGGGTGTGTGTAACTACCTTTAGAATAGTATAGCTAGCTATTTATCTATGTAGAAGGCTTGCAAGCTGGGCTTGAAATGGGGTGCTGGACACAAAAAGGTTGGATGTATTCTCTTAATTATTCATGGGTGTGTTTTTGGCGTAACATAAAATTATAATTACAAATTATAATTAAATTATAAAAAATTATAATTGTAATCCACTGTAAAAGATGGAGTGTGTTTGACACTCCACGACACTCCACACACACACTGCTATTTAGAAAGTGAGCGGTTTTCTATCCAGTTAACCTTTCTGCACAAATGTATCAGATAGGAGACAGCAGTCATGAAAGGTCCCTGAAGCAGCGAAGCAGTGAGGTGAAATTTTGTATTTTCTGTGTTTCGACTTTTATTATGACAAATGACTATTTTTAATTTGATTTTATTGTGTATACCTGAAGGAATGGCTGTTGCGGTGGTGGTACATCAGCTTGTTCTGATCGTGTCAGATGTCGCCTCTGTCAAACGGGTATTAACCTGTTCAAACTTTAGCACTCTCTAGCTGTTTTGTCAGTTGTCTACGTGCTGACCACAGTGAGAAATAAAGAGAGTTGAATTTCTTCTCGCGGCTTCACTCAGTGATGGATAACTGTCCCAGAGGAGACATTCGACTGGTCTTGGAAGATGTCAGTGTAACCACTTACACTCAAAAGAGTGGCTAGAAGGACTGTGCTGATCAGCACAGATCTGGTGAGCATGGTGAAAATGGCTCCATGTTCCTCAACTTTGCAATCTGAGACTACATTTTGCTAGATCCTGATTTCAATGTCCAAAGTGGCCATGTTGGATATGGTATTCTAACAGCACTGGTGCTGCTAAGGAGACTGATCTTGTTTTTGTGGGAAGACACCGGCATCCTCTGCAGAACTCTGACCACAGATTTGTTGTAGCTTGCAAATTTCTGTCTGCTTAGTAACCAAGATGAAATGTGGTTAGACTTCAAGATCAGATTGGTTTGAGGGAGTTTGCATACCATCTGACAGGCAGACATACCGACCTACGCAGAAATGATGACAAAAATGTAATGTGGGAGTTCTGCAACCAGACCTTTAAGGTTGTGGAGGATTGCTTTTAAGTTCTAAGCATCTTCCAGAGAAGTTTCAGCTTGATCTGGTAACAGAAGCCTCAAAGTACTTAGTTCCCTAAAACCCACACTTTGTCACATTGTAGTCATGGCAGACAATGAGTCAAGGCAGTCCGATGTGCTGTCCCGCTGGGCTGGCTACTTTGAGCAGTTTTACAAGGGCCATGCTCCTGCAGGGCTGTTGGGTGGATAGATGGATTTATTTGGTAAAATTCACACCTATATAATAACAGGTAGAAATAAAACAGAGGATACACATTTAAAGTATAAAAACATTTATTTCCTATGTGGTCCTCTCGTACGACAGCGTTTTAGGGCCGCATAGAATTAGTTTTTTTTTAGACTTCGAGAATAAACTCATAATATT
This sequence comes from Thalassophryne amazonica, assembly GCF_902500255.1. Classification (NCBI taxonomy): domain Eukaryota; kingdom Metazoa; phylum Chordata; class Actinopteri; order Batrachoidiformes; family Batrachoididae; genus Thalassophryne; species Thalassophryne amazonica. The sequence goes on along the minus strand of NC_047108.1, from coordinate 32,334,259 downwards.
ACAAGAATAAAGTCATAATATTACGAGAATAAAGTTGTAATTTTAAGACTTCGAGAATAAAGTCATAATATTTTATGAGAATAAAGTCGTAATTTTACGAGAAAAAAAGTCGTAATATTATGAGAATAAAGTCATAATTTTACCAGTTAATTTTTTAATTGTATTTCAACTTTTTTCTTGTAATATTATGACTTTTTTCTCGTAAAACTACGACTTTCTTCTCATAATATTACAACTTTTTTCTCATAATATTACGACTTTATTCTCGAAGTCCAAAAAAAAAAGAAATTCAATGTGGCCCTAAAACTCCGTCGTACTCTAGACCAAAATGGGATGTTAGATGTTTCTGGTGTGAGGGTTCTTGTGTTGCACTCTGGAACGCTGGAACTCTGAAAAAGAAAGGGTCATCACATGGATTCCAACAGCTACACTGTCCTCCATGTGGCAGGAAAGGTACTTTTAATGGTTATTCTGAACAGGATTCAGCCCCAATTACTCGCTGCTCAGTGACAGGAAGAGTCTAGTTCTACATCCAAGAAGTCAACAACTGACAACATCAGTTGTCCTTCCTCCTGTACACACTGTAAAGTGCGAACCACAAACACACTTTTACCATCGTAGTCATGGAAACTCCTACTGTGTGTGCACATGCACATGAGAGTGTGTGTGACTAGTCTCAACACAAGTAACAGCTCTGAGCGGAAACTCTTTATGTGCATATCAGCCATATCTCACCATACTCTGTTTTTATTCTGAAATGTATTAAAAATAATTTGACACACTGCTGTGTAAATGTCCAGGTTCAGAGATGTGTCTCTGTTCACTCACTGAAAAAAGAAACACCAATATACACATTGAGGCAAATAAGTATTTGATCCACTGTCAATTTTGCAAGTTTTCCCACCTACAAAGAATGGAGAGGTCTGTAATTTTTATGGTAGACTTCAACTGTGAGAGACAGAATCTAAAAATCAGAAAATCACATTGTATGATTTTTAAATAATTAATTTGCACTTTATTGCATGAAAAAGTATTTGATCCCCTGCCAACCAGCAAGAATTCTGGCTCTCACAGACCTGTTAATTTTTCTTTAAGAAGCCCTCTTATTCTGCACTCGTCACCTGTATTAATTGCACCTGTTTGAACTTGTTGCCTGTACAAAAGACACCTGTCCACACACACAATCAAATACACTCCAACCTGTCCACCATAGCCAAGACCAAAGCGCTGTCGAAGGACACCAGGGACAAAATTGTAGACCTGCACAAGGCTGAGATGGACTACAGGACAACAGGCAAGGAGCTTGGTGAGAAGTCAACAACTGTTGGTGTAATTATTAGAAAGTGGAAGAAACACAAGACGACTGTCAATCTCCCTCGGTCGATGAGATCTCACCTCGTGGAATAAGGATGATTATGAGGAAGTCTAGAACAACACAGGAGGACCTGGTCAATGACCTGAAGAGAGCTGGGACCACAGTCACAAAGATTACATTAGTAACACATGATGTTGTCATGGTTTAAAATCCAACAGGGCAGCAAGGTCCTCCTGCTCAAGCCAGCACATGTCCAGGCCCATTTGAAGTTCACCAGTGACCATCTGGATGATCCAGAGGAGGCATGGGAGAAGGTCATGTGATCAGATGAGACCAAAACAGAGCTTTTTGGTATCAACTCCACGCACTGTGTTTGGAAGATGAGAACAACCCCAAGAATACCATCCCAATAGTGAAGCATGGGGGTGGCAACATCATTTTTGGGTGTGCTTTTCTGCAAAAGGGACAGGACGACTGCACTGTATTGAAGGGAGGATGGATGGGGTCATGTATCATGAGATTCTGGCAAAGAATCTCCTTCTCTCAGTAAGAGCATTGAAGATGGGTCATGGCAGGGTCTTCCAGCATGACAATGACCTGAAACATACAGCCAGGGCAACTAAGGAGGGGTTCCATAAGAAGCATTTCAAGGTCCTGGAGTGGCCTGGCCAGTCTCCAGACCTGAACTCAATAGAGAATCTTTGGGGGGATCTGAAACTCAAAACCTGAAAGATCTGGAGAAGATCTGCATGGAGGAGTGGACCAAAATCCCTGCTGCAGTGTGTGAAAACTTAGTAAAGGACTACAGGAAAAGTCTGACCTCTGTACCTGCAAACAAAGGTTTCTGTACCAAATATTAAGGTCTATTTTTTATTGTATCAAATACTTATTTCATCCAATAAAATGATTTTAAAAATCATACAATGTGATTTTCTGCATTTGTTTGTTTAGATTCTGTCTCTCACAGTTGAAGTGGACCTACGATAAACTTACAGAGCTCTCCATTCTTTGTAGGTGGGAAAACTTGCAAAATCAACTGTGGATGAAATACTTATTTGCCTCAGTGTATATTGGTTGCACATGATCAAAAGGTGTTCAAATAATTACAAACAAAAGAAAAGGATGTCATGATGTTATGATGTTATTTGGACACATTCTGACCAGCAACTACAGCGAAGTACATCATGAAATCATATAAATCCAGACTTTGTTTTTCAGTGAATGCACCCAGAGCACACGTACTGACCTCTTGTCCCAGGTGTTGTACTGAAGGGCAGGTTGGCAGCGGTGGCGGTGATGGCAGCGGTGGCTCGTCTCTCCCATTGTGCACTGACAGTTGGAGCCTGGTCTCTCCCAGACTCCACAGCCTGTAATCAGATTACATTGTCACAGATCGGCAGTAAAGCATGATGGGACAGTGGTATACCGTTTTTGCTTCAGTTCTGGATAAACACATGAGACTGAAGCAAACAGGAGACCATGAACTGCCCCTATGTCTGTGTGTCCTCAAAGTGCTGTATAAAATACATAATTCAGTACAACAAAACATGTTTTAATTTCCTTCCTGTTAGTTTTATGTTGCATTTCAGAATACACATCAACATGTGTGCTAGTGCATGTAGAGATGGTGCTGGCTGTAGTTTTTAAATGTGAAATTCATAATTTGATGAGGATGCTCATTCCTGTGCTGTCCAACAGGAGCCACTGTTCACCAGGTGGCAGCATAGCATGTGATGTGACTGTCTTCCTTTTCATGCACAGTCTGGAATAATGTTCAAAACCCAGGTGAATTCAAGATTTCAAAATGTTTCAAAGCAGTGTTCCAATTTTTTCATCACTAATTTGCAGTACTGATGAAAAAAACATTTGGTTTGTACTATCACCAGCCTCATGTTCTATTTTTTTTATTTAAATGTTGCTTATCCATTCTGTTATATATTTCTTTCCATATTTTTCCACGTACTGGGAACTGTATTTCTCCCTTATGTGCTAGCTTTACTTGCACCAATTGGAGACCCTAATGCTGGACTGTAAGAAAACCAGAAAACAGAACATTGCAGTAGTCCAATCTAGAAGAGACAAATGCATGAATCAGGGTCTCAGCATCAGCCATAGACAAGATGGGATGAATCTTCGCTATATTTTGCAGGTGGAAGAAAGCAGTCCTCATAATATCTCTGATGTGGAGGTCAAAGGACAACGTAGGATCAAAAATTACCCCTGAGGTTCCTCACTTTGTCAGTGTGATGTATGACACATGAGCCTAGGCTAAGTTATGCTGGTCAAATTGATGCCGATGTCTCTCTGGACCAAAAGCCATCATTTCAGTCTTATTGTTGTGTGGGCCGCCCGAAGAGGAGGTACTGCTGGCCCAATGCCAGAGGGCGCCCTGCCTGAAGGCGGGCTTCAGGCACCAGAGGGCGCAGTCGCCACCAGGAGCACCAGGAGCCCGGAGTTGACAGCTGTCATTCATCACCTCATCACACCTCACCCATAAAAGCCTGGAGAAGACACCACACCTCTGCTGAGAAATCGTCTGAATCGTTCAGGTAGACACTCAGCCGTAACACTGAATCAGCTAAGTTGTGACGTTTTTTCACATCTGTACTGGTAGCTAATTTACCTTCTGAGTTTGCAGCTTCTCCACTGACTGCCGAGTCGAAGGGAGTGGTAAGAGGTGGCGTTCTCCACTCTTCACTCTTATACTTGTGTAGTGGAGTCTGCACGGATAACCAGAGGAAGTAGTGGGATTGGCAGGTGGTGTTTTCTCCCTCCATCAGGAATACTCAGCTGACTGTTTTACTGGGTGTGTGCACACACACCCACTCTTGACTGTTTCTGTTTCCTGCCAGCAGTACCCGATCTGACAGGTGGAGACTGTAGCCACCTGGGGACTCAGGACTTGGCGGCTCTGGAGTGTTCCAGATCCGTTGGCGGTGGAAATCGTGTGGGTCCCGACTCTTCTCTGGACGGGCGTCTCCTATCCTCGAGCCTGCCCACATGACACCAACTTTATAATTGACCTTAGTATTGAATTGTATCTGTATCCGTTGTGCACATTTCACAACATTAAAATTGTTACTTCTTATTTCCATTGACCATTGTGGGTCCGTGTCATTACACTTTTCACAACACTTATCAAAGTTTAAAAGGAGAAAATTGCTAGACATCCAGCTTTACATTGATGTAAGGCAATCTTCTAAAGATTTTATGTGGATGAGATTGCCAGCAGTTATCAGCATATATAACTGAGTATCATCAGCATAGCAATGAAAGCTAATCCCAAAATGCCGCGATATGTGACCAAGGGGTGCTATATAAAGGGAGAAAATCAAGGGGCCTGAGAAAGGCCCCTGTGGAACCCCAAATTTCTGTGTCACTAAGGTTAGCGGTAGTGTTATCGTACAAAACACAGTGAGAACGACTGGTCAGGTATGATGTCAACCATGCAAGGGCATTCCCAGTAATCCCAAAATGATTCTCCAGCCTATCAATTAGAATACGTTGATCCACGGCATCAAACGCAGCACTATGATGATCTAACAGTACCAGAACCATAGTTGTGTCCGAATCCATTGCAAGCAGAAGATTATTCAGCACTTTAGTGAGAGCTGTCTCTGTGGAATGATGTTTTTCTAGAAGCAGACTGCAGCGCCTCAAAAGATTATTCTCAGTAAGGTGGTCTGTTAAACCACCTTTTCCAGAGTTTTAGAGCAAAATGATAGATTTGATATCAGCCAATAGTTTTTCAGTACACTAGGGTCAAGGTTAAATTTCTTAAGTACCGGTAATGGAAAAGCCACTTAAATGGCAAACATAACATAGAATTGAAGATATATTTCAAATTTCAATTTCTTTCAATTTATTTTCATTCACATAGCGCCAAATCACAACAAAGTCGCCTCAAGAGCAAGCACACAGTCAAAGTCAAAGTCAAAGTCGGCTTTATTGTCAATTCTTCACATGTACTAGACATACAAGGAATCAAAATTTCTTTTCTCACCTTCCCTTGGTGATGACAGGACAAGACATTTTGACAATAAGGACAAGTATTTAGTATTTACAGTAGTGTCTGAGGTAACAGTAAAAGTGGAAAGTGCAGTAGTGCAAACCATTCAGTATTTGTAGCAGCAGCAGATTTTTGTGCAAGTGTTGTGGTGGTGATAAAGTGAATCAGTGCAGGACATTGTCATGGGCAACAGATATTTTATATATATATATATATATATATATATATATATATATATATATATATATATATATATATATATATATATATATATATATATATATGAGGTCTGTTCCAAAAGTATCAGACCTTTTTATTTTTTTCAAAAACCTTATGGATTTGAATCACGTGTGCTTGCATGAGCCAACCTTGAACCTTCGTGTGCATGCGTGAGTTTTTTCACGCCTGTCGGTTGCGTCATTCGCCTGTGAGTAGGCTTTGAGTGAGCACTGGTCCTCCCCCCTCGTTGGATTTTCATTGCGAGGAAAATGTCTGAACAACTGGAGCAGCACTGAATCAATTTTTTCCAGAAACTGTGAGAGACAGCCAGGTGGAAACCATTCGGAAGATTCAAACGGCTTTCAGTGGCTTTTCAGTTGAGTGAGTATCCGAGGAATTGTGTAAGAGCTGGACATGTCACAACATGTCCTGTGAGACTTCCAACCTCCACACGTCTTTCATTACAAAATCTCCTGTAACAGTGGAATGTGCCGAAAAAGTGCTGATGTCCACATCTTCTGCAATTTCTCTGGTAGTCAGACGACGTCCCGGATCAACACAGCGTTCACTTTGGAAATGATCTGGTCGTTTCAGCCTGTCGATGACCGCTCGGAGCGCGGCGCACCCTCCGCCATTGTGCGCCGTCTTTAAACCGGTTGTAACACTCCTTAATCTGTGTGATGCCCATAGGATCGTCACCGAAAGCCGTCTGAATCTTCCGAATGGTTTCCACCTGGCTGTCTCTCACAGTTTCTGGAAAAATTTGATGCAGCAAAGCTCCAAATCGTTCCACATCGCAATGAAAATCCAACGAGAGGGGAGGACCAGTGCTCACACAAAGCCTGCTCACAGGCGAATGATGCAACCGACGGGCGTGAAAAAAATCACGCATGTGCATGAAGGTTCAAGGTTGGCTCATGCAAGCACACATGATTCAAATCCATATGGTTTTTGAAAAAAATAAAAAGGTCTGATACTTTTTGGACAGACCTCGTATATATATATATATATATATATATATATATATATATATATATATATATATATATATATATATATATATATATATATATATATATATATATATATATATATATTGCCTTTGCGACAGGCAGCAGTGACTGCATCAGCTCTCACAACATCAGGCAGGCTGCCCCATGTGAAAAGCTCTGTGTGATCATGTGAACACTCAGCAGGCAATTAGACTGTCACATCCACCACGTGAGTTATGGCAGCCCAGTCTCACTTTTTTTTCGTGCTTCCGTGACGAAATGAGTCAAATTTTCATGACGATATGACACAGTGGAGCTGGGGGGAGAGATTTCAATAATCTCACAGCCTTGTGGATGAAGCTCTTTCTGAGTCTGGTGGTGCGGGACCGGAGGCTCCTGTACCTCTTCCCGGAGGGCAGAGTGCTAAACAGGTTGCATTGCCCACAATTGTGGTTGCTTTGCGGGTGAGGTGGGTGGTGTATATGTCTTGCAGAGAGGGGAGTGAGGCACCAATGATCCTTCCATCTGCATTCACTATGCGCTGCAGGGCTTTCCTGTTGTCGTCAGTGCAGCTTCCGCCCCACACAGTGATGCAGCTGGAAAGGATGCTCTCAATGATGCCACGGTAGAAAGTGCTCATGATGGTTGGTGGAGCACTTGCCCGCTTGAGTTTGCACAGGAAGTAGAGACGCCGCTGGGCCTTCTTTGCCAGTGATGCGGTGTTGGTGGTCCAGGACAGGTCCTCAGTGATTTGCATCCCCAGGAATTTGGTGCTGCGCACTCTCTCCACAGCAGCACCCTCGATGGTCAGTGGCAGGTGTTGGGTGTGACCTTTCCGGAAGGCAACAACAATCTCCTTGGTATTGTTGACATTCAGCAGGGGGTTGTTGTTTCTGCACCACGTGGTCAGAAGGTTGACCTCTTCCCTGCAGTGAGTTTCATCGCCCTTGGTGATAGGCCCCACAGAGTTGTGTCGTCCGCAAACTTCACTATGTGGTTTGTGCTGTGGGTTGTTGTGCAGTCATGTTTCAGTAATGTGAAGAGCAGTGGACTGAGCACGCAGCCTTGGGGAGCCCCTGTGTTCAATACAATGCTGCTCGAGGTGTTGTTGCCAACACGGACTGCTTGTGGCCTCTGGGTGAAGAAGTCCAACAGCCAGTTGCAAAGGGAGGTGCTGTGCCCCAGTTTGTCCAGTTTGCAGATGAGCTGTTGAGGTATTATGGTGTTGAACGCTGAACTGAAGTCTATGAACAGCATTCTCACATATGAGTCCTTCTTGTCCAGATGGGTGAGGGCTGGGTGCAGGGCTGAGCAGATTGCGTCCTCTGTAGAACGCTTGGCTCTGTATGCGAACTGGGAGGGTCTAGGGTGGGGGGGGGGGAGGATGGATTTGATGTGTGACATGACTAGCCGTTCGAAGCACTTCATGATGATGGGTGTCAGTGCCACCGGACGGTAGTCATTGAAGCAGGATGGAGCTGATTTTTTTGGCACAGGTATGATGGTGGCAGTTTTGAAGCATGATGGAACAACGGCTTGCTTCAGGGAAGTGTTAAAGATGTCTGTGAAGACATCCTTAAGCTCCTCTGTGCAGTCCTCCAGCAGCATGTTGATGGCCACCAGTGTCTTCATCACGCTGGCGACAGAGAGACATAGGGTCTGGTCGTGGGGAGGGGGTGGGGCCTTCTGTGGCTGTGTGGTGTTCAGTGCTTCAAAGCGTGCAAAGAAGCGGTTCAGGTTGTTGAGCAGAGAGGTGTTGCTCTCACAGCTCTGTGGTGCTGGCTTGTAGTCAGTGACAGCCTGAATGCCTCATCATAGGCTCTGTGCGTCCTTGCGGTCTCTGAAGTGGGACGTTATCTTTTGTGTGTAGTCCTATTTTGCCTTCCTGATGCCACGGGACAGGTTGGCTCTCACTGTTCTCAAGCCAGATTCATCCCCGGCTCTGAAGGCTTTGTCTCTGGCTCTCAGCAGCTTGTGGACATCACCTGTCAGCCATGGTTTCCGGTTGGCCCAGCTGATGATGGTTTTTGTGTGGGTCACATCATCAATGCACTTTGTGATGTAGGAGGTCACAGTGTCTGTGTACTCCTCAATGTTAGTGTTGTTGTTGTAGGTTGCTGCGTGTTTTAACATTTCCCAATCAGTTGTGTTGAAGCACCCTGGAGAGCAGAGGTGGCCCCCTCTGGCCACACTCTTACCTGCTTCTTAACAGATTTGATGACTTTCACAGATTGTCTGTATGCTGGCATTAGCATAACAGTGATGTGGTCAGATAGTCCGATGTGTGTGTGTGGGGGGGGGCTTTGCATGCTCCTTTGTGTGTGCTGTAAGCCAAGTCCATATTTTTTCCCCTTGTTTTCCCCTTGTTGGGAAATCAACATGCTGGTGAAATTTTGGAAGGACAGTTTTGAGATCAGCATGATTAAAATCTCCAGTGAGGATGATAAAACCGTCTGGGTGTGCAGTTTGTTGTTCACTGATAGCCTGGTCCAGTTCACTGAGTGCTGCATTTCTATCACTGCTGCTGTTTGTGGGGGGGGATGTAGAATGACACCAGCAAAATCACAGTAAACTCCCTGGGCAGATAGAAGGGACGGCACTTAATGATCATAAACTCCGCTAGTGATGTGCAGTGTTTGCACACCACCACAGCGTCCTGGCACCACTCATTCCGAACGTAGACACACAGGCCCCCGCCATGAGTCTTTCCTCTGTTTACGATGGCCTGGTCAGCTCAATAGCATGCTAGCTGCTCCAGTTGTACAGCAGAGTCTGGAATGTTGTCATTTAACCATGTTTCAGTGAAGACAAGCACACAGCAGTTACTGTACGATTCACAGGCGACAGTGGCCAGGAAAAACTCCTGATGATTTGAGAAAGAAACCTCAAGCAGACCAGACTCAAATGGGTGACCCTCTGCTATCTATCTCTCTCTCTCTCTCTCTCTCTCTCTATATATATATATATATATCTCGCCTTTGCGACAGGCAGCAGTGACTGCATCATCTCTCACAACATCAGGCAGGCTGCCCCATGTGAAAAGCTCTGTGTGATCATGTGAACACTCAGCTGGCAATCAGACTGTCACATCCACCACGTGAGTTATGGCAGCCCAGTCTCACTTTTTTTTTTTCGTGCTTCCATGACGAAATGAGTCACATTTTCGTGACAATATGACACAGTGTCCTTTGTCGCGCTGCTCACTGGACACCTGGACACACGGTGCTGGCTGATGTGTCCATGATATGAGCGCACAGCTTCATTCATGTAATCATGTAATTTCAACTCCATTGTGGTGGTGTACAGGATCAAAAATACAAAAATTTGTGTCACTGCCCAAATACGTATGGGCCTAAGTGTGGTGTCAGGTACCAATCTGTTGCTAGTATATCTGCTCCTGTCTGGAGCAGCAGCCAGACATAATCAGATTACAGCAGACGCACCATCTGACCCTCAACTCCAAAGCAGATACACATTTGTCTGTGTTTTTGTATGCCAGCGAATGCATCACAATACATCTGTATCTTTACATCATCTGCAAAAATGTGTTGACATTACAGCCATGAAAATTCCATGATAATCATTAAACAAGCACTGAGCATGTATTAACAAGCAGTAATTACTGTTGTGATTAACTCCTGCTAATCCCACAGTCTCGCAGTGAGCCTGGATTTGTCCTGCCCACTCTGGATTACAGTAATCTCATAATCACATGAACGCAGCATCACTGCATCCCCAAGTTCATGTTGAGCAAATAAGAGCCAATTAGTTGTTCTGCTAAATCATATGGATGCAATCTGTTGTCCTGTCTGTTTCTAATTGAACTTCTGTTGGACACAGGAAGTAGACTGCTTCTTCCTGGAAGCACATTTTTGATGTAAATGACATCCTGATGATGGCGACAGTTCACAACTCTGCAGGGTTGTGCAGGAGGCCAGCTCTTATTTCCTTTTTCAGTGCCAATGAATGAAAATCGCAAAAGAAAGTAACATTTATTGCAGGAAATGCAATTTACACTTCCTGTTTCACAATGGGGCTGCAACTAATGACCGGTTTCATAATTGATTCATTTCTTGATTCATCAATTAGAAGTTGGGTGCATAAAATGTCATAAAATTGTGAAAAATGTGGATGAGTGTTTTCCAGACCCCAAGATGATGCCTTCAAATGTGTGTTCCCAACCCAGGAATATTGAGTTGTCTGCCAGAGAGAAGCAGGATAGTAGAATAAACAGGAAAATATTCAAGTTCACAAAGCTGAAATCAGACAATTTGTATATTTTCTTGGAAAAAGCAAAAGTCACTGAAAATGATTTCCATATGTTCTAGAATATAAACGTCACCTGTCAAAAAAATGCCTCTTGAAGAGGAAAAACATATATAAGTCACCCTTTTTCTGTACATGGAATTGACTTTTTCCACACAGTGTTTCCCTGGAGGAAAGTTCAACAACAGACAGGAACTCACCACACCAAGGCAAGTCCTGTTACTTTACATAAAGGCTTTTATATTCTAAAAATAAGCAAAACAGACAAGTAAGTGTGCATTGGACAATATATTGGACATTAACTGATGCAGTTTGGACAACAGAAAACATCAGAGGGACACGGATGCAGACGTGAACAGTGGATTTTTGCAGGAAGACCTCTGCCTGTGGTGTGTCCCAAAAGGACTTTCAAATTCCAAAACTAAGAAAGACAGACAAATAAATGTGCGCTGGACAAAATATTGGATGTTATTTGACACAGAGGAGCATGGATTGCTGACCTACAGTGTTGGAAACACTACAATAAAAATGTGAATACACTTGATTTTGTTTTTGTTTGTTTGTTTCATTAGCTCTTTCATTTGGGATTTTTGTGAATTGTTGTAATGTACTTTTATTATTGTATTTTATCTTGTTTAGTGCTTTGATTCATGGGAAAGCCATAGTTATTATTATTATTATTGTTATTATTCATTCATTCCTTCATTTTCTACAAATTGCTTAGCCCAACTAAATGTTATTGGGGAGCTGCCAAATATTGACAGACAAACACACTGACACTCTCACTCACACCTACATTTAATTTACAGTTTCCAATTCACCTAATCTCCACGTCTTTGGAATGTGGGAGGAAGCCGGTGCACCCAGAGGGAACCCACATTAAGATGGGGGAAGATGCAAACTCCACACAGACAGGACCAGGTGGGACGCGATCCCACAACCTTATTCCCTGTGATGCAACAGTGTGAAACCACAGTTTTACCCATTAATATTATCATTATTGTTATTATCATAAGCAGAAGCACAGTAATAATAATGTACTCAAAATGGTATATAAGTTGCACTGGAGAGGAAGTGACAGGACCTCCCAAACTAGTAAAAAATAAAACAAAACTGGGACCTACACAGCAAACTATAGCCAAAATAGTTGTTGATTAATAATTGATTAATAGCTACAGCTCTAATCTACAACACACCAATATACCAAACTGCAGTTCAACAAGCCTAAAACATGACCTAAGATCACCTACAGCCCCTCCCACTGTCGTACTGTTGACATTTTGTTCCATAAATCAATCAATCAATCAATTTTTTTTATATAGCGCCAAATCACAACAAACAGTTGCTCATGTACAGATGTGGATTTGTGTAAGTCTGACTTTATGGCTCTTTAAACAGTGTGTTTGATCCTTACCCTGAGTTTTCTCCACTGAGTTCCAGGAGCTCGATCTCATCGGGGCCCACCTCGTCCACGCCGCTATGCCTCTGCGTCACACTGCAGCATCCCATGACAGAAGCCTGTGTTCCTCTCCGCCTCAACTCGGCCTCAGCTTCTGGGGGCCAAGCTGAACACCATCTGCCCCGACACCCATCCCCACTGTCTGCACGCTGCGCTAAAACCTAAGAGATGAAATGAAAACAGGTCTGCTGTGCTCCAAAAGAGGATATTGTGCACTGGGGGGTTGGGGGGGGGGGTGGCCAGTTAAGTCCTAGTTCCTCCTTTTTTGCCGGCAAGTTGTGTGTGTTTTCACAAAACCTTCAGAACAAAAGGTGCTGCAGACGGAGGAGGAATTGAAGATAAAAGCAGTGAGATGTGTTCACGGAGGCACCGCGTGGTTGTTCCTTCCTTCCTGTCAGTTGGCTGTCTGCGGACGGCTGTGGGACTTCCTCGCTTTGGTTTTTCAGACACTAAGCTGACATTGGGAACCTGTTGACGCATTAACTCATAAATAGGAGTGGTTCCCATGCAGATGATAGTCCACGTGGCACTATCAGGCACCTCTGACACTGTCAGCATATGTTTGATGAAGCAAGCAGATGAAGTAAGCCCTGTGTTGGGAAAAGTCGGAACCATGCCTGCCTGTGTTTGCATGCATGGAGTCAGAACACTGTTGTAATTATGAGTTATGAAAGTGAGAGGTGAACCGTTTCAGTCATAACAACAAGCCTCAACAACTGCAGAATGTAGTCTCACGTGGCTCTTCCTGCTTCTGCACTACTGATGTTTGATTTTTGGTTGTCCACGCGGTGCACGCTTCTGTCCTCTGTAAGCAACACAACTAGGCGAAAGATGAGTGATTGATGAATTTTCAGTTTTTCATTCACAGCTGCTGCCGATTTGAGGTTAAAAAAGCAAATCAAAAAACAAAACATTTGGTCAGTGAGGTTAAATTTAACTGACAGGGAGTAAACCATGTGGTCGGACTGCAGTAAACACATCTGTGCTGAAATCAGACTGACTCAGACATCATTTTCACACAATATTTGTATGACCTGTGGGTACAAATATTATAATATTTGGATCCGCCCCATGACTAAAGTACTCACCCTTGTTAAAAAAATTATTGTTATAACTTTAAATGCTATTAAGCCACAAGCAACAAGTTATGTTTACTAATGCTAATCACGTTACCCATTTTTTTTAAGTTATTCTAAATGGAATAATAAAAAAAGCAATTTTAGGCTTAGGGTAACTATGAAGCAAATGCTGAAGTTGAACCTACAGAGGGTAAATAACATTACCGAATAACAAAAATGGGAAATGGATAAGTGACAGACTAGGTGCAGTAAGTATCCTACCTTTGGCTGTGAAAAATAGAATCTGTCACGTGGGAGTCTGAAATTCTAATCCCCTTCGACATAGTCTCTTTGGGACTGCACACACATATCCCAGCGGTTCTGCCATTGCTGGAAGCATTTCTGGTCAGCCTCTTTTGTTATGGTGTCCAGCTGGGCCGTTGCATTTTGCATGATATCTTCTCATGACTCAAACTGAGTCTCTTTTAGTGTCATTTTGTTCTTGGGGAAGAGCCAAAAATTCAAGGGAACCATGTCAGGAGAGTAGGGAGACTGACAAATCACAGGAGTGTTGTCTTTGGCCAGGAAAACCTGAATCAGCTGAGCAGAATGGGCGGGTACATTGTCATGATGGAGCTGCCAACTTCTTGACACCCAGATCTGGTTGAGTGACTGTGTAGGGTGACCCCTGGCTGCTCTGCATTTTAGAAGAAAGACTGTTTTATTCACCTTACTTTGTTGGCTCTTGCTGTAGGGTCCCTGTGGGGCTACAACCATTACATTACTTGCACAGCCATGCATGGTGGTCAGAGAATATGACAGTGGATATAATGGATGCAATATTCACATATGCCATCTCTCATAGGAACGTCCACCACATGCTCTCTCCGTATAGATTCTCTTTTTCGTACTCCCATCACGAAATGAGTCAAATTTTCATGACGGGGGTTTTTTTTTTAACCTCACTATTACTAACCCTACTCCTACCCCCAACCTTAACCTTAACCATAACCTAACCCTAGTCCTTCCCCCAACCCTAACCATAACCCCCCCACCCCCCCCGCTTCATTTTTTATTTTGTGCAGCCATCACGGAATGAATTTGTGCTGCTGTGATGAAAATGAGGCGCTTTTCATCACAATATCACAAACCAATAGATTAATGTATATTTTGTGCTGCTGAATCATGACCTGCCGTGAGACCAGATTGGTCATGAATGACCCCAAAAAGATGTGTTTTTTTAACATTACAAGGTGTAATTTTATTGTACACAATCAATAATTACTTACGACATTTTAGAATATCTGACATAGATAAAGGAAGTAGAAAACATAAAGGGGTCATAATGTTGTGAAAAGTGTAGGAACACGGACCCACAACAGGGGGCGCAAATGAACGGACAATGGAATAAGCCAAATATAACAATTTAATGTTGTGAATGTGCACAACAGAGTAACAGAGTAACAGACAACACAATTGAGATCACCAGTCAAATAAGTTACGGTGGTGTGTGAGCAGGCTCGAGGATAGAAGACGCCCGTCCAGAAAAAAGCCGGATCCCACACGCCTTCCACTCCACCGGACCTGAACCAATCCTGGAGCCGCCAAGCACTGGGTCCCCAGGTGGCCACTGCCTCCGGCTGTCAGATCGGGTACTGCTGGCAGAAAGAACAGACAGGTGATGGTGGGTGTATGAACACCCAGCAAACAGTTCAACATGAAGGTGAAAGCACCTCCACCTCTCAATCACGGAGTTTGTACAGATCCTGCAGTAACAATTAACAGTCTGCAAATTCAGAATACTGTCAGTACGTACAGAAGTAAAAACGTTACTACTGTATAAATCAAAGGCTGAGACGTTTACTTCACGGTAGATGATTTCTCGGCAGTGAGGTGAAGATGCTGCCCGGCTCTTATGGAGGTGTGGATGATAATGATGAGTGACAGCTGGTGTTGTAGATGAGTGACAGCTGCCACTCCCGGTGCTCCGGCGCCCTCACGTGCCTGAAGCCCGCACTTCAGGCAGGACGCCTTCTGGTGGTGGGCCAGCAGTACCTCCTCTTCAGCGGCCCACACAACACATAAATGACACCACTCTACCATTTTATTTGCTAAAATACTGTAGTTAGGTCATGTGAGTGTTAAAAGGAAGGACTGGTGACACTCTGGATGGTTGAATTTATGTTAAGGCCCATAAAACACCCTTGGCTAATAAAGACAATAAACCCTAACCCCTTCGCCTCCAGTGTGAACCTTTTTTGCTCAGTATGTGTCCTCTAGGTCAGTGTCTCCTAACTCCGGACTTCATCTTTCCCTTCTCTGCAAAAAGCTGATTAGCTCATCTGTGCATGCTCAGCCAATCAGGAGCTACCTCCAATCAGCAGCATGTAGAGATGTGTTGGTCAGG
Organism: Thalassophryne amazonica; assembly: GCF_902500255.1. Taxonomy (NCBI): domain Eukaryota; kingdom Metazoa; phylum Chordata; class Actinopteri; order Batrachoidiformes; family Batrachoididae; genus Thalassophryne; species Thalassophryne amazonica. Next base: position 32,318,534 of record NC_047108.1, on the reverse strand, counting down.
GGTCCTTGAGGACCAGGATCGGGAAGCACTGTTCTAGATAGAAATAACAGCTTGGACATGCCCCCAAACCACCTGCATCATGTGTTATGAGCCGGCCCTTAATACTATATGAGTACTGATCAGTCATATTTGTTCCACCTTTTTGTGTGAGATAGAAAAGGAGAACAGACTCACATGTGTTCACACGATTCCTCCTTCACTGTAGATTTTGCTTTAATCTGTTAGTCACTGACTGTTTGTGTCTTACAACAAATCATTCATCTCAGTCTTTAAGCATTTACTCACTGGTTCTTTGTAAATGTCTCTTTGCTGAATAAAGCACAGTCAACATTATTAAAATCATGACTTGATTATTTATTATTCCATTTTTTTGCCTACAGATGAAACCATTTGTGTAGATGACAGCTGCCTCACAGTTGCTCTTTCCTTTCGGAGGTTGACACGTCTGAGTGCTCTCTGATTTTGTCTTCACTAGTTTCCTCTTTGCTTTTATGTGCGTCACACACACAAGTGACCGCTTGTAATGTTTTGAGCTTCTTCTGCCCCTGAGGCTGGAGTTTTTGGTCTCTCATGGTCTGTGTGTCATCAGGTGGCGGCACTGACTGATCTTTATTTCTTGCAGAACTTTGTTGAAGAGGTGATGTGTAGGTTGTGGGACAGGAACCAGCCATTGAACCACTCCCTCTTTCACCATTTTCATTTTGTGTGGCCTTCTGAAGCTTTTTGGTGGGTTTGTGGTTGAATTGTCTGTTTGTCAGCGCATAGCTCTTGCTGCGTGGGAGGACAGGCTCAGTGTACAGCAGCACAAAGTCTCTCTGACTGGCCAAAGGAAGGATCCTCTGGCCAAGGCGACACTTTGTAAAGGTCTCCAGTGTTAGATCTAAAGACCAGCAGGAAGAGAAGTCATCACCCTATCTGTTTGGAACATCAACAGTGTGAAGAAAGTGTGAGTTCTGCCCTCACCCAATATCTCCACAACAGTTGCGGGTATCACCTTCTTCAGTACTTCACAGTTAGTGTGAAGAGCCGGGTTGCAGTTCATCTCTAACAGCCACACCTGTTAAAGAGCACACAAGCACAGTCGCAACAGAAACTAATGTTATTCTTATTTCTAACAAAAACTGACAAACAAGCTCATTTCAAGTTATACATGTATCATTAAGGACACCTGCTCCTAATTTCCATCATGCATGTAATGATGAGATTATACTTTGCAACAATCCCAGACATTTTCAGCAGGTGGCAGACAAGCGACATGTAAATCCATTTATACCTGCTACTAATTTCCATCATCCAAACAACATATTCCAATCATCCAGTATGTGGCAGTATTGGTATATTACGAGGGCTGTCAATAAAGTAACGGTCCTTTTTATTTTTTTCAAAAACTATATGGATTTCATTCATATGTTTTTACGTCAGACATGCTTGAACCCTCGTGCGCATGCGTGAGTTTTTCCACGCCTGTCGGTGACGTCATTCGCCTGTGAGCACTCCTTGTGGGAGGAGTCGTCCAGCCCCTCGTCGGAATTCCTTTGTCTGAGAAGTTGCTGAGAGACTGGCGCGTTGTTTGATCAAAATTTTTTCTAAACCTGTGAGACACATCGAAGTGGACACGGTTCGAAAAATTAAGCTGGTTTTCAATGAAAATTGTAACGGCTGATGAGAGATTTTGAGGTGATTCTGTCGCTTTAAGGACTTCCCACGGAGCGAGACGTCGCTCAGCGCTCTCAGGCAGCCTGTTCAAGCTGAAAACCTCCACATTTCAGGCTCTATTGATCCAGGACGTCGTGAGAGAACAGAGAAGTTTCAGAAGAAGTCGGTTTCAGCATTTTATCCGGATATTCCACTGTTAAATGAGATTTTTTTAATGAAAGACGTGCGGACGGGTCTGCGCGTCGGGACGCAGCCGACGCGGTGCAGCGGCACAGGAAAAACACCTCCGTGTTGATAACCATTTGTAAAATCCAGGCGGCTTTTGATGGCTTTCAGTGGAGTGAGTATATGAGAAATTGTTTAACAGGCAGGACATGTTCCAACTTGTCCTTAAGGCTTTCAACAGAGGTGTTTTTCCTGTGGCGGAGCGTCGCGGCGGCTGCGTCCCGACGTGCGGACCCGTCCGCACATCTTTCATTAAAAAAATCTCCTTTAACAGTGGAATATCTGGATAAAATGCTGAAACCGACTTCTTCTGAAACTTCTCTGTTCTCTCACGACGTCCTGGATCAATAGAACCTGAAATGTGGAGGTTTTCAGCTTGAACAGGCTGATGACGCTGCCTGAGAGCGCTGCGCGACGTCTCGCACCGTGAAAAGTCCTTAAAGCGACAGAATCACCTCAAAATCTCTCATCAGCCGTTAAAATTTTCACTGAAAACCAGCTTAATTTTTCGAACCGTGTCCACTTCGATGTGTCTCACAGGTTTAGAAAAAAATTTGATCAAACAAAGCGCCAGTCTCTCAGCAACTTCTCAGACAAAGGAATTCCGACGAGGGGCTGGATGACTCCTCCCACAAGGAGTGCTCACAGGCGAATGACGTCACCGACAGGCGTGGAAAAACTCACGCATGCGCACGAGGGTTCAAGCATGTCTGACGTAAAAACATATGAATGAAATCCATATAGTTTTTGAAAAAAATAAAAAGGACCGTTACTTTATTGACAGACCTCGTACATAAGCAAATCAAAGTTGGCTATTCAAACGGGCCAACTGGTAACATATCACTCCTGAAAATGATCTTTGGCTTTTCACATGAGGTGAATCTGCCCTACAACTGGATTTTGGAAAACCATGTGACGGTGAACCAATTCCGATTGGACACTCACATTGCGCACATCATCACACAGCTTCTATGAGGAGTACAAAGATGGCCGATGGGTGGCTCGAAGGTCCACGAAGTTAACTTTTCAGCAAAAAAAAAACTAAGGCTCTATCTTATATCATTAAAATGTTATTTATAATTTAGTAAAGCTTGGTCTTAGCCGTCGTATACAACAGCGTCAGGCCCAGAGGGTTTTTAACTTACACTGCTACAAACAACAACAATAACAACAGATATGATACTAAGATAGCAGGGACTGGCACAAATTCCTGTTTGATTTGAGCAAATTCGTGGGACAAAACAAAATGCTGAACTCAAAATATCTAAAACATTTTCTATATACACAAAAAGCCTATTTCTCTCAAATATTGTTCACAAATCTATCTCAATCCTTTGCAGAGATAATTCATCCCACCTCACAGGTGTGGCATATCAAGATGCTGATTAGACAGCATTATTAATGCACGGGTGTGCCTTAGGCTGGCCACAATAGAAGGCCATGTAGTTTCAAGGACAGAAAATACTCACTCATCTTCAACTGCTTGCTCCAATTGAAGGTCAGGGGGGGTTGGAATCTATCCCAGCAGTAATAGGGCATGAGGCGGGGTTCAACTGGACAGGACACCAGTCTGTCCCAGGGCCACATATAGACAAACAAACACATTCACACACACACACACACACACACACACACACACACACACACACACACACACACACACACACACACACACACACACACACACACACACACACACACACACACACACACACACACACACACACACACACACACACACCTATGGACAATTTAAAGTTTCCAATGCATGTCTTTGGATGTGGGAGGAAGCTGGAGCACCCGGAGAGAACCCACGCAAACACGAGAACATGCAAACACCACACAGAAAGGCCACAGGTGGGAATCGAACCCGTGACCTTCTTGCTGTGAGGCAACAGTATTAACCACTAAGCCCCATGTTGCCCAGACAGAAAATACTGTGTTTTTATACTTAAAACATAAATTCAACATAAATGGATACGTACTGTTAGTGCTACAGTTCATTGTAAGACCTATGACAATTATTTCTGTATTTTTCTGTTAATACATGTCATTACTATTTAAAATGTCATATCAGATTATAGATGTATCTTACTTTACTGTAGATAATAATACAAATTTAATACAAATAATAATACAATTTTTTTAATAATACAAAATTATCATGGGTTACATTTTAGTGTTTTGGTTTTTATCTCCACATTATTCTGTCTTCAGTAAAGCCTCAGTCCCATCGAATAATAAGACATGAATAATGAGCCACGCATGGGTGTGTAGTGATTATTCGAAGAATGACCCACATTTTCATCTATCACGTATCTACTACTAAGGCACCTATATGTGCCTCTCTCCCCACATGTGCCACGTAGCAGCCTCTACTGAGCTCGTATCAGCCACGCTAAGCCACTTATGAGCCACGCAGTGCCGTGTAATGCGACATCGGTGCACGAACACACGTTTGGTCCTACCCTCCACTCCTCCTACAACCATCCCACACCTGTTTCCTCATGAAGTAGGAAAGAGAGGAAAAAAGAAACAGTCCTCTGTGATTCCAGAAGCAATTAGAGGTGTTTTCAGCATCCAAGGTTTGGCAGAAAATTATTATAATCCAGTACAAAATAATTATTTTATATACAGCATCCGGAGCACAGAGCAGGTGGAACTTCCCTTGTGATTATTGTCATGGGTCACATTTTGGTGTTTGGGTTTAGTCTCTACCTTATCAGATCTCTAGTGTCATTCTTCATGTGTTGTATTTCTCCCCACGTTATCTGGTTATTTCCCCTCATAGTTTATAGCCTGTGGCTGTCATTCCTCTGTTTCAATTGTCTTTGGCATATCATCATTTCTGAATTTCAGTGTTCCCTGTTCCCTTGCTGTCTGGTCTCTGCCTCCCTCTAGCGTCCATTTTCTACACAAGCCCTCTTATGTTTGCTATATGCACTGTCATCATTTTATGTGATTTCAGAGTAGATCAGTAAACTAGTGTCTTCCTGTCTTGTCACCTCTTTTTATTTACTGTTAGCATCCACATTAGTGATATCATGTTGCACTTCTTTGCTGATGTCCTATATTCCTGATTTCTTGCCTGCCATTTTGAACTGACCACTTATTATGAAAACTTTAAGTTACTGGACCTTTCCCTGATTTTGGATAGCCCTCCGCTGTTTACTTTAAAACACTGTCACCCTTATTAGATTGATCTTCTGGGTTCTTCAACATTTCTTATAAACTGAGTTACTATTCAGCCTTTCACCTGTTACTGATCCTGGAGTAATCCTGTTTTGGTAAAACCCTGAGTTACCACTCAACCTGTCCTCAGTTAATGACACTGGACTGTTTGTGTTTTGTAAAATAATGGACTCTGGACATCAGCTTCATTCTCTATGTTGGGGTCATGCCCAAATTCACACCTTTATATTAATACTATTTAGCTTACTTTCTGTTAATAACCAAATTTTGACGAACAAGTTGCTTCTGAACATACAGGTAAAGTGACAAAGGTTGTTCTACCATAGTACATTTCGTACTGTCACTCGTGGATAAAACAATAACTTAATTTAAAAAATAATTTTGAAAGTATAATTTGATACCTCTGCATTTCCACAGCACAGAATATGAAAACCAAAACAATAGTGCATGTAGCAATACAGACAGCAAGTTCTCTGTTACCTGGAAGTCCGCATCAAACATGAAGTCACAGCCAATCAGGTCAAAGAATCCCAGCCGACAGTCTAACTTGGATTTGACTGAAAGGAAACACTGGGTCATGATCTGCTGCATGCGCCGCTGAAACGGGAAACATCCAATCAGTGCTTCAGATGTCAACTGATTGACATCTGTTCTGGAGGGTGACATGATTTCATAACAAAGTCAGACCACTCCTACCACCTATTTCGACAATAAACAAGACATATTATTTCCACAAAGAAGCCTTTCTTTGACCAGATTTGTTGTGTGATATTTGTCCAGCCCCCCCCACCCCCCCCCCCCCCCCCCCCCAGGATCCTTAAATGGAATAAACAGATATAGAAAATTAATATATGAATAGATATTCTGTTTCCTATTTAAACAAAGATTTCTTGGACTGGTTGAGATACTGAGTTGAAGTAAACTGAGCAGGATTTTACCAACAGAGCAGCTTTAACTCAAAGATTTTAACAAAGATTTTGCATTAAGCATTTAGGAATTATAACTGTTCATAATAAACATGCATGTTATTATTTTCACAAATCCACACTTTTACAGTCAGGTTCCTGAAGACACATCAGATAATTTAAACATGAACATTTTCAAGTAAATGAATATATCAATATCAATAATTAAGAAACAAGAGCAATCTGAGATTTCTGACGTACGCCAATCCGGATCACCTCCAAAATTCAGTGGAGTTTTCCATGCCCTAATATCTATATGTGGTGTAAATTAAGTCAAAATCCGTGCAGTAGTTTTGACGTAATCCTGCTAACAGACAAACAAACAAATAAATAAATACTGATAATTTTATTACGTCCTTGGCAGGTGTAATAAAGCCTTACATGGATTGTTCCAGACTTCAGTGATGTATTTAACATATTTTTGTATCTGGACTCCAGGTTGGTCTGTGAGACCCACTGAGCTGCTCTGCACTCTGTGTGCTGAGCTTTTACTTTGCTCCTTTGGAGAGTGGATGGGGCAGAAGTAGATAAGCAACATGTACAGAATCAGGTTACTTCTTACAGATATGGAAATAGATTGATTTTCTTCTTTTAAAATATAACTTTAAGTAACCTCTTTACATGCATGACGTCTGAGGGGTGCTGAGGTTGGGAAAGCCCTGGTTTACAGCAGTGGTCTCAAAATGCATGCAAAAAGGGTAAAGTGCATGCAACTTTTCATTTCTACTAAGTACATCTCTGCACAGTTTAATCAACAAACTGCTCCCCTTTATCAAAATTGGCGCTAATCATTGGATTCATTTGTCTGCAAATACAATGAAAACCTGCAGCCTCTTAGCCCTTTCTGGACCCAGGTTAAGGTCACTGGTCTATAAAATTTGATGCTGGATTAGGTCTTGTTTTTTTCCCATTTATTTTTTTTTTAAATAATGCTTGTTTCTTTCTGTCTTTTTTGTAAGAATGCACAGCATGTTTTCAGATAGGGAGTGGCTATAAAAGGTTGCCACATCAACCTTTTGAGTTGTATTTCAAAAGACAAGTACATCTCTTTCAAAACATTGGAAGTTATTACCTTAGGTGTAATTTCTTTCACTGAAAAAGTAACGCAAACTGTTTTCAACCGTCATTTCTGTCCCCTTTTTTAGTCTCTGTCCATTTTCAGCAGTGTTGATGAACCTGTTATGTGTCTATCTGTCAATTGAATTCAATTTATTTTATTTATATATCCCCAAATCACAACATAAGTCATCCAAAGGTGCATCGCAAGGGTACGCGCTAACCTTACCAACCACTTGAGTAAGCACATACAGTAGTGTTCAGAATAATAGTAGTGCTATGTGACTAAAAAGATTAATCCATGTTTTGAGTATATTTCTTATTGTTACATGGGAAACAAGGTACCAGTAGATTCAGTAGATTCTCACAAATCTTACAAGACCAAGCAGTCATGATATGCACACTCTTAAGGCTATGAAATTGGGCTATTAGTAAAAAAAAAAATAGAAAAGGGGGTGTTCACAATAATAGTAGCATCTGCTGTTGACGCTACAAACTCAAAACTATTATGTTCAAACTGCTTTTTTAGCAATACTGTGAATCACTAAACTAGTATTTAGTTGTATAACCACAGTTTTTCATGATTTCTTTACATCTGCGAGGCATTAATTTTGTTGGTTTGGAACCAAGATTTTGCTTGTTTACTAGTGTGCTTGGGATCATTGTCTTGTTGAAACACCCATTTCAAGGGCATGTCCTCTTCAGCATAAGGCAACATGACCTCTTCAAGTATTATGACATATCCAAACTGATCCATGATACCTGGTATGCGATTTATAGGCCCAACACCATAGTAGGAGAAACATGCCCATATCATGATGCTTGCACCACCATGCTTCACTGTCTTCACTGTGAACTGTGGCTTGAATTCAGAGTTTGGGGGTCGTCTCACAAACTGTCTGCGGCCCTTGGACCCAAAAAGAACAATTTTACTCTCATCAGTCCACATAATATTCCTCCATTTCTCTTTAGGCCAGTTGATGTGTTCTTTGGCAAATTGTAACCTCTTCTGCACATGTCTTTTATTTAACAGAGGGACTTTGCGGGGGATTCTTGCAAATAAATTCGCTTCACACAGGCGTCTTATAATTGTCACAGCACTTACAGGTAACTCCAGACTGTCTTTGATCATCCTGGAGCTGATCAATGGGTGAGCCTTTGGCATTCTGGTTATTCTTCTATCCATTTTGATGGTTGTTTCCCATTTTCTTCCACGCGTCTCTGTTTTTTTTGTCCATTTTAAAGCATTGGAGATCATTGTAGATGGACAGCCTATAATTTTTTGCACCTGCCTATACGTTTTCCCCTCTCCAATCAACTTTTTAATCAAACTACACTGTTCTTCTGAACAATGTCTTGAACGTCCCATTTTCCTCAGGCTTTCAAAGAGAAAAGCATGTTCAACAGGTGCTGGCTTCATCCTTAAATAGGGGACACCTGATTCACAACTGTTTGTTCCACAAAATTGACGAACTCACTGACTGAATGCCACACTACTATTATTGTGAACACCCCCTTTTCTACTTTTTTTTACTAATAGCCCAATTTCATATCCTTAAGAGTGTGTATATCATGAATGCTTGGTCTTGTTGGATTTGTGAGAATCTACTGAATCTACTGGTACCTTGTTGCCCATGTAACAATAAGAAATATACTCAAAACCTGGATTAATCTTTTTAGTCACATAGCACTACTATTATTCTGAACACTACTGTAGGCACCATTGGTCAGGAAAAGCTCCCTTGGTTGAGCTTTTGAGGAAAAAACCTCAAGCAGACCAGATTCAGAGGGGTGGTCAACTTATTAGACAATATGAACAATAACAAAAATCAAATAAAGTACATCAAAGAATTATAAACATGCAACCAAGAACAGAAAATGAAAACAAAAGTCAAGTTCTCATCCTTAAGCAGTTTTCATCCAAAATCTTTCTGAGACACGCTGCACCCTCAGACAGGGAACAGTCAAATAGGCCCTCCCCCGTGGATCATTCGCAGAAGAATCTGTGCAGGGCTGGATTTCATCTACTGCTCAGTGGATTTACTTTAACTTTGCACAATGTTACTTAAAACAATAAATAAACAACAAACAAAGAGCCTAGTATGATGCCTGTCATATCAAAAATTGAATACATGGCACTTAGCCAATTTTATGGACCTAAAATAATTCATTTTTCAGCACTTTTTCAGAATTTTTCAGTCAAGATCTTGCTAACTCGTTGGAGGATTCCCTTCATGTTTGGTATAGCATTACTACATATTTGACATAATGCCTATATAAACACAATGCATAAGACATTTAAACTGCCTACAAACAATTTTGGTATGGGAATGTATCGCCCCCTACTGGTTGTATGAAGACCATGGCATAGCTTTATATATATCATGTCTTTGTCATTGTTTGAGTCCACTGTGGATATGAATGAACTCACTTTTTGTAAAATATCTATATGGAAATATAGTTTTTATTATATTTAATTGCATCAGCTTCAATATAACCATGAGTCATAACCATAACCATATCACCTTTTACAATGGGACTAAAATGATTTGTAATTTTTATTAATTACAGTTGTCTGATGTAAGTCCTGTATACAGTGCTAGGTTTGTGAAAACCCAGTATTTTAATCGTACCCTTGTCACATTTTCAGTAACAGCAAAGCTGGTATATCAATATGATCCTAAAGATGACTGCACACCCTCTCTTAGCAGCCAGTGATACCAACACTGGCTGTAATTGGTCCCTGAGAGCTCGGACCCAGCGACCGCACTCACCGTAAAGGCTGCTAGCACCCAGTCTCTGGGCACGCCCTGAGGACCAGCACACTCATGGTTGACGTAGGTGTTGAAGGCCTCCATGGACCACACAGTGTCCTCTTTCAGCTGGCTGTACAGAGGGTTCTTCTTCTGCACATACTGCAGGTTGGACAGCAGGCACAGTCCAAGAGAATACAATCAGTCACACAAAGCACAGCTACACATATCTGCTGTCACACTGGAAATAAAGTAGTACTCTGAGACTATGTGCACTGAGTACCAGCTTGTATTCACTGTCATTAGCTGACCTTCTGACTTTGGAAGCCCTGGATGTCACAGATTCAAGATGTATAAGCGCGGATTACTGTAGCCAAAAGTGCTGTGTGTCAAAGAGTAGACACTCAAGATACACAAACAGAGACTAATCTGTGATTTCACATCAGAGTAGAAAACAATGACCGATCAGTTCAAACTTCAAAAACCAACATTAGATTACTGTTGTTTGATATGGTAAACTGTCCTCGGACTAACATGTTGGGTGCTAATCATCAATTCCTTATCTGTTAAAGAAAAGGAGACAGAGAATGTCTGTAGTTCCTGATTAAATATTTTACAATATAATTATAATGTAGCACAATATAGAAATCCACAAATGAAGTACAAGTGTTATTTCTTTTTGATGGGATGTAGCTACACAGCACAATAAGTTTGGTTTTCAGCCTTATGACAGTGTATTTGACATTCCATGTCCCAACAGCCAGGGGCTGTGAGCATGGACCGGGCCGCCGGGCCACCCGCCCTCGACCGCCACCCAATCCTCTCTGCACCCGACCCCCATGGCCCCCTCTGCAGGTGGTGAACCCACAGGAGGGTGGGCCCATGTCACTCTTTCGGGCTGAGCCCGGTCGGGCCCCATGGGCTAAGGCCCGACCACCAGGCGCTCGCGCGCGAGCCCCAACCCCAGGCCTGGCTCCAGGGTGGGACCCCAGCTCCGCCATACCGGGCAACATCAAGGTCCTTGATCTTTTACTGGTCATGGAGGTTCTGAACTGCCCTTAGTCTGACCCGTCACCTAGGACCTGTTTGCCTTGGGACACCCTACAGGTAGCACAAAGCCCCCGACAACATAGCTCCTAGGATCATCCGGGTACGCAAACTCCCCCACCACGATAAGGTGGCAGCTAGAGGGGGAGTTAAAGGGGGGGCAAAGCTCTTGATTTACTGATCGATCTACGTTCCGATCCTCACCTATGGTCATGAGATTTGGCTCATGACCGAAAGAACGAGATCGCGAGTACAAGCGCCCGAGATGAGTTTCCTCCGCAGGGTGGCTGAGCGCTCCCTTAGAGATAGGGTGAGGAGCTCGGTCACTCGGGAGGAGCTCGGAGTCGAGCTGCTGCTCCTCCACGTCAAAAGGAGTCAGTTGAGGTGGCTCGGGCATCTTTTCCGGATGCCCCCTGGACACCTCGCTGGAGAGGTGTTCCGGGCATGTCCCATTGGGAGGAGGCCCCGGGGAAGACCCAGGACACGCTGGAGGGACTACGTCTCTCGGCCGGCTTGGGAACACCTTGGGGTTCCCCCGGAGGAGCTGGGGGAGGTGTGTGTGGATCGGGAGGTCTGGGCGGCTTTGCTTGAGCTGCTGCCCCCGCGACCCGACTCCGGATAAAGCGGAAGAAAATGGATGGATGGATGGATGGATGGATGGACAATGTATTTGTTTTGAAATACAGGACTGGAAAAACACTGAAGGGGGCGCTGCTTTGCACACAATCAGTACAGTGCCTGGAAAAATGTACTTATCTTCTTTTCACCACTGATTACTGTGAGGTAATCATGACCACTAATTCAAGACTACAAAGTATTCTGTAAAATATAGCCATCTATCACAGGATATTAAATCTTTAAAGGAAAAAATTTACATGAATACCAAATTCTGTGCATACGTTTGATATATCCAATTAAAAAAAAAGATCCCCAGTGTTTTCCCTGAAGATAATAAATGGCAAAATCCAAGATGTTCACTGTGCCATTCCAGAATATTTTCAAAATGCTCTGTCTTTATTACTTTATGTGATACAGGCACAAATTGTTTCCAAAATATGCATTGTGCAGGCAGTTCTGATGTTTAAATCAGTAATTTTGCAGTGTATCATGTTCATGCACGTATGTATCATGTTTATGCACGTATGGGTCAGGTATTAGCTTGATAATATGAATGCAGTGTGATTCAGTTATATATATATATATATATATATATATATATATATATATATATATATATATATATATATATATATATATATATATATATATATATATATACACACATGTATTATGGTTTTGTATATAATGCCATGTGGTAGTTGGCTTCCAGCCATCTTGTATTAAACCATTAAAAAACATTTGTTGTGCATTTTATTGATGTAATTGTGGTTTGAATCAATTCAGCATGCAATAAAACATAACAAAAACAACTGTTCAAATGTGTTTGTATGACATACAGCAAAAAAACAGCATTTTGAAGTTATTCCAGAACAGCATGATGGCCAACTTGGATTTTGCTGTCTATTAACCACAGTGGGACGGTGGCGGATGGGGGGAAATTGGCCTGATATCTCATTGTTATTTATTATATATCAAGCAATGTCTGTGTAAAATTATGCATTTTTTACCATAAAATACACAACTGCAGTTAGATTTTACACATATACACCATAATAGGTTCAACAACCAGCATTTTATCCAAATCAGCATGAGAATTATGGTACTTTGTACCAAAGGTTTGCTGCTGGGACATTTTATGGCCATGTGTCTACAATCCGATCATTATTTAATTGACAAAGCATCAGAAAAACATCAAGAGTTCAGTGTTACATTTCCTTTTCAGTTACAACTGTAAATAGATCATTAGAAATTGAAAGACTAAATGTTGTAGCAGGTAAAAAATTAAGACTTCATGCCCAAAGGAAACTTGTGAGGGAAGCCATCAAGGTGCCATGGCAACTCTAGAGGAGTTACAGTCTTCAGTGGCTGTGAGTGGAGAATTTGTGCATACAGTGGTCCTCCTCATTAGTGGCCCCTCTCGAGGAGAGGCCACTCCTCATTTACAGCCACATTTCTACTGCAACAACTGTCTTTCTATTGATTTGACCATTCGAGAGAGGCCACCCCTCAAACGCAGCCAGCAGCCCACTCAAAAGGATGAAAATCCCCTCAACAGCAGTCATTCCGTGGAAATTCCCAACCAGGTCTTCCCACAGAAGACAAAACTTGCCCTCAAACATGAGCTTGCAAATTTACTCCAGTAAATAAAAGAACAAAGAAAAATGGCTCCTGTTGGCAAAATGTCTGCATCACAGAAAATAAAAGTTTTAATGTTAGAAGAAAAGGTAAAAGTCATTTGTTTGAATGAGAAAGGAGAAGGTTCCCAGCTGTTGATTTCAGTGTTTGTGAACTCATCCCATCTGGACACCACTGCTTTAAAGGATACAGTTCTTTTGCCGTGATGTTTTGAATTTAGATTGAGTGGAGTTTTCTCTGACAGTACAGTAGTCATTAAATCTATGATATTTTTCCCCATAATTCATGCTTATACTAATATGTTATCATGTAGTGTACTTTATCACATATTACAACAAAAATCTGCCCTATACTAGTAAACCAGTCCTCATGACATACAACACAAAATAGGGCTGATAAATCATAAACAAGCTGATTGTAATTAGTTGAGCTCTTCAGGCAGGTTGACGAGCTAATTATTGAGATCACCTGTTTTAGGTGCACAGGTAGAAGCAACACATGACAGGGTTTTTACTTTCTGAAGCTGGAATTTTACACCTCTGCAGAAAATATTGTGTTAAATTTGAGTCTGTGGGTAGCTATCACTCAAAGTCATGATTCATCTGTATGATATATGGTTCTTGTTCTTTATTTTTATTGGAATATGTGATAAATATATCTCATCACATGATAATGTATATGTACACATGCTGGATGTTGTCTCCCCCTCAACAAAGGCTGCTCCTCTGATGTGGCCACTTTTAGTCTGCAGTTTAGGTGGCCTTAATAAAGGGGGACCACTGTATATCTAATGGAACATAATTGTTGACAAAAGAGGACACATATCAATTAAAAACTGTTTTTGTCTTGTGCATAATGGTCTTGCATATCCAGGTTCCATTGCTCACTAAGACAATATTGTACCTCCCACATGCTTATGATATGGCTCATTTTAAAGATCTGGATCTCTAGTTTCTGAAGATGTGTATAAGAACCATGTGAGTGCTACACAACTTTATCTATATCATTTCAAACATGCCTAAAAATGTTAGTTTTTATTCTCGAAAAAAAGCACGTCAAAAGCCTTTAGCTTGGACATACTTTACAGCAGACTCACTACAATTGTTGTTCATGTTGTTGGTAACAACTGTGTGAAATAACCGGTCTCTAGTCATAAGCATGTTGCTTCTATGAGACTTTTTGTGAGAAATAGTCCATTCGGCACAATTGGGCCAATTTTGTGCCAAAATGTGCCAAATTGCTTTATTTGCATTATATGTTTTCTTAGACCATAAAAAACACATTTTCATGTTTTGGTAGCTACAAATTTCAATTCTAGCACTTTTTTCAAATATTCATATTTTTGCATTGTGACTATGCACTTTCTAATACCCCACATGCGTTCTGACCTCCGCCTGGCCTGTTACGCAGTTATAGCAGCGGCCTCTGGATGCGTGACTACAAGTCCCATAATGCATTGGAAAGCTGATTTCCTGTTCTACAACCCTACGTAGCCCAAATGCTCCACACATGACTTATTTTTTTCGTGCGCTGATTGGATAACAGGCATTACACCATTGTTCTTATGGAGCGCTTGTTTTGGTCATAGGGCTCTGCCGGGTAACTCCATGCACCCATTTTGAAGCCAAGAGCAGTAGGAAATCGAGCGTACCTGTCATAACTCAGTAATGCGTCAACTGGTGTACAACAATGAGAAACACTCTTGTTTTTTTCCTCATCTTTTTTTTTTTTTTTTTTTTTTTACAAAAAACATGACAAAAAATGTACTTTGATGGATTCTTTCTTCAAACAATCTTACTTTATGGAAACTACAACTACATATTCTTTTTCCGTGGATTGTTATGGACAAAATGAGCCCAGTCATGCCCGGATTTGGACCGATATGGACCTTCAGAACACTGGACAACGTAAGAAGTTCTAAATTATGAATCGTAAATTCATCACAAATTATTGGTTATTGGCTTTTGTGGTGGATAGTTGACTTTGTTTGGATTATGTGGTCACTTTCTTTAAGGTGTCCTGATTCCAAAGAGGTATAACAAGTTGGAATTGTTTTCATATATACTGTGCAGTTTTGGACTTAAAAATAATTTGCGCAAAACCGCCCGCTGCCGGGTGGTGGAGATTATCAGGTTGTAGCAGCACATGGGTGACGATAACTTTTCAACTCTCATGTCCTCTGACAGTCAAAGTCACCTTCAGCATGTCCAGCTATATGAACCTGCACTCTGTTTGGCTGCATCACTGAACATAGAGATTTCAGCTTGCTCACACGCTAACATTATCACAGATGTGTACAGGGATTAAACTTTGGTCCTACTGTGGCTAAATCTGTTTATTTGTCAAATCCTCTTTGATGTCCTACCTGATTGGTCAGGTGAGTAGACAGGTTGTTGGTACTCGGGTCATAGAGGTCGCAGGTCAATCGCACGTAACCATGGCGAAAGAAGACCATGTAGGGTGCAGTACAGGCGATAAGAAGATAGGCGCGCACGTCAGACTTTCTCCCCTTCAGGAGCAGTGGCCTTTGGATGTAACTGGTGGAGAAAAGTTTTACTTTCAACATAGCTTTAGAAAATTTTGCAAACAAGCACAGTCTGTGATAGGGGCATTATTTGTAATCACACATGTCCTAGTTATAAGTTTGTCACATGAACACAATGCGACACGGTGCGAGGTGTGATATCCACATTGTGCTCTCACAGTAGCAGAAGCAATTGGGACAAGTTGGGACATGTCTATCTCAGCTTTCAATGCTTACCAGTCCAGTAAGTATCAGAGAAATTGTGGAGAGCTGGGCTTGTCCTAACTTGTCCTCTGGCACGCCGAAACGGAGGTGTTCCTTTGTCTCGCTCAAACAGCGAATCGGTCATTACGCACGAAGCCTCCACGCGGCTTTCCATGACAAAATCTCTTGTTAAAAGTGAAATCTGCCAGAAAACGGCTGATGTCCAGCTCTTGTGATAACCAGAGAAAGTGCACACCACGGTCTCGTATCCACAGAGCCATCAGCTTAGAAATGATCTGGAGTTTTCTGCCTCGTCGCCGCAGCTCGGAGCGCGGCGTACCGAGCGTCCTTAAAGCCGTCCTTAAAGCTGTAGTAACAGTCCTTATTCTCTGTTGAAGCCCGTAAAATTTTCACAGAAAGCCAGATAAATTTTTCAAATGGTTTCCAGGTGCCAGTCTCTAACAGCTTCTGAAAAAATTCTGATGGAAAAAAAGTCCAAATCATTCCGCCATTTCCAGACAATGAAAATCCGACGAGGGGGCGGGACCACTCCTTCCACAAGGCGTGCTCACAGGCGAATGACATCACCGACAGGCGTGGAAAAACTCACGCATGCGCACGAGGGTTCAAGCTTGTCTGACGTAAACACATATGAGTCAAATCCATATAGTTTAAAAAAATAAATAAAAAGGTCCGTTACTTTATTGACAGACCTCGTATGTGTTAAATGATGTCCATCAAAGATATGACAGCCCATCCAGATGTGCACGCTGCACTGGACAGCGATCGCACTGCACTTCAACCGCCATTCAAGCTTTTACCACCTCAGCCACACATCAACAATGTTGGATCGGCGGGGACACGATACACTCACACAGCATTTGTGGGGCTTGGGGGGGACAAGGCACACTCACACACCATTCATAGTGCTGAGTGGGACACAACACTTGCATGCCATATTCGTGGTGCTCGGGGTGGGACATGACTAGGGTTGGGTATCAAGAACCGGTTCTCTTCGGGTATCATTAAGAAATAATTCAATCTACCTAGATCAATACACTGAAAAAAGAGAACGTTTGAACCAACTTAAAAAGTGTTACGAACATGAATGAATATGAATGAATTAAGTTGTTTGAACTTAAGTTTGAAAGTTAAATCAACTCTAACTTACAAACTTAAGTTCAAACAACTTAATTCATTCAGGTTTTTTACAAATTGTAACACTTTTTAAAGTTGGTTCAAACATTCTCTTTTTTCAGTGTAGCCTTTTTGCTTAACGGCTCCCTTATTGGTCCTTCAGAGTGGCCATTGTTTTGGGGGGTGTTTGTCAGGAAAATGATAATGTCTCTACATTGATTACAGAACCCCTGCAGGATCTGTAATCAACCATTTCTGCAGCACGGCTCTTCTTTGAAGCTTGAAGCAATGAAGCATTGATCTGACCCGCTGCTTTGTTGGTTTTATTTTGCTTTATCTTCATTTTTCCCTGCTAAAACCCCAAAGAGCATATGTCTATGAGCAATATTTACCTGTTTTATGTTAAAACGACCTGTTATGGTCTTATGAAATAGTTGATAGATGTATTTTATAATTTAAAAACGAGACCGATGCTAACGCGTTAGCATGTCTATGGCATTTTCAATGTTATAGTTAGCATTGAGCTGTTTGCATCGCAACATGTTTGTGTGCATTTGTTTTCTGTATAATAATGGCTCAGTGTTTGTTGTCATAGAAGAGTCAAATGTATTACAAATTGTAATATTTTTTAAATTTATTTTTGTTTAGATATTAATAATAATAATAGTAACAGCAACAACAACAATAATAGTAATAATAACTAATAATGCTACAATACAAAGAGACAAAAAGAACCTGATTAAAAAAGCACAACATAAAATATAAAACCAACTAACAATGAACATAAATAAATATAGAAATAAATGTTTCCTGTGAGCAACTAGTGACTTTTACACCTCCACTTCATCCCTGTCTTATTTAAGTATAATGAAAATTTGTCAAACCATATTTTCAATTTGTTAATTTCTTCAGTGTTTTCCTCCAGAACTATCTGCCGAGCTAGAAAACTGCTGCATCCTAGTAAGAGCAGATACTACTGGAATGAATTTGATTAAGGAAAGTTGGGTTTTTTCTCACGTATTGTAATGTACTCAAGTATTGAAAGTAAACGTACAAGTAAATGTTAATAATCAAAAATGGACTGATTTTTTTATATAAAGTTTATCTAGGCTTGTAAATGACTGGTAGTATTGTGCACATCACACAAAAACACTTCAGAAACAAGGTTTCAAAACCTAAATGAGAGTAGGATACTCACTAGGTGTTCACAGGAAACAGTTATTTATTTCTATATGTATTTATTT
Organism: Thalassophryne amazonica; assembly: GCF_902500255.1. Taxonomy (NCBI): domain Eukaryota; kingdom Metazoa; phylum Chordata; class Actinopteri; order Batrachoidiformes; family Batrachoididae; genus Thalassophryne; species Thalassophryne amazonica. Next base: position 32,300,275 of record NC_047108.1, on the reverse strand, counting down.
ATTTATTTTCATTGTTACATGGTTTTATCTTTTCTGTTGTGTTTTGTCTCATTAGGTTCTGTTTGTTTCTCTATAATTGTATTGTAACATTATTACTCTATTATTATTGACTATTATTGTCTATTATGTAGACTATTATTGTTGTTGCTATAATATATGAATAAAAATAAATTTAAGAAATTACAATTTGACTCTTTTACGACAACGAAAGCTGAGCCATTAATTATACCGAAAACAAATCAACACAAATGTGCTGATGCGAACAGCTTAATTCTAACTTTAACATTGAAAACGCCATAGACATGCTAACGCATTAGTATCGGTCATTTTTGTTATAAAATACATCTATCAACTGTTTCAGAAGACCATAACAAGTTGGTTGTATTAAATATTACTTACAGACATATGCTCTTTATTCAGGGTTTTAGCGGGGAAAAATTAGGATAAAGTGAAATACAGCAATCAATCCACGAATCGTAGATTGAAGCACTGCTTCGACCTGCGAATCACTGCTTCAATTGGTTCAAGGTTCAAAAGCAAAGCCGCGCTGCAGAAAAGTCGATTACAGACCCGCTGCAGGGCTAAAAACACATTGTATTCATTCATTTGCACTTATGATGACAGTTGTTTTTATTCACAAGTTACCATCATGGTTTACTTCTGTGAGGCTTCTTGTACTGGTCAAATGATGTGAAAAGGAAAAACCCCACAATATACCAGGCACCCATACAGGCACAGACAGAGCTGGCCCCCGCCAGACTCAAGGATCCAGTTATTGGTCATAAGTTTCTCATTTTACTACTACCATTGTTGAGTTTGTCAGTCAGAAATAAACAAAATAATTTTGAGTGATTTTAAATTAATTTTATTTATTAAATGATACAGGCAGCACGGTGGCTTAGTGGTTTGCACTGTTGCTTCACAGCAAGAAGGTCATGGGTTCAATTCCCATCTGTGGCATTTCTGTGTGGAGTTTGCATGTTCTCCCTGTGTTTGCGTGGGTTTCCTCTGGGTGCTCCAGTTTCCTCCCACATCTAAAGACATGCGGGTTAGGTGGATTGGAGCTTTAAATTGTCCGTAGGTGTGGGAGTGGGTGTGAATGTGTTTGTTTGTCTGTTTGTGGCTCTGTGACAGACTGGCGGCCTGTCCTGGGTGTACCCCGCCTCACGCTCTATGGCTGCTGGGATGGGCTCCAGCCCCCTGCAACCCTTAATTGGACTAAGCGGTTGAAGATGAGTGTGTGTGTGTGTGTGTGTGTGTGTGTGTGTGTGTGTGTGTGTGTGTGTGTGTGTGTGTGTGTGTGTGTGTGTGTGTGTGTGTGTGTGTGTGTGTGTGTGTGTGTGTTAAATGATACGACTTATTCAAAGAATTTTTTTCAGCTGTCGGACCGTTATGTTCCTGAAATTATCATGCTTTTCCATGATGACAGACTTTGAGCTAATGCATGTGAAACAATAAATAAACACTAAAAATAATAAAACACATTAGCCAGGTGCAGCTAAGCAAAATTTACCACCATTCTAATGTTACAAGAAGTGTTTGTGTCTGCCAAAAAAAGACAGACATTGATGACGCCATGCAATTTGGGTGGATTTTTATAGGTATATATAGGTTGGCTAAATTATTTCACATTGTACATGTTTTGCAGTCAAGTTTGACCTGTGACACCTTGAGCTCTATCACAGTGTTAACTTTATCACAGAGTTGAGTTAACACTGTGATTATAGCTGATGTAACACTTTATTAGAGTTGATGTAAGAATGTGGTAGTGCTGATGTAATTATGTGATTGTGAGGATTTAACCTTTTTCTGTTTACCATCTGCTGCGCTTCCCCTCCCCATGCATGTCTCTGTCTTTTGAGTATTAGGCTGGGCGTGGCTGACCTGCTTGCCACTGGCACATGCAAACAGTCATCCACTACAGTGCACTTTAGAAGACCGGCTTCTTCATCCACTCCTTGCCAGTTCGTTGGCTTATCTCCTGTGCCAGCCATGCCCAGCTTCACCACCCATTTTGCCAATGCTGGAGCCTTCAGGCTCACTGGCCTTCAAGGACAACTTTGCTCACCACCACCACCTTGCTTGGAACCAACACTGGACCACCTTGAACTTTGTATTTTTAGTACAATAAATTGCTTTATCTAAAAGCTCAGCTTTATCTTAAAGTTGTGTCTGCATTTTGGGTCCAATTTATACATCTGTGTAGCAGTGACAGAGTTGATATCACACAATCACGGTGCTGATGTAACATAATGATAGAGCTGATATATGTAACACTAAGACAGCAAATGTAACACTGATGGAGTTGCTGTAACACTAAGATAGACCTGATGTAACACTGTGGCAGAGCAGATGTCACACAATAATAGTAGCTGGTATAACACTATGATGGAGCTGATATATCATTGTGATCGAGCTCACGCTATACTTGAGCTGATGTAACACACAAAGTGTGACAATAATAGGGCTGATGTAACACTGGGATAGAGCAGATGTAACATAATGATAGAGTTGATCTAACAGCATGACAGAGCTGATGTAACACTGTAACTGTGCTGATGTAACACTTTGATCGGGTTGATGTAACAGTATGATAGAGCTGATGTAAGACTGTGATAGAGATGATGCAACACTACAATGGAACTAATGTAACACTATGACAGAGCTAATGTAACACTTTGATTGAGTTGTTGTAAGACTATAATAGAAATGATGGAACGCGATGATAGTGCAGATGTAGCATTGTGATAGGGCTGATGTAACACTGTGAAGGAGCTGATCTAACACTGTAGTAGAGCTGATGTAACACTGTGACAGAGCTGATGTAAAACTATGATAGAGCCAATGTAACACTGTGATAGAGCTGATGAAACACTGTAATAGAGCTGATGTAAAACTATGATAACGCTGATGTAACACTGTGATAGAGCTGATCTAACACTGTAGTAGAGCTGATGAAACACTGTGACACATCTGATGTAAAACTATGATAGAGCTGATGAAACACTGTGATAGAGCTGATGTAAAACTGTGATAGAGCTGATGAAACACTGTAATACAGCTAATGTAAAACTATGATAGAGCTTATGTAACACTTTGACAGAGTTGATGAAACACTGACTCAGTGTAACACTGTGACAGAGCAGATGTTACATAATGATAGAGCTGTTATAACACTAAGATGGAGCTGATATAACACTGTGACTGAGCTAATGTAACACTGTACTTGAGCTGATGTAACAGAGTGGGACAGATTGTGACAGAGTTAATGTCTCACAATAATAGGACTGATGTAACACTGGGATAGAGCAGATGTAACATAATGATAGAGTTGATCTAACAACATGACAGAGCTGATGTAAGGCTGTGACTGTGCTGATGTAACACTTTGTCCGGGTTGATGTAACAGTATGATAGAGCTGATGTAACAATAATAGAGATGATGCAACACTACAATGGAGCTAATGCAACACTTTGGGTTGATGTAACTTGATGATGAAAGCTTATAGTTAGGGCTGGATCAGGTGACCCTGAACCATCCCTTAGTTATGCTGCTATAGACGTAGACTGCTGGGGGGTTCCCATGATGCACTGTTTCTTTCTCTTTTTGCTCTGTATGCACCACTCTGCATTTAATCATTAGTGATCGATCTCTGCTCCCCTCCATAGCATGTCTTTTTCCTGGTTCTCTCCCTCAGCCCCAACCAGTCCCAGCAGAAGACTGCCCCTCCCTGAGCCTGGTTCTGCTGGAGGTTTCTTCCTGTTAAAAGGGAGTTTTTCCTTCCCACTGTAGCCAAGTGCTTGCTCACAGGGGGTCGTTTTGACCGTTGGGGTTTTACATAATTATTGTATGGCCTTGCCTTACAATATAAAGCGCCTTGGGGAAACTGTTTGTTGTAATTTGGCGCTATATAAAAAATTGATTGATTGATTGAATGACTGATTGATGTAAGACTATAATAGAGATGATGGAATGCGGTAATAGTGCTGATGTAACACTGTGATAGAGCTGATCTAACATTGTGGTAGAGCTGACGCAACACTGTGATAGAGCTGATGTAAAACTGACAGAGCTGATGTAACACTGTGATAGAGCTGATGTAAAACTGACAGAGCTGATGTAACACTGTGATCGCGCTGATGTAACAGCATGATAGAGCTGATATAACACTGTGATAGAGCTGATGTAAAACTATGATAGAGCCAATGGAACACTGTGATGGAGCTGATGTAAAACTATGATAGAGCCGATGGAACACTGTGATGGAGCTGATGTAAAACTATGATAGCGCTGATGAAACACTGTGATAAATCTCATGTAAAACTATGATAGAGCTGATGAAACAGTGATAAATCTCATGTAAAACTATGATAGAGCTGATGAAACACTGTGATAAATCTCATGTAAAACTATCTTAGAGCTGTTGTAAGATAGAGCAGATGTAACACTACAACAGAGCTAATGTACAGACAGTGGTGGGCACAGATAACCAAAAAATTAACTTCAATAATAGATAATCAGATAACTTAAAAGTTATCTTTGATAAAGATAAAACGATAAACCACCCAAAAATGTATCGGAAGTTACAGATAACCGATAAATTCCAGTATTGTCTCTGGTACACTTACAACTACTAACAAGCTGATTTTGTGTTTTAACACCACGATCACTTCTGGTAACATCAAAAGTGACAACAGACCCAAACAATGAGTCAGCACTTCTGTCTTTGAACATCTTGCCCCTGCTAGAAGCTCCAGTTTACTACATGGCTTCCAGCACATAAGCAAAGCTGAGAGGAGCCATGAGGAGCTCAACTCTGTACTCCGTCAGGCGGAGGTCTTGGAAAATAAAGCAATGGTGAGTTATGGTTTGGTGTATAAATAAAATGAATACTGATAGAATAACTCCATTAGTGTCAATTCTGTCATTTGTACAAAGTTAAAATACAACAATATCCTTTAATGTTGAATACTGCACTAATTCTGAAGTTTTGTAACAAACACAGACAGATCGCAAAGGATTCTGGGTAAAATGTGCCTCCGCTAAACACTGATTGGTTGAGTCATTTATTATGTAAACCAGCACGTTAATGTGACGTGCGTTGTGTGTTGGTACAGATAAATGTGATTTTCTAAAATATTCAATTTTTTAATTTGTAAAAACAAGCATTTAAAAAAAAAAAAAAAAAAAGCCAAGTTGTAATTAGATAACCGTCTGATATAACCGGTGTCAAAATAAATAGAACACTGCCATGATGATCTATTGGTGCCAGTGCGAGTTTTGGCCCTTTTACAGCTGATTTTTCATTTGTGCAAGAATTTTTTTGGATTGCACCGAGTTTCAGGTTAATCGCGCGTCCTGCATCATTTAGTATACATGGAGTAGCAAGCTGTGTTTAACATCTCGGCCACCTCCTGATCGCCTATCGTATCGTCAGATGAAAATCAAACCTGTTTGATATTCTGGTCGCTCGTCATGAGGGTATCCCGCTGCTGAAGTGCTACAAGCATCCAACCTCTCGCACTGTGCCTGTGCAAACACCGCAGACCTGCCTTGTAATGTTTTGTTTTTTTTAACTTTGATGTCTCCCATCGAGAGTTTTTGCAAAAAATAAGAAATGTAAATTACGTTTGAAAAAAAACCTCTGTTTACGTTATGCTTCTGGAAAGATGAGTCCGAAATGTGGTTTTTGAACGTACAATGTACGTGTGTGAGAACATAAATCATGCGCTCTGAACTTTTATACCATGTGGTTCTGTGGTACAGTTTGAGCTGTAACCGAGTACAGTGATTAAAAATATTAGTCCAGCTTCAGGGCCAATACTGCCATGAACACTACTGGCCAGTAGATGGCAGTAGAGACCGTAAAAACTTGCCAAAACAAAATTCCAGATAATCCGTGTCTGCTTTGCTACATTTAAGATGCGTGGAATTTAATAAACGCAAACATAATAATGTCTATAAACCCAGAGAATATATTCATGAGAGTTTTAGGCACTAGAGTTTAATGCTGTTTTCCGTAGAGCCTGATCAGAGTGTTTCAAATGCATTTCTCATGTCGTGAACGTACTGAGATTACCCTAGCATACCCATAATGCTCTGGGCACAGCATGTCAACACTAAAACCTTAAAAATTAGCACATTACTTTAAAACTAAAACATATATCTGATATTTTCACTTCATAAGGCATGACGTTAATTTAAATAACTTGTCCAAAATTAGTTTGGTTAAAATTTCCACCATAAGTTAAAAATGTATACCTCTGGATGACTTAGGTGATATTGCCCGCATATCAGTATGGGGTTAAAAGAAATGAGGGTTTTTTTGTGTGTGTGACCAGTTCTCCTTTGATTGCAGAGGATAGAGCAGATTTTTCTAGAAACAGCTCTCCTCTGTTTGCAGAGGGTAGAACTACACATCTGCTACGAAGCATTTAACAGGTAGGTGCTCAACTAATTTTAAATTTTAGTGTGTTTGTATCTTTTCAGCTTTGTTTACCACGTTATCGGTCTAAAAGTTATCGGACAAAAAAATTATCGCAAGATAATTAGTCTGATAATGTTTTTTAAAGTTACCTAAAAAGATAATTCGATAATGAAAAAATTATCTTCGATAATTATTGGTTATCAGAACTGTGCCCACCACTGTGTACAGATACAGATACTTTATTGCCGTTGTAACAAGCTTATGGAGGAACCATGCTGATACAGCAAATATTGCCATAATCCGACACAAACGGGAGGAAAAGAGGCGTGGTCAGCCGTGGTCCGAAAGCATCCGGACTGCCTCGTGCACACCTGCAGGATGCAGCCCAAACATATTTCAGACAACAGTCAGATGACACAGACTGCTGTCAGACAGCACTGACATTGGTGCTGTCACTCACCCACTCACTCACCCACACAATCAAATCTCCTCTCGTCCTCACATTCCCAGCGCTAAACTGACCTCTCATCGGTGTGTGTCTCACATGACGGAGTGCATGCGTGTACGTGTGTAGAACAGCTGATCAAAGCAGTGTGTGAGTGTGTGGCTGAAATGTTCACTCAGCTGCATGTATGGGTGATTCTTAGACTACGGGCACTTATGTCCTTTGATCATATTGTATGAAAAACAGAAAAAAGGGGAAATGTCACACTTTTATAGTTATCTTTACAATGAAAGTGTGTTAAGAAATTTGTTCTAGTAGTCTATGATGACTTTTTCACCTTTTTTCAGCATCATTATATGCAAATATTGCCGTTTTGTGCTTGTCCCACACCCAGACTTTTGATCTTCAATGATAAAAATGAATGGTAAAGAAACGTTTTTTCTAATGTTTTAAAATATCTCTGAATAAAATATCAGTAAAATAATCAAAACATAATTGGGGTATTCAATGTCATACAACTGTTGTGATTTTTTTAAACAAAATGTAGTTGTCCCACACTATTGCCGTAATTTCCACCACAACACTGTAATGTCCCTTTAAACAGTTTGTATGAAATATTGTTTGGGTAGTTTCTATGGAGATAAACAGTGACATCAGAGCACATGTATATAGCGCCAAATCACAACAAACAGTTGCCCCAAGGCGCTTTATATTCTAAGGCAATGGTGTGGTGGAAATTACATTTACAAGGCCAATAGTGCCCGTAGTTAAAGAATCGCCCGTATATGTGTCCATAAACGCTGTACCACCCACTCTGCATGCGCAGGTGCACCCCATGGGCGCATGCGGAGTGCCACAAACAGGCTGGCAGCTGTCAGTGATCGCCTGTTGTTAGTCCGGTGATAAATCCCTTTAGGTTTTTGATCAGTATATAATAGCATTGCTAGATTTTATTTGCCCAGCTGGACTCCATAACTGCTGTTGGACTGTGCTGGCAGTGCGCCAACTTCCCACTTGCGAGCATCTTTCAGATGCAGCCAGTGAACTTTCTCTTTTCTCTTTTTTTAAACTCTTTTTTTGTTGTCATTTTACTTGATACAATCTTAACACAACTGTAGTTGGATTATCGTTGTGGGACAGCGCTTCACATGGGATTTATTCATACCAGAGGTGGATTATGCTTTTATTAGCTGATCGACGCTGCCAGCACACAGCGCAGCGGGTGAAAGGGACTTGACCAGCTGTCTGCGCTGCACTGTGGAGCGAGAGGTACTGGAGGTGAGATACATGTTTATTTATGTCATCAACATTTCCACATCATACCTGCTACAGACTTGATGAAGATGAAAACTGTTTATTTCGAACATTTGATACAACAACAATTACAAGATAGATCAGTAAAGACAACAACAAAAAAGTTCCTACTGTGTACCCAACATGTCCGAAAAGGGGTAGGGTGATATATATGTATACATATATATATGTATACATATATATATGTATACATATATATATATATATACATACATATATATATATATATATATATCTCAACATACATACATATACATACACATATATACACATACACATATACACACATATATACACAAACATAAATATACACCTACACATACCTACTTACATACAAAATACTATATATTTACAAGCCGAAGCAAAAAACAAAAACACCCTAACCCTCATTACCCTTCCTCCTCCCTATACCTAGAAAAAAACATATTTTTGTACCGCTGTTTGAACTGGTTCATGCTTGGACATTGCTTGAGCCCCACTCCCAATCTGTTCCACATCCTCACCCCACAGACAGAAATACAGAAACCTTTTAATGTTGTTCGTGCCCACTGATGCTTTAAATTAAATTTCCCCCTCAGACTGCAATCCCCTGATCTGTTAAAAAAACATATTTTTAATATTTGCTGGAAGTAAATTGTTTATTGCTTTATACACGATTTGTACTGTTTGAAAATGAACCAAGTCTGTGAATTTTAAGAATTTGGATTGTAAAAATAGTGGATTTGTATGATCTCTATAGCCAGTATTATGAATAATTCTTATAGCTCTTTTCTGCATTACTGATAGTGATTGTGTTGTACCTTTATAAGTATTACCCCATACCTCTGCACAGTACTGTAAATATGGTAAAACCAGTGAGCAGTAAAGAATGCGGAGTGAGTTGTGGTCCAGAATATGTTCCGCTTTGTTTAGAACTGAAATGCTTCTTGACAGTTTACTTTGTATATGTTTTATATGAGTCTTCCAGTTTATCTTATCATCTATTATCACCCCCAGAAACTTATTTTCATGTACCCTTTCAATATCTACCCCCTCGACTTGTAACTGAATCTGTATGTCTATATTACAATAGCCAAATAACATGTATTTTGTTTTACTTAAGTTTAATGATCATTTGTTTCTGTCAAACCATATTTTCAATTTTCCCATTTCTATACTGATCCTCCTCAGTAACTCCTGCAAATCCCCCCCTGAACAAAAAATGCTTGTGTCATCTGCAAATAATACTAATTTTAATATTTTGGAAACATTGACAATATCATTTATATAAATTAGAAACAGTTTTGGACCCAATACTGACCCCTGTGGGACGCCACAAGCATTGTCCAAGCATGATGATGTATATTCCCCCAACTTCACAAACTGTTTTCTGTTACTTAAGTAGCTTCTCACCCAGTGCAACACCAACCCCCTAATCCCATACTGTTCAAGTTTACTGATTAATATGTCATGATTGATTGTATCAAAAGCCTTTTTAAGGTCTATAAATATTCCAACTGAATGTAATTTGTGGTCTATGGCGTTTGTAATCTCAACTGATTCTATTAATGCAAGTGATGTTGAACTATGTGCTCTGAATCCATATTGACTATCAGTAAGTAATTTATGTTTATTTATGAATTTGTCTAATCTATTATTGAATAACTTTTCTAATAATTTGGAAAATTGTGGAAGCAAAGAAACAGGTCTATAATTTGTGAAGTGGTGTCTATCCCCAGTCTTATACAGCGGCACAACCTTAGCTATTTTCATTTGATTGGGAAATTTACCGGTTTGAAATGATAAGTTACAGATGTATGTTAATGGTTCTACAATCCATTCAATGACCTGTTTTACCACCACCATATCAATTTAATTTAAATCGGTAGATGTTTAGACTTAGGAGGTGAACATGTAATAATACCTGCATTACAATGGTGACATCCCGTTCAGCTGCGTTGCGGCACTGAACAGTGCCTTTGACACGTGCAGAGTGCCACATACATGTTATTACATAACATTTCCTTCGTCCTCCCTGGCCGGGTCCAGTGGAGGTGGACAAACATGGCACAGCATATCTGCAGGCTTTGCTGTGACCGATCGATGTCAGAACTCAATCAGCTACGATCAGATCGTTTCAAATGCTGTTTTGATGCTGTCAGAATATGTAAATTGCGATCAGATGGTCGTAAGATTATACATGGATCATCGTCAGATAGTTGTCCCATCTCAACGGTGCCCGGAGAGTTTTGAACATGTGCATCACACTCGGGGCCATCGGTTGACTTTGACCAACTGTATCGACTTCCGCAGATGGCTGTCACAATGTTTAGGAACTGAAATCCGACACTTTTCTGATGTGCACCAATTCATAAGTCTGATACCATTCTGCATGATTCCAGCTATGTGTGATGGCGGTATTAAGTTCTGGGAAAGAAAGGAAATAAATATAAAATTTAACAGAATGGAAAAGGTGTATTTGAAGTGCAAAATTAAAAAATAATGATGACGACGTGATGTAACACTATGATAGAGCTGATGTAAAGCTGATAGAGCTGATGTAACACTGCGATAGAGCTGATGTAAAACTATGATAGAGTTTATGTAAAAATAAATAAATGAATAAATAAATTTAGCAGTTTCAGTCCCAGTGAAGAATCAAGCTTTATGAATACAGGTAACTCATCTTTTGGTGTTTCTTTGTTCATCTACACCATTGTGCATCATACAGCACAGAGCTGAACGTTCGGCAGGCTGAACTACACTGTAATAGTCAACGTGTTAAACTTCCTGGTTATTGTCAATAAATAATACAGTTAGTTCCTGCAGATCAGGACAAACATTAACAGCACAGGGCTGAAAGGTCCACAGGCAGAATGACACTGTAATAACCTAAGTGTTTAACTTCCTGGTTATTGTCAGTAAATGATCTGTCCTGCAGATCTCAAGCAGCAAGTGTATCCACACAGTAGTGGAAGTCTTTGAAAAAAAAACTGTCAAAAAAACCCAGAAGAAAAGAGGAGAACGAGGAAAGAGAGCAAGATCTGGATTAAAACTTGTGGCAAATCACCATGCAGATCCACATTAGATCTGCTGTCGTGACCCTGAATGAAAATGAGAAAGTAGCCAAAGGGACTTAGTATTAAGAATATTTTAGTTATCCACAGGGGGAACCACTAGGGTCAGGTGCGCTGTCCCATGGGTGGCAGTGTAAGTCGAGGGCCTCGATGGACCAGACCCAGGTGGCAGAGGCTATCTCTGGAGTTGTGGAATGTCACCTCGCTGTGGGGGAAGGAGTCAGAGCTTGTGTGGGAAGTGGAGTGCTACCAGTTAGATCTGGTGGGCCTCGCGTCAATGCACAGCCACTCTTACTCAGAAGTCCGCGGCTGAGTGTCGCTACGCTAGAGTTTACCCTGGTAGATGAGAGGGTTGCCTCCAAGCACCTTCAAGAGGTGGGGGGGAAACCACTGACTGTTTTTGTGTTTGTGCATATGCAACGAACAGCAGTTTGGAATATTTGGCCTTCTTGGAGTCCCTGAATGGAGTCCTATATCAGGCTCCAGTCCAGTCGGGGACTTCATTATTCTGCTGGGGGACTTCAACGCACACATGGGCAATGACAGAGACACCTGGTGAGACCCGATTGCAAGGAAAGGCCTCCCTAATCTAAACCTGAGCTGTCATTTGTTATTGGACTTCTGTGCTAGTCATGGGCTATCCATAACAAACACTATGTTCGAACATAAGGCTGCTCATAATTGTACATGGTACCAGAGCAGGTCAATTTTGAAATTGAATCATCTGATCTGAGGCTGCATGTTTGAAACACTTGGGTGAAGAGAGAGGCAGAGCTGTCAATTGATCTCCATCTGGTGGTGAGTTGAATAAGAGGGTGTGGGAGGACTTTGGACAGACCTGGTAAGCCCAAACGGATAGTGCAGGTGAACTGGGAATGTATGGAGGAGCCCATTGTTCAACAGCTCTTCAACTCACACCTCTGGAAGAGCTTTTCTGGCATACCTGTGGAGGTTGGGGACACTGAAAAGGAATGGGCAATGTTCATAACTTCTACTGCTGATGTTACACCAGGGAGCTGTGGCCTGAACGTCTTAGGTGCCTCAAGGGGCGGCAACCCTCAAACACTATGGTGAACACCATTGGTCAGCCAAACCATCTGACTGAAGAAGGAGTCCTTCCAGGATATGTTATCTTAGAGGACTGTGGAGGCAGCTGCAAGGTACCGACAGGCTCAAAAAGTGTCAGTCTCTGCTGTAAGGGAGGCAAAGCATCAGATGTGGGAGAATTTTGGAGTAACCATGGAGAAGGACTTTTGCTCACCACCAAGGAGCTTCTGGCTGACAGTGAGGCATCTCAGGACAGGAAAACAGAAAACCATCCAAACTGTCTACAATAAGGATGGGACTCTGTTGACCTCAATTGAGTAGGTCATTCAGCACTGGAAGGAACACTTTGAGGAACTCCTACATCAAACTGGAGTGTGCTCTATAGTAGGGGCAGAGCTGGAAGGTGATGGGAGATCATCATCAATTTCCCTGGTGGAAGTCCCTGAAGTAGCTAAAGAACTCCGCAGTGGCACAGCCCTGGGGTTGATGAGATCCATCCAGAAATGTTGAAGGCTCTGGGTGTGGAGGGACTGTCTAAGATGAGATGTCTCTTCAACATTGCATTGAGGTCTGGAATAGTGCCTAAGGAGTGGCAAACTGGGGTGTTGATCCCCATATTTAAAAAGAGGATCAGAGAGTGTGTGCCAATTACAGGGGCATCACACTAATTAGCTTGCCTGGTAAAGTCTATTCCAGGGTGCTGGAAAGGAGAGTTCGGCCCATAGTTGAACCTCAGATTGAAGAGGTATGATGCAGGTTCCGTCCTGCCCCCGTGGAACAACATACCAGCTCTTCATTCTCACAAGGATCCTGGAGGGGGCCTGGGAGTATGCCCATCCAGTCTACATGCGTTTTGTGGACTTGGAGAAGACGTATAAACAGGTACCCTGGGAGATACTGTGGAAGGTGCTGGGGGAGTATGGAGTGAGGAGGTCCCTTTTCAGGGTCATCCAATCTCTGTACTCACAAAGCAAGAGCTGTGTTCAGATTCTTGGCAGTAAGTTTGACTCGTTTCCAATGGGGGTTGGCCTCTGCCAGGGCTGTGTCTCGTCACCAATCCTGTTTGTGATATTCATGGACAGGATATTGAGGCATAGTTGGGAGGAGGAGGGCCTTCAGTTTGGTGGGCTCAGGGTCTCGTCACTGCTCTTTGCAGATGATGTGGTCCTGTTGGCTTCATCGGCCTGTGACCTCCAGCACTCACTGTGTCGGTTCGCAGCTGAGTGTGAAGCGACTGGGCTGAGGATCAGCCCCTCTAAATCTGAGGCCATGGTTCTCAGCAGGAGATCGATGGATTGCCTTCCCCTAGTAAGGAACGAGGTATTGCTCCAAGTACATCTGGGTCTTGTTCACAACAATAGACAATGGACCGTGACATTGGCCAGTGAATCGGCACCGCAGGGACGGTACTGCATATGCTCTGCCATACTGTTGTGTCGAGAAGAGGGCTGAGCCAAAGGGTGAAGCTTCCGATCTAAAGGTCAATCTTTGTTCCTACTCTCACCTATGGTCATGAGGGTTGGGTAATGACTAGGTCGTGGGTAAAAGCGGCCAAAATAGTTTTCCTCAGGAGGGTGGCCAGTGTCTCCCTTAGGGATATGGTGAGAAGCTCGGTCATCCACGAGGAGCTCGGAGTAGAGCCGCTGCTCCTTCATGTTGAAAGGAGCCAGCTGAGGTGATTCGGGCATCTGGTATGGATGCCCCCAGGGTGCCTCCGTAGGAAGGTGTTCCAGGCATGTCCAAGAGACTCCAGGGAAGATCCAAGACTAGGTGGAGAGATTATATCTCCACACTGGCCTGGGAACATCTCAGTATCAAGTTATAGATGCTTATTGTGGCCCAGGAAAGGGAAGTTTGGGGTACTCTGCTGGAGCTGTTACCCCTGTGACCCATTCCCAGACAAGCAGTTAAAGCTGAGTGAGTGAGTGAGTGAATTGCAGCTTTGCAAGAATAAAATGATTAGTAATTAAAACTATTATAAAGATGTCTTGTTTGTGACATTCATTGCTGATTCTTCTAACCACAATATTGTCAGGATTTCAAACAATTAAGAACCCAGCTGTATCAAGTCCTGCTTAATTGGAACTGCGTCACAACATGCAGCACTTGACCTCTGACCTCTGGATACAATTTGTGAACAATTCCTGAACAGTAAACCTTATTTCTTGAGAAGAGAACATTATTTCCTCACCTCCGAAGCAACCTGTGTTAAGCTTTTGTGAACTGTGACTGTTTTGAGGCGCCAGCATTACAAGTGCATTCACTCACCCTGTATGCCTTTATTCCCCATAGTTATTGGTTTCGGAGGTAAGCGTCCACCTGGTCCTGGTCCTTTAACCTTAGTATTCATTCTCCTTCAAGACTGGCTCGGGATACTGCAGCTCCCTATTTTCACCGCAAGGAGGTGGGTGTTCTCTCCATACTGCAGGCACCCCAGCGCAGCACCTTTTATTTGTAAATAAATCTATTTTCCTTTGTACTCCTTCCTGTGTCCAGTTCCCTGCATTTGGGTCCATTGCCTGAAACAGTCCGGTTCTGTCCGGACCCCTAAACATAACCCAATATATTGTGATTATACTGTATATTTCCATTAGCTATATAAGTAAATCACTAATATATGCACATTTGTTTTTATTAAACGCTCTTGTATTATAAATGGTATCAGGGCATTTCCCCCCAGTCATTCCCCCCAGACATTTCTCCCCTTGACATATCCCTCCTAGGTTCCCCCCTGGTCTTTTCTCCCTGTGAACACACACACTTTTTCCTTTCTCCCCCACTATTTAATTTCTCCCTGGCCCTTTTCCCCTTCCGTCATTGGTATGCAGGGCTATGCAGCGTACCAATGATCCCCACCCAGTACCTCAGCACATTGTAGACCTTCATCTGCCTCCACATTACAGGTAGACCTCCACCAGCCAGCCATTTCTTCTTCTTGACAGCAGCATACATGGTCCATGACTTCTGTATTTTCTGCTGAATCAGATTTACATCCCCTTGTACAGGGTAATCAGTGGTTCATGGATGAAACTTTCAAAATTATGCCGGAATTATTTATCCAACTCTGCACAATCCATGCTTTGATTAACAGCTAGGTTATCCCTTGCATCTATGCTCTGCTTCCGAACAAACAGGAGGAATTGTTAATTTCCTTTTCACAGCTCTGAAGCAGGCAGAGGGCAAGTTAAATCCAGTCACTATCTTGATAGATTTTGAGCAGACAGCCCTCAGTGCAGTCTGCGCCACTTTCCCAGAAGCAGAGCCACAAGGGTGCCTTTACCACTTGGCCCAGTTTGTGTACCATTGGGTGCAGGTGGAAGGGTTCCAGGAGAGCTATGCTGCTGATGCTGAGCTCTCCCTTGTAACCAGGATGGAGTCTGCTCTGGCTTTTGTGTCACCAGAAGATGTGAGCTGGTTCAGGAGCAACTGTCTGAGGAATTCTTTGAGGACACCTTCATCAGTCACCAAATTAGGAGTAACTGCAGGGGTCCAGTTTTCAACCTTGCTGTCTGGAATGTATCAGGCTGGCACCTCCACATGGCTGCTAATGTCAGCTGTTACCATCCGAACATCTGGGTATTCTTTGATATACTAAACAAGGAACAAACAAGGAACAAGCAATGAACAGCGTCGTCATCCAGCAGTTGGGAGCCGGTGAGCCTGTCCCACCACAATGCCAAGGGTACCGGGCCATCACGTGCAGAATTCAAACCATTGTGGCTGACTACCAAGAGAGAGATCACAGGGACTTCCTCCACAGTATTGCCCAAAATTTGCAGCTATAAACAGTGTCCTAACTATATATATATATATATATATATATATATATATATTGCATATTTGAAAACATTTTGCATGCAAATTATCAAATAGTAATGCCAATTTTCATGCTTGTTTTGTAAATATTTAGTTGATACAAATAAAGTCTCAATAAAACAGGAAAGTGTTTTGTTTAAATTTACTGTCATATGTACAGTTTGAAAAGTAAATACAATGTAGTACAAAAGAAGACACACACAGGGGTGGGGGATAATTGGGAAAGGGAAGAAAGCCCTAGAACTATTATAAAGGTGGCAAAAAAGGTGTTTGTGAACTATTTACATTATAATTTTTACAACCCATATAGTAAGTGACAAAACCTACTCCAACCAACATTGCGGTAAGAAGCATCGCTGCGAGACATATGACGTCAGCTACAGACATAACCTTAACAAGTGGTGTGCCAGTTCTGAGGGAAAGTTTTCTCCCACTTTCCCTTGTCACTCCATTCCCGAAGAACCCTATCAACCTGCAGGAGACATGCCAAAACAAGGGGTAGGGCTACAGGTGGACAAATAGGACTAAGCCTTAATACTATGATGTTGCTGGTGTTTCACTCTGATAGAGTTGATTTAACAATATGATAGAGATTATGTGACACTGATAGAGTTTAGGTAACACTACTTGAATTGATTCAACACTTTGATGGAGCTGATTGAACACTACGCTGGAGCTGATTTAACACTATGATGGTGCTGATTTAACACTATGATGGTGCTGATTTAACACAATGATAGCGATGACTGAACATTATGATAGAGATAATGTAACACTGTGATAGAGTTGATGTACCGCTACGCTGGAGCTGATTTAACACTATGATGGTGCTGATTTAACACTACGCTGGAGCTGATTTAACACTATGATGGTGCTGATTTAACACTATGCTGGAGCTGATTTAACACTATGATAGAGCTGACTTAATAGTATGACTGAGTTGATTTAATACAATATAGAGACGATTGAACACTATGCTAGAGATGGCCTAACACTGTGCTGGAGCTGAATTAACACTAGTGAAGAGTTGATTCAACACTATTTGGTGTTACTGTATATAGCCCTGCTGAGTTGATCAAAGCAGCTTTAAGTCATGGTGTGCTGTACTAATTTGTATATGGGTGTATCTCCTTGTACTCACTGGAGTACTGGAGAGCAGATGATGGATGGATGGATGGTTACCTGGAGATCTCAGCAGCTGTGTGTTTTCCTGTGTACTTAGTGATAAACATGTCTAAATGCAGAGCGCACCACTTGTTCTGATTTCATGTGGCTGATTTATGAACAATACTAAAACAAATGAGATATTTTCTCTTCAGTTCTGAACATCAGTTTCTGTGATTTAATCCTAAAATGCTTTCTTTGACACTACTGCAGCAGCATGTCTTGATTGTGTTGGTTCCTCGATATTTGCGTCTCAGTCCTGCCCTCTGCTGACTCATCGCTATGGAAACAACATGTTCCCATGGTGATTTTATCAGGGCCTTATGGGAGCTGAAGTGCATTATTTTCCAACTTCCTGACTGAACAATCTCCAAACAACACACACGCACTATTGCATGTCTTTTCATGCTTCACTCTTGGACCTACAAGCTACTGAACACCAGAACACACAACAAAACACAAATCCAGTTCAACTCATGTAATATCAGGTTAGTGCTTTGTGTTCTACCCTCATGTCGGGAAAAGAACGCCTCTCTCTCTTTCTTCACATCCAGGCGGAATGTAGTTGGAATAAACTTGTCAATTTTCAGCCTCCTGCACCACAACAAAGACAACAAACACACGTGTTTTATGCTTTGACACTTCTGCTGGTTGACACACCTTCTCCAAGAAGATTCAGAAAAGTACAGGAAAAAAAAGGCACAGAATATTTATTTGTAAAGCACATTTCATTACCGAAAACTCCAGTGTGCTTTGCAAGACACAGAAATACAGAATAAAACAAAATATACAGAAAAGAGTGAAACCAAAAATACAATTACAAAATCATTTCACACATCAGAATTAACTGGAAGAAACAGGTATGGAAAAATACACACACACACACACACGATTTTTTGGATGATTGGTAAAATAAAGGATTCCATAAACATTCCATAAGGCAGGTCCACAGTGACTAAATACAGTTTTATCTGCTGCTGAATCTACTCGGGATATGAGCAGAAACCCACAGTCTGAAGACTGCAGCTTTCTGGTGGGAGTGCACTGCAGCCAGTGAGCAGGTCAGTACTTCTGGAGCTGAACCATGTAATGATTTAAAAACTAACAAAAGTATTTTAAAATTAATTCTTTGCTGAACAAGAAACCAGTGACTTGATTTGAGTTTTGGGGTAATGTGATGACCTTTTCTTGTCTATGTGAGTACTCTGGCATCTGAATTCCGAATAAGTCAAAGTCTATTTTAAGTGTTTTGATAATCCTGTTGGAGTGCTGCCATAATCTAATCTTATGAAAAGGAAAGCATGAATCAGTTTCTCAGAATCTATCAGAGATATAAATCATTTTACTTTTGATATATTTCAAAGATGATAGGATAGAATAGAATAGTGGATACAGGTCCTGATGCAGCTGGTCTGCTCTGTGTAAGCCTGATACCGTTAGATCTCCAACACTAATCAGTGTGGGGCCTGGTTAATACTTGAATGGGAGACCTCTTTGGATCACCAGGAGATGTGTGTGTTTCTCCAGGTGAAACTGGAGTTGCATCAGGAAGGGTAAAACTTGTGCCAAATACCAATGCGGGTCTGGCTGTGTCTGCTGGGGTGAGCCCAAACATATGGGAGCAGCCGAAAGGACAACAACAAACCTGAGGTC
Source organism: Thalassophryne amazonica (assembly GCF_902500255.1). NCBI lineage: Eukaryota > Metazoa > Chordata > Actinopteri > Batrachoidiformes > Batrachoididae > Thalassophryne > Thalassophryne amazonica. The sequence continues at coordinate 32,281,352 of NC_047108.1, read as the reverse complement.
CTGATCCAGGAAAACAGTGTTGGGAAAGTGTAGTGACACGGACCCACAACAGGGGGCGTTAATGAACGGACAATGGATTTAAGCCAAAAAGTAACAATTTAATGTTGTGAATTGCACAACGGAATACAGACAATTGCAGTTGAGAAGTACAGTCAATCATACACATGGTGACGTGTGGGCAGGCTCGAGGATAGAAGACGTCTGTCCAGAGAAGCGCCGGATCCCACACGGCTTCCACCGCCAACGGATCTGAAGAACACCGGAGCCGCCAAGTCCTGGGTCCCAGGTGGCCACCGTCTCCAGCTGTCAGACCTGGTACTGCTGGCAGAAACAGAAACAGTTAATGGTGGGTGTGTGAATACACACCCAGTAATCTCTCCGTACTCAGTTCCTCCGGGAGGGAGAACCTCCACCTCCAGAAACAGAAACACCCGTGCAGCTCCTGTCAGTCGCTTCTCTGGAAGGAGTGAGAGGCGAAGACGTCGCAAACCCACACTATACGCCATCCAGCAGAAGACTGTATCCACAGGACAATGGCTGCACACAGAACAATATTCAGTCTCAGTAAGTCACAGCAGAGAAGGTTACCTGAGTGTAGCTGATTTCTTGGCGGGGAGGTGGAATTGCGGTCAGGCTTTTATGATGATGTGGATGATAGTAGAATGAGTGACAACAGGTGCTGTTGATGAGTGACAGCTGTCCTTCTCTGTTGCTCCAGCGCCCTCTCGTGCTTGAAGCCTGCACTTCAAGCAGGCGCCCTCTGGTGGTGGTAGGCCAGCAGTACCTCCTCTTCAGCGGCCCACACAACACAGAGGTTTCTAACCTGCTCAGCTGTGGTTGAATTTAAATGTAATTTGTTTTCCGCCTCCTGAACACAGATCTCGTCATCTGCTGCTTGGTGTGCTCTGACCACCGCGCCCACTTTCACACAAACATTAGCTAACAATTTATTCTAGCAACTGCAGGGACAAACATGACGCCCTCTGTGTGGGGACAATGTGTGAAAACGTATACAACAGAACAGCAAAGGAAAACTGGACTTTGAAGAATAGATAGAATGGGTGACTGGGGCTTAGGGCTGTTCATGTTATATAATGAAAAAATAAAAGTTGTGAGAGACTTCAGGCCATATGTTTTTTTTGTTCCACTTGGGGTTTTATAGATGCAGACCAAATTTGAACTCAGATAAGATTTAGAGGTCCCTCAGAGTGACACATTTTCTTCTCCCTCTGCTGGAAAAGCAACGACACCCTAACGGAAGAAGACTCTGATGCCATTATTTGTCTTTTACAGGTGTGATGGCTTCTAATCAAAAAAAGTGGTGGTTGATTGGTCACCCAGAGGAGAACATTACTGGAATTACTGGATTACTACATTGCTTGTTTGGGGAAAATTGTTGGTTTGTGGAGGACCCCTAGTGGTGCATTTACACATAGGCAAGATGCGTTCCGAATGTCATATTTGTGTCATTCGTGGCACATTCCTGACATTCTTAACGTGACTTAACGCATCTGAAAAGGTTTTTTAATACTGCGTGTTGGTGTGTGATATTTGTGATTTTCGTGGCGCATGTTTTTGGCTGTCAAAAAATCTTCCAAGAATGTCACATATCACCCTCATTTCGCCTCATGTTGTAACTGAGTATGTCGATCCATCTTGATTAGTTGTGAGCCTTAATAGAGCGTGACAGCATTCTTCTCTGACATGCTCACAATTAAACCCTGCTGCACCACATTCAGTTTCATTGCTACAGTATGCTGAAGGAGGACAGTGATGCCAAGTCAGCTGAAAGCCTTGTTCTAATGCTCCTCAGCTTGCTCTTGCTGGTGTTCCACCTGCTGCATGTGGCTGATGTTTGGGAAAATTAGCGAGATGAGAGCCATGTGTAGCCACTCATCTGTCTCTCTCCTCTCCTCTCTGCGCCACTCCATGGCACAGAGCCCAACTAAGCATGCAATCACAAAGTTCTTCTGCCGTGGATTTTGAGGAGCAAACTGGAGCGATCTGAATTGTTCAGCAACTGATGGTAGGATGAATATTGGGGTGTGTGTGTGGAGACAATTCACCTCATTACCAATGTGACAGAATGCCGCTGTTTCACACAATAGCGCACAACAACGCGGAACATTATTCTTGACCATGCGTAATGGTTCCTGATGATTCTCCAGCAACACGTGCCATTAATCGTAACACGTGGTAACAGGTTGCAGCAGTTCCTGAGGACACCTGACGCCTCTACCCCGAATCATCACATTCATGATCAGCAACCAAGAATGTATACTTCGTGGCATTCGTGAGTTGCTGTTGTTATGTGTAATGCAGCATAAACAATGTGTGATTACAATCAAATTTGGCACAGATCTTTTATTTTATTAGTGGAACAAGAACAACATGTGGCCCAAAAGATTTTGTAACATTTGACATTTTGAACAGTTTTTGTCTACTGGGGTTGATACCAAAACTTTTCATCTGTCATGAAGATTAGTGATGGAAAAGTTCAAACACTGTTCAGGAATGTTTCAAAACCTGTGCAATCACCAAATGCTTCAAATTCTATTCACTCTGCCTACTTTTTTTTGAAAATATGAATTTTTCCTCAAAAGAAAAAGTGATCAATTTCATCAATGTATGTATGCGTTTATTCTGTATGAGTGCATGAATTTGTTCCTTATAAATTTGTGCATGAGTAATTGTTTGAGTGCATCGTTGCAATAAGACTGACATGCGGGTGAGTGCAAATTTATATTATCAGTAGCTATTTGTAAAAGTTCATTTTATACAAAGCCTGCGTGCTTTGTGCTCTGTGCTCATGTAAAACATCTGTTACCATGAACACCAGCAGAAATGAAAACACACCACTAAAATAACATAAGATCACCTGTTGGTGCATTGCGATCTAAAGCAGCAATCTGAGTCTTATTTTTCCTCGCCAGACATATAATGTGCGACTTAACGTGATCACATTTTGAAATGGTTTTCCAGCGTCACTGAAGCCGTGAATTGTGAGCGTGCAGTTGGGCGGTGTTTATTAAACCTTATCCCAGTCTGATATGTCTTTCAGTTCATATTTACAGAGCCAGGCATCTTTTGAAGCTCCATGTTCCACTCTCAATGGTTGCTAGTTGACGTTAAAGCAAAACAACTGTGCTATCTGTTCACATTTTTGAGTTCTCGTTGCCTGTCTGAATACTGAAATGAAAAGCAGACAAAGGCAGGAGCTGGCAACGCCCACGTAGCGAGTCAATAAGGTGTCACCTCGGCCCTCCTCCGTGGCTCATTTTGCTGCACCCTCGCTCGTACTCCCGCAGGCTGCTGAGCAGGGCCACCTTTGTGGGTTAGCACCGTGTTGTTCGGGAGATCTGATACACCAGCCTTTTCCCCTAGAATGTGTAAGAGTCCTCAAAGAGAAAAATACAATTCTAGATTTACTGAAAAAATTGTTTTCTATATGGTGGGGTACCATCAGTTTATTATTATCGTAATATGCGTTTAAGGGGATGGCATTCATGTGCATGATGCACATTTTATGTCACCTTGATGATCAAGAATGGTGAAATTTGGTCAATTTGACATCAGATACATTTGTGAGGCTCAGCTGAGTGGAATTCTATGGAACATCCTTTCATTTTAATTTACAGCAGTGTTCCTCAAACATTTTCAGATCAAGGACCACTTAAACAATAAAAATAAATAAAGACGGACCACCAACAAAAAGAAAATAGAGGCGGACCACCTAACTCCACAAAATACCCAAGAACAATACTAATTTACAGACAAGTTGAGGTAAAAATGACAATAATACATATATGCTCTTATGTGCTAAACTCAAGTTATTTTTAAAGATTTGGGAAATATTCAGCTCGACCTCTAGGGTTGCTCATGGAATACCAGGAAGTCCATAAACGTTTTGAGAAAGGCTGGTTTAGAGTAATCAAATGGCAGCTAGATTTGCAGGTAGGTTAGTCTTATTCTGGCATGTTAATGTCATGTCATTCTACAGTGTTACTGTCCTGATATTCTATAATGTTACTGTCCTGATATTCTACAGTGTTACTGTCCTGATATTCTATAATGTTACTGTTCTGTCATTCTACAGTGTTACTGTCCTGTTATTCTACAGTGTTAATGTCATGTTATTCTACAGTGTTACTGTCCCGTCATTCCACAGTGTCCTGTCATTCCACAGTGTTACTGTCCTGTTATTCTATAATGTTACTGTCCTTTCATTCTACTGTGTCACTGTCCTGATATTCTATAGTGTCATTGTCCTGTTATTCTATAATGTTACTGTCCTGTCATTCTACAGTGTCACTGTCCTGATATTCTATAGTATCATTGTCCTGTTATTCTATAATGTTATTGTTCTGTCATTCCAGTGTTACTGTCCTGTTATTCTATAATGTAACTGTCCTGTCATTCTACAGTGTTAATGTCCTGTCATTCCACAGTGTCCTGTCATTCTACAGTGTCAATGTCCTGTCATTCCACAGTGTCACTGTCCTGATATTCTATAATGTTACTGTCCTGTCATTCCACAGTGTTAATGCCTGTCATTCCACAGTGTCCTGTCATTCTACAGTGTTACTGTCCTGTTATTCTATAATGTTACTGTCCTGTCATTCTACAGTGTCACTGTCCTGTCATTCCACAGTGTCACTGTCCTGATATTCTATAGTGTCACTGTCCTGATATTCTATAATGTTACTGTCCTGTCATTCTACAGTGTTACTGTCCTGTCATTCTACAGTGTTACTGTGCTGTCATTCCACAGTGTCACTGTGCTGTCATTCCACAGTGTCACTGTCCTGATATTCTATAATGTTACTGTTCTCTCATTCTACAGTGTTACTGTCCTGTTATTCTATAGTGTTAATGTCATGTTATTCTACAGTGTCACTGTCCTGTCATTCCACAGTGTCACTGTCCTGATATTCTATAGTGTCACTGTCTTGTTATTCTATAATGTTACTGTTCTGTCATTCTACAGTGTTACTGTCCTGTTATTCTATAGTGTTAATGTCATGTTATTCTATAGTGTTACTGTCCTGTCATTCTACAGTGTCACTGTCCTGTCATTCCACAATGTCACTGTCCTGATATTCTACAGTGTTACTGTCCTATTCTTTAGTGTTACTGTCCTGATATTCTACAGTGTTACTGTCATGTCATTCGATCGTGTTACTGTCCTGTTATTCTATAATGTTACTGTCCTGTCATTCTACAGTGTCACTGTCCTGATATTCTATAGTGTCACTGTCCTGTTATTCTATAATGTTACTGTCCTGTCATTCTACAGTGTCACTGTACTGATATTCTATAGTATCATTGTCCTGTTATTCTATAATGTTATTGTTCTGTCATTCCACAGTGTTACTGTCCTGTTATTCTATAATGTAACTGTCCTGTCATTCTACAGTGTCAATGTCCTGTCATTCCACAGTGTCACTGTCCTGATATTCTATAATGTTACTGTCCTGTCATTCCACAGTGTTAATGCCTGTCATTCCACAGTGTCCTGTCATTCTACAGTGTTACTGTCCTGTTATTCTATAATGTTACTGTCCTGTCATTCTACAGTGTCACTGTCCTGTCATTCTACAGTGTCACTGTCCTGTCATTCCACAGTGTCACTGTCCTGTCATTCCACAGTGTCACTGTCCTGTCATTCCACAGTGTCACTGTCCTGTCATTCCACAGTGTCACTGTCCTGATATTCTATAGTGTCACTGTCCTGATATTCTATAATGTTACTGTCCTGTCATTCTACAGTGTCACTGTGCTGTCATTCCACAGTGTCACTGTGCTGTCATTCCACAGTGTCACTGTCCTGTCATTCCACAGTGTCACTGTCCTGTCATTCCACAGTGTCACTGTCCTGATATTCTATAATGTTACTGTTCTCTCATTCTACAGTGTTACTGTCCTGTTATTCTATAGTGTTAATGTCATGTTATTCTACAGTGTCACTGTCCTGTCATTCCACAGTGTCACTGTCCTGATATTCTATAGTGTCACTGTCTTGTTATTCTATAGTGTTACTGTCCTGTCATTCTACAGTGTTACTGTCCTGTTATTCCATAGTGTTAATGTCATGTTATTCTATAGTGTTACTGTCCTGTCATTCTACAGTGTCACTGTCCTGTCATTCCACAATGTCACTGTCCTGATATTCTACAGTGTTACTGTCCTATTCTTTAGTGTTACTGTCCTGATATTCTACAGTGTTACTGTCATGTCATTCGATCGTGTTACTGTCCTGTTATTCTATAATGTTACTGTCCTGTCATTCCACAGTGTCACTGTCCTGATATTCTATAGTGTCACTGTCCTATTAGTCTATAATGTTACTATGCTGTCATTCTACAGTGTTAAAGTCCTGTTATTCTTTAATGTTACTGTCCTGTCATTCTATCGTCTTACTGTCCCGTTATTCATTCATTCATTCATTCATTTTCTACCGCTTAGTCCAATTAAGGGTCGCGGGGGGCTGGAGCCTATCCCTGCAGCCAGAGAGCGCGACGCGGGGTACACCCAGGACAGGACGCCACTCTGTCGCAGGGCCACAAACACACAAACAAACACAGACACACCCACACACACACCTACGGACAATTTAAAGATTCCAATCCACCTAACCCGCATGTCTTTGGATGTGGGAGGAACCCGAGAGCACGGAGGAAACCCACTCAAACACAAGAGATAAAATGCAAACTCCACATAGAAAGGCCACAGGAATCAAACCCACGACTCCTCACTGTGAGGCAACAGTGCTAATCATCTAAGGCCACCGTGCTGCCCACTGTCCCGTTATTCTATCTTGTTATTCCACAGTGTCACTGTCCTGATATCCTATTGTGTCACTGTCCTGTTATTCTATAATGTTACAGTTCAGTCATTCTACAGTGTTACAGTCCTGTTATTCTGTAATGTTACTGTTCTGTCATTCTACAGTGTCACTGCCCTGTATTCTATAATGTTACTGTCCTGTCATTCCACAGTGTCACTGTCCTGATATTCTACAGTGTTACTGTCATGTCATTCAATCGTGTCACTGTCCTGTTATTCTATAATGTTAATGTCCTGTTATTCCACAGTGTCACTGTCCTGATATCCTATTGTGTTAATGTCCTGTTATTCCACAGTGTCACTGTCCTGATATCCTATTGTGTCACTGTCCTGTTATTCTATCATGTTACTGTTCTGTCATTCTACAGTGTTACAGTCCTGTTATTCTGTAATGTTACTGTTCTGTCATTCTACAGTGTCACTGCCCTGTTATTCTATAATGTTACTGTTCTGTCAATCTACAGTGTTACTGTCCCTATTATTCTATAGTGTTAATGTCATGTTATTCTACAGTGTTACTGTCCTGTCATTCCACAGTGTCACTGTCCTGTTATTCTATAATGTTACTGTTCTCTCATTCTACAGTGTTACTGTCCTCTTATTCAATAGTGTTAATGTCATGTCATTGTACAGTGTTACTGTCCTGTTAGTCTATAATGTTAATGTCATGTTATTCTACAGTGTCACTGTCCTGTCATTCCACAGTGTCACTGTCCTGATATCCTATTGTGTCACTGTCCTGTTATTGTTGGAGAGGAAATGGCGTCTCACTAATTTAGAAGATCTTCACTTAGCCTGGAAAAAGAGTCTGTTGCTCTATAAAAAAAGCCCTCCGTAAAGCTAGGACATCTTTCTACTCATCACTAATTGAAGAAAATAAGAACAACCCCAGGTTTCTTTTCAGCACTGTAGCCAGGCTGACAAAGAGTCAGAGCTCTATTGAGCTGAGTATTCCATTAACTTTAACTAGTAATGACTTCATGACTTTCTTTGCTAACAAAATTTTAACTATTAGAGAAAAAATTACTCATAACCATCCCAAAGACGTATCGTTATCTTTGGCTGCTTTCAGTGATGCCGGTATTTGGTTAGACTCTTTCTCTCCGATTGTTCTGTCTGTTATTTTCATTAGTTACTTCATCCAAACCATCAACATGTTTATTAGACCCCATTCCTACCAGGCTGCTCAAGGAAGCCCTACCATTATTTAATGCTTCGATCTTAAATATGATCAATCTATCTTTCTTAGTTGGCTATGTACCACAGGCTTTTAAGGTGGCAGTAATTAAACCATTACTTAAAAAGCCATCACTTGACCCAGCTATCTTAGCTAATTATAGGCCAATCTCCAACCTTCCTTTTCTCTCAAAAATTCTTGAAAGGGTAGTTGTAAAACAGCTAACTGATCATCTGCAGAGGAATGGTCTATTTGAAGAGTTTCAGTCAGGTTTTAGAATTCATCATAGTACAGAAACAGCATTAGTGAAGGTTACAAATGATCTTCTTATGGCCTCGGACAGTGGACTCATCTCTGTGCTTGTTCTGTTAGACCTCAGTTCTGCTTTTGATACTGTTGACCATAAAATTTTATTACAGAGATTAGAGCATGCCATAGGTATTAAAGGCACTGCGCTGCGGTGGTTTGAATCATATTTGTCTAATAGATTACAATTTGTTCATGTAAATGGTGAATCTTCTTCACAGACTAAAGTTAATTATGGAGTTCCACAAGGTTCTGTGCTAGGACCAATTTTATTCACTTTATACATGCTTCCCTTAGGCAGTATTATTAGACGGTATTGCTTAAATTTTCATTGTTACGCAGATGATACCCAGCTTTATCTATCCATGAAGCCAGAGGACACACACCAATTAGCTAAACTGCAGGATTGTCAAGACATGGATGACCTCTAATTTCCTGCTTTTAAACTCAGATAAAACTGAAGTTATTGTACTTGGCCCCACAAATCTTAGAAACATGGTGTCTAACCAGATCCTTACTCTGGATGGCATTACCCTGACCTCTAGTAATACTGTGAGAAATCTTGGAGTCATTTTTGATCAGGATATGTCATTCAAAGCGCATATTAAACAAATATGTAGGACTGCTTTTTTTGCATTTACGCAATATCTCTAAAATCAGAAAGGTCTTGTCTCAGAGTGATGCTGAAAAACTAATTCATGCATTTATTTCCTCTAGGCTGGACTATTGTAATTCATTATTATCAGGTTGTCCTAAAAGTTCCCTAAAAAGCCTTCAGTTAATTCAAAATGCTGCAGCTAGAGTACTGACGGGGACTAGAAGGAGAGAGCATATCTCACCCATATTGGCCTCTCTTCATTGGCTTCCTGTTAATTCTAGAATAGAATTTAAAATTCTTCTTCTTACTATAAGGTTTTGAATAATCAGGTCCCATCTTATCTTAGGGACCTCGTAGTACCATATCACCCCAATAGAGCGCTTCGCTCTCAGACTGCAGGCTTACTTGTAGTTCCTAGGGTTTGTAAGAGTAGAATGGGAGGCAGAACCTTCAGCTTTCAGGCTCCTCTCCTGTGGAACCAGCTCCAAATTCAGATCAGGGAGACAGACACCCTCTCTACTTTTAAGATTAGGCTTAAAACTTTCCTTTTTACTAAAGCTTATAGTTAGGGCTGGATCAGGTGACCCTGAACCATCCCTTAGTTATGCTGCTATAGACGTAGACTGCTGGGGGGTTCCCATGATGCACTGTTTCTTTCTCTTTTTGCTCTGTATGCACCACTCTGCATTTAATCATTAGTGATCGATCTCTGCTCCCCTCCACAGCATGTCTTTTTCCTGGTTCTCTCCCTCAGCCCCAACCAGTCCCAGCAGAAGACTGCCCCTCCCTGGGCCTGGTTCTGCTGGAGGTTTCTTCCTGTTAAAAGGGAGTTTTTCCTTCCCACTGTAGCCAAGTGCTTGCTCACAGGGGGTCGTTTTGACCGTTGGGGTTTTACATAATTATTGTATGGCCGTGCCTTACAATATAAAGCGCCTTGGGGCAACTGTTTGTTGTGATTTGGCGCTATATAAAAAAATTGATTGATTGATTGATTGGTTATTCTATAATGTTACAGTTCTGTCATTCTACAGTGTTACAGTCCTGTTATTCTGTAATGTTACTGTTCTGTCATTCTACAGCATTGCAGTCCTGTTATTCTATAATGTTACTGTTCTGTCATTCTACAGTGTTACTGTCCTGTTATTCTATAATGTTACTGTTCTGTCATTCTACAGCGTTACTGTCCTGTTATTCTATAATGTTACTGTTCTGTCATTCTACAGCGTTACTGTCCTGTTATTCTATAATGTTACTATACTGTCATTCTACAGCATTGCAGTCCTGTTATTCTATAATGTTACTGTTCTGTCATTCTACAGTGTTACTGTCCTGTTATTCTATAATGTTACTGTTCTGTCATTCTACAGCGTTACTGTCCTGTTATTCTATAATGTTACTGTTCTGTCATTCTACAGTGTTACTGTCCTGTTATTCTATAATGTTACTGTTCTGTCATTCTACAGCGTTACTGTCCTGTTATTCTATAATGTTACTGTTCTGTCATTCTACAGCGTTACTGTCCTGTTATTCTATAATGTTACAGTTCTGTCATTCTACAGCGTTACTGTCCTGTTATTCTATAATGTTACTGTTCTGTCATTCTACAGTATTACTGTTCTGTCATTCTATAATGTTACTGTTCTGTCATTCTACAATGTTACTGTTCTGTCATTCTACAATGTTACTGTTCTGTCATTCTACAGTGTTACAGTCCTGTCATTCTGTAATGTTACTGTTCTGTCATTCTACAGCGTTGCAGTCCTGTTATTCTATAATGTTACTGTTCTGTCATTCTACAGTGTCACTGTCCTGATATTCTACAGTGTTACTGTCATGTCATTTGATCGTGTCACTGTCCTGTTATTCTATAATGTTAATGTCATGTTATTCCACAGTGTCACTGTCCTGATATCCTATTGTGTCACTGTCCTGATATCCTATTGTGTCACTGTCCTGTTATTCTATAATGTTACTGTTCTGTCATTCTACAGTGTTACAGTCCTGTTATTCTATAATGTTACTGTTCTGTCATTCTACAGTGTCACTGTCCTGATATTCTACAGTGTTACTGTCATGTCATTTGATCGTGTCACTGTCCTGTTATTCTATAATGTTAATGTCATGTTATTCCACAGTGTCACTGTCCTGATATCCTATTGTGTCACTGTCCTGTTATTCTATAATGTTACTGTTCTGTCATTCTACAGTGTTACAGTCCTGTTATTCTATAATGTTACTGTTCTGTCATTCTACAGTGTCACTGCCCTGTTATTCTATAACGTTACTGTTCTGTCAATCTACAGTGTTGCTGTCCTGTTATTCTATAGTGTTAATGTCATGTCATTCCACAGTGTCACTGTTCTGATATTCCACAGTGTCACTGTCCTGATATTCTATAGTGTTACTGTCATGTCATTCGATCGTGTCACTGCCCTGTTATTCTATAATGTTACTGTTCTGTCAATCTACAGTGTTATTGTCCTGTTATTCTATAGTGTTAATGTCATGTTATTCTACAGTGTTAATGTCATGTTATTCTACAGTGTTACTGTCCTGTCATTCCACAGTGTCATTGTCCTGTTGGAGCTGGTGCATAGCGCCTCTACTGGTGGTTGGCTCTCACTGCGGTATTGTATCACTTCCTGTTACGGAGCACAGCGGTGTTTTGCTGTATCTGTTAGCTGTTTAATCTGCGCAGTTAGATTGATCTAGATAACGATTTGTTTCACAGTGTAATCTTCACCTGCCTTAACTAAAGCACTCCGTCTGCTGAATCACCTCTAAATTATTTACAAATTATTCACTTTGTGTGTTTTTAGGAATCCGCTAGCTTAGCGCAGCTACTAGCTCTTAGCCAAGTTTAGCATGGCAGCTTCACCTGTCTCTCCCGCACTTTTCTGCTCTGGGTGTGAAATGTTTAGTTATTCCTCGGCCTCCTTTAGCAGTAATGGTACTTGTAATAAGTGTAGCTTATTCGTAGCTTTGGAGGCCAGGCTGGGCGAATTGGAGACTCGGCTCCGCACCGTGGAAAATTCTACAGCTAGCCAGGCCCCTGTAGTCGGTGCGGCCCAAGGTAGCTTAGCCGCCGTTAGTTCCCTTCTAGCAGATCCCGAGCAGCCGGGAAAGCAGGCCGACTGGGTAACTGTGAGGAGGAAGCGTAGCCCTAAACAGAAGCCCCGTGTACACCACCAACCCATTCGCATTTCTAACCGTTTTTCCCCGCTCGGCGACACACCCGCCGAGGATCAAACTCTGGTTATTGGCGACTCTGTTTTGAGAAATGTGAAGTTAGCGACACCAGCAACCATAGTCAATTGTCTTCCAGGGGCCAGAGCAAGCGACATCAAAGGAAATTTGAAACTGCTGGCTAAGGCTAAGCGTAAATTTGGTAAGATTGTAATTCACGTCGGCAGTAATGACACCCGGTTACGCCAATCGGAGGTCACTAAAATTAACATTGAATTGGTGTTTAACTTTGCAAAAACAATGTCAGACTCTGTAGTTTTCTCTGGGCCCCTCCCCAATCGGACCGGGAGTGACATGTTTAGCCACATGTTCTCCTTGAATTGCTGGCTGTCTGAGTGGTGTCAAAAAAATGAGGTGGGCTTCATAGATAATTGGCAAAGCTTCTGGGGAAAACCTGGTCTTGTTAGGAGAGACGGCATCCATCCCACTTTGGATGGAGCAGCTCTCATTTCTAGAAATCTGGCCAATTTTCTTAAATCCTCCAAACCGTGACTATCCAGGGTTGGGACCAGGAAGCAGAGTTGTAGTCTTACACACCTTTCTGCAGCTTCTCTCCCCTGCCATCCCCTCATTACCCCATCCCCGTAGAGATGGTGCCTGCTCCCAGACCACCAATAACCAGCAAAAATCTATTTAAGCATAAAAATTCAAAAAGAAAAAATAATATAGCACCTTCAACTGCACCACAGACTAAAACAGTTAAATGTGGTCTATTAAACATTAGGTCTCTCTCTTCTAAGTCCCTGTTAGTAAATGATATAATAATTGATCAACATATTGATTTATTCTGCCTTACAGAAACCTGGTTACAGCAGGATGAATATGTTAGTTTAAATGAGTCAACACCCCGGAGTCACACTAACTGCCAGAACGCTCATAGCACGGGCCGAGGCGGAGGATTGGCAGCAATCTTCCATTCCAGCTTATTAATTAATCCAAAACCCAGACAGAGCTTTAATTCATTTGAAAGCTTGACTCTTAGTCTTGTCCATCCAAATTGGAAGTCCCAAAAAACAGTTTTATTTGTTATTATCTATCGTCCACCTGGTCGTTACTGTGAGTTTCTCTGTGAATTTTCAGACCTTTTGTCTGACTTAGTGCTTAGCTCAGATAATTATAGTGGGCGATTTTAACATCCACACAGATACTGAGAATGACAGCCTCAACACTGCATTTAATGTATTATTAGACTCAATTGGCTTTGCTCAAAATGTAAATGAGTCCACCCACCACTTTAATCATATCTTAGATCTTGTTCTGACTTATGGTATGGAAATTGAAGACTTAACAGTATTCCCTGAAAACTCCCTTCTGTCTGATCATTTCTTAATAACATTTACATTTACTCTGATGGACTACCCAGCAGTGGGGAATAAGTTTCATTACACTAGAAGTCTTTCAGAAAGCGCTGTAACTAAGTTTAAGGATATGACTCCTTCTTTATGTTCTCTAATGCCATATACCAACACAGTGCAGAGTAGCTCCCTAAACTCTGTGAGTGAGATAGAGTATCTCGTCAATAGTTTTACATCCTCATTGAAGACAACTTTGGATGCTGTAGCTCCTCTGAAAAAGAGAGCCTTAAATCAGAAGTGCCTGACTCCGTGGTATAACTCACAAACTCGCAGCTTAAAGCAGATAACCCGTAAGTTGGAGAGGAAATGGCGTCTCACTAATTTAGAAGATCTTCACTTAGCCTGGAAAAAGAGTCTGTTGCTCTATAAAAAAAAGCCCTCCGTAAAGCTAGGACATCTTACTACTCATCACTAATTGAAGAAAATAAGAACAACCCCAGGTTTCTTTTCAGCACTGTAGCCAGGCTGACAAAGAGTCAGAGCTCTATTGAGCCGAGTATTCCTTTAACTTTAACTAGTAATGACTTCATGACTTTCTTTGCTAATAAAATTCTAACTATTAGAGAAAAAATTACTCATAACCATCCCAAAGACATATCGTTATCTTTGGCTGCTTTCAGTGATGCCGGTATTTGGTTAGACTCTTTCTCTCCGATTGTTCTGAGTTATTTTCATTAGTTACTTCCTCCAAACCACCAACATGTCTATTAGACCCCATTCCTACCAGGCTGCTCAAGGAAGCCCTACCATTAATTAATGCTTCAATCTTAAATATGATCAATCTATCTTTTTTAGTTGGCTATGTACCACAGGCTTTTAAGGTGGCAGTAATTAAACCATTACTTAAAAAGCCATCACTTGACCCAGCTATCTTAGCTAATTATAGGCCAGTCTCCAACCTTCCTTTTCTCTCAAAAATTCTTGAAAGGGTAGTTGTAAAACAGCTAACTGATCATCTGCAGAGGAATGGTCTATTTGAAGAGTTTCAGTCAGGTTTTAGAATACATCATAGTACAGAAACAGCATTAGTGAAGGTTACAAATGATCTTCTTATGGCCTCAGACAGTGGACTCATCTCTGTGCTTGTTCTGTTAGACCTCAGTGCTGCTTTCGATACTGTTGACCATAAAATTTTATTACAGAGATTAGAGCATGCCATAGGTATTAAAAGCACTGCGCTGCAGTGGTTTGAATCATATTTATCTAATAGATTACAATTTGTTCATGTAAATGGGGAATCTTCTTCACAGACTAAAGTTAATTATGGAGTTCCACAAGGTTCTGTGCTAGGACCAATTTTATTCACTTTATACATGTTTCCCTTAGGCAGTATTATTAGACAGCATTACTTAAATTTTTATTGTTATGCAGACGATACCCAGCTTTATCTATCCATGAAGCCAGAGGACACACACCAATTAGCTAAACTGCAGGATTGTCTTACACACATAAAGACATGGATGACCTCTAATTTCCTGCTTTTAAACTCAGATAAAACTTAAGTTATTGTACTTGGCCCCACAAATCTTAGAAACATGGTGTCTAACCAGATCCTTACTCTGGATGGCATTACCCTGACCTCTAGTAATACTGTGAGAAATCTTGGAGTCATTTTTGATCAGGATATGTCATTCAATGCGCATATTAAACAAATATGTAGGACTGCTTTTTTGCATTTGCGCAACATCTCTAAAATTAGAAAGGTTTTGTCTCAGAGTGATGCTGAAAAACTAATTCATGCATTTATTTCCTCTAGGCTGGACTATTGTAATTCATTATTATCAGGTTGTCCTAAAAGTTCCCTGAAAAGCCTTCAGTTAATTCAAAATGCTTCAGCTAGAGTACTGACAGGGACTAGAAGGAGAGAGCATATCTCATCCATATTGGCCTCTCTTCATTGGCTTCCTGTTAATTCTAGAATAGAATCTAAAATTCTTCTTCTTACTTATAAGGTTTTGAATAATCAGGTCCCATCTTATCTTAGGGACCTCATAGTACCATATCACCCCAATAGAGCACTTCGCTCTCAGACTGCAGGCTTACTTGTAGTTCCTAGGGTTTGTAAGAGTAGAATAGGAGGCAGAGCCTTCAGCTTTCAGGCTCCTCTCCTCT
Organism: Thalassophryne amazonica; assembly: GCF_902500255.1. Classification (NCBI taxonomy): domain Eukaryota; kingdom Metazoa; phylum Chordata; class Actinopteri; order Batrachoidiformes; family Batrachoididae; genus Thalassophryne; species Thalassophryne amazonica. The sequence goes on along the minus strand of NC_047108.1, from coordinate 32,265,712 downwards.
GGAACCAGCTCCCAATTCAGATCAGGGAGACAGACACCCTCTCTACTTTTAAGATTAGGCTTAAAACTTTCCTTTTTGCTAAAGCTTGTAGTTAGGGCTGGATCAGGTGACCCTGAACCATGCCTTAGTTATGTTGGCCTTGCCTTACAATATAAAGCGCCTTGGGGCAGCTGTTTGTTGTGATTTGGCGCTATATAAATAAAATTGATTTGATTTGATTTATTCTATAATGTTACTGTTCTGTCATTCTACAGTGTTACTGTCCTGTTATTCTATAGTGTTAATGTCTTGTCATTCTACAGTGTCACTGTTCTGATATTCCTCAGTGTCACTGTCCTGATATTCTATAGTGTTACTCTCCCATTCTTTAGTGTTACTGTCCTGATATTCTATAGTGTTACTCTCCTATTCTTTAGTGTTACTGTCCTGATATTCTATAATGTTACTCTCCTATTCTTTAGTGTCACTGTCCTGCTATTTTATTGTGTTACTGTCCTGTCATCCTATAATGTTACTGTTCTGTCATTCTACAGTGTTACTGTCCTGTTATTCTATAGTGTTAATGTCATGTCATTCTACAGTGTCATTGTCCTGTTATTCTATAATGTTACTGTTCTGTCATTCTACAGTGTCACTGTTCTGATATTCTACAGTGTTACTCTCCTATTCTTTAGTGTTACTGTCCTGTCATTCCACAGTGTCACAGTTCTGATATTCCACAGTGTCACTGGGACAGCTGTTTGTTGTGATTTGGCGCTATATAAATAAAATTGATTTGATTTGATTTATTCAATAATGTTACTGTTCTGTCATTCTACAGTGTTACTGTCCCGTTATTCTATAGTGTTAATGTCTTGTCATTCTACAGTGTCACTGTTCTGATATTCCTCAGTGTCACTGTCCTGATATTTTATAGTGTTACTCTCCGATTCTTTAGTGTTACTGTTCTGATATTCTACAGTGTTACTGTCATGTCATTCGATCGTGTCAACTGCCCTGTTATTCTATAGTGTTACTGTTCTGTCATTCTACAGTGTTACAGTCCTGTCATTCCACAGTGTTACTGTCCTGTCATTCCACAGTGTTACTGTCCTGTTATTCTATAGTGTTAATGTCCTGTTATTCTACAGTGTAACTGTCCTGTCATTCCACAGTGTTCTGTCATTCTACAGTGTTACTGTCCTGTTATTCTATAGTGTTAATGTCATGTTATTCTACAGTGTAACTGTCCTGTCATTCCACAGTGTTCTGTCATTCTACAGTGTTACTGTCCTTTATTCTATAATGTTACTGTTCTGTCATTCTACAGTGTTCTGTCATTCTACAGTGTTACTGTCCTGTTATTCTATAATGTTACTGTTCTGTCATTCTACAGTGTTACTGTCCTGTTATTCTACAGTGTTACTGTCCTGTTATTCTATAGTGTTAATGTCATGTTATTCTACAGTGTTACTGTCCTGATATTCACAGTGTCACTGTCCTGTTATTTTATTGTGTTACTGTCCTGATATTCGACAGTCTTACTGTCCTGTTATTCCACTGTGTCACTGTCCTGTTATTTTATTGTCCTGTTATTCTATAATGTTACTGTTCTGTTATTCTATAATGTTACTGTTCTGTCATTCTACAGTGTTACTGTTCTGTCATTCCACAGTGTTCTGTCATTCTACAGTGTTACTGTCCTGTTATTCTATAATGTTACTGTTCTGTCATTCTACAGTGTTACTGTCCTGATATTCTATAGTGTTACTGTCCTGTTCTTTAGTGTTACTGTCCTGATATTCTACAATCTTACTGTCATGTTATTCCACTGTGTTACTGTCCTGTTATTCCACAGTGTCACTGTCCTATTAGTCTGTAATGTTACTATGCTGTCATTCTACAGTATTAAAGTCCTGTTATTCTTTAATGTTACTGTCCTGTCATTCTGTCATCTTACTGTCCCATTATTAAGTGCCTTGGGGCAACTGTTTGTTGTGATTTGGCGCTATATAAATAAAATTTAATTGAATTGAATTATTCATTCATTCATTCATTCATCTTCTACCACTTAGTCCAATTAAGGGTCGCGGGGGGCTGGAGCCTATCCCAGCGGCCATAGAGCACGACACGGGGTACACCCAGGACAGGACGTCAGTCTGTCGCAAGGCCACAAACAGACAAACAAACACAGACACACACACCTACAGACAATTTAAAGATTCCAATCCACCTAACCAGCATGTCTTTGGATGTGGGAGGAAACCGGAGCACCGGAGGAAACTCACGCAAACACAGGGAGAACATGCAAACTCCACACAGAAAGGCCACAGGAATCGAACCCATGACCTTCTCGCTGTGAGGCAACAGTGCTAATCACTAAGCCACCGTGCTGCCCACTGTCCTGTTATTCTATCTTGTTATTCCACAGTGTCACTGTCCTGAAATTCTATTGTGTCACTGTCCTATTCTATAATGTTACAGTTCTGTCATTCTACAGTGTTACAGTCCTGTTATTCTGTAATGTTAATGTCATGTCATAGGTATTAAAGGCATTGCGCTGCGGTGGTTTGAATCATATTTGTCTAATAGATTACAGTTTGTTCATGTAAATGGGGAATCTTCTTCACAGACTAAAGTTAATTATGGAGTTCCACAAGGTTCTGTGCTAGGACCAATTTTATTCACTTTATACATGCTTCCCTTGGGCAGTATTATTAGACGGTATTGCTTAAATTTTCATTGTTACGCAGATGATACCCAGCTTTATCTATCCATGAAGCCAGAGGATACGCACCAATTAGCTAAACTGCAGGATTGTCTTACAGACATAAAGACATGGATGACCTCTAATTTCCTGCTTTTAAACTCAGATAAAACTGAAGTTATTGTACTTGGCCCCACAAATCTTAGAAGCATGGTGTCTAACCAGATCGTTACTCTGGATGGCATTTCCCTGATCTCTAGTAATACTGTGAGAAATCTTGGAGTTATTTTTGATCAGGATATGTCATTCAAAGCGCATATTAAACAAATATGTAGGACTGCCTTTTTGCATTTACGCAATATCTCTAAAATCAGAAAGGTCTTGTCTCAGAGTGATGCTGAAAAACTAATTCATGCATTTATTTCCTCTAGGCTGGACTATTGTAATTCATTATTATCAGGTTGTCCTAAAAGTTCCCTAAAAAGCCTTCAGTTGGTTCAGAATGCTGCAGCTAGAGTACTGACGGGGACTAGCAGGAGAGAGCATATCTCACCCGTGTTGGCCTCCCTTCATTGGCTTCCTGTTAATGCTAGAATAGAATTTAAAATTCTTCTTCTTACTTATAAGGTTTTGAATAATCAGGTCCCATCTTATCTTAGGGACCTCGTAGTACCATATTACCCCATTAGAGCGCTTCGCTCTCAGACTGCGGGCTTACTTGTAGTTCCTAGGGTTTGTAAGAGTAGAATGGGAGGCAGAGCCTTCAGCTTTCAGGCTCCTCTCCTGTGGAACCAGCTCCCAATTCAGATCAGGGAGACAGATACCCTCTCTACTTTTAAGATTAGGCTTAAAACTTTCCTTTTCGCTAAGGCTTATAGTTAGGGCTGGATCAGGTGACCCTGGACCATCCCTTGGTTATGTTGCTTTAGACATAGACTGTGTTTCATAATTATTGTATGGCCTTGCCTTGCAATGTGGAGCGCCTTGGGGCAACTGTTTGTTGTGATTTGGCGCTATACAAGAAAAAAGTTGATTGATTGATTGATGTTATTCTACAGTGATACTGTCCTGTCATTCCACAGTGTCACTGTTCTGATATTCCACAGTGTCACTGTCCTGATATTCTATAGTGTTACTCTCCTATTCTTTAGTGTTACTGTCCTGATATTCTAGTGTTACTATCATGTCATTCGATCGTGTCACTGTCCTGTTATTCTATAATGTTACTGTTCTGTCATTCTACAGTGTTACTGTCCTGTTATTCTATAGTGTTAATGTCATGTTATTCTACAGTGTTACTGTCCTGTTATTCTCTAATGTTACTATCCTATCATTCCACAGTGTTCTGTCATTCTACAGTGTTATTGTCCTGTCATTCCACAGTGTCATTGTCCTGTTATTCTATAATATTACTGTTCTGTCATTCTACAGTGTTACTGTCCTGTTATTCTTTAGTGTTACTGTCCTGATATTCTACAGTGTTACTGTCCTGATATTCTACAGTGTTACTGTCCTGTTATTCTATAATGTTACTGTTCTGTCATTCTACAGTGTTACTGTACTGTTATTCTATAGTGTTAATGCCATGTCATTCTACAGTGTTACTGTCCTGTTATTCTATAATGTTACTGTTCTGTCATTCTACAGTGTTACTGTCCTGTTATTCTATAATGTTACTGTTCTGTCATTCTACAGTGTTACTGTCCTGTTATTCTATAATGTTACTGTTCTGTCATTCTACAGTGTTACTGTCCTGTCATTCCACAGTGTTCTGTCATTCTACAGTGTTACTGTCCTGTCATTCCACAGTGTTCTGTCATTCTACAGTGTTACTGTCCTGTCATTCCACAGTGTCAATGTCCTGTTATTCTATAATGTTACTGTTCTGTCATTCTACAGTGTTACTGTCCTGTTATTCTATAGTGTCAATGTCATGTTATTCTACACTGTTACTGTCCTGTCATTCCACGGTGTCCTGTCATTCTACAGTGTTACTGTCCTGTCATTCCACAGTGTCACTGTCCTGTCATTCCACAGTGTTAATGTCATGTCATTGTACAGTGTTACTGTCCTGTTATTCTATAGTGTTAATGTCATGTCATTCTACAGTGTTACTGTCCTGTTACTCTATAGTGTTGATGTCATGTTATTCTACAGTGTTACTGTCCTGTCATTCCACAGTGTCACTGTCCTGATATTCTACAGATTGACTGTCCTATCATTCTATATTGTTGAAATCATTCTAGGTGACTATTAACAATTAACACTCAGAAGTGTTGACAAGAGCAGATGCATATAGTGTTTATTTAAGATTGATGATTTTGTTGTGTATTAAACCCCACGCTCATATTCACTGAGGATATCCATGATGGCCTGGAATGTTTAACCATCCTATTATGGTCTTGTTTGAGCTGTGCCAGGTTTTTCAAGATGTTCAAAAATGTAATTTTTCTGTTCAGGAGTTTGACATACATTGGTAATCCCTTGCATGTCCAAGTGTGGTGCAAGTCCAGTGTATTTCGTCACCAAACCATGTGCCACATAACATTTGTGAGAAAATGTGACTTCTGGGGTGCATAGCCATGAAATTGAGAACAAGGCTTTAATCCTATGCTTGCCCTGCTAATCACAGGAAATAAAGACTGACAGAGACTGATAGTCCATGGGCTGGGTGGGCTCACCTTGCACCCCTGCCCCTAAAAGTGATAAAAGTTGATGTAGGTTGTAGTATTTTAGATCTATATTTTCATATTTTCCATGTTGCCACCAAAAATATAGGGATTCAATGACACTCCTGGGGTATTATTTGTGGACATGGCTCCAAATTTTCCTTCGGTCAGTTTTGGGGTAGGGGAAATCTAAATTGACATAACTTTTGAATGGGTTGTCACAGGAAAGTGTATGACCCATCAAAGTGTTTGTCTTGGGCCACTCTAACTTCTGAAATCATCAATATGCAAATTATGTCCATATTTAGGTCAACAGAGGTCAAAAGGTCAAGAAATTTAGGGAATGCCTAAAATCTGGAAGTTGGGCCTGTAAATGTTACCAGAAGTTCCCAAATAGGAAGGTATTCACCTAGGACACCATAAAACCTCTTTCTAACATCCCTTTACATGTTTTAACCCACCAATGTTTAATTATTTTCTAAAATAATGACTCAGTATTTTACACAACAGGGGCAAATTTTAGAAAACTCAAAATTATCAGAGATTTCAACACAGTAAAGGTCTCACTGCTTATGAACAAAGTGTGCCACAACAAATAACTCTCAGCATGAGATATGCTATAAACAAAAATACTGTATACAGATGCAGGCAAGGTGTATGTATAGGAGTACACACATGGGTTAGTACGAGGTCTGTCAATAAAGTATAGGTCTTTTTTATTTTTTTCAAAAACTATATGAATTTCATTCATATGTTTTTACGTCAGACATGCTTGAACCCTCGTGCGCATGCGTGAGTTTTTCCACGCCTGTCGGTGACGTCATTCACCTGTGAGCACTCCTTGTGGGAGGAGTCGTCCAGCCCCTCGTCGGAATTCCTTTGTCTGAGAAGTTGCTGAGAGACTGGCGCTTTGTTTGATCAAAAGTTTTTTCTAAACCTGTGAGGCACATCGAAGTGGACACGGTTCGAAAAATTAAGCTGGTTTTCGGTGAAAATTTTAACGGCTGATGAGAGATTTTGAGGTGATACTGTCGCTTTAAGGACTTCCCACGGAGCGAGATGTCGCGCAGCGGTCCCAGGCGCCGTCGTCAGCCTGTTTCAAGCTGAAAACCTCCACATTTCAGGCTCTATTGATCCAGGACGTCATGAGAGAACAGAGAAGTTTCAGAAGAAGTCGGTTTCAGCATTTTATCTGGATATTCCACTGTTAAAGGAGATTTTTTTAATGAAAGACGTGCAGGCAGATTGCAGCGTCGGCTCGCAGCCGCCGCGACGCTCCGCCACAGGAAAAACACCTCTGTTGGAAGCCTTAAGGACAAGTTGGAACATGTCCAGCTGTTAAACAATTTCTCATATACTCACTCTACTGAAAGCCATCAAAAGCCGCCTTGATTTTACAAATGGTTATCAACACGGAGGTGTTTTTCCTGTGCCGCCACACCGCGCCATCTTTCATTAAAAAAATCTCCTTTAACAGTGGAATATCCAGATAAAATGCTGAAACCGACTTCTTCTGAAACTCCGTTCTCTCACAACGTCCTGGATCAATAGAGCCTGAAATGTGGAGGTTTTCAGCTTGAAACAGGCTGACGATGGCGCCTGGGACCGCTGCGCGACGTCTCGCTCCGTGGGAAGTCCTTAAAGCGACAGTATCACCTCAAAATCTCTCATCAGCCGTTAAAATTTTCATGGAAAACCAGCTTAATTTTTCGAACCGTGTCCACTTCGATGTGCCTCACAGGTTACAAAGCATTGCTTAAATTTTCATTGTTACGCAGATGATACCCAGCTTTATCTATCCATGAAGCCAGAGGACACACACCAATTAGTTAAACTGCAGGAATGTCTTACAGACATAAAGACATGGATGACCTCTAATTTCCTGCTTTTAAATTCAGATAAAACTGAAGTTATTGTACTTGGCACCACAAATCTTAGAAACATGGTGTATAACCAGATCCTTACTCTGAATGGCATTACCCTGACCTCCAGTAATACTGTGAGAAATCTTGGAGTCATTTTTGATCAGGATATGTCCTTCAGTGCGCATATTAAGCAAATATGTAGGACTGCTTTTTTGCATTTGCGCAATATCTCTAAAATTAGAAAGGTCTTGTCTCAGAGTGATGCTGAAAAGCTAATTCATGCATTTATTTCTTCTAGGCTGGTCTACTGTAATTCATTATTATCAGGTTGTCCTAAAAGTTCCCTGAAAAGCCATCAGTTAATTCAAAATGCTGCAGTTAGAGTACTGACAGGGACTAGAAGGAGAGAACATATTTCACCCATATTGGCCTCTCTGCATTGGCTCCCTGTTAATTCCAGAATAGAATTTAAAATTCTTCTTCTTACTTACAAGGTTTTGAATAATCAGGTCCCATCCTAGCACAGAACCTTGTGGAACTCCATAATTAACCTTAGTCTGTGAAGAAGACTCCCCATTTACATGAACAAATTGTAATCTATTAGATAAATATGATTTAAACCACTGCAGCGCAGTGCCTTTAATACCTATGACATGCCCTAACTATGTAATAAAATTTTATGGTCAACAGTATCAAAAGCTGCACTGAGGTCTAACAGGACAAGCACAGAGATGAGTCCACTGTCTGAGGCCATAAGAAGATCATTTGTAACCTTCACTAATGCTGTTTCTGTACTATGATGAATTCTGAAACCTGACTGAAACTCTTCAAATAGACCATTCCTCTGCAGATGATCAGTTAGCTGTTTTTACAACTACCCTTTCAAGAATTTTTGAGAGAAAAGGAAGGTTGGAGACTGGCCTATAATTAGCTAAGATAGCTGGGTCAAGTGATGGCTTTTTAAGTAATGGTTTAATTACTGCCACCTTAAAAGCCTGTGGTACATAGCCAACTGATAAAGATAGATTGATCATATTTAAGATCGAAGCATTAACTAATGGTAGGGCTTCCTTGAGCAGCCTGGTAGGAATGGGGTCTAACAGACATGTTGATGGTTTGGAGGAAGTAACTAATGAAAATAACTCAGACAGAAAAATCGGAGAGGAAGAGTCTAACCAAATACCAGCATTACTGAAGGCAGCCGAACATAAAGATATGTCTTTGGGATGGTTATGAATAATTTTTTCCCTAATAGTTAAAATTTTATTTGCAAAGAAAGCCATGAAGTCATTACTAGTTAAAGTTAAAGGAATACTCAGCTCAATAGAGCTCTGACTCTTAGTCAGCCTGGCTACAGTGCTGAGAAGAAACCTGGGGTTGTTCTTATTTTCTTCAATTAGTGATGAATAGTAAGATGTCCTAGCTTTACGGAGGGCTTTTTTACAGAGCAACAGACTCTTTTTCCAGGCTAAATGAAGATCTTCTAAATTAGTGAGACGCCATTTCCTCTCCAGTTTTCGGGTTATCTGCTTTAAGCTGCGAGTTTGTGGGTTATACCACGGAGTCAAGCATTTCTGATTTAAGGCTCTCTTTTTCAGAGGAGCTACAGCATCCACAGTTGTGCTCAATGAGGATGTAAAGCTATTGACAAGATAATCTATCTCACTCACAGAGTTTAGGTAGCTACTCTGCACTGTGTTGGTATATGGCATTGAAGAACATAAAGAAGGCATCATATCCTTAAACCTAGTTACAGTGCTTTCCGAAAGACTTCTAGTGTAATGAAACTTATTCCCCACTGCTGGGTAGTCCATTAAAGTAAATGTAAATGTTATTAAGAAATAATCAGACAACAGGGGGTTTTCAGGGAATACTGTTAAGTCTTCAATTTCTATGCCATATGTCAGAACAAGATCTAAAGTGCGGTTAAAATGGTGGGTGGGCTCATATACATTTTGAGCGAAGCCAACTGAGTGTAATAATAGATTAAATGCAGTGTTGAGGCTGTCATTCTCAGCATCTATGTGGATGTTAAAATCACCCACTATAATTATCTTATCTGAGCTAAGGACTAAGTCAGACAAAAGGTCTGAAAATTCACAGAGAAACTCACAGTAACGACCAGGTGGACGATAGATAATAACAAATAAAACTGGTTTTTGAGACTTCCAATTTGGATGGACAAGACTAAAAGTCAAGCTTTCAAATGAATTAAAGCTCTGTCTGGATCTTTGATTAATTAATAAGCTGGAGTGGAAGATTGCTGCTAATCCTCCTCCTCGACCCGTGCTTCGAGCATTTTGACAGTTAGTATGACTCGGAGGTGTTGACTCATTTAAACTAACATATTCATCCTGCTGTAACCAGGTTTCTGTAAGGCAGAATCAATCAATATGTTGATCAATTATTATATCATTTACTAACAGGGACTTACAAGAGAGAGACCTAATGTTTAATAAGCCACATTTAACTGTTTTAGTCTGTGGTGCAGTTGAAGGTGCTATATTATTTTTTCTTTTTGAATTTTTATGCTTAAATAGATTTTTACTGGTTATTGGTGGTCAAGGAGCAGGCACCGTCTCTACGGGGATGGGGTATTGGGGGGATGGCAGGGGGAGAGAAGCTGCAGAGAGGTGTGTAAGACTACAACTCTGCTTCCTGGTCCCAACCCTGGATAGTCACGATTTGGAGGGTTTAATAAACTTGGCCAGATTTGTAGAGATGAGAGCTGCTCCATCCAAAGTGGGGTGGATACCGTCTCTCCTAACAAGACCAGGTTTCCCCCAGAAACTTTGCCAATTATCTATGAAGCCCACCTCATTTTTTTTTTTTTTTTTGACACCACTCAGACAGCCAGCAATTCAAGGAGAACATGCGGCTAAACATGTCACTCCCGGTCCGATTGGGGAGGGGCCCAGAGAAAACTACAGAGTCCGACATTGTTTTTGCAAAGTTACACACCGATTCAATATTAATTTTAATGACCTCCGATTGGCGTAACCGGGTGTCATTACTGCCGACGTGAATTACAATCTTACCAAATTTACGCTTAGCCTTAGCCAGCAGTTTCAAATTTCCTTCACTGTCGCCTGCTCTGGCCCCCGGAAGACATTTGACTATGGTTGCTTGTGTCGCTAACTTCACATTTCTCAAAACAGAGTCACCAATAACCAGAGTTTGATCCTCGGCGGGTGTGTCGCAGAGTGGGGAAAAACGGTTAGAAATGTGAACGGGTTGGTGGTGTACAGGGGGCTTCTGTTTAGAACTACGCTTCTTCCTCACAGTCACCCAGCCGGCCTGCTTTCCCGGCTGCTTGGGATCTGCTGGGGGACAGCTAATGGTGGCTAAGCTACCTTGGTCCACACCAACTACAGGGGCCTGGCTAGCTGTAGGATTTTCGAAGGTGCGGAGCCGAGTCTCCAATTCGCCCAGCCTGGCCTCCAAAGCTACGAACAAGCTACACTTATTACAAGTACCATTACTGCTAAAGGAGGCCGAGGAATAACTAAACATTTCACACCCAGAGCATAAAAGTCAGGAGAAGAAACAGGAGAAGCCACCATGCTAAACCGGCTAAGAGCTAGTAGCTGAGCTAAGCTAGCGGATTCCTAAAAACACACAAAGTGAATAATGTGTGAATAATTTAGAGGTGATGCTGTGCTCCAGAACAGGAAGTGATACAATACCGCAGTGAGAGCCAACCACCAGTCGGCTTCAGGCGGCTAACATGATTGGTGAAACTTGAGTGGCATTCACGATGGTAACAGTGATTTTCCCCAAGCTGCTCAGGAATTTGGGCACAAATGGCATCACGCCGATGTACCGACCCAGGCGGCTGAGCTAGTCTGTTATCCCTGACTTCGAGTATTTTTTCAAATCATTCCTGGGCAGTTAGATTTGAGAAGCGTACAAAGTCAGTTGGGTTTGCCTTACTGTTATGAATGATGCAGATGTCATTGCTGCTGGGTGCTGGTCAGGCGACCTGAAATAAGCAAGAATGGCACCATTAATTGGTGAAACTTGGTCGTCTAAGGATGTACTCATTATACACTTGGAGAATTGACCTGTTTTTTCTACACTATTTAAGTTCTACACTGATATTGTTTAACTCTAATATTCATAAAACAACACAACCCAATAGCCTACATTGTAAATTCAAAGATCTGCAGTTATTAAGGTGAGCTCATACAAACCCATGTGTGTACTCCTATACATACACCTTGCCTGCATCTGTATGCAGTATTTTTGTTTATAGCAAATCTCATGCTGAGAGTTATTTGTTGTGGCATACTTTGTTCATAAGCAGTGAGACCTTTACTGTGTTGAAATCTCTGATAATTTTGAGTTTTCTAAAATTTGCGCCTTTTGTGTAAAACACTGAGTCATTATTTTAGAAAATAATTAAACACTGGTGGGTTAAAACATGTAAAGGGATGTTAGAAAGAGGTTTTATGGGGTCCTAGGTGAATACTTTCCTATTTGGGAACTTCAGGGAACATTTACAGGCCCAACGTCCAGATTTTAGGCATTCCCTAAATTTCTTGACCTTTTGACCTCTGTTGACCTAAATATGGACGTAATTTGCATACTGATGATTTCAGACATTAGAGTGGCCCAAGACAAACATTTTGATGGGTCGTACACTTTCCTGTGACAACCCATTCAAAAGTTATGTCAATTTAGATTTCCCCTACCCCAAAACTGACCGAAGGAAAATTTGGAGCCATGTCCACAAATAATACCCCAGGAGTGCCACTGAGTCCCTATATTTTCGGTGGCAACATGGAAAATATGAAAATATAGATCTAAAATACTACAAGCTACATCAACTTTCATCACTTTGGGGGAGGGGGGGGTGCAAAGTGAGCCCACCCAGCCCATGGACTATGACCCTCTCTACTTTTAAGATTAAGCTTAAAACTTTCCTTTTTGAAATAGCTTATAGTTAGGGCTGGATCAGGTGACCCTGAACCATCCCTTAGTTATGCTGCTATACACTGCTGGGGGGTTTCCCATGATGCACCCAGTGTTTCTTTTTATTCACCTCTTTTTGCTCTGTATGCACCACTCTGCTTTTAATTATTTGTGATTGATCTCTGCTCTCTCCCACAGCATGTCTTTTTCCTGATTCTCTCCCCTCAGCCCGAACCAGTCCCAGCAGAAGACAGCCCCTCCCTGGGCCTGGTTCTGCTGGAGGTTTCTTCCTGTTAAAAGGGAGTTTTTCCTTCCCACTGTCGCCAAGTGCTTGCTCATCGGGGGTCGTTTTGACCGTTGGGGTTTTTCTGTAATTATTGTATGGCTTTGCCTTACAATATAAAGCACCTTGGGGCAACTGTTTGTTGTGATTTGGCACTATATACATAAAATTGATTTGATTTGATTTAATGCTACTGATGAAGAACGGCCAACAAGACAGAGTCGTCGCAGTTCAACTGAAAAGTTCATATTTGAGCAGAACTGCATCTTCTGTAAAAGCTATGGGTGAAAGAAAGTCCTCGTCAATGGGTTTTGGACCACAGAAGATTTGTCGCACTTTGCCCATGGTGGTGGGTACTCATTACGCCCTCTGGCAGAGCGAAGAAGCGATGAAGAACTCGCCACCCGTGTTCAAGGTTATGATCTTTTTGCCACAGAGGCACGCTATCATAACCATTGTCGTAAGAAATACGTTGATAGATCACATGGCAGAGCACTGATGAAGGCGACAAGCAGGAAGTCAAAGACCTTGAAAGGACTCATGAACTTTGTTTCTTGAAAATATGTGAAGGTATTGATCAGAAAATAATCATTGGCCATGAAGTAATGAAAATGACTGCCCTAAGAGACATGTACATTGAACAGCTGTCAGAGACACCATTTGCCAATCCAAACTATCGAACAGAGACACTAAAAATGAGGTTGGAAAAGCATGAAATATATTCATAAAAACTTAGTATTGTTTCCCTTGATAGAATGGGTGGGAGGCTGCAGTCTGCTTTGGTATTCAGCAATGATCTTGATCTTGCTACTGCTGTTCGAAATAGTTATTGCTTGCATAGGCCTAGCTCAGATCAAATTGATGATGTTGCTCTTCTACTACGCCAAATAATCAAGGATGCATTTCTGAAAGCTGGTGACATGCCATGGCCACCCACTGCTGGGTATCTACAAACATTAGAAAGCCCAGTGCCTGAGAGTTTGCAGAAGTTCCTTCGCCATCTGATTTGTGGTAAAAGCTCATTGCCATCGTCGGAGAAGACAGAGTGGCTTGTATCTTCCCTTGGTCAAGACATCTGGCTGTGCAGTGACAAGAGGAGAATGGAAGTTACCAAAACATGTTTTGGTGTGCATGACTCTGTGCCATCTCTTCCGCAGTGCTCAACTCAATACTCTCATGAACAGACTTGGGCATGCAGAGAATTATTCCTTCTCTCTTGAACTGGAGACCACTCTTGCCACTGCTCTCGAAGAGGCTTCTAGTGTCCTTACTCCCCACATAGTGCGCAACCCTGTAGGCCCCTCCCTGTTCCACAGCGACTTTGACAATTTTGACCAATATGTCAATGATCTTGCAGGAAGTGGATCGGTACACACTGCCCATGGCATTATGTTGCAGAACGTGCGGAAGGATGAAGTCGTCTCTGATCCACTTATCCCCACAGTACCAAAGACAGGAAGGAGGTTCTTGGACATCAGTGAACCAGACAGTCTACCACCTTGTTTCATCAATCAGAGGAACAGCCCCCAGATGACCATCAAACAGTTGTCTTCTCCTGGTTGTGAGGGTACCTTGGCTAAATCAGAGGCTTTCAGAGGATGGGGTGGTTTCATATCTGAAACTGGGGTCTCTGCCAGAGGGCGTATTGAGTCCCCACCACCATGGGCAAAGTGTGACAAACCTTCTGTGGTCCAAGACCCATTGACGAGGACTTTCTTTCGCCCATAGCTTTTACAGAAGATGCAGTTCTGGTCAAATATGAACTTTCAGTTGAACTGCGACGACTCTGTCTTGTTGGCTGTTCTTCATCAGTAGCATTAGTCGGCTTCAGGCGGCTAAGATGATTGGTGAAACTCGAGTGGCATTCACGATGGTAACTGTGATTTTCCCCAAGCTGCTCAGGAATTTGGGCACAAATGGCATCACGCCGATGTACCGACTCAGGCGGCTGAGCTAGTCTCTTATGCCTGACTTCAAGTATTTTTTCAAATCGTTCCTGGGCATTTGGTAGATTTGAGAAGCGTACAAAGTCAGTTGTGTTTGCCTTGCTGTTATGAATGATGCAGATGTCATTGCTGCAGGGTGCTGGTCTTTTAGTGCTGGCCTTTCTTTTCGGCATTCTGCTGATGTCAGGCGACCTGAAATAAGCAAGAATGGCACCATTAATTGGTGAAACTTGGTCATCTAAGGATGTACTCATTATACACTTGGAGAATTGACCTGTTTTTTCTACACTATTTAAGTTCTACACTGATATTGTTTAACTCTAATATTCATAAAACAACACAACCCAATAGCCTACATTGTAAATACAAAGATCTGTAGGTATTAAGGTGAGCTCATACAAACCCATGTGTGTACTCCTATACATACACCTTGCCTGCATCTGTATACAGTATTTTTGTTTATAGCATATCTCATGCTGAGAGTTATTTGTTGTGGCATACTTTGTTCATAAGCAGTGAGACCTTTACTGTGTTGAAATCTCTGATAATTTTGAGTTTTCTAAAATTTGCCCCTTTTGCGTAAAATATTGAGTCATTATTTTAGAAAATAATTAAACACTGGTGGGTTAAAACATGTAAAGGGATGTTAGAAAGAGATTTTTTGGTGTCCTGGGTGAATACTTTCCTATTTGGGAACTTCAGGGAACATTTACAGGCCCAACTTACAGATTTTAGGTATTCCCTAAATTTCTTGACCTTTTGACCTCTGTTGACCTAACTATGGACATAATTTGCATATTGATGATTTCAAACATTATAGTGGCCCAAGACAAACAGTTTGATGGGTCATACACTTTCCTGTGACAACCCATTCAAAAGTTATGTCAATTTAGATTTCCCCTACCCCAAAACTGACCGAAGGAAAATTTGGAGCCAAGTTCACAAATAATACCCCAGGAGTGTCATTGAATCCCTATATTTTCGGTGGCAACATGGAAAATATGAAAATATAGATCTAATACTACAACCTACATCAACTTTCATCACTTTGGGGGGGGGGGGGGGGTGCAAAGTGAGCCCACCCAGCCCATGGACTATGATGCATTCTTTGATTTTATTCTGCCAGAAGTGACTACTGACTGTAGAAAATATATTAAATACAGTATCAGGACAAGTGCTTTGATGAATGTCATAAATCATAACCAGCTTCAGTGTTATCTTTGGTGACTGATAGTGAAGGGAGGTCAGACTTCAGCCATCTGTGGCATCATAAGCCAAGTATATTAAAAAGCATAATTCTTTAAGGCATTAAAGAAAGAAACAAAAATGAAGCAGATCAGCATCCCCACCAAAATATAATTACCCTGACCTTAAGACGTCATCTGTGATCACATGACCTTTGCTCTCCCCCAGATGCTGGAGGTTATTAGAAAGGTTTAATGTGCAGGCACACAATGACTACCTGGCCTGAAGTTGTGGTAGTTGGAAGGTGATCTAGTCTCACACCACTTGAGTTTGAAATCTTCCCGGTGCTTGTCATAAATCCTCCTCCATCCTCTGCTCTCACAGTAATTGCTGACTCTGGGAGGAAAAGTCCCAGAAGAAACCAGTCACACGTCTGCTTAATCATATAACAATCCAGAGGTCAGGGAACCATGACAGATGAGACCCCCGCTGATAAAGGGCCCCAAAATGATTTATAAAGCATGCCAACAAGTTTCTTCCTGAAGGGCTGCAACCCTGACTGCAGCTGTTAATGCTGAAGCTAGAATCTGACCATATTTTTGAAATGCTGTATGAAAATAGTGCCTTACTGACATTTTTTGTGTCCTTGATTTCTTATTGGTCTACTTACATTTCAGCCCCATTGAAACCTCCAAAGAAGTAGAAAGGTCCGGGCTTCTGGGGCTCCTTGGCCTGCCACTCCCTCTGCCTGTTCACATAGGAGTAAATGGTTGGGCCCCCAGGAACAGGTCTATGATGGCAACGCTCCACCTGGAAAAAATCTAATATCAACCCGGGGGGGGTGGTCACACAGAGATTTGAGTTATTTACAGGTATGTAGATTGGCATTTCCTGAATCTGGGATGGTACACTTATAGGAACATGTTGTATTAAAAGGGGTATTTAAGGGAAGATGTATTTGCGTGAGGACCAATACATAGACTGCTTGACGTCACCCATAGGTTTTCTACAGAAACCAAAAATAGCCTTTTTAAAAGCCGAAAATTGCTGCTCTGAGAGTCACCATGATGGCAGCACTTATTCTGCCTCCATCACGGCCAGCCCATAAATGGATAAAGAGGTGATGTGTGGGCAAGACCTCGCATGACCTGGGTGGGACAAAGTGTGAACACTACTTCTTAGTAGTGTTCGTTACCAAACAAGCTAAGCTAACAGGCTAATCTTGGTTCAGGTGTTTAGTAAAGCATATTTTTGGGGACTTGACAGTAGTTTTCTTAACTGTTTGCTTGAGTGTGGTTGTCAAAAATTGACCTGCTTAATTCCTTAGTAATCGTAGATTAATGACCTAACATCAAGCTACCAATAGCGGCTAAATGTGTTAGTGCCACTATCACACAAAATTAAACAAGACCAATCAGAGATTTCGGACATCCGCAAATCCAGATCTGGATCGCCTCCAAAATTTAATGGAGTCTTCCATGGCCTAATATGTATGTTATCTGTTAAGTAGTTTTGACATAATACTTCAAAGCCTTTATAAAGTTAATGTTGATCCAGAATCCAGATCCGGATCTGGATCACCTCCAAAATTCAGTGGAGTCTTCCATGCAGTTTCAAATAAATTAAATTGATTGATTGATAGAATGACAGGACAGTAACACCATAGAATATCAGGACAGTGACACTATGGAACAAGAGCAACAAGAGATTTCTGACGTCCGCCAATCTGTATCCAGATCACCTTCAAAATTCAGTCTTCCATGCCCTAACGTCTATCTGTGGTGCAAATTTGGTGAAAATCTGTGAAGTAGTTTTGCCATAATCCTTCAAAGATGTAATCCTTCAAACCCTATATACAGTAAAATCTTGATCCAGAATTTGGATCCAGATCCAGATTACCTCTAAAAGTTAATGGAGTCTTCCATGGCCTAATATGTATCTGTGGTGCAAATTTGTTGAGAATCTGTGAAGTAGTTTTGACATAATCCTTCAAAGTGTATATAAAGTGAAATCTTAATCCAGAATATGGATCTGGATCACCTCCAAAATTTACTGAAGTCTTCCATGGCCTAATATGTATCCGTTGTGAAAATTTGATGAGAATCTGTGAAGTACTTTTGACATAATCCTTCAAAGACTGTATAAAATGAAACTTTATCCAGAATCCAGATCTGGATACAGCTCACCTCTGTTGTGAAAGTGTAGTGACACGGACCCACAACAGGGGGCGCAAATGAACGGACAATAGAAGGAGTCAACTTTGAACACTTTACTGTTGTGAATGTTGTGAACAATCTATCTTTGTTAGTTGGCTATGTACCACAGGCTTTTAAGGTGGCAGTAATTAAACCATTACTTAAAAAGCCATCACTTGACCCAGCTATCTTAGCTAAATATAGGCCAATCTCCAACCTTCCTTTTCTCTCAAAAATTCTTGAAAGGGTAGTTGTAAAACAGCTAACTGATCATCTGCAGAGGAATGGTCTATTTGAAGAGTTTCAGTCAGGTTTTAGAATTCATCATAGTACAGAAACAGCATTAGTGAAGGTTACAAATGATCTTCTGGCCTCAGACAGTGGACTCATCTCTGTGCTTGTTCTGTTACACCTCAGTGCTGCTTTTGATACTGTTGACCATAAAATTTTATTACAGAGATTAGAGCATGCCATAGGTATTAAAGGCACTGCGCTGCGGTGGTTTGAATCATATTTGTCTAATAGATTACAATTTGTTCATGTAAATGGGGAATCTTCTTCACAGACTAAAGTTAATTATGGAGTTCCACAAGGTTCTGTGTTAGGACCAATTTTATTCACTTTATACATGCTTCCCTTAGGCAGTATTATTAGACGGTATTGCTTAAATTTTCATTGTTACGCAGATGATACCCAGCTTTATCTATCAATGAAGCCAGAGGACACACACCAATTAGCTAAACTGCAGGATTGTCTTACAGACATAAAGACATGGATGACCTCTAATTTCCTGCTTTTAAACTCAGATAAAACTGAAGTTATTGTACTTGGCCCCACAAATCTTAGAAACATGGTGTCTAACCAGATCCTTACTCTGGTTGGCATTACCCTGACCTCTAGTAATACTGTGAGAAATCTTGGAGTCATTTTTGATCAGGATATGTCATTCGAAGCGCATATTAAACAAATATGTAGGACTGCTTTTTTGCATTTACGCAATATCTCTAAAATTAGAAAGGTCTTGTCTCAGAGTGATGCTGAAAAACTAATTCATGCATTTATTTCCTCTAGGCAGGACTATTGTAATTCATTATTATCAGGTTGTCCTAAAAGTTCCCTAAAAAGCCTTCAGTTAATTCAAAATGCTGCAGCTAGAGTACTAACGGGGACTAGAAGGAGAGAGCATATCTCACCCATATTGGCCTCTCTTCATTGGCTTCCTGTTAATTCTAGAATAGAATTTAAAATTCTTCTTCTTACTTATAAGGTTTTGAATAATCAGGTCCCATCTTATCTTAGGGACCTCGTAGTACCATATCACCCCAATAGAGCGCTTCGCTCTCAGACTGCAGGCTTACTTGTAGTTCCTAGGGTTTGTAAGAGTAGAATGGGAGGCAGAGCCTTCAGCTTTCAGGCTCCTCTCCTGTGGAACCAGCTCCCAATTCAGATCAGGGAGACAGACACCCTCTCTACTTTTAAGATTAGGCTTAAAACTTTCCTTTTTGCTAAAGCTTATAGTTAGGGCTGGATCAGGTGACCCTGAACCATCCCTTAGTTATGCTGCTATAGACGTAGACTGCTGGGGGGTTCCCATGATGCACTGTTTCTTTCTCTTTTTGCTCTGTATGCACCACTCTGCATTTAATCATTAGTGATCGATCTCTGCTCCCCTCCACAGCATGTCTTTTCCTGGTTCTCTCCCTCAGCCCCAACCAGTCCCAGCAGAAGACTGCCCCTCCCTGAGCCTGGTTTTGCTGGAGGTTTCTTCCTGTTAAAAGGGAGTTTTTCCTTCCCACTATAGCCAAGTGCTTGCTCACAGGGGGTCGTTTTGACCGTTGGGGTTTTACATAATTATTGTATGGCCTTGCCTTACAAAAAAAAGCGCCTTGGGGCAACTGTTTGTTGTGATTTGGCGCTATATAAAAAAAAAATTGATTGATTGATTGATTGAATGCCACAACCATACACAGCAGATTATAGAATGATACAAAGTCAATGGATAAAGGTGTCGTGTGGGCAGGCTCGACGATAGGAGACGTCCGTCTAGAGAAGAACCGGAACCACACGATTTCCTCCGCCACCGAACCCGAAGGATACTGGAGCCGCCAGGTCCCGAGTCCCCCAGGTGGCCACCGTCTCCGCGTGTCGGATCTGGTACTGCTGGCGAAGAGCAAAGACAGTCAAGTGTGGGTGTGTGTACACCCAGTAACAGCAACGGTGGGAATTCCACCTCCACCTCAAATCACACACTCGTGCAGCTCCTGTTTAAGCACTTATCTGGAAAGAGTGAGAGGCGAAGACGTCGGCACTCTCACAAACCACCAATCAGCTGACAAGGCTCCACAGGACAACGGCTGCTAACAGAGCACACGTAAGTTATAATTCCTTTAGTACGGCAGAGAATATTACCTCCTTAGAAGAATGATATCTCGGCGACGTGGTGGAGGTGTCATCCTGCTTTTATCCGGGATGAAGTGCAGATGATCGGTGACAGCTGTCACAGTTGATGAGTGACAGCTGTCACCTCAGCTGTTCCTGTGAGGCGGCAGCGCCCTCTAGTGCCTGAAGCCCGCACTTCAGGCAGGGCACCCTCTGGTGGTGGGCCAGCAGTACCTCCTCTTCTGGCGGCCCACACAACACACCTCCAGATTTTAAAAGCAGTCTTCCATGGCGTAATATGAATATGTGTTGAAAATTTTGTCAAAATCTGTGCAGTAGTTTTGACGTAATCCTGCTACCAGTAATCCTTCAAAGCCTATATAAAGCAAAACTTGATCCAGAATCCAGATCCGGATCAACTCCAAAATTTAATGGGTTCTTCCATTGCCTAATATCTATCTGTGGTGAAAATTTCATCAAAATCTGTGCTACCAGACAGACAGACAAATAAACGCAGGCAATTTTATTACATCCTTGGCGGACGTATCAAGAGTACCGCTCTCATAGAGCACAAACCTCCGCTAACACTAGTTTTCCAATTCCACAAATTTTTGCCTTGGAAAAATTTTCAAGGTCAAAGTCCTGTTAGAAGTGACTTTTCATAAGATTAAAATATAATACAAAATATCGATCAAAAGGGCTTTTCAATGTTAAAATCAAAAATATCCGCTCAATCCACAATACAGATCAGATGCAGATCAAACTTAATCTATTCATTGAAAGCGTCAGTCTGCACCTCACTTTCAAATATGAGAGTGATTTGGGCTTGTTTGATTAAGATATGATGTAAAATATACATTAAACAGGGTTTTCAATGTTAAATTTAAATGACCACAAAATCTTTAATATGGATCAGATCCAGATCAAACTTTGTCAGTCAATACAGGATACCATCCTACACAGTGCTCTCAAATATGAAAGAAATCTGGGCCGGTATGCACGAAGCAGCCTAAGGCTAAAAATAACTCCTAGTGACATTATTCTAAGAAAAATCTTAGAATTTCTCAAATTCTTAGACATTTCTTAGAATTTTCCGTTGGTAAGAAGAAAGTTGTCCACAAAGCACCTTAAGACTTAAGATAGCTGCTAAGGTGCCAAACTGGTAAGAGTAGTGAGGAGGACTTTTAAGAAGCCTAAGAGTGTCAGACAAGCTGGTGGAAAAGACAGAGAGGAAGCAGAGATATTCTCCATCTGTAGGAAAGTGTGTCAGTAACATGCAACCAGCTTGATCTACGAAATTATTTTATGTTAATTTACTGTCTTAATGTATTTATAAATTGTTTAGGTTCTTGTTATCATATACACACATTAATTAGGGCCCAAGTAGGACAATGTCCTACAAGGACCATATTGTAATTGCGCTGTTTATTATTATTATTATTATTATTATTATTATTATTATTATTATTCTCACTCTTGAAATCAAAATTTCGGCCTGTTCCCATGCTCAAAAACTCACCAAACTTTGCAAAGTCATCCGGCCGGATCCGAAATTCAATATTTTGGGGGTGTCACACATGGTCGCAGCGAAATCGCAAAATAGCGCCCCCTAGAAATTTTCAAAAACCCCTCCACATTGGGGTTTTTTCATCGCAGCCTCACGAAATTCGGTACACATATTTACCATGCTAGGACGCACAAAAAAGTATTTTACCGTCATGGTGAAATGTCGACAGGAAGTCGGCCATTTTGATATTGCCCATTCACCAAGAAATTATGTTCTTCCTTTTGACGGCTTTAATTTTGTCATATCATCATGAAAATTGATATACAGGTCAAGCACGACAACCTCTTACAATTAATAGGGGTATCGCCCATGGGCGGGGCAAAATGCCTCAATAGCGCCCCCTTGAATCTTTCAAAAACCCCTTCCCATAGGGGTTTTTTGGAGTAAGGAGATGAAAATTGGTACACGTGTGACTTGCATAGATGTACAAAAACGTCTCTTGCACCATTGGTCTACTCCAAACAGGAAGTCGGCCATTTTGAATTTTCTTGTCATTTTGCCATGATTTCCACACGTTGTATTTGAACAAACTCCTCCTAAGGATTTTGTCCAATGCACTTCAAATTTCTTTCACAGCATCCAGACATGATACTGACCAAAAGTTATCGAACGCTTTTCTCTATGTTGAAGGGTGTGGCCACTATGGTGCCGCCATTTTGGCCCTTCGCCATGGAACATCAAGTCATGATAACTCCTTCATGCTTTGCCTGATGGACTTGAAAATTTACATGTGTGATGACAGTTGGCCCCTGAACACATCTGCCCCCTCTGTTTGTGCTCTGAGTACCCCCTAGTGGATGAACCATCAACATGTCATTACTTCTTCATTCATTGTGTGATATGCTTGAAATTTGAAATGTGGGATCAGTGGTTGCCCCTGTATGCACATGCCCACATCTGGTCACAAGGGGACGCGCTGGCCTGGGTAGGTGGCCGCGCGGAACGAGGGCCCGTATATGACTGCTTGCAGTCCTAGTATTATCATTATTATTGTTATTATCAGCATTATTGGAAAATGGAACAACAATGAAAATAAGTGTTTTCACTTTCTTGTGTCATGCATGCAGTTTTAACATATTTACATTTATATTATGTATTTACATTGAACTTTTTAATAAACTCACACACCAATGCACACTTTTGATATGTACATAGATAAGCAGCACGTGAATAAGATATGTTCAAACATGTTCAAGCTGTGTAACAATTCATTTTGTGGTGACCTGCTTGAAATAATGAAAGACAAGCAAGAGCTTTTGTTTTTTTTGTTTTTTTGTTTTTTGGCACTCTTCCACTAGGAGGAACTCTTACTTTTCAAATAAAACAACAGAGGGACAGCAGCAAATATGATACACTTTTCACTTATGGTGACAACATGGTGACACTTAAATCACTAAACCAATTGAACTACAAAAACACACACACAAAAAAAAAATCAACAACACTAACAACATTTTTAAACTAACATGAACCACAATTGCAACATTTAAAACCCCTAAACCCAAATCTCCCATAATGCATTGCAGCACAAGAATTTACCGGTTTAGCGACCGCCCCGGCATCACTCCAGTTTAATTTTGCTAAGTATCATCATTATGGCAATAAATTGTTTTCACGATTATCCATTTCTTAAAGCTGTTATAAATGGTAAATGGACTGCATTTATATAGCGCTTTTCCATCTGCATCAGACGCTCAAAGCGCTTTACAATAATGGGTGCTGCCATACAAGGCACTCACTACACACCGGCAATAGGGGATTAACGACCTTGCCCAAGGGCCCTTAGTGATTTTCCAGTCAGGCGGGGATTTGAACCCAGGATCTTCTGGTTTCACGCCCAACACCTTAACCACTAGACCATCACCTCCCATAACATCATCAGTTATATCATCGGTTGATTTTACTGCTCATTCATATGTAGGAGCACAGAGTGCATTTATTTTTGTATTTCCCTTCCCTTTCCGTGACAACCAATTACAGCTCTTGCAGGACCACGTCATACCTAGAAACAGGGTCAACCCCGCCTCCTCACTAAGATAGGAGTTTCAATCTCCTTCTTGCTCAGACTCGCTCTCAGACACCTGCTGGCTCACTCTTAGGCTAAGATTCCTTGCCAGGAAATTTTAGACTAAGTTAGGAGTTCTTTGAGAGGGCTTTGAGATTGTTCGTGCATATGGGCACTGGTCTTTTTTGACAGAATTATACATTTTTGAACATTCGTTCAATGTTAAAGATAGGGATTTTCCCAGTTTCCCGGGATTTTTTCTGACTTTACCCTTTGAACTATGACCTTGATAAATGAGTCAGGTCTTGCCTATCAGGATATGCATCATCAGTAAAAATTTCATAATGATATATGAAAAACTGTGGGCTCCAGGTTGTTCACAAACAAAGAAACAGACAGCCAAACAAACAAACGGGCGAAAACATAGCCTCCTCCAACTTTGTTGGCCGAGGTAATGACACAAAGATTTCACTGAAATAATACAAATAAATAAAATGTCTAGAAATTACAGACATGGTCCTCCACAACACCTAGTGGCCTGAGCTAGCAGCTTCTGTGTGGCAAGAACTCTGAGCTTCACTAAGGACCGTACCTGTCAAACAAAGTGACCATGCCCCTAATTATGCAGAACCTTATGCCCTAATATGTCTTAAACTAGGGCGTTAATAAAAAAAATATTGAAATCACCTCCCTCTGCTTCGTACTGTTGTCATAGTATGTTAAACTAGCTACAGAGACCAAAACTATTTTGTTGTACCAGAATGTAAACTTTAGCATGTGCTTCTTTCTGGAGACAGCCAGAATCAGCCATACAACAAACTGCAACTTTTCTTCTTCCTGATGTGCCTCATTTTGGACAGCAGACTTGCCACTTGGTTCCTTCTCCTCCTCTGTGTTTCCAGTTGGCGTGCCACGGAGCTGATTGCCTCACCTGACACTCATCACCAACAGCAGTATATACAGGTCTGTCCATAAAGTATAGGTCCTTTTTATTTTATTCAAAAACTATATGGATTTCATTCATATGTTTTTACGTCAGACATGCTTGAACCCTCGTGCGCATGCGTGAGTTTTTCCACGCCTGTCGGTGACGTCATTCGCCTGTGAGCACTCCTTGTGAGAGGAGTCGTCCAGCCCCTTGTCGGAATTCCTTTGTCTGAGAAGTTGCTGAGAGACTGGCGCTTTGTTTGATCAAAATTTTTTCTAAACCTGTGAGACACATTGAAGTGGACACGGTTCGAAAAATGAAGCTGGTTTTCGGTGAAAATTTTAATGGCTGATGAGAGATTTTGAGGCGATACTGTCGCTTTAAGGACTTCCCACGGAGTGAGACGTCGTGCAGCACTCTCAGGCGCCGTCGTCAGTCTGTTTCAAGCTGAAAACCTCCACATTTCAGGCTCTATTGATCCAGGACGTCGTGAGAGAACAGAGAAGTTTCAGAAGAAGTCGGTTTCAGCATTTTATCCGGATATTCCACTGTTAAAGGAGATTTTTTTAATGAAAGACGTGCGGGCGGATTGCAGCGTCGGCTCGCAGCCGCCGTGACGCTCCGCCACAGGAAAAACACCTCCGTTGGAAGCCTTAAGGACAAGTTGGAACATGTCCAGCTGTTAAACAATTTCTCATATACTCACTCCACTGAAAGCCATCAAAAGCCGCCTGGATTTTACAAATGGTTATCAACACGGAGGTGTTTTTCCTGTGCCGCCGCACCGCGCCGGCTGCGTCCCGACGCGCTGACCGGTCCCGTAGTGGTGTCTGAGTCCATTGCTTGCAGAAGATCATTCACTACTTTAGTGAGCCCTGTCTCTGTGGAGTGATATTTCCTAAAAGCAGACTGCAGTGGCTCAAAAAGATCATTCTCAGTGAGGTGGTCTATGAGCTACCGTGAAACCACCTTTTCTAAAATTTTGGAACAGAATGATAGATTTGATATTGGCCTGTAATTTTTCAATACACTAGGGTCAAGATTACATTTCTTAAGTAATGGTTTAATCACTGCAGATTTATAACATTTCGGAACAGAGCCAGAGGTTAATGACAGATTGATAATTTCCAGCACAGTCGGCCCAAGAGTGGGCTACAGGTCCTTAAATAGTTTTGTTGGTATAGCATCAAACAAACAGGTTGTGCTTTTTATAGACGCCATGAGTTTCGTCAGCTCGCCTAATGAAATACTATTCAATTCTGCAAAACTAGGTAACACCTCAGTAGTAACACCCACCTCCATAGCAGGGCTTAATGGTTGGGCCAAGGCGTGCTGAGATATGGTCAGCCTAATATCTTCTATTTTTTTCTTGAAATAATCCAAGAAATCCTGCGCTGAAAAGGGAGACTAACAGGTGGCTGCCGTGAATAAGAAATGCTTCCGTGTAAAACAAAGACTTTAAGTTATGTTTGTTTTTACTGATCAAATCACAGTAATAGGCCCGCTTTGTGGCCAGTAGTGCATACTTATAATCTAAAATAGCATCCCACCACACAAGGCAGAACACCTCTAATTTGGAACTACGCCATTTCCGTTCCAAACATCTATCCTTCTGCCTGAGGTCACGCAAGTAACCACTGAACCAAGGTGACTGTGCCTTGGGAGGGCGTGGCCTTAAAAGAGGAGGCGCAATCTTATCAAGTATTGTTTTAAGTGCTAAATTTAAACTATCCGCAAGGCTGTCTACTGATTTAGCATTCTCCAGAATCAAAGCTAAAATATCAGGTAGTCTAGCCTCAAATTCAGTAATAGTTGAGGGTTTAACACGACTCCGCAGTAGTAGACAAGGTTGTTGTTCCACTAAACATGGCAGCGTAAATGTAAACCTGATAAGAGAATGGTGTGAGACTTTAGATGCGAGAGGCAAGATGTCGATATTTGTGACAGCAAACCCACGTGCAAGATCCAGATCCAGGGTATTTCTACTAATATGTGTCTGGTCCTGAATGCATTGATGGAATCCCAATGCATCCACAATTTGCATAAATGATTTGCTAAGGGGATCAGAGGGCTTATTTAAATGAATGTTAAAGTCACCAATAATCAAAATATTATCTGGACTAGTTGACAAACTAGAGATGAACGTACCAAATTCATCTAAGAAATCAGAGTATGGGCTAGGGGGCCTATATACAGTGACAAAATAACATAGCTGAACTCCAGTTTTATGACCCTGACAGTACTTAGCATCACAGGCATAATGGAGAGTCAGATGCTCAAAGGAATTATATTTATGACCCCAACACCTAATAAAGAAAAGGCCTAATTCAGAGGAAGGAGATTGGTGGGTTTGAGCCAGGTTTCGCATAAGCCAATCATATCTAAATGGTGATCCATGATTAGATCATTAATCAACAAAGATTTCGAGGACAGTGATCTGATGTTCAGGAGACCCAGGGTAAGGACCTCAGTGGGGATGACAGTCTGACTGTTTGGAACCCGGTGAAGCAAGCCCAGGTTCCACGAGTGCCACTGGCGCACATCAATCCGGGTCAACGTGGAAGGTCAGGCCGACAGTCCTCAGACTTGATCAGCGGCACCACGTAGGCTTTAACTGGATCCACAAGGCGCAGGGCAGCACAGATCCCACCAGAATTCTGTGCACAGCTCATCCAGACGCCAAGCAGCAGGCCAAACAGTGCTTCAGCTTCATGAGTCGGCCACTTTGTCTCTCACAGCAACGATTGCGCTTTTGGCCGAAAGTCAGCGCAGGAGCACAGCACACAAAAGCTGTGGCGGTTCTGGGGGGGGTCAGCAGGGGCCAGTGCCCCTGTAACACTGAATCTGGACCCCCCTGTGGCCCCCCTCCGAACAAAGATTATATAGTACTTATTAAAATTGTGATACTGCGTTGACACAAAAGGCGGAACTAATGCACGTGGCTCAACATTCTAGTCGGATCCTTTAGTGTGCTGCATCACTGAAAGCAGCGGTTTACTACGAGGAAGAAGAAACGGCGGTCATTTTTGTTGATATATGGAGAAAAAGACAAGCGTGGTGTTACCATCCACCCGACAAGAGGCTGTCAGAAGCAAGGAACCACGACCATTGCCACGACGAACAATATTGTTACAAGGTAAGACGTCTGGTCAAGATTTGTTGTTGGCTAACTTAGCAGCCTGCCAGACCAGGCGTTAATGCCAGCTTGAGTTGACTGCATGCTTCTAGCTAATGTTAGTTAACCTTACCACACCACAACACAAAACCAAGCAAGCCCGCAACAGTAGCCTATTATAACAAACATTGTTTATATACTGGGTTGTTGAAGTGTTGTGTATTCCTCTCCATTGCTTTTTGTCTATAGTTCAAAATGAAGAGAAAAAAGGACATTACATCCTATTTCTGCAAGAAAAAGATGAATAACAATGAGGCAGACATTGAGACAGAGCCAGATGATGGTACTGAGAGACCTGAAGAGAAGCAAGTTGAGAGCGTCACAGAGAGCGAGCCAGAGGACTTGGAAGACACTGGTTTTCAGATAGAGGGCACAGAGCAGGAAAGAGAGACAGATGAAGATCCTGAGAGTGAGAGTCAAGAGGAGTGTGAGTCACAGATAGAGAATCAGGGCCGACCCAAGCCTTTATGGGGCCTTAAGCAGAATTTCATTTGGGGGCCCCCCTACCATCACCTCAGCACCAGATGCCTCATTATTCCATAGGCTACACTGTTATGTGTGTAACGTACCCACAATCATTAGCATTATTTGTAATTATCTTACATCATACAGGTGTCATTCTTGTTTTTAACCTTAAAGGGGTAGCAAACTCATAAATATGTTTTAATTAACTTCTACATACAGAGTGATGTATACGTATGGCTCATTAATTTAACTATTTGAAAGTAACATCAGCAGTCAGGAGACTGCATTTATAGTAAACACGTTAAATAGTTTAATTTCTTTCAGATGTGCAATGGTGTGCAAAATGTTCAATATCCAAATACAAAATAGAATCAAATGACATTCACATTATCTTACAGAAAAATAAAGTTGTAATCAAAATTAAATACTTAAATAATAAATAATCTCCAACATGAACGTAGAAATCCACAAGATAACAGCAATGTGTGTGCATAGCAATGCACAAACACTGCACTGGGGGCTATTGCTTTAACTTTGGCCTGCAAACCATTGAGAGCTGAGCTACTTTTCCCCACCTTTTGCACCAAATTAATCTGAGTTGATCTGCCCTGCTGTTTAACTCTAAGTTTTTCTTCGTAAGGAAGACTATCAAATGGCTTCACCAAAATCCGGTCCACAACATTCAAATTGTCTGCCATCATGTGCAGCTTGCTACCTAGCTAGCTCGCTAGCTGGGACCGGCGCGAGGCTAGTGTGAAGTTTGTCCGCCTGTGAGTGCTTTGTGACGGTGGAGGAGCTCAGCAGCACCCGCTGCTCGGTAGGGACAGAAACTGCGATAGAAGTCAGAATGAGTGATAGAAGTCAGTCTCCAAACACAAGCAGCTACAAAAAAAAAAAAAAACACACCAGAAATAGAAGCTCGATTTGTCGGTAATCGTTTTTAACAAAGAAAATGCCGCTAAGAGGATTAGGAAAGTCTCAGGTTCAACTCAGAACAATGAAAATGCTCCCACGGATGTTTACACCAAATGATCGCTGATTCGCTCATTTCGCTGTCAATCAAAAAGGGATTCAGCCTCAGACAGATCATCCAATCATCATGCAGTAACTGAGCGTCCGGGCCAGCCGAGGCCGGCCCACTGCCCCATAGACCTCCAGACACTCTGAGCGTCCGATGGGCGGGACAAAGCCCAGCATTTATCCAATGACTCGTCTCGTTTCGCTGCATGCTTTGTGTCGCTATTGAAGTCTGTGGACGCTCAGCGTCCACACTGTTTAAAGCACTGTGAAGCTGCGGGTTTGAGTGAGAGGAAAGCCGCGTCTTTACCAGTGATAAGAAGCTGATTCTGAACAAAAGTTGAGCGCGTTGTAGCGCATATTTAGTCAATGACATGTACACACAACAGTATATATTTGATCACTTGTTTTTTGACATTTTAGGGGAAGCTGAGCTTCCCTTGCAGTCTTAGAGCAATCGCCTCTGCCTTTAAGACACCTAAAGCACTTTACACTAAACGAACGGAGCATTTCGCAAATAATGACAACAAAAATTGTAATATTGGACATGCAAACCTACTATTGTTTTTTTCTCGTCTTCCAACTTCTTCTTTTTTCTTTTCTCCGCTCCAGAGGGATAATTTCTTTTCTCCGCTCCATGACTTTCACTCACTTCTTTCCTCACGATTAGTCATCGACCACCTGACCCAAGCGGTGCATCTAAATTTGCCCAACGGTGGCAGCAGCCAACAGGAGGCATCAATTAACCTAGTATTGGTATTTTGTCAAAATGAATTTATTTTTTTCGGGTGTAATACAATTTCGTTTAAATTATTCAATATTATTTTAATTTCATGTATGTATTTACTTTTTTATCACAACGTCTCAGTGCTCTCGGGGCCCCCTGGTGGCGTGGAGGCCCTAAGCGACCGAGTAGTTGGCGTATGCCTTGGGCCGGCTCTACAGAGAATATATGTGCGTCCACAAGCACTGGATCATCAGGTTTGTGATACTAAAAAGAACAGTTGCTTGCTTAGTGTGTGTTACTTTTTATTTTAATGTTTAGTTAATAGGGACGATACATACAACACTGCCTTTAAAAAATGGGAAAATGTGATGCTTAGAAGATGTCTACCTTCAGCTAATTTGCAGTCTTAGTCCTTGGTCAGGGTTTAGAATACAATGAAAGAATGTACTGAATACAATACAAATGCAATTAATTAATACAATGAATAAATAACATTAATAAATAAATACAGTGAATCAATTTAGACAATAGTGTGTGTGCTTAAGCAGTGTCAGTGTTAACTGCAGTTTATATGCTGTGTCCATGCAGAATATATGTTTATTTACATATGTTCGGTTTGTATTTCTCCACAGACATCAGCAAATGTAAAGAAGACTCGCCAATGCAGCCGGACCTAAAGTTGTTTCCAAGGACCTTGATGGGGGACAGGAGGAGGAGCTTCAAGGCAGCCTAGTACCACTTCCACCCCTGGCTTGAATATTCAAAACAGTTGGACTCTGCGTATTGTTACGCTTGCAGACATTTTAGCCCTCCCAATAGCCCAGACACAGTCTTTGACTCACCTGGTTTCAAAAACTAGAAAAAAGCATCTTACAAAGAGGGGGAGGTTTGCATTGCATGCATGGTCTGAGCAGCACACAAAAGCCATGGTTACATGGAGGGACTATAAGAGAGCTACAACAGCTAATGCTGTAATGATCAGTTGTAATTATATGTGGTCCCACATGAGGGCGCTGCTACGGCATACTGTGGTAGCAGCGCGAGTAGTAGAACAAGTGTGTACGGAGTGTGTAATGGTTGCGCCTGTAGGTTTGATTATTAAAAGAACAGCCTCCTTCTCTTTTATTTGGCAAATATAAAAGCCTCATTCTTCATCCTTGAAACACCAACATGACATGGTACCAGGAGAAAACTGAAGAAATCAGACGTGAGCCAACATAGATTTGAAGCCACCTGACAGCTTGAAACTGACGGGAAATGTCGATGAAAATTGGCGTGCCTTCAAGCAGCACTACAATCTGTATGTCACGGCCATGGGTCTGGACACGAAGCCGGACACGAGGAAAGTAGCACTACTGCTAACGTTAGCAGGGCCACAGGCCATTGAAGTGTTTAATACGTTCGTGTTTGACTCGCCAGACGACAAAGATAAGTTGGATGTTGTGCTTCATAAATTTGATGCCCACTGCACACCGAAGAAGAATGAGACATATGAAAGATATATGTTTAGATCTCGTGTGCAGCTACAGGGTGAACCATTTGATAACTTCCCGACAGCCCTACGTCTAAAGGCTCAGACTTGCAATTTTGGGACACTTAAGGACTCATTGGTGAGAGACCAAATAGTATTTGGCATTTATGATAAAAAGCTGCATGAGAGACTGTTGCGTGAGACCGACTTGACGCTTGATGGGGCTGTAAAGATATGCCAAGCTAATGAAATGTCCCAAAAGCATATGAGGACATTTGGAGATGTAGTGACTGCGTCGGCGCACACGTGATGGAGCAGCTACAGCAGTCGGTGCAGTGAAATTCCAAAGGAGGCGCCGCAACCGGACTGGGACTGCACAGGGGACCGATGACACAGAGTACATCTGCAAGCGCTGTGGGTCTCAACATAAACCAAGACAGTGCCCAGCCTTTGGCAAAGTATGCTCCAAATGTCAGGGAAAAAACATTTTGCCAAACAATGCTTTTCGGTAGCAAAGGAGGGAAAGAGAGGAAAGTCTGTAAATGTGATTGAGGATACAGACTTAAGTGACACTTTCTTTGTTGGCATTGTTAACTGTGGAGACGAGCCACAAAAAGTGAACAGCATTGCCAAAGAAGATAAATGGATAGCTCCTTTACTGGTGAATGGCACAATAGTTACAGTGAGACTGGACACAGGTGCCAAAGCAAATCTTATATACTCAACAAAAATATAAACGCAACACTTTTGGTTTTGCCCCCATTTTGTATGAGATGAACTCAAAGATCTAAAAGTTTTTCCACATACACAATATCACCATTTCCCTCAAATATTGTTCACAAACCAGTCTAAATCTGTGATAGTGAGCACTTCTCCTTTGCTGAGATAATCCATCCCACCTCACAGGTGTGCCATACCAAGATGCTGATTAGACACCATGATTAGTGCACAGGTGTGCCTTAGACTGCCCACAATAAAAGGCCACTCTGAAAGGTGCAGTTTTGTTTTATTGGGGGGGATACCAGTCAGTATCTGGTGTGACCACCATTTGCCTCATGCAGTGCAACACATCTCCTTCGCATAGAGTTGATCAGGTTGTCAATTGTGGCCTGTGGAATGTTGGTCCACTCCTCTTCAATGGCTGTGCGAAGTTGCTGGATATTGGCAGGAACTGGTACGCGTTGTCGTATACGCCGGTCCACAGCATCCCAAACATGCTCAATGGGTGACATGTCCGGTGAGTATGCTGGCCATGCAAGAACTGGGACATTTTCAGCTTCCAAGAATTGTGTACAGATCCTTGCAACATGGGGCCGTGCATTATCCTGCTGCAACATGAGGTGATGTTCTTGGATGTATGGCACAACAATGGGACTCAGGATCTTGTCACGGTATCTCTGTGCATTCAAAATGCCATCAATAAAATGCACCTGTGTTCTTCGTCCATAACAGACGCCTGCCCATGCCATAACCCCACCGCGACCATGGGCCACTCGATCCACAACATTGACATCAGAAAACCGCTCACCCACACGACGCCACACACGCTGTCTGCCATCTGCCCTGAACAGTGTGAACCGGAATTCATCCGTGAAGAGAACACCTCTCCAACGTGCCAAAGGCCAGCGAATGTGAGCAT
This sequence comes from Thalassophryne amazonica, assembly GCF_902500255.1. Lineage (NCBI taxonomy): Eukaryota > Metazoa > Chordata > Actinopteri > Batrachoidiformes > Batrachoididae > Thalassophryne > Thalassophryne amazonica. Next base: position 32,232,596 of record NC_047108.1, on the reverse strand, counting down.
TTGCCCACTCAAGTCGGTTACGACGACGAACTGGAGTCAGGTCAAGACCCCGATGAGGACGACGAGCATGCAGATGAGCTTCCCTGAGACGGTTTCTGACAGTTTGTGCAGAAATTCTTTGGTTATGCAAACCGATTGTTTCAGCAGCTGTCCGAGTGGCTGGTCTCAGACGATCTTGGAGGTGAACATGCTGGATGTGGAGGTCCTGGGCTGGTGTGGTTACACATGGTCTGCGGTTGTGAGGCTGGTTGGATGTACTGCCAAATTCTCTGAAACGCCTTTGGAGACGGCTTATGGTAGAGAAATGAACATTCAATACACGAGCAACAGCTCTGGTTGACATTCCTGCTGTCAGCATGCCAATTGCACGCTCCCTCAAATCTTGCGACATCTGTGGCATTGTGCTGTGTGATAAAACTGCACCTTTCAGAGTGGCCTTTTATTGTGGGCAGTCTAAGGCACACCTGTGCACTAATCATGGTGTCTAATCAGCATCTTGATATGGCACACCTGTGAGGTGGGATGGATTATCTCAGCAAAGGAGAAGTGCTCACTATCACAGATTTAGACTGGTTTGTGAATAATATTTGAGGGAAATGGTGATATTGTGTATGTGGAAAAAGATTTACATCTTTGAGTTCATCTCATACAAAATGGGAGCAAAACCAAGAGTGTTGCGTTTATATTTTTGTTGAGTATGTCAGACATAAGGGAGATGCAGACAAAGCCACAAATACGTTGCAAAGGCTCTGAACTAAAAGACTACAATGGGCAGCCGATTCAATGTTTAGGCACTTGTAAGTTAAATATTACGGTCAAAGGCAAAGTGCACCATGTGCTGTTTTCAGTTGTAAACCAAGGATGTGAATCCCTTTTGGGTGACAAGTCATGTGAAGAAATAGGGCTAGTGAAAAGAGTGTACTGTATCGGTGCAAAGCCAAGCGCCTCACCAGACTCTGTAGAAGCAATAGTACAGCACTTCTCAAATGTGTTTACAGGTTTTGGTACACTCCCTTTCACATACAAAATCCAGCTCAAAGAAGGTGCACAGCCAGTTATACATGCACCACGCAGAGTGCCAGAACCACTACGTGAAGCCCTTAAGAAAGAGCTAGACAGAATGACCAAACTAGGTGTGATCAGAAAAGTTGAAGAGCCTACAGACTGGGTCAACTCAATGGTAGTACCAAGAAGCAGAATGGAGAGTTGAGAACATGTATAGACCCAAAAGATCTCAATGAGAATATAAAGAGAGAGTACTACCAAATACCCACACGTGACGAAATCATCAGTGAAATGGCAGGAGCGACCTACTTCACAAAGCTTGATGCATCACAAGATGAAAACTAGATGAAAGCAGTACAAAGTTGTGTACCTTTAAAACACCATTTGGGAGGTATTGCTATCTCCGACTGCCATTTGGGATAAAGTCAGCTCCAGAAATATTTCACAGAGCTATGGAACAAATCATTGAGGGCTTGGAAGGAGTTCGAGTCTATATTGACGACATTATCATTTGGGGCTCCACTCTCCAGGAGGACAATCAAAGACTTTGCAAAGTGTTATAGCACATCCAAAAGTACGGACTAAAACTCAACAGAAACAAGTGTAAGTTTGGAGTACAGGAAATACTCTTCCTTGGAGATAAACTCACAGCTCAAGGTGTTGAACCAGACCAAGAGAAAATAAAGGCGATACTGAACATGCCTACGCCAACAGACAAGACAGGTGTGTTGCGCATTATGGGGATGATCAACTTTATTGGTAAATTCATTCCCATTCTCACTGCAAAGAAATCCTGCATTCGTGAACTGTTGCACAATGACTGTGATTTTAAATGGACCACAAAACATGAGAACGAGTGGCAAAAGATTAAAAAGACATTAACCACAGCACCTGTCTTAGCTTTCTATGACCACACTAAAAAGATCAAAGTGTCAACTGATGCTTCGAAAGATGGTATCGGTGCCGTTCTCCTCCAGGCCGAGGGCGAGCACTGGAAACCTGTGGCCTATGCATCGAGGTCCATGACCAACTCAGAAGGCAAGTATGCCCAGATAGAGAAGGAGTGTTTGGGTGTGGCCTATGGTTTAGAGCGTTTTCACAGCTACATATATGGACTGCCGTCTTTCACTGTGGAGACTGACCACCGACCACTGGTCTCCATAATCAAGAAAAATCTAAATGAAATGTCCCCAAGGATCCAATGCTTAATGATGAAAATGCAAACGATATGACTTTGAACTTGTTTATATGCCTGGAAAACACTTGATTTTTGCCAATGCTCTATCCAGAGCACCTGAGAGCAACTGTGCTAGCACAACTGATAAGGATATTGAATGTCATGTGAACATGGTGTCTACAATGTTGCCTGTGTCAGACACAAAGTCAAGACAAATAGTAGAGGCTACCAGACAGGACACAGAGTTACAGCATGTCCTTCACAATGTTGAGGAGGGGTGGCCTGCTGGTTCATGTCCACAGTTTTACCATGTTCGTGGTGACCTAAGCTCGGTGGATGGACTGTTACTCAGACAGGGGAGGATTGTTATCCCGGAGAGTTTGAGATCAGATGTGCTTAACAGGATCCACAAGGGCCATCTCGGGATTGAGAAGTGTAAAAGGAGAGCGAGGGAGTCAGTCTATTGGCCTGGTCTAAACAAAGACATTGAGACACTAGTAAGCAAGTGTGAAACATGTCAAAGACACAGGAGCAAGCAAACAAAAGAGCCAATGGTGGAAATGGAGTTGCCCACTGCACCCTGGCAAAAAGTGGGAATGGACTTATTCCATCTCAAAGGTAAAGACTATCTTGTAGCAATCGATTATTACTCAAACTATCCAGAAATAGCTTTGCTAACAAACATGTCATCAGCATGCATCATAACACACGCTAAATCCATCTTTGCCAGACACGGCATTCCCCACACTGTGGTCAGTGACAATGGTCCATGTTTCACGAGCAGTGAATGGCAAAGGTTTACGGAGCAATACGACTTTCATCATGTCACATCAAGTCCACACTATGCACAATCAAATGGACAAACAGAAAAAGAAGTTCACATTCTGAAACAGCTTCTAAAGAAAGCATCAGATAGTAACTCAGATCCATATCTAGCTCTTCTGAGCTACCTAGCATCTCCTCTTCAGTGCGGACTATCACCTGCAGAACTACTGATGAATAGAAAGCTCCATACTACACTGCCAAGCTACGTAAGCAACAAGGTCAGACAAAAGAAATGCGGCAAGATCCAAAATAGGCTACGACAGCAGAAAATGAGACAAAAGGCGTTCTATGATACTTCAGCCAAACTACTCTCCACTGGCAAGCAGTGACCCAGTGTGAATTGAGGACGCCGACGGATGGAATACAAAAGGTACTGTGTTACAGGAAGTGGCACCGTGATCCTTCACAGTGCAGACCGAGGATGGTCAAACTCTCAGGCGTAACAGACGCAGTCTGTTAAAGACATCACCAATCACTAATGTGGACAGTGGAGGTGATGAAGGATTGCCTGTTACGACTCCACCAACAAGTTGTAACACAGAAACTTTACCACAGCAACCTGATCTAAGAAGGTCAACTCGAGAAATAAAGAGACCGGACAGACTCAACTTATAAGAATAAACACAGAAAGAGATAAAGTTGTTCAATGCATTCATTGGACAATATTTGTTGTCAGCATGTTTCTGAGTTGACTTGTTTTGTGCCAGTATTAGTTGTTTAATGTTTTCTACACATATATATGAAAAAAAAACAATGTTCCTCTGTTTAATGCACAGCATTTATCTTCAAAGAAAGGGGGATGTAATGATCAGTTGTAATTATATGTGGTCCCACATGAGGGCGCTGGTAGCAGCGCGAGTAGTGGAAGAAGTGTGTTCGGAGTGTGTAATGGTTGCACCTGCAGGTTTGATTATTAAAAGAACAGCCGCCTTCTCTTTTATTTGGCAAATATAAAAGCCTCATTCTTCATCCTTGAAACACGAACACGACAAATGCAACACTGGTCAATGTCTTAAATAGGGATGGGTATCGAGAACCGGTTCCTTTCAGGTATCGTTAAGAAATGATTTGATCCACCGACATCAGTAAGCTTTGTGCTTAACGATTCTGTTATCGGTCCTTCAGAGTGGCCGTTGTTTTGGCGGGTGTTTGTAAGGAAATGATCATTTCTCTACATTGATTACAGACCCTGCAGCGCGGCTTTGCTTTGAACCTTGAACCAATCGAAGCGTGGTTCGCAGATTGAAGCAATGCTTCGGTCGACTGCTTCGTTTATTTCTTTCGCATTATTTACCTTTTCTATGTTAAACCGACCTGTTATGGTCTTCTGAAACAGCTGATAGATGTATTTTAGAACTTAAAAACGGGAGCGATGCTAACGCGTTAGCATGTCTATGGCATTTTCAATGTTAAAAGTTAGCATTTAGCAATTGCAGCCGTCATCACGTTCGGGTGCATTTGTTTTCAAATTGTAATATTCCTTAAATTTATTTTTGCTTATATTTTAATAATCTAATGATTATTATATACAATTTTAGAGAAAGAGACAAAAATAACCTAAATAGAAACACAACAGAAAATATATAATAGCAACTAACATAAATAAATAAATAAATACATACAGAAATAAATGTTTCCTGTGAACACCTAGTGACACTCACACCTCCATTTCATCCCTGTCTTATTTAAGTTTAATGACAGTTTGTTTTGGTCAAACCATATTTTCTGTTTGTTAATTTCTTCAGTGATTTCCTCCAGAACTATCTGCCAAACTAGAAACTGCTGCATCCTAGTAAGAGCAGAATACTACTGGAATGAATCCGAATAAGGAAAGTTGTTTTGGTTTTTTTCTCACCAAAATGGATACTCCAGTTTATTGTCTGGAATAGTCCCAGATTGCATTTCAGAGCTTCTAGAATTGAAACATTTTCGTGCAGGTGGTGTTGGGGGGTAATTATGGGTTTCAGCTTTTTTTGTTTTTCACCACTTTAATCCCTGAATATGAGTTGTGATTCACTTTTGTGCTGATTAAAGTTACTAACTGGGACTCCTGTCTCGTTGCGAGAAAGAAACGAGAATCGTCCTCCGTTATGTTCACACAGCTCCAAACGTTGCACGGCTCTCTGACAAGTCAAGATAGAACGATAGAATCCAGTCTGAATTAATAACTTCAAAGCGAAACACCATTTTGTTTTTTGTTTTTTATGTCCAGAGATCAAGGATACATTGACTAACCTCATATTTATTTACTTTAAGACTCAAGGAAATACATAGAAAACCTGTAAAGCCTACTTTTAGTACAAAATTCACAAAGTATCAATAAGGGAATCGATAAGGAATCGGATTGATAAGCAGAATCGATAATGGCATCGATATCGATAAAATCTTATCAATATCCATCCCTAGTCTTAAACAAGGAGCACAACAGACAGGTCAAAGAAAATCGGGAATACATAAAAACAATAGGGGAAGTGCTGTTACTTACTGCCACTCAAAACATGGCTCAAAGAGGTCACAATGAGTCTGCAGACTCAGATAATAAAGGGAACTTCAGGGCAATTTTAGACACAATCGCTAACCATGACAAAGCTGTTAAAAAAAGGTTGACTTCCATTCATAATGCAAAGTACACAAGCAAAATCATTCAGAATGAGGTTCTGGATTGTTTAGCAGACATGGTTCAAACTGAAATTACAGAAGAAGTGAAAAACAGTGAGGTCTTCAGCATCATAGTAGAGAAACAAAAGATGTAAAGAAAAGGAACAGATCTCTCTCATACTAAGGTACTACTACCAATGCAAGCTAAAAGAAATCACAGACTGTAAGGTGGTAGCAGGAGAGAGTGTCACTAGACAGCATAGGATGGTTGTTTGTAGGATGACTTTAGAGGTAAAGAAGAAGAAGAGAGTGAGAGCTCAACAAAGGATCAGATGGTGGAAGCTGAAGGAGGAAGACTGTTGTGTGAAATTTAGCGAGCAGGTGAGAGAAGCACTAGTTGGAGGGGAAGCAATTTTGGACAACTGGAAGAGTACTGCAGATGTGGTGAGGGAGACAGCTAGGGCAGTACTGGGTATGACATCTGGACAGTGGAAGGAAGACAAGAAGACTTGGTGGTGGAATGAAGAGGTCCAGCAAAGCATAAGGAGAAAGAGGTTGTCGAAAAAGTTTTGGGATAGTCGGAGAGATGAAGAAAGTAGACAGGAGTACAAGGAGATGCGGCGTAAGGCGAGAAGAGAAGTGGCAAAAGCAAAGGAAAAGGCATATTGCGAGCTGTACAAGAAGTTGAATAGTAAGGAAGGAGAAAAGGACTTGTACCGATTGGCCAGACAAAGGGACAGAGCTGGAAAGGATGTGCAGCAGGTTAGGGTGGTAAAAGATGCACATGGTAATGTGCTGACAAGTGAGGAGTGTGTGCTGAGAAGGTGGGAATATTTCGAAGAGTTGATGAATAAAGAAAATGAGCAAGAGAAAAGGCTGGATGATGTGGTGAGAGTAAATCAGGAAGTAAAAGAGATTAGCAAGGAAGAAGTGAGGGCTGCTATGAAGAGTGGAAAGGCAGTTGGTCCAGATGACATTCCAATGGAGGCATTGAAATGTCTAGGAGAGATGGCAGTGGAGTTTCTAACCAGATTGTTTAATAAAATCTTGGAAAGTGAGAGGATGCCTGAGGAGTGGAGACGAAGTGTGCTGGTTCCTATTTTCAAGAACAAGGGTGATGTGCAGAGCTGCAGTAACTACAGAGGCATAAAGCTGATCAGCCACAGCATGAAGTTATGGGAAAGAGTAGTAGAAGCTAGGCTTAGAAACAGGTGAAGATCTGTGAGCAGCAATATGGTTTCATGCCGAGAAAGAGCACTACAGATGCAATGTTTGCTCTGAGAATATTGTTGGAAAAGTACAGAGAAGGACAGAAAGAGTTACATTGTGTGTTTGTGGACTTAGAAAAGCTTATGATAGGGTGCCAAAAGAAGAGTTGTGGCATTGTATGAGGAAGTCTGGAGTGGCAGAGAAGTATGTTAGGGTAGTGCAGGACATGTACAAGAATAGTGTGACACCGGTGAGATGCGCAGTCGGAATGACAGACTCATTCAAGGTGGAGGTGGGATTACACCAAGGATCAGCTCTGAGTCCTTTCTTGTTTGCAGTGGTGATGGACAGGTTGACAGATGAGATCAGACGGGAGTCCCCATGGACTATGATGTTTGCAGATGACATTGTGATCTGTAGTGAGAGTAGAGAGCAAGTTGAGTCTAGTCTGGAGAAGTGGAGATATGCTTTGGAGAGAAGGGAAATGAAAGTCAGTAGAAGCAAGACTGAGTACATGTGTGTGAATGAGAGGGAGCCCAGTGGAATAGTGCAGTTACAAGGAGTAGAAGTGGTGAAAGTAGATGAGTTTAAATATTTGGGGTCAGCTGTTCAAAGTAATGGAGAGTGTGGTAGAGAAGTGAAGAAGAGAGTGCAGGCAGGGTGGAGTGGGTGGAGAAAGGTGGCAGGAGTGATTTGTGACCGAAGAATATCAGCAAGAGTGAAGGGGAAAGTTTACAAAACAGTAGTGAGACCAGCTATGTTGTATGGTTTAGAGGACAGTGGCACTAACAAAAGACAGGAGGCAGAGCTGGAGGTGGCAGAAGCTGAAGATGTTGAGATTCTCTTTGGGAGTGACAAGAATGGACAAGGTTAGGAATGAACATATCAGAGGGACAGCTCAGGTGGGACGGTTTGGAGACAAGTCAGAGAGGCGAGATTGAGATGGTTTGGACATGTGCAGAGGAGGGACCCAGGGTATATAGGGAGAAGGATGCTGAGGATGGAGCCACCAGGCAGGAGGAGAAGAGGGAGACAAAAGAGGAGGTTCATGGATGTACTGAGAGAGGACATGCAGGTGGTTGGTGTGACAGAGGAAGATACAGAGGACAGGGTGAGATGGAACGATTGATCTGCTGTGGCGGACCCCTAACGGGAACAGCCCGAAAGACAAAGAAGACAAAGGAACTATCCAGGAAAGTTTTCTCCATTTGAATCCACAGAGAAGCTTTATGCAGCAGGGCTTAGTGAGAAAATAATACACATACTGAAAAATCATGGTCTAGAGTACAAAAAAAAAACCTTGTAGGCCAAGCTTATGATGGGGCTTCTGTCATGAGCGGTAAGCATTCTGGGGTACAGGCAAGAATCAAAGAGGAGGCAAAATATGCCTTTTACATCCATTGCACTGCCCACTGTCTAGTTTTAGTAGATACAGTTAAAGCTGTCCCAGAGGTAGAGGAGTTCTACTTACTAGAAAAACTATATGTGTTCACATCTGGATCAGCTGTCCATCCTAAATGGCTAGCTATACAAAGAGAGATGTACGAAGGTGCACCAAGAGAGCTCCAGCGTTTAAGTGACACTCGTTGGGCATGTTGATTTATAGCTCTACGTAACATCATGGATAGACTGCCTGCCCTTAAGCGACTACTGCAAGAGATATCCGAAGAATGTAATGAGGAAAGATCTGTTGAGGCTCGAGGTCTGCTGGCACAAATAGATTTTGAATTCATCTTATCACACTCCGTAAAGTGTTTGGAGAAACAAAACGTCTGTCTGATATGCTACAGTCTTCAACACTTGACATTTCAAAAGCTGTAGATTTAGTTAAAGCTTTAGTTCAGACATTGAATGATTTCAGGCAGGAGTCGTTTTTTGATGTGTGGGATAAAGTGTAAAATGTTTTTGGGTAGTGTGAACCAACACCACCAACTGCAAAACGCCAAAAAACGCTAAGCTCTAAACTCAGTGAGCACTGTGTACCGACCACTGTTGGGCAGAGAGAGTCAGAACGAGATAAAGATGGGTTTTGTACAAACCTTTTCTACCCTGTCATTGACCTAATGCTCAGTGAGCTTGAAGGACGATTTTCTAGTAGAAACCATGACATAATGAATAGCATCCAGGCTCTAAATTCCTGAAAGAGACAGCTCTGTTTTCATTTGCTCGATTGTATGATTCAAATATTGGCATGAACTACATCAGTTCAGAAGGATATTAGACAGGAAAATACAGACTGGGATGCAGAGACCCTCCAGTACAGTAGAGCTAGAACAGTTTATTGAGCCATATAAAGAAGTGTTTTTTGAGCTCTACAGACTCTGTAAAATAGGAGTTGCAATTCCACTGAGTATCGCTTCTTGTGAATGGAGTTTTTCTACGTTAAAGCTTGTGAAAACATACCTCAGATTCACCATGAATGACGAGAGATTAAGCAATCTGGGTGTACTGAGCATCGAGTCTAGGAGGGCAAAGGCATTGAGTCTTGACTCATTTTTTGATCAGTTTGCCAGAAACCACGAAAACCGCAGAATACAGTTGCTGTAATAGTAGGGCAGCCAGTGTCTTTTCATTTTTATTTTATTTAATTTTGGACTGAGAAACTGAACCAAGGCTGCACCTAACAGTTATTTTCAATATCAGTTCATCTGCTGATTATTTTCTCTTGTCAGTACAGTCTGTAAAATGTTATATTTTTTATATTTGTGTCTCAAATGTAATATTTTGATCATTCACTTTGGTTATAATCATTAATCAGTAGTTTTAAGAAAATAAAAATAAATCAAATAACATTTTAAATCTTTTGTCTTTTTTGCCCCAGGTTGAATGTGCCCCTCTGACAAAACCCCTGGCCCCAGCCAGGCCCCCTCAGTAAAATTGGTCTAGAACCGCCACTGCACAAAAGCCAGCACCTACGATAAAAATTGGGGTGGAAAGTTCTGTCCACCCGCCGATAACCGCACCGCACCCCGAACCGGGGGCTGGAGATCCAGCAGCGTTTGGCGATCATACACCCGCAGTGACTCTGATTCAAAAACAGCACAAGTTAAAAACAATAAAATAACAAACAGACTGGAGAGCAGCAGACGAGCAGCCAGAACACAACGGCGCCATCTTGGCACTCAAAAAAAAAAACTTTTCATGTTGTCATTATGGTGTGTTGTGAGTAAAATGTTAAGGGAAAAATATTAATTCATTCCATTTTGGGATAAGGTAGTAACATAACAAAATGTGGAAAATGAGAAGCACTGTGAGTACGTTCTGGATGCAATGTATGTGAAGTAACAGGACTTGCTTTGGTGCAGTGAGTTCCCGTCTGTGGACACAAGAACACTGGCTGAATAAATTTAAAAAAAGCATAGTGCATTGTTGTGGTTAGAGTTCTGGATGGAACTGGACCAGTACAGGTGATGGTCTCAAACACTATGGAGCAAGAACCAGAACAGGTTGTGAACAAAAAGAGCTTTAATTACAATAATAAATAACTGAGGTGCTGAGCTGGAGGAGGCCTGCTGAGCCAAGTCCAGGCCCACATACGAGGTCTGTCCAAAAAGTAACGGACCTTTTTATTTTTTTCAAAAACTATATGGATTTGAATCACGTGTGATTGCATCAGCCAAGCTTGAACCTTCGTGCGCATGCGTGAGTTTTTTCACGCCTGTCGGTTGCGTCATTTGCCTGGGGGCAGGCTTTGAGTGAGCACTGGTCCACCCCCCTCGTTGGATTTTTATTGTCAGGGAAATGGCTGAGAGACAGCCGCTTTGCTCCATGAATTTTTTTCCAGAAACTGTTAGAGACAGCCAGTTGGAAACCATTCGAAAGATTCAGATGGATTTCGGTGAAGATTCTGTCGGCGTCACACGGATTAAGGAGTGTTAAAACCTTTTTAAAGACGGCCCACGGCGGCAGAGGGTGCGCGGCGCACCAAGCGGCCATCGACAGGCTAGAACGACCAGATCATTTCTAAACTGAACGCTGTGTTGATCCGGGACATCATGTGACTACCACAGAAATGGCAAGAGAGCCATTTGCGCGTTGGCACGGAGCCGCTCATGGTGCACAACAAAAAAAACACCTCCGTGTTGGAAACCATTCAGAAGATTCAGACGGCTTTTCGATGGCTTTTCAGTCAAGTGAGTATCCGAGAAATTGTGTAACAGCTGGACATGCCACAACATGTCCTGTGAGACTTCCAACACGGAGGTGCTTTTTTTGTTGTGCGCCATGAGCGGCTCCGTGCCGACGCGCGAAATCCTCCACACATCTTTCATTACAAAATCTCCTGTAACAGTGGAATGTGCCACAAAAGTGCTATGTCCAGCTCTCTTGCCATTTCTGTGGTAGTCACACGATGTCCCGGATCAACACAGCATTCAGTTTAGAAATGATCTGGTTGTTCCAGCCTGTCGATGGCCGCTCGGTGTGCCGCGTGCCCTCCGCCACTGTGGGCTGTCTTTAAAAAGGTTTTAATACTCCTTAATCCATGTGACACCAACAGAATCTTCACCGAAATCCATCTGAATCTTTCGAATGGTTTCCAACTGGCTGTCTCTAACAGTTTCTGAAAAAAATTTCATGGAGCAAAGCGGCAGTCTCTCAGCCATTTCCCTGACAATAAAAAATCCGACAAGGGGGGTGGACCAGTGCTCACTCAAAGCCTGCCCACAGGCAAATGACGCAACCGAGAGACGTGAAAAAACTCACGTATGTGCACGAAGGTTCAAGTTTGGATGATGCAATCACATGTGATTCAAATCCATATGGTTTTTGAAAAAAATAAAAAGGTCTGTTACTTTTTGGACAGACCTCGTATAGTGGCGGAGGTTCAGGAGCCGCAGTGCACACAGGGACTGACTTGGGAGTCTGAGAATGAGCTGGACTCCTGGAGTATATGGAGCTGGAACCGGGGCCAAGTGGGATGCATAGAGCTGAGGATGAGGAACTAGGAGGACGGAGGAGAACAGAGGTGAGTGATTGCACTCATAACACTGGAAGCCCTCAACACAACAGTTCACTGTAGGCTCAAGGCAGGAACATTCACAGTTCATGAATTGTCCTCAGAGGTTAGAGGTCAGCCGCTGCGCGCCTTGTGACACAGTTCCAATTAAGCTGGACTTGACTTTAGAAATGACTTGGAAAGTTCTTAGTGGTTCTGCATCTGAGCTCATGCAGTTCTTGGAAAACAGTTCTTGGAAACAGTTCTTGGTCATGCACAGCCACATATAGGAGCAGCGTGAGAACAGGATCTCACAGACATGCAGGAACGTAGATGAATGTGGCAGAGCTATGCGCTCTTAGGCTGAGAGCAGATGAGTTCCAAAGTTACGTTGTGCAGAAGGTGGTGTGGGAGCTAGGAGCATGCAGCGTGGAAGCCACGCAGGAAAGCGTCTGGAAACACCAAAAAATCAACAAGCTCTAATACAGGAATTAGAGGTGGCCAGGTTACCTTGAGATGAGCTGCAGGAAACTCAGACGTCAGAGCGCATGGAAGCGTCAGCGTAGACAGGGTCATGAATTATGATAAGATACACTTTATTGTCCCTTCCGGGAAATTTGTCTTGAACTCCAATTTCTCATGGAAGGCTCACGGAGTATCATGGAAAGTCACAGAGAGTAACGGAAGACTCTTGTAGCATCAGGAAGAATATAATATGTGTTTTAGGATATTTGAAATTATCACTTGTGGATAATTTTACCTCACATACTGGGGGAACCACCTATGACTGAATGATATTATAACCAGGTTATAATATCAATGATTTTAGGGTCAGTCAAGAGGAAATATTAAAATCAGTCTCTAATCTTACAGTTGCAAGTTCTACATGTCAAGTCCGACCCCCTCTGTAAAACATACAAAATCACAGACAACTTCACACATTTAAAATATTTATTTAACTCAGGCAGGAGTTAAATAACAGGACACATCACAGTAAGTACTCTGAGGATGATGAATTTCACTGAGCAATTATTGTATGACATTCAGATAATTTGGTTTAGTTATGGGGGTTTAAGAATGAATTCCGTCTTAATCATCAGGGAATTTACTTTGGTATTTATTAATGTGAGATAGTGAAGGTGAACAGAATTTAAATAAATGCCACTCTGTTTTTATCTGACACTGTAGCTCAGTCTTACTTGGATGCTGTGCAAATCAGTCTCCGTAGGTCATATGCTGGGAATCGTCTCGTTTTCAGTCGATGATCCATCCATCACACAGCTGCTTCAGGGACCTTGACAAAGAAACTCTGCCGGTCACCCCACCCGGTTTCGTTGGTTACCGGGGACACTTTCCGTTGTTCAAATCGCTGTTGACGTCTCAGCTGACCTGGATGTTTTTATCTCTGCAGCGCTTGTAGTCTGGGATCATCAGATTAAATGCTTGAGTGTCTTTATTTTTCTATTCGCCAACACAAAAAAATTCATCTTCCATCGTCGTCTTCAAAGCCGGATCAAATCACAAAAATCGATACAAAAATAGTTGACTTTGTGAGAAAAATGTTTGCAAGATGAATTTGGAGTTCAAGAAAAAAAGGCTTTAATTTGACAAATCACAAAAGGAAGTTAAATGCGCCTACACATTTAACTTTACAAAAGTTGAGCAAAAGTTATTTGTAGAAAAAAGGAAAAAGTAACTTCTTGTTGGTGCGCACAAACAAGAAATAAGTTTACACAGCACGTGGTAGCAGACAAAGTGTCGTAAAAAAATTCAGATGGCTAGGCAGTGTCTCGAGACCCAAGAAGAGAGAGATGGAGGAAGAGAGAAGAGGAAGAGAGTGGAAGAGGAAGAGTGAAGAGGAGCAAGAGCGATTCCCCTGGGGCACCTGCTTTTAAAGGGTTAAAAGCTCCACCCCCAAGAATTCTGGGTACTGTAGTTTTCTTCTTCATTCCTTTGTCTAGTTTTATAATAAATCAGCATCTGTTATTCTTAAATTCCCGCTTATATCCAAGCAAGTCCTATACTGCAAAACTCTAGTAAACAATGTCCTTAGAACTACCGCCCAACACAATTATATATATCAAAAGCACATTGGATAAACTTTCTACAATCTATGATCAGAGCACAAAATACCAGATATATCAGTTTCATGTGTGAGGTTAAACAATCACGTTTTGTTTCCTTTTCCTCTTTTTTTTCTTCTGGTTACAACAGCAAAGTACACTTTTTAAAGGTGTTTAAATTTTATAATACTGTACAAGTTAGTTACCTGCCCTTCCCCAATTTGTCCAACAGGAGTCACTCTTGGTTCACGGACTGGAAGGGACTGGGTTTTGGATTTCATTGAAAAATATTATATTTGTCAACCCTACATCGATTTGAACCAGACAAACTGCAGTGTGATTGCCAAGTTGATGGCAGTTTGTCTGTGGTATGGTTTTACTTGAATCTTGTTGTAAAGACATAGAGGTTAGACTTTGGGAAAAAGTAGGTCTTTCTGTGTTTTTTAGATGAGAAAGGAGTTGGCAACAACTGGTTTCAGGCTGATAAGGGGATTCACAGCTCCGTGAGGAATGCACTTTAAAGAATTTTAAATCCTATTAGAGGTGGGGGTTGATAACAGTTGGCCATCCTGTGCTATGGTCAGGAAAGCCTCCTTTTGACAATTGATATTTCCCATGTCTTAGTTGGAATGGGTTCCTCTTTGAAGAATTTCATGACTTTTGCTTAATGCAAACTTAGGAGGTTGTTGAATGGTGGATGCAGGCTTCTCATACACTCTCGTGGGTGAGGATCACTGAGACTCTGGCCAACACTGAGCTCAGAGCCAGTGTTTAAGTAGCCGACTTATGATCAGGAGCGCATGTGCGTCACGTGCAAGGAGATGATGAGCTGCAGGTGTTCCTTGGCTCTGCAGCGCACCACCTAGAGGGAAAACAGACAAACTATGCACAAGAGGTTAAAAAGGGCAAGGACAAAGGCAGACCATGACAGTGCATGATGTTGTATTGATAAGGACAGGACAGATGCAGTGGGAATGTGGTATGCACATGTGCGATGTAATGGTTTATGGAAAGAACACTGTGAGAATGAATTGCATGTGACTGTGCACATGGTAAGAAATTAGTGGGAAGGTATTAGGCACTGTGAAAACATGGCAGGGATGTAATCAGGGCAAAGTATGGACTTGAAAACTGTACATTTTTACCCAAGGCCAATATATGGCCATCAGGTAATGTCAATGCGTCATTGTGCACACCAGGGGCTCAGCGCGACGCCCACAATGCAGCTGAAAGTGATGTCACCCCTCTAATAGACATAATATGACATGTTCACCATCAAAGTCTGTCAGAGGAATGATGGTGGAACTGTTTTGCCAGCCCATGATACCATAAATAAAAATGTAAGCTCACTTCCGGTACAGCCCCAGGTACGTGTCACAGCGCAGGGTGGGCCACAGCCAGGGGTTGCAGCCTATACTGAAGTCCCTCTCACCCCGGCTGCGCCGTGTACTGATCCGACCAGACAGCATGGCACACAGCCTCTCCGTATGCTCATCACATCGCGTTGCCATGCTGTGTCCATGAGCGCGGTGCTGACATGGATTACGTGTGGGACACACATGTCCATCCTGCGGCACAATGTCCTGTTCAGAGGTCAGTGGGCACGAGGGAGAGAGTGGGCGAGCCAATCAGTGAGTGAGTGAGAGCATTTGAGCGCATCCATCTAGCAGTCTGAGCACTTTATTTATGATCTTGGTGCAGTCTGACAACAGTCTGTGTCTTCGAACTGTTGACCAACAATGTTTGGGCTGTGGTCGTGCGGGTGTGCATGACTCAGTCTGGACTGGATCACACATTATACATGGTCATCCGGCAGTCCTACAAAGCTGTTCAACTGTCTGTCCCTCCTGACTGCCTCTCGATTACTGCCATTTTTGCTGTTTCAGCCTCAGTTGGCCTGGTCCATGCGCATTCGTACTATGTGTGACGGGGGTCTAAACCAAAACAAGCCATGACCAAGACAAGACTGTAGCAAGACCAAGACCAATGCAGGGCAAGACGGAATCAAAACGAGGACCACACCATTGCAAGTCCTGTACTGCATGACACATTCACAATAAAATGTGGAATATGAAACATGCACACAGAATTGATCAGAAAAGCTTCACATTCTTATAAAAACAGCTACAGACAAACAATAAGAGCTGAAATCAATGAAGCTATCTTTAATCAACATTTCTGTCTTTCGAATTTCTCATCCCCCTCCCTAAAAGCTACAGTGTTTCAGATTGAGTACCATCCTAGTGGTGAGGTTGCAGATTTCAGATCATGTTTTGCTTCTTTGATAATGGGCATTTATGCTCCCTTGCCTACTCTCATGACAAACAAAAATGAAAGTTCCCAAACTTGTTAGCCTGCATGAGCAACCAGATGATGCTACACTGATTCTAATACAATTGCACTTTTTCCGCAAATCTGATCGGTTAATCGTGTGAGATTTCAGACCATAAAATATCATGTAAACGGTGGCAAAATATTAAAACTGACACTTAATGTGTTACTCCGTGCCCTGTCTGCATGTATTGCGATGCAGCTGTCAATAATGGCACTGTCAGCTGAGAGCGAGAGGTTGCCAACCACCATTAAACACGAAGAAGTAGAAGAAGAAGATGAAGACGCTGTTGCTATGGTAAGCTTTGATGAGCCGACCACACCCTTTGTGTGCGTAACATTTTTACCAAACTATATTACAACCCCACTTCCAGTGACGTTGGGACGTTGTGTAAAATGTAAATAAAAACAGAATACAATAATTTGCAAATCCTTTTCAACCTATATTCAATTGAATACACCACAAAGACAAGATATTTAATGTTCAAACTGATAAACTTTATTTGTTTTGTGCAAATATTTGCTCATTTTGAAATGGATGCCTACAACACATTTCAAAAAAGCTGGGACAGTGGTATGTTTACCACTGTGTTACATCACCTTTCCTTCTAACAACACTCAATAAGCATTTGGGAACTGAGGAAACTAATTGTTGAAACTTTGTAGGTAGAATTCTTTCCCATTCTTGCTTAATGTACAGCTTCAGTTGTTCAACACTCCGGAGTCTCCGTTGTCATATTTTGCGCATCATAATGCGCCACACATTTCAATGGGCGACAGGTCTGGACTGCAGGCGGGACAGTCTAGTACCCGCACTCTTTTACTACGAAGCCACACTGTTGTAACACATGCAGAATGTGGCTTGGCATTGTCTCGCTGAAATAAGCAGGGACATTCCTGAAAAAGACGTTGCTTGGATGGCAGCATGTGTTGCTCCAAAAAGCCTGGATGTACCTTTCAGCATTGATGGTGCAATCACAGATGTGTAAGTTGCCCATGCCATGGGCACTAACACACCTCCATACCATCACAGATGCTAGATTTTGAACTTTGCACTGGTAAGAATCTGGATGTACGTAGATGTAGCGATGAACTGTGTTAACTGACAATGGTTTTCTGAAGTATTCCTGAGCCCACATGGTAAGATCCTTTACATAATGATGTAATGATGTATAGAGCTCATTTTGTGTCTCACTTATGTGATCCAATTATAGCCCAGCAGCACATTCTGTGGAGTTTCACCTTGTCCACATTGATACAGGGGACAGTTTTTTTTTGTGGTTTCGCAGCAGCTCTACTGCACCATCACCCCAACGGGAAATCTGCTGCCCGTGCTGCTGAGCCACACTGTATCCCTCATATTTTCAGACAGTATCATTAATTTTTATTGTCACCTGATTATTCTGCCAAGTGTCCATTTGTATCTTTGTTAAATTCATGATAAATGGTTTTGGTCGATCACTTGTTGATTTAAGTGCTACATTTTAGCCATTGTGCCATGAAACAATCAATTATACTATGGCACAATGGAATGAGTATGGGTCACCTGGAGATGCAGGGGTTCTTGTGCCCTGTCTGATGTTGGGACTGGCAGTTTGTGTCCTACAACCCCAAATAAGAAAAAGTTGGGACAGCATGTACAATGGGGCAAAAAAGTATTTAGTCAGCCCCTTATTGTGCAAGTTCTCCTACTCAGAAAGATGAGAGGGGTCTGTAATTTTCAACATAGGTACACTTCAACTATGAGAGACAAAATGAAAAAAAAAATCCAAGAAATCAAATTGTAGAATTTTTAAAGAATTTATTTGTAAATTATGGTGGAAAATAAATATTTGGTCACCCACAAACAAGCAAGATTTCTGGCTCTCACAGACCTTTAACTTCTTCTTTAAGAAGCTCTTCTGTCCTCCACCTGTTACCTGTATTAATGGCACCTGTTTGAACTCGTTATCTGTATAAAAGACACCTGTCCACAGCCTCAAACAGTCAGACTTCAAACTCAACCACGGCCAAGACCAAAGAGCTGTCGAAGGACACCAGCAAGAAAATTTTAGACCTGTACTGGGATGGGAAGACTGAATCTACAATAGTCAAGCAGGTTGGTGTGGATAAATCAACTGTGGGAGCAACTGTAAGAAAATGGAAGATATACAAGCTCTCCCTCGATCTGGGGCTCCACGCAAGATGTCATCCCATGGGGTCAAAGTGATCATGAGAACGGTAAACAAAAATCCCAGAACTACACGGAGGGACCTGATGAATGGCCCGCAGAGAGCTGGGACCAAAGTAACAAAGGCTACACACTACGCCAAGAGGGACTCAAATCCTGCAGTGCCAGGCGTGTCCCCCTGCTTAAGCCAGTACATGTCCAGGCCCATCTGAAGTTTGCCAGAGAGCATATGGATGATCCAGAAAAGGATTGGGAGAATATCATGTGATCCGATGAAACCAAAATAGAACTTTTTGGTAAAAACTCAACTTGTTGTGTTTGGAGGAAGAAGAATGCTGAGTTGCATTCCAAGAACACCATATCTACTGTGAAGCATGGGGGTGGAAACATCATGTTTTGGTGCTGTTTTTCTGCAAAGGGGACAGGATGACTGATCCGTGTTAAGGGAAGAATGAACAGGGCCATGTATCATGAGATTTTAAGCCAAAACCTCCTTCCATCAGTGAGAGCATTGAAGATCAACGTGGCTGGGTCTTCCAGCATGACAATGATCCCAAACACACTGCTCAGGCAATGAAAGTGTTATGTGTCGACGCGGATTGAGGAGCGAACCTGCGTCAGACAGGACCCAGCGCTAAAAATAACCAGAAAACGGTTCCAAACAAAAACTATTTATTATACACCTGTGTTTAAAAGTGTAAAAACATAAAAAAACAACGTCCCTCTGGTGGAGTGATCCGCGGCTCGCTCTCCAGCGCCCGCAAGGATTAAAGCCGGCGCTCCTGGACTTCCTACCACCGCCAAACACCCCCCAGGTGGACACGACAAACTGATTCTCTGTGAAGCAAAGAGACGGTGAGGTAAATCAACAGATACAACTATATCTTCCAATAAACACACGCTGCCAGCAACACACTCAGGTCAGTGTCCTTTTTTTTACTTTATGCAAATGAGCAGCCTCTCACAACAAGTGGAGGATCACTTATCCTTCACGCCACAGCAGTGAGAAGCAAACTACGCAATTCTCTTTACAATTCCAGTACACTGTGTAACAAAACACCAAGTTACTATCAACAAGTACTTAAACACTTAATTACCTTTCGTGTGTGCTGACAGCATGTATCCTCACCCCTCCCTGCTTCACGGGCTCGATGTGTCAAACCCAGGCGCGGTCCTCAGCGTCTCACAAACGAACGTCACAAGGTCGCGTTCCCGGCAGTTCTGCTTGAATCACACATGACTTAAATGCAGAACGCCATCCAATTATCTGCTTCAGCTGCAAGTCGTCCAGCTTGCACGTGAGCACCAAGCACAGGTGCTTTCCATGATGTTGATGAGGGTGAAGACTCTTCAGCCAGCACCTTCTTCACAGACAAATCAGCCCTCATGCCACCTGGAGAGCAAAGAAAAGAAAAGAACACCAAAACATCCAGCCACGCCCCCCCCCCCCCCCAACACACAACAGAAAGAGTGGCTTCGTAAAAAGCATTTCAAGGTCCTGGAGTGGCCGAGCCAGTCTCCAGACCTCAACCCCATAGAAAATTTGTGGAGGGAGTTGAAAGTCCGTGTTGCCCAGCGACAGCCCCAAAACATCACTGCTCTAGAGGAGATCTGCATGGAGGAATGGGACAAAATACCCCCTACAGTGTGTGCAAACCTGGTGAAGACTTACAGGAAACATTTGATCTCTGTCATTGCCAACAAAGGTTATGTTACAAAGTATTGAGTTGAACATTTGTTATTGACCAAATACTTATTTTCCATCATAATTTACAAATAAATTCTTTAAAAATCCTACAATGTGATTTCCTGGATTTTTTTTTTCCTCATTTTGTCTCTCACAGTTGAAGTGATGAAAATTACAGACCTCTCTCATCTTTCTAAGTAGGAGAACTTGCACAATCAGGGACTGACTAAATACTTTTTTACCCCACTGTAAAATGTGAATAAAATATCTTAGGAATGATTCCAACAATTACTTGGTTTTGTTTTTCTTTGTAGACACAAATTTAAGATATTTCATGGTTTATGTGGTCAAGTTCATTTCTTTTGTTACGTTTGCTGTCACAGTTACAAATTGAACCCAAGATGCAGACAGCTGAGATGGGAGGTATGATTAAATGCCAGTCATTTATTGTCCAAGTCCACACCCATGAGCAGTCACATGAATACAAAATGTCCAAAATTGTGAAAACAACATCCAACCAATGAAATGGGAATCCATAGAAAAAAAGTAGAAGAAAATAAATACAACACCAATACTAAACCCGCAAACTATATAATGACTAGGAGACAGGGAAACAACTAAGACGGACAAAAGAACAAAGCAGCCGTCACCGATGAATTAATGAACCAGAGTGCTTACACCAAGGGAGCATTACCAAACAAACACAAGACAGAAACATAAGAACCCACAAAAACGTGGGACCAGATGAAGGCTTTTTACACTGATGCTAATTAGACAAAACACACTACAGGGGTGAAATGAGACAATGAGCAAAAACGCAACTGAAGAAATACATGAATAAAGTGAAAGAACAAAACAAAGATATACAAGAGTTACACAAAGTTGTGGAACTAAAAGACAATACGATAGATGAGAAACAGTTCAAACAATGATCAAGTAAACCAAGAGACAAATGCGGAAAGTTAATATGGATCTCAAAAGTAAACACAGTGCCAAAACAGGGAAACCAAACCCGATAAACCAAATAATATATACTGACAAACCCCACGAAGACAAAGACAGAGGGCCGAGGACAAGAACCAAGACTAAAAGACTACAGACACAGAAGACAGAACACAAGGACGACAAACACACGTGAGTGAACACAATGTATTTCAAACACACACATGCACACACACACACACACACACACACACACAGACAACAGGGACCCACACTGAGGACAGACAGCGGCGGGCACACACACGACAGGGACCCATATTGAGGACAGACAGCGTAGGACACACACACACAACTACACATTGAAAAACAGAACGCATACACTGAATATACACAACAAGACAGGACTGAACACAAATTTAAAAACTAGAAGCACTCGGAGAGCGCAAACCTCCGCCAAGGCCATAGGGTCACTGACGTCACATGGAATATCCTTTGGCAAAGAGACTTATTCCACGTCGTTTCACGCATCTACCGTCATGTTTCAGATTCAGTGGTTAAACAAATGCTAAATTATTGTTGTGTCGTAACTTAATTTTTGTTCAGCCTTTGTGACCTGTCTTCATGAAGTTAGATGCAAAAATGTTGAAATTGGCCCTATCCTGCAATGATAAAGAATCCTTAAAGAAATTACTGGATCCGGATTGTGTTCCAGATCATTACCAAAATTTAATGACTTCTAAGTTAGGCCAAGATACACCCCTGGTAAAAATTTCATTGAAATCCGTTGAGGATTTTTTGAGTAATCATGCTAACCAACCAACCAACCAACCAACAAACAAATTGCTGTGACCGAAAACATAACCTCCTTGGTGGAGGTAAAAACAGACCGGCAGAACTGACAACATTTTGTTAACATCCATTCCTCCAAGACCTGTAACACATTCTGAAAAAAGTTGGGATACTAGAGCTAGAAATGGTTACAAAATAATAATAACTAGAACCTCCAACTAGAACCTCCGCCAAGGCCATAGGGTCACTGACGTCACATGGAAATAAAAATTTCGTTGAAATCCATTGAGGACTTTTTGAGTAAACTTGCTAACAAACCAACCAACCAACCAACAAACAAACGGACGTGACTGAAAACATAACCTCCTTGGCGGAGGTAATAAATAAACCATGTCTATGTCAGACTGTAGGTAGGGGCTGCTCAGTGCTTCTCGGGACATTCTGACAAAAAACTCACTAATTCATATACCTTATATACAACCTCAGTCTGTTTGTCTATTTCCCAAATTTTTTTTTTTAGTGTACATTTTATTTTACATGCACATTTTTACTGTGAATTATTCATTGTTGAGTGTATATTTATACATGCCACACAGAGAGAGTGCAGCTCAAACTGAGGCCAGATTCCTTGTATTCTTGTGGATTCTTGGCGAATAAAGGCTATTCTGGTTCTGAGTCTGTCTGTTTGTTTGTAAACAGCCTGGAGCCCACAGTTTTTCATATATTGTTATGACATTTTTACTGAAGATTCATATCATGATAGGCAAGAACTGCTTGAATTTTCAAGGTCATAGGTCAAAGGTCAAAGCCTCTTTCATATTTGAGAGAGTTATGTAGGATGGTACCCTTTATTGACTGACAACGTTTGATCCGGATCTGATCCAGATTTTGTGGCCATTTAAATTTAACATTGAAAACCCCATATAATGTACATTTTACATTATATGTTAAATAATGTGCCACAATCACTCTCAGATTTGAAAGTGAGGTGCAGACTGGTACTCACTATCGCCTGACAAAGTTCAGTCTAGATCTGATCCAGATTGTGGATTTTGTGGATATTTGAATTTAATATTGACAAGTCCATTTGGTGTACATTTTACAATATATCTCATTCAAAAGTGCCTCAGTCACTCTTGGATTTACCTCCACCACCAAAATTGGATGGAGGTTCCAATTTTATGCGTGCTTATCTATCTTCCAATTATCAGTCAGAAATTAAGTGCCAAAAATGAATGACAAATTGTGCATAGCAGAAATAACCAATGTTCTGTGAAAATTATCTGAAAAAGAATTCAGAAACCTGACAACACCACAAAAAAATTTTTATTTAAGTGCATGAACTAAATACATACACCTGACATTTAGCTTGTGCAAAGTCACTTCTAACAGGATTTTGACCTTGAAAATTCTTCCAAAGTAAAATTTTTGTGGAATTGGAAGCTAGCATTGGCAGAGGTTTGTGCTCTACAAGAGTGGTGCTGTAGTTGGCTTTTAAGTAACTTTTTACATATTTGAGCAGCTTATGCTAATTGTTTGTATTTTAACTGTTTCTTCTTGTTGTTGAGGTGGTCAGAGTTGAGCTGGTTCTGCTGCTGATGAAACCTGAACTTGTGAAGCATCATGCAGTGACTTTGTTGTGATTTCACGCTATATAAATATAATAAAACTGAACTGAAAAATTGAAGGATGCTGAAGAAGGAGCCACCAGGTAAGAGGAGAAGAGGGAGGCCAAAGAGAATGTCTGTCGATGTGGTGATGGAGGACATGCAGGTGGTTGGTAACAGAGGAAGATACAGAGGACAGGGTGCTGTAACGACCCCTACAGGAGCCACCAAAAGAAGAAGAAGAAGAAATAGATTTGAATGAATGCTTAAAAGCACATCATGAGCAATTTGTGATGGTGCTACTCTTCAATTAAAGTAATTCCATTTTACAGCTCAGAACCAGCAGTGGATTTCTAACCCTCTCTGACAAAAGATCACCGGACTGCCAAAGCTTCAGGACCTAATCAGCCTCTTCAACAAATACTGTGGTTTCATTTTTAGTCATGAAGTGCAGTGTTTAAGGGCCCCTTCACACATAGTACGAATAAGTACAACTCAGGGCGACTCACAGCGGAACAGCTCATATAAGCAAACCACAAAAATATCGAGCTGACGGGCAGGCGTGCACAATGTCACTGCAACAGTTCGTGCACATGGGAACACAGTACAAGTGGCAGTGTGATGCGTAACCACAGCACACTGCTGCTGTGAAAATAATAAAAAAAAAATAATAATTACGTGCCACCCACGGGATTCAAACCTGCACTTTCCAAAAGCTCTGCTTGCCAGTCAGAAACTTTACCACTGAGCTACCATCGCTGTACTGTAAAAGGTGCGGGAAAGTGCCTCATATCAAGAAGGACATGGACGTATTTAAAAATAAAAATAAAACCACACACCATATAAAAACACTGCATTTTATTGAATTTCTCTTATACAAGTATGATCTGTCTGTTCCTCTATAGATGACCCATGATCACAGACGTACAGTCATGAAATGACATGAATGAGACGCAGGGCGCTGTTATCATGTCCACATCTGCTGGTGGCGTGTCCAGCCTGACATGCGTGTCTTGTGGATGGCGCACCACAGGGCAGACACCACATCATGTGAAACCGAGCTCACGTGGGCGACATGACATAGTTTTTTCTCTTCACATACTGTACCTGAAGCTCTTTTGGTTGACAGCCATGTGTGTAAACTTCCTTTTCTTCTGTTTTCTTCTCTGCTTTTTCTGTTCTGGACTGTTTTTGGTGTCCCTTCCACGTCACGGTGGTGAGATGGCACAGGCTGTCTTTTCCTAACTCCTCCCATGCACAATTTGACTCTACTGGGTAGTTCTGTTTTCTCCTTCTCATTTTCTTGACATTGTGTTGAGTGCACCCTGATCTCCTCTGTAGACTCTGGTGCCTGGTTTCCTCAGCAGTTTGGTCTCCTTGGCAGTCTGCTCTCCTCACTGGTGGGTTCAACTGAGGATTCACATCTTGTGTAAACTGTCTGGACGGTTTAGAAATATTCCAGCAAAGAAGAAATGTGGAGCTGTTTGGCATGCAGTGACCCTGTAGTCCAGAAGAGATCCAACAAGGCATTTGTCAAGGCACATTACAGGTGACTGCCCAGTTTATACTGCATTTGATTTGAAACTGCAGTCACACACGATATCATTTAAGTAAGGATTAAACAATGAGAAGCCATGCATTATACTGTTTGAATGCACGACACGAGTCTAAAACACCACGACGCGAAGTTAGTTAGTCTGCGAAGTGCATTCAAACCATATAATGCACGGCTTCGGGTTGTTTAATCTGGTTATACCATGGTCCCACACAGTGAGCTAACACACAAATATTTCTTTAAGTTAACAGAACTTGATAAAAATGCGTAAGTATTTGGGACTATTTTATGTCAGTCTCAAGATATTTTCATCGTTGGCAACCGTTCTCTTCTTCTTTCCCTTCTTCAATATTGTCCAGTTTGTCTGATGTTAAATCTTTATGCCATTGCTTTTGCCATTCTTTTTGTTTGCTCTCCTCCTCTTTCCATTCCTCAAACATTTTATTTTGGCCAAAAATATTAAAATTCACTTGGAAATCCATGTTTTATCACGTTTCTGTCATTCACCTGTCAAAACACAGCTGATCTGCGACAGCTGATTTGCTTGCTGTGGTGATGACCAGAGCGGAGTGATATTACAGTGACTTAACTCGCCGAACTACGTGCGCATATACACAAAAATAATGCACGCCAGTTAGACATGGAATTCTCACTGACCATGGTATAGCCTTAAAATAACTGGAGAAACAATTATCTCTTTTTTCCAAGCAGTAAGCTTTGATGGTCTCAGTTGAAGCCCATCTGGAGGTAGAAAACGTTCTAACAACTGTACAGGGGGTGAATTATTATTATTATTTTACTTCTTTGTTTAAGATGTTTTAAGCCATAAATTTATGTTTAACAAGAGCAATAGGAGAATTCTGACGCGATTCACGTCGTGACCTGGACTTTACCTGGATCTGGATTCCACAACACAATGCAACAAGAGCAATCAGATTTCTGACATCCGCCAATCCAGATCTGGATCACCTCCAAAATTTAGTGGAGTCTTCCATGGAATCAACTACTTTTCAGACAATCATTTCTGTTTTAGACCAATAATTGTAAACATGTTTCTTGTTTTTTTCTTTTTTAATTCTAAGTTGTGATCAAGGTCACCCAATGTGACAGGCTTTTTATTTTTCTTTTCAATGGCATTGTTTAAATTCAATATAACATTTCTACTGCTGACAAAGAACAATGTTTTTTAAAAGTGCATTGTGAAAAGAAAGTGCTAATATTTTGCACTGGAAACATTTGGACCTTAAATCTAACATTACTGTGGATGACTATGGAACTAAAGCAGTTTACCTGCAAACCTGAGCATCACAAAAATGAACAGCGAGATTCCATAAAAAATGACTCAACCTGTTCTTCCTCCAACATCTGAATTCAACCTTATAGTTCAACTGCAGGATGGTGACATCGGGTGAAATCAAGTGGTCTGTTTGCAGACTAACCGCTGGACTTTTCTCAAACTGCAAGTAAGCAAACTCAAAGTAGAACAAAGAAAACAAAGACCAGTGACTTGCGTAATGGGACACTTAGCAACAGCTGCCACTTGTAGATTGAATCTTTCAACAACGGCAACACAAAACAAACTACTCAAGGATGTGCATCCTCTAACAATCCCACCTCAAAGTTCACAGTCATGCAATATTAACGGTCTGAAAGCTTCAGTTGTGTGAGGGCCATGGAAACATGAGAGGGGTATGTCAATCAAAATAGATCTGGCAGTATTCCAACCTGTTATACCCACACACAAAGACGTTTCACACACTGTAAAATCTAACGTGTTGTTTCAATCTAAAAATACAAGTGAAAGGGCTGCCTTAAAATTTCAAGTTAAGTGAAAGAAAATAAGTTGTTATCTAGGTTAGATATTCCTTGTCAGGTAAACACCTGCATTAGTTTGGGTTGATTTATCTTTCATAATTGATTTAACTCATTCAGGTAGTTATTTGAATCTGAAATGGTCAGTTCTAGAAACCTTTTGTTTCAGTTAAGTTGACTTGGATTTGTCAGTTGATTTAACTATTTTGGGTAGTTGTCTGAACTAGCAAATCTGTTTCATTTTAATTAAAACTGTAAGTTGTGTAAACCTTTTGTGTCGGTCAACTTGACTTGGATTTATTAATTGATTGACCTGCTTGGTTGTGATTTGAATTTGCACACACACACACACACACACACACACACACACACACACACACACACACACACACACACACACACACACACACACACACACACACACACACACACTTAAATGAAATCGATTAATTTCACCGAGTGAAAGTTTTACCTCCGAAGAAACATGCGGTCGACAATGCCCTCCAACTTGCGTCCAAAATGGAGGAAGGGAGGAAAGGAGCACATGTTCACCCGCCCGCAGCTGCATTCCCACAATGCATTTCTAGAAAAGCATGATGATGCAGGTGTTTTTATCTCCAAAGTCAAGTTGACTTACATTTCTAATTCAGTTGGGCCTGGATTTTCAAATTAGCATTTATTTTGTAGTTGAGATGTTTTTAAACTAATAATTTCATGTTATTATAACAACCTCAGTAATCATGTGTCTTAATGACATAGAATAATATGTTAAGATAACAGACAAAATCACAATTTACAGGGCAGAGCAGCTCTATGTTTTGCACATTTTCATGATATTTAAAGTGAACAATGTGCTAGTGGAACACGTTGTATTGTTGAGCTGTAGCTGGAATCTTTTGTGCTACAATATATGTGCCTGATGTTACTCTATTTTACTCAGCAGGAAGCATTATTGTGATTTGCCACTACATAAATGAAGTGAATTGAATTCAACAGACATCCACACTATTTATCAAGACACAAGACTGATCCCTCAATCAGGTACTTTACATAGACCTGTAGACCCTGCATGATGTCACTCTTCAGTGCAGGGGTGCTGTGCATGACCTGGGCATGATGAATGAAGTCCGACCATACCGCCAATTTTAAGTCGAAACCCAAGCTAAGCTAACAGGCTAACCTCAGTTTGGGTGTTTATTAAATCATGTTTTTTGGGTACTGAGAGATGGCTCTCATAATGGTTTGATTTTGTGTGGGCATTAAAAATTATGAACTGCTTATTTCCATCGTAATTGTGGATGAACTAGACCTACCATCATGAATCTTGATGTTTCACCATACATGTCATATTACACTCACAGAAATATTTACCCTAACTTTTAAGATTTATGTAATTTTATTACATGACAAATTCCCATTTACTTTTTTTTTTTTTTAGATAATTTTAATACAAACATACCAAATAAACCTTACAAGATGTATATTCATTAGTCCTATTTATTTGAAATGCATAATCCTCAGCTTTATGTATTTAGTATTAATAAAATATAATTACTCTAAATCAATAATAATGACAGTATTTATTTAAAATACATACATACATACATACAGTATATTGTTTGAATTGCATAATAATTATGTTACCTTTGCCATTTATCTTGTATAGGTAACATAATTATTATGCAATTCAGACAATATACTTTATGCATTTTAAATAAATACTGTGATTATTATTGATTTAGAGTAATTATATTTTGTTAATACTAAATACATAAAGCTGAGGATTATGCATTTCAAATAAATAGGATTTATTACAGTAATGAATATGCATCATGTAAGGTTTATTTGGTAGGTTTGTATTAAAAGTATATAAAAAAAACAAAAGTAAATGGGAATTAGTCATGTAATAAAATTACATAAATCTTAAAAGTTAGGGTAAATATTTCTGAGTGTATTACAAATACTGATAATAAATTTCCCCTCAAAGTGACCATGCCCCTAATTATTCATAACTTTATAGCTGAAAACATCATAAACTAAGGAGTTTAACCCTCAAGTGACCAAGCTATTTTAGTGACTAATATGACAGAGTGGGGTTATTTATGACCCCATTGACTTTATATTGGACTACTTCTATATAAATTATTGTTTTAGGGTTCTTCATATTTATTTCACTCTCTAATATATTTGTCAATCATCCTTTATATCCTTACTCTGGGCATCAAGAAACAGTCTTGATGCTTGTGCAGCTGTAAATCTTGCTATTCTAGGTCTGTTGGCCATGCTTCCTTGCAAAACAGTAAAATATAAAGATTAAAGTTGGCAAATTATAAGCTTCAGTTTTGAAATGCGTGTTTAAAACACACATTTATAAAACACATATTTCAAAACTGAAGCTTAACTGTCAATAACAACACTGGAAACCATCTCAATTTGCAGCACAATGTATATCTGGTCACCCTAACTACTACCAGTTAATGCCATTTCTCACATGTGATTTACATTCATCGCTGTTGCTGTTCTTTATGTCTTTTATGCAATCTTCTGAGTTACCGTTGTAACCTGAACTATTTGTTTTGTCACACCATGAGTGTGAATGTTAGCACAGCTAATGACCTACCACCAGCACGCGCACAATGTCAGTGTTTAATGATACAGGGTGTGGTCTCGGTGTCATGTGGTGTTTAGGGGCATGAGAGCAGCCATAAAATTGAGGTCGTCTCCCAGTCTGTTATTGTTATAACAACCCACTTATCTCGATATAATAATATCAAGATTTCGTTTTACGAGATTAATGTTGTTTTGTTAGTTTGTTCAATCAGCCATTCATAATGTTGGTTAGGTCGGAGTAAACTAAGCAGCTAACAAGGTGCAGACACAATGGCAGACAATGTTAAGGGCCCCTTCACACATAACACAATTGAAGCCGACTAGCACACGAAGGAGGAATTGCATGCCAGTCATGAAAAATCGGAGCTGCCTCGAACACCTCATGCACCTGTCGCTACAACTACTTGCGCACTCCAGCGGCCGAAAGACAGAGCGTGCCCTGTGAGAGCCCATTCAATCCCTCTCGCGGCAGGTGTCGGCCAAATTCCAGGTGACACACATGAACATCCAACACCGCTCACTGGACAAAATGTGTGGCCATCCGTGCTGTTAGCATGAAAAAACTAACGTAACATTAAAAACACAGAGGCAGCAGCCAGTACGCCGCAGCACTACAAGCCAACAGTGTGACAAATACGCCACTTTCAGTCACTTATCACCAAAAATACGCTGTAACCAACGCCGTTTTGTCAGTTATTATGGCTCTTTTTGCCGTAATTAAAGACTTCCTCTTCATAACAGGTCTTTTCAGTAACAGGTCTTTTCAGCTCTCCTGGTATGACAAAGTGAACTGGCTGACTGGAAGTGCTGTGACAAAGAAAATGTACTGTTGGCCACACCTTTTGATGAAACCACCTCAGGGATGTCTTGTCTGGTCAAAATTGGGTTTTGGGGATGCCAGAGGCTATGATATAATTACATCTGTCACTGATAGGTGGCAGTACTTCACTTTCACTTCCATGTGGAGCTCGGAAAAGAATGAAGTACCCTACTAACTTCATGATGCTGAAGATGCTGACTTACCTGTTTTCGATTTTTATATGCGTCAAATTCCAGTGAGATTCATTTTTTTGAATTTCATCTGTTACAAGTTACTTTTAACATGATGTACAAGGCTGGATGGTACAAAATGTATTTTTTTTTCTCACTCTGTCATAACATGGTTTGGAATCAAGATTTCTCATCAAAATGTTTCACTGATTCACTTCATTACCGAGGCTTGGCAGATCTATAGGCATTATTCTGATTGAATAATGGTTGCAAACTAAAAGTCATGTTCCTATCTGTCAGCCACAATTCAGGTCTTTGCCAGATTTGTTGGTGCCAGAACCTGCTGATGACTACAAATTTATCCAAAAATCTTATTTTTTATATATATATATACTGTATTAAGTTTGTAGCATTTAAGGGTCAAACCAAATGTTTTAAATGTTGGGGATATAGGGGACACCCTATATATATATATATATATATATATATATATATATATATATATATATATATATATATATATATATATATATATATATATATATATATATATAGGGTGTCCCCCCAAAAAAAGACAACATTTAAAACATTTGGTTTGACCCTTAAATGCTACAAACTTAATACAGTGGTCCCTCGTTTATCGTGGGAGTTACGTTCTAAAAATAGCCCGTGATAGGCGAAATCCGCGAAGTGGCCAGCGTTATTTTTTACAATTATTATAGACGTTTTAAAGCTGTAAAACCCCTCACTACACACTTTATACACTTTTCTCAATCAGGCATGAACATTTTTTACTTTTCTCTTGTGTGTAAACACTTTCAAAGTTCAAACCTGAGTAGAAAAATAAGACCAACCTGTTTTCAGGCCCAAACATTTGTTTGAGAACTAAAAATAGAACATTTTCCTATAAACAATTATGATGGCTTTTAGAACTAACAAATTTAATTTTAACGATCAATGTACGAGGTTGGACACATAAGAAATTATTAATAGTGACTGACCAGTATTTCACAGTTCCTCTGATCGCGCCTCTTCGTCTTGGCGCCGCTGCTCTTTCACGTCTTTTTCCACTGAGTGACACCTCGCTGCAGGTGTCTTTTTCCGAGTGTAGAACACGGGTAGTTGTTGGCGCTCTTTTTTCTTCTGGGTGAGAAGATTCTTATAAACAGACATGCAGAACACAATACGCGTGCTCTCCCTTCGCGGTGTTGCGACCGGCTGCTTGATGAGGCAGTGGAACACAATGCACTGTAAAAAAAAAAGCATGCAAAATTGGACTAAAAAAATCTGTGAAACAGTGAGGCCGCGAAAGGTGAACCGCGTTATAGCGAGGGACCACTGTAATCACTTATGTTTCTTTTTTAGTTGCAGAGACCCTGAAGTTACCACCTCAGCTGGCTCCTTTCAGTACAAAGGAGCAGCGACTCTACTCCAAGCTCCCTACGGATGACCAAACTTCTCATCCCTATCTCTAAGGGAGACACCAGCCACCCTCCCGAGGAAGCCCATTTCGGCTGCTTGTAATTGCGATCTATTTCTTTCGGTCATGTAGGCTCTATATGACAGGCCCCTACGGCACACTATAAGGTTTACACATGTTCAACAATTTCTGGCAGAATTCATGGACCTGGAGAATTCATGAACCCTCCTTCACCCCCAGTACAGTTGTCAGGGAGGAGGAAACTATCTATGTATAGAGTTAAAACAGTTTTGTGTACCAGGCTATAAACATGTTTATATCTGTGCTAAAGTTTGACATTTTAAAATGGAGTTCAATGGGAAACTGCTCACTTTTGGAACTAGCCTCAAGTGGCCAGTCAGGGAACTGCAACATTTTCTTCTTAAGGGTCTGCCTCTTTTGGGAACAATGGAGCAAAGGTTGACCATCTGTTTTATATTTTTACAACCAGTCCATAGCAATTTTTTCCATGAGTGCTCAACCTATATATATATATATATATATATATATATATATATATATATATATATATATATATATATATATATGTGTGTGTGTGTGTGTGTGTGTGTGTGTGTGTGTGTGTGTGTGTGTGTGTGTGTGTGTGTGTGTGTGTGTGTGTGTGTGTAAAAGCTGCTCCACTGACTGGAAAGCCTGAGAAGAACACATGGGAGAACGAACTGAGCTAGGTGGTGAGCAATGATCCACACAGGAGTGGAATCCTTGAAAAAAAAAGCCAACAAACACAAAGTAGATCAAGCAGTAAAGAACCCTTCAAACCCGTCTGAAAAGCCTGGCTATGGGTCCAATACCTCTATCAAGCATTTTTCAAAACATCAATTATTACTGCTGTTATTAACTGAAAAACATGATGATTATTTTATGACAGTGATGGTAATTATTCATACGTTCTCAACTGCAAAATGCAGGTATGCAGCTGAGCAACATAACATTTGTTTGCTCAAGGGGAAATCCACTAATCACCTTGTGTCTTTGGGGAACCACCCAGAGCAACCACAGTTTTCAATTACATTTAATCTCCTCGATTCACCTCAGCAGCATAATAATGTGCAGGGAGGTTCCTTTAGACACACGCAACCATACCTGGCATTCTGTCGAGAACTGTGAATGATACAGAAACGATTACTAAAAAGAATTCTTCCATGTCTGTGATTCAGAGTGTGCAAACAGAACAGGAGGTGCTATTCAGACAGGTCCACTGTCAATCTGTAAATTAAAAGCCAAGTTCTTTAACTACGGGCACTATTGGCCTTGTAAATGTAATTTCCACCACACCATTGCCTTACAATATAAAGCGCCTTGGGGCAACTGTTTGTTGTGATTTGGCGCTATATACATGTGCTCTGATGTCACTGTTTATCTACATAGAAACTATCCAAACAATCTTTCATACAAACTGTTTAGGGACATTACAGTGTTGTGGTGGAAATTACAGCAATAGTGTGGGACAACTACATTTTGTTTAAAAAAAATCACAACAGTTGAATGACATTGAATACCCCAATTATGTTTTGATTATTTTACTGATATTTTATTCAGAGATATTTTAAAACATTAGAAAAAATGTTTCTTTACCATTCCTTTTTATCATTGAAGATCAAAAGTCTGGGTGTGGGACAAGCACAAAACGGCAATATTTGCATATAATGATGCTGAAAAAAGGTGAAAAAGTCATCATAGACTACTAGAACAAATTTCTCAACACACTTTCATTGTAAAGATAACTATAAAAGTGTGAAATTTCCCCTTTTTTCTGTTTTTCATACAATATGATCAAAGGACATAATAAGTGCCCGTAGTCTAAGAATCACCCATGTGTGCGTGTGGATGGCGTCAATCACAAACCCTCAATTGTGACTAGTCTCCCAGTTCCTGCCGGTGAAAAACATCCCCACAGCACGATACTGCCACTACCATGCTTCACTGTAGAGATGATGCCTGGCATTCACACCAGAGTTCTGTCTGGCCACTCTGTCATACAGGAACTGATTGGTGGATTGCTGCAGGTAGAGCTCATTGGGATCTTCAAAGCAGCAGAAATGTTTCTGTGCCCTTCCTCAGATTTGTGCCTTGACACAATCCTGGTGACTATCTGGAAATACACAGCTGTGCACTCTGCTGTGGAGGGTTTTTTTTTTTTAAAATTAGGGTTACAGTGTGCAGTAGTCACAATAGATGATCACAATAAGACAACAGATTTTATTAATACCACTCGCAGTGTACCAGGGCATCAACTCCCCAGTGTGAGATTATGCTGTCATTTGTGATATTTGTTTTTTATTTTTATTTTTTATTTTCTTCAATTTATACTGAAGAATACAGTTGTTTCCTTTATAGTTCAAACATTCACCACAGATTACTTTCTGTGTAATTAGTGGGAACAGTGATGCAATTATGTATCATGATATGTACTGAGCCCTGCGAGACTGCCATCCTGTCCAGTGTGTACCCTGCCTCACGCCCTATGACTGCACATGTGCTGAACTTGACATACCAAAACTTAACAGAGGTGATGGTCGAGTGGTTAAAGCACTGGGCTTGAAACCAGAGAATCCTCATTTCAAATCCCAGCCTGAGACAGAAAATCATCAAGGGTCCTTGGGCAAGGTCCTTAATCCCCTAGTTACTCCCGGTGTGTAGTGAGCGCCTTGTATGGCAGCACCCTGACATCAGGGTGAATGTGAGACATTTGTAAAGTGCTTTGAGCATCTGATGCAGATGGAAAAGCACTCGGCTGTATAAATGCAGTCCATTTACCATTACATTACATACCACAAGGATGACTGACATGGACCAGGGAAAGGACACAACAAATACTTACAAAGGGACAGACATACGAGGTCTATTAGAAAAGTATCCGACCTTATTATTTTTTTCAAAAACCATATGGATTTGAATCACGTGTGATTGCGTCAGACAAGCTTGAACCCTCGTGCGCATGCGTGAGTTTTTCCACGCCTGTCAGTTGCGTCATTCGCCTGTGAGCAGGCTTTGAATGAGGAGTGGTCCAGCCCCCTCATCGGATTTTCATTGTCAGGAAATGGCGGAATGATTTGGGCTTTTTTTCCATCAGAATTTTTTCAGAAACTGTTAGAGACTGGCAGCTGGAAACCATTAGAAAAATTTATCTGGCTTTCGGTGAAAATGTTACGGGCTTGGTAGAGAATAAGGAGTGTTACTGTCACTTTAAGGATGGCCCCCAGTGGCTGTGGGGCGCGACGCGCTCTGAAGCCGCCATCGACAGGCTGAACGACCATTTCATTTCTAAATGGATGGCTGTCTGATCCGTGACCATCGTGTGCCATTTCTCTGGTTATCACAAGAGCTGGACATCAACCATTTTCTGGCAGATTTCACTTTTAACAAGAGATTTTGTCATGGAAAGCCCAGCGGAGGCTTCACGCGTCACGATGGTTTCGCTACTGGAGCGAGACAAAACCACCTCCGTTTTGGTCTTACAGGACAGCTTTGAGATGGCGTTCAGACAGCTGTCGGTGGTTTTTCCATCGAGTGATTATCCGAGAAATTGTGGATGTGCCTGGACATGCCAGAACATGTCCCGTGAGGCTTCATCTCTCTTTCCATGACAAAAACTCCTGTAACAGTGGAATGTGCCGTTCATTTCCAAACTGGACGCTGTGTTTTATCCGGGATGTCGACTAGCACAGGAATTGTGAAAAGACGTGGACATCAGCACTTTTTCGGCACATTGAGACAGACGTGCGGAGGAATTCCGCGCAGGGGGCTATTCAAACGGGCCAACTAGTAACATATCACTCCTGAAAACGATCTTTGGCTTTTCACGTGAGGTAAATCTGCCCTACAATTGGATTTTGGAAAACCATGTGACTGTGAACCAATTCCAATTGGACACCCACTTTGCGCATGTCATCACACAGCTTCTATGAGGAGTACAAAGATGGCCGATGGCTGGCTCGAAAGTCCGCAGAGTTAACTTTTCAGCAAAAAAAGAGTAAGTTTCTATCTCATATCATTCAAAAGTTATTTATAATTTAGTAAAGCTTGGTCTTAGCCGTCATATACGATGGCGTCGGCCCCAAAGGGTTAAAAAAAAACTGGCGGCTGCTGCTGCTGCTGCTCGCTCTCCCCTCAAACTCTGTCATAATTGTGTCATAAACCAGTCACCATTTGTTTTATTATACATCTGTGTAGTTAATAAAATTATCTTCACGGACGATTCATTCGCGTGCGCATGTGAAAAAAAAACTGGCTACTGCCACTGCTGCGGTGCTGCTACTCGCTGTCCCCTCAAACTCTGTCATAATTGTGTTATAAACCAGTCACCATTTGTTTTATTATACATCGGTGTAGTTAATAGATAAAATAATCTTCATGGACGAGTCGTTTGCGCGCGCATGTTAAAAAAAAAACTGGCTGCTGCCGCTGCTGCTCGCTCTCCCTTCAAACTCTGTCATAATTGTGAAATAAAGGAAAAAAGGGACATAAGTCCTGCTCACAGGCTGGCTGACAGACACAGGACATGTCCACATCAAGTATAAACTCCAGACATCTCCACGTCACTACATATCCAGTCCCTGATTGGTCATTGTGATGTGACAAGATGATAAAATTCAGATTTTTCAACTTGGGGAGGAGGGCAACATGAAGCGATATCGCACCACAAACGCACCAATCACTCAAAATTGCTTCATTCACGTCACTTCATTGGCGTCCATTGCGTAGCATTGCCTGGCTTGAACTTTTGTGGCACCACAATGCATCCTTCCATAGGGATTACATGGCAACTTGTCGATGCTGTCGCTCGCATGTTGTCCAGTGTGAACACAGCATTAATATACGTATGGTGTTATTTCATGTAGCGCTTGTTTGTATCAAATGCCAGAAAATGAGTAAATTAGATAGCAGCTAATGCTACAGACACAGCTTACCCATTTGGCTCACTAGCATCTGCCGTAGCTTCTTCAACAGAGCGTTGTAGCCCAACCATTTCTCTGGGTAAGGATGCAGTGGTGTGGGTTTTTTTCTCCACAAAATGAAAAGAACAGACGTAGGGACGTTTGGGTGGATTTTTCAAATTCAGCACCTTTAGACAGCACCGGAGATCCTCATCTTTCAATGGAGGAGGGAACAAGTTAAATGCTGGTTCCAGTTGTTGTTGCACCCACGAACTGAACTGCTGCTCATGTTTGGACACTTTTAACATAATGTGTTCCCACATAGCTAATCCAACCCAGTCACACCGCAAGTCATGATTCAGCAGCACGAAATATACATTAATCTACTGGTTTGTGATATTGTGACAAAACGCACCTCATTTACATCACAGCAGCACAAATTCATTCTAATTCATTCCGTGATGGCTGCACGAAATTAAAAGTGAAGTGGCGGGGTGGGGGTCAGGTGGTTAAGGTTAGGGTTGGGGGTAGGAGTAGGGTTAGTAATAGTGAGTTAAAAAAACACCCTTCACGAAAATTTGAATCATTTCGTGACGGGATCACGAAAAGAACGTGAGACTGGGCTGAACTAATCATTAGACGCAGTGACAAACCGGAAGTTGTTTGACAGAATGGAGCCGCCCTCCCTGACTTAATGAATAAGGTGAATAATGATTTGAAATGGTCCAGAATGTAATCATCAACATTCATTGTTCAGTGTTGTTTGCTAATATCCTTAAATTCCAAAAATATCCAAAAATATTAGTCCTATCAATG
The DNA here is from genome assembly GCF_902500255.1 of Thalassophryne amazonica. Lineage (NCBI taxonomy): Eukaryota > Metazoa > Chordata > Actinopteri > Batrachoidiformes > Batrachoididae > Thalassophryne > Thalassophryne amazonica. Next base: position 32,195,117 of record NC_047108.1, on the reverse strand, counting down.
TTCTGTTTTGGTGGCATTCTTCCTTGACCCAAAATACATAATCATACCAAACGGCAAGTGTCAACTCTCCCCAGTTTCTCCACAGTCAAAGCCACACACACATAAGGCCACTTCAACTTTAAGTGGACAAAATTTTTTGTGAGCAGCAAAATGGTTTCATGCCGACAAAGAGTAGGTTTTTAAGACTTTTATATAGCTAATACATCTCTTCACATGTTGGTATTGGCCAATAAACCCAAACACATTTACAATTAATGACATAATGTGTAGCCAAACTTTCCCTCTCATTCAGTTGCACAGGGGTGGGGTGGTAGCCATATGGTTAGTGTGCTTCTTTCCAGTGCAGAAGGTTACCAGTTCAAGTCCACCCGTGCCCATTCTCCACGTAATGTAGGGTTGTGTCGGGAAGGGTGTCTGGTGTGAAACTTGCGCTAAATCAACATGCAAACCCATCTCAGATTTGATGTAGAGACCCTGAGAGGAAACAAGGGAGAAGCTGAAGGGACTTTATTCAGTTGAAGAATTGCTCCATAATGCGATATCTACCAAGTTTGAAGAGAGCGGAAGGCTTTGTAATTCATAATCCTGACAACAGTATTGGGAATTTTATTTCCTTTACCCCAGACTTAGCACTTTCTCTCATATCAATTTTTTTAGTCATGAGATCAATACATGAGCTATGTCTTTAGTACATAGCAGGTTTTGGTGAGTCTACAGCACTTCACGTGTTAACGTTGATCATTTTATAGAGATTTATTATATCTCAAAAGATTTGTACTTTTCTTGTCAAGTGCTGTTGACTGGGATCCTCATTGTCAGCTGGCCTCTGATTGGCCCGTTCTACTTCTGCGTATCAATGGAGCCAGAAATTAAACATGGCCTGTTTTGCGAACCCAAACTTTGTGTTTTGAGGTAGGATAGAAACACTTTTACATACATAAGTACATTAGTAGGATGGAGTTTCAGCTCTGTAATATATTTTTTTAATTAGTATGATGGATATTTAGAATTATGTAAACATAAAGGATACTATCTGTTGATGAAACAACCAAAACCATCTACATGCTGCTGCCCGACTGTGTATAACAGTGGGCATATATATTTTCCCTGCCCCCAACCCCCACACCACCCCACTGCTATTCTATTCTGCTATTTTGTTTTCTCTGCCTCATCTAGAAGGTCTTGAAAGTGGCAGTGAAAAGACAGCATCCTGTCTCCAGCAAAGACACCCTGGATATTAAAAGCAGGCTTTGCGTATTCCTCTTTAAAAGAGCATTGTATTTCACTGGCTTAGCGCCAGAGTCAGCCACACCTTGATAAAGAGCTGCCATTTGATCAACATACTGTGCAGAGTGCCACACGGTGGACAAAGGAAACAGTCTTGTTTTACAGCCCTGCCGACCTCATGCTACACCATCTGCCAAGAGGCCTCCAACTCATGAGTCTAGCTGAAATACACCTAGAAACGTGTACAAGTGTATGCTTTGTGTTCCTGTTGTTATTGCATTACCACAGTTTAATACAAGCATTGGTGGCTTTGCAGGAATTTGGACTGAAAAAGACATCATGATTTTATTTTATTGGAGCAAGGTAAATAGCATTGGGTCAATGAATTACAAGACAACAAGGCCACTAGCAAATTGATGGAGAGGAGAAAGGGAGACATATTGTGTGTGCAAGAAACCAAGTAAAAGGGAAGTAAGAGCAGGAGCACAGGCGGTGGGTTCAAGTTGTATCATAGTGAGGATAGGAAGAAAAATGGTGTTGGGGTCATTTTAAAGGAAAAGCATGTTAAGAGTGTGTGTGTTGGAGGTTAAGCGAGTGTCTGACGGTGATAAGTGTGAAGTTGGAAATTGAAGAGTCGATGATGAATATTATTATGATGAAGACTGGAGTGAGTTAGATGAGGTGGTGGAGAGTGTGCCCAAGCATGAAAGAGTGGTGATAGGAGCAGACCTCAGTGGTCATTTGGTGAACAGAACAGAGGTAATAATGAAGTAATGTGGAAGGACAGATGGTAGTTGATTTTGCAAAAAGGATGGGAATGGCTGTGGTGTACACGTACTTTAAGAAAAGGGAGGAACACAGGGTGACATATAAGAGTGGAAGAAGGTGGACACAGGTGGACTACATTCTTTGTAGAAGATGCAAGCAAAAAGAAACTGGAGATTATAAGGTGGTGGCGGGGAGAGTGTAGCTAAGGGCCCCTTCACACATAGTGTGAATTTGGTTGATTTGCGCTTAAAGTGCGCATGAAGCAGGAATCGTGTGCAAAATGTGTAAAATCACAGCTGCCTTGTACAAGTGTTACTACAACTATGTGCGCACACCAGCGGCTGAAAGACAGCCACTGTGCGAGTGTGTTATCTTTAGTAGTGTCACAATGAACCCAAATATGCAGGCAGCCACCAAGCAGGAGCTAAGGTGAAAACACAGGTGATTTGTCTGGCCAACAATACATGAATCCAGCCCAACAAACTGTGTGGGAAATGTGGGTGAAAGGAGTCTAAAACAATACAAAAGGACATCCAAAAAGAAGAGTACCACAATGACCAAAAAGACAAAAACTCGATACTCAGTGTACTCAGTGACAACATGGGAGAGAACCAACGCAAAGAAACTGGCGAACAAGCAAGGAAAAGTTGCAGGCTTAAACACACAGGGGAAATGAACAAACGAGCAGCAGGTGTGGAGTGTGAATGACAATAGGGGAGAGCGGGTCGAAACACATGTGCGGAACTGAATATGCAAAAGGTGACTAAAACTAAACAGAAGCTCAAGGGTTAGTAGAACAAAAACATAAAGATAACAAAATACAACCTAAGGACATCACAAAACCAAAATACAAAACCAAGTACAAAAAAACAGAAGGCATAAAACAAACATGGAACTCAAAAGTGTAAAAAGTGCAAACAGGGAAACAAAGCATGATAAACCAAAGAGCACATAATGAAGACCTAAAGATACACAAGACAGAGACATGGACAGCTCCCGAAGACAATGACAACAGACATGGACACACTACAGACACGGACAGGGGACAGACCACAAGGACGACAAACACGGATGATTAGCAAAGACACTGGCGAGAACACAAAGAATACTAACAAAATGATACTGACAGAAGACAATGAAAAGTAAAACATAAACAAAGACAAAGGGCTAACCACAGAGACAGACAGGGGACAGTACACCAAGAACACTAAGAAGAGGACATATACATGGATAATGAGCACACCATAACACATTGTGTGTTTGTGGATTTAGAGAAAGCTTATGACAGGGTGCCAAAAGAAGAGATGTGGTATTGTATGAGGAAGTCTGGAGTGGCAGAGAAGTATGTTAGGGTAGTGCAGCACATGTACAAGAATAGTGTGACAGCAGTGAGATGTGCAGTAGGAATGACAGACTTATTCAAGGTGGAGGTGGGATTACATCAAGGATCAGGTCTGAGTCCTTTCTTGTTCGCAGTGGTGATGGACAGGTTGACAGATGAAATCAGACAGGAGTCTTCATGGACTATGATGTTTGCAGATGACATTGTGATATGCAGTGAGAGTAGACAGCAAGTTGAGTCTAGCCAGGAAATGTGGAGATATGCTCTGGAAAGCAGGAGAATGAAAGTCAGTAGGAGCAAGACTGAGTACATGTGTGTGAATATGAGGGAGCCCAGTGGAAGAAGTGGTGAAAGTAGATGAGTTTAAATACTTGGGGTCAACTGACTGTCCAAAGTAATGGAGAGCGTGGTAGAGAGATGAAGAAGAGAGTGCAGACAGGGTGAAGTGGGTGGAGAAAGGAGGCAGGAGTGATTTGTGACTGAAGAATATCAGCAAGAGTGAAGGGGAAAGTTTACAAGACAGTAGTGAGACCAGCTATGTTGTACGGCTTAGAGACGGTGGCACTAACAAAAAGACAGGAGGCAAAGCTGGAGGTGGCAGAACTGAAGATGTTGTGATTCTCTTTGGGAGTGACAAGGATGGACAATATTAGGAATGAACATATCTGAGGGACAGCTCAGGTGGGACAGTTCGGAGGATGGAGCCTGTAAGGATGGAGCCTGTTTGGCCTCCCACGTGAGGATGGGAAGCCAATGAGAAGATTTATGGATGTGCAGGGGGAGGACATGTAGGTGGTTGGTGTGACAGTGGAAGATACAGAGGACAGGGTGAGATGGAAATGATAAATCTGCTGTGGTGACCCCTAAAAGGAGTGGCTGAGAAAGGAAGACTTTAGAAAACAACAGGTCAAAGTGTCTTCGCACCAGGTTGCCCATCAAATCTGACCAAACACAGAAGACAGAATACTTAAATAGTTCAAGGCTGTGTAATGTGGTCTTGCATTTTGAATAAATTAAACTCAATTTTTGATTGGCTTCAACTGATTGTATATTAAGTAAGTAAAATGTCAAAGCATAACTTAAGCACAACTTAAAAGAATTAAGTAATTATTTATGAAACCATTAGTATTAGTATGGGTGGTGGCCCAGCGGTTTGTTTTGGTGCAGAAGGTTTGCAGTTCACACCCCACTCTTGCCACATTTCTCCATGTTATGTGGAGTTGCATCAGGAAGGACATCCAACTTAAAACTTGTGCTCAATGTGCAAATTCACCTTAGAACTGCTGTGGCGACCCCAAGTGGAAAACAAGAGAGCAGCTGATGTGACGTACTTTTACTTAATGAACACTTCGGTTTAATTGGAATCACGATGTATAAGTAGCATATAATCGAAACTTTTAAGTTCCAAGAACAATTGACTTTTAAGTTTATGAATTGATTGCCTCAGTATTTTTGAGTTCTGCTAACTTATTCAGGCTTACAGTGTGAGCTAGTGCTAGTAAGACACTGCACTATGCTATCACCTGCAATACAGCCAGAGATGCTACCTGTGGCAAACAATTATTGTTGGAAATAAATAGAAACCTGACCACAGAAAAACTGTCACAGAGCAGTCTATGGCACAATGAGTCCTTGTTGATCAAGCCCCCAGGCCAGTTGCATCACTAAAAGCTGCATTACTTCAAGCCTCATTAGACACTACTGACACCTACGTACTTGCAGTGGTGGGCACAGCTAACCAAAACGTTAGCTTTGATAACTGAAAAGTTATCTTTTTTAACACTAAACTGCCTATAAACTTATCAGAAGCTACAGATAACTGCTAACTTTAAATTCTGCCTCCCATACATTCGCAGCTACTAAGAAGCTGACTTTGAGTCTAAACACCGCCAAAGCTTCTAATAAAACCAATGGTGATCAAAAACCCAAACAGCCAATGAGCCAGTGCTTGTCTTTGTGTACTCTGCCCCCTGCTGTAGGAAAACATCATTGAACCTGACAGGATACAGAGGTCCTGCGATGAGGCAGAGGTCTTGAAATGGAAAGCAGGATTGAATTATGGTTTTGCTTTAAAAATATAAAAAAAAGAGAAATCACTTCACACATCCCTTGACGACAGGTGTGTGAGAGAAGGCACAAAAGCTACTAAACAAGAAAACAAAAACTCTCGATAGGAACGATAGGAATTATCCAGTAGCTGTTCATTTCAATGATGCACATCATAATGTAAGCACCCTTCATTTTGTGGCATTGAACAGGTCCCTCCTCCCTTTAGAGGGGGAGACCATGATAAACTTTTGAAAAAAGAGAGGCCTACTGGATTGAAACATTACAAACTTTGGCACCTAAGGGGCTTAATGATGAACTGATTCTCAATATCTTTTTATGACATTTTTATATTATGAATGAATGATGAATGATGAATGATGAATACTTTATTGAGCAAGTTAAAAACATTTATACATTGCACACATTCATCTTTGAAAATCCGTACATTACTCAAAGGGAGTAGAATGAAGTAAAACTTATATTTTCTACCCCCTTTCACGTTTTATTTTCGACTACGCAGACAAGAATAAATAAAAAAAGAGATCATATATACCTATATAAACACACACCTTGCATTATACATATCAACATGTATTTACATAAATACACTACCTCTATACACAAATACCCTTGCATACACCAATACACACACTAGATTCAATGAGATTTGACAGTATAACACTTTTAACCCACATACATGCACCCATGGGCACCCAGCCCATGCATGCATGCACGCACATTTACCTATATTCAATTAAACTTGATGATATATTAATTTTTTTTTCCCCCACACACATGTATCATGGGCAACTCGTGTGCATTCATATTTCCCATACGTTCGTCATGCCCAAATAATATAACAGTTTAGATCCACAAACATGCACACCTGTATGTATACTAAGAATTATGTTATTCAGTTTCATATTTTTTTAATATTTTGAGTTTTAAATTTCTTTTGAATTGATGTACTGTAGTACATACTTTGATGTCCTCAGTTAGATTATTCCATAAATCCACCCCATGTGTTGTGTGTTGGGGGGTTTGGCTGGACATTTGGGTGTTCTTTTCTTTTCTTTGCTCTCCAGGTGGTATGCAAACTGATTTATTGTCTGTGGAGAAGGTGCTGGCAGAAGAGTCCTTCACCTTCATCAACATAATGTGCAGCACCTGTGGATGGTGCTCACGTGCAACCTTAAAGACTTTCAGCTGAAGCAGATAATGAGATGGCGTTCTGCATTTAAGCCATGTGTGATTCAAGCAGAATTGCCGGGAACTCGACCTTGTGATGTTCGTTTGTGAGACGCTGAGGACCGCACCTGGGTTTGACACATCATGCCTGTGAAGGAGGACGGGTGAGGGACACATGCTGTCAGCACACATCAGAGGTGATTGATTGTCTGAATAATCGTTAATAGTAACTTGGTATTTTGTTACGCAGTATATTTGAACATTGATGAGAATTGTGCAGCTCGCTTCTCACTGCCGTGGCGTGCGGACTGATGATCCTCCACCTGTTGTGAGAAGCTGCTCATTTACATAAAGTTTAAATTCAGACCTGAATGTGTTGCTGATAGTCTGTGCCTTTGAAGGATATTAGTTGTAACTGCTGACTTACCTCACCTTTTCTATCCTTCGCAGAGTCGGTTTGTCGTGTCCACCTGGGGGGTGTTTGGCGGTGAACGTGGGTCCAGAAGCGCCGGGATTCGATCCTTTTGGGCACTGGAGAGCGTGCCGTCCTTCACTCCGCCAGACTGACGCAGTTTTACGTTTGTACACTTTGTATTGCACAGAAGGGGGAAAAATAAACTTGTTTTGTTATTGGAACTGCTTTCTGGTTGTATTACCGCTGGGTTCCGTCAGACGCAGGTCCGTTCCTCCACCCGCGTCGACACATAACAGTAGTTCCCGGCCATTCCATTATGGACCCAGCGGCAGAGGCAGTTCCGTTTGCCGAAAGAGTTCAAGAACACTTGGAGAAAATATGGGAGCAATTACAGCATCTCGCAAACCAAATTAAACAAACAGATGCCCGTGTTACGGAGCTTGCAGCGCAAGCCGTTCCGCTTCCTGCTGCTCCAGCTGCGGCACCATCGATACCGGTGCAGATAACTCCGTCCCCCAGAGATTCGGCGTCCGAACCGATTATTTGTCATCCGGAGCCTTATGCGGGAGACGCTGAAGCCTGTGCTTCGTTTTTGATGCAATGTTCTCTGGTTTTTGCTCAGCGACCGGCTTCCTTCTCTTCTGATGGTAGCCGTGTTTCATATGTGACAAATTTGCTCCGAGGTGACGCCTTAGCTTGGGTCACTGCGTTGTGGAGTAATAACTCGCCATTGTTAGGATCCTTTAAGGATTTCTCCCGGGAGTTCCGACTGGTTTTTGACCATCCGGTGAAAATGAATACCGTTGCCCAACGGTTGCTGAATCTCAGGCAGGGGAGGCGGAGTGCGGCGGAGTATTCCGTGGATTTCCGGATTTTTTTCTGCTCAGTCCGGTTGGAATGCCGCAGCTTTACGAGGAGTGTTTGTGGATGGTTTAAATGAGTCATTAAAAGACGAGCTAGCAGTCCGTGACGAGCCAAACGATTTAGATGAGCTAATATCTTTGGTGATTCGTCTAGATGATCGGATGAAGGAGCATGGACGCGAGAGAGGGCGGCCATCAGAACGGGTTTTTTCGTCTCGGGGCTTTCCCCGACACAGATCTGGGCTGCCTCTTCTTCGCCCCACTGAGACTCCTCCGACGGGACCTCTGGCTCCTCTTGCAGATGAGCCAATGCAGCTCGGACGAGCTGAAGCCGCTATATTGCCCCGTCATATAAGCGTCAAGAAAAATAGTGGTGACGTCTCTCCAGGTGTTCTGGGACAGGCAAAATAATACACACACAAAAAAAAAAAAAAAAAAATTGTTTGGGCTAATGTTTTTTTTTTTCTGAAAGAGGTTATAAATTGTTTGGGGAGTCAGAGGCGTTTCTGGTGGAGTGAACGACAGGCGGTTCGAAGCCCGTCTGGACTCAGTTGATCGTTGTTTTTTTTATGTGTATTTAGGTATTTTCTGTTTGGGTCTGGGGTCGTTTTGTTTTGTTGTTTTTTATTTCCCTACTTCCCTAACCCCAACCTCACTCGCCCCAAGACCGTTCGTCTTGTGGGTTGTGGGGTGGTGCAGGTTGGTCACGCTGAGCATTTTCAGAAGACCTCTGCACCTAGGGGGGGGGGTTGTTAGGGGTGTTTTTTCTGGTTTAGTTAGGGCCCGGTTCCACTCCAGCCTCAGTGGGCCTTTGTACCGTTCGTCATTGGTGTTGCCGGGGTGTGGTGCAGCGGGAACATACCTCAGTCGGAGGGGTGGGCCGATCTGTTGCCGTTCGCCATTTCGGTAGTTCCACCCCTCCCGATAGGCTGGGGTATGGTCGGGTTGAGACACCGGACGTATTTCCGGTTTTCCGCTGCGCCTTGGGGTTGGGCCGGGTTAGTTTTTCCTGTTCCCTTCCCCGGCTTGATGTTTTGTGCCATTTGCCGAAATTGAGCCGCCGAGAGGCTCTGGGAGGGATCTGGGGTCTTTCGGGGTGCTGGGGAAGGTAACAGGGTTTATCGGTTGTTTTATTTGCCCGGGGTTGTTTAATGTAGTCCTCCGGGGGTTGGACTTTTGTGTTTTTTGTTTCCTTCCAGGTTCCACCTCCAGGGTTGATGGGACAGTCCTCTGGGGGGGAATTGGCTTGTGGGGCCGACTAGCCAAGTGTGGCCGGGTCTGGGGTTCCTGGGTTGTGGGGAGTGTGCCTCCTGGGGTTTGATGGTACGGTCCTCTGGGGGGCGCCGTTTGCTCCATGTGTACTTGGGGACCTCTGTGGGATTCCGGCTTTGGCTATTCCTCCTGGAATTGGCGGTGAAAGCCTTCTGGGGGGTGTTGGGCTCTGCAGGTCATTCTGGGGGAGTTATTTGTTATTTTCTTTGTGCATTTATGTTTGTATTGTGTTTGTGGGGCTGTGTTGGGTTTTTGCATTTGGGAGTTTTTCTTTTCTTCCCGGGGTTGGATGGGACGGTCCCCTGGGGAGGTTTTGGGTGGGTTTTATGTTTTTTCTTGTATGTTGGGTTGTATCAGGGACTGTTTTGGGGTTTTTGTTTGAAGCCAGCCGGCCTTCCAGCTGCGGTGCCCTGTCCTGCTGTCCGCGGAGGACCTTGGGAGCGTTACACTGTCTGCTTCCTGACGAGGACCCTGGAGGGAAAGTGCTGTTCTCGGGCCTGGTCTGTTCGGTCGCCGGGAGGCTTCCCGTTAAAGGGGGGGTACTGTTGTGTGTTGGGGGGTTTGGCTGGACATTTGGGTGTTCTTTTCTTTTCTTTGCTCTCCAGGTGGTATGCACACTGATTTATTGTCTGTGGAGAAGGTGCTGGCAGAAGAGTCCTTCACCCTCATCAACATAATGTGCAGCACCTGTGGATGGTGCTCACGTGCAACCTTAAAGACTTTCAGCTGAAGCAGATAATGAGATGGCGTTCTGCATTTAAGCCATGTGTGATTCAAGCAGAATTGCCGGGAACTCGACCTTGTGATGTTCATTTGTGAGACGCTGAGGACCGCGCCTGGGTTTGACACATCGTGCCTGTGAAGGAGGACGGGTGAGGGACACATGCTGTCAGCACACATCAGAGGTGATTGATTGTCTGAATAATCGTTAATAGTAACTTGGTATTTTGTTACGCAGTATATTTGAACATTGATGAGAATTGTGCAGCTCGCTTCTCACTGCCGTGGCGTGCGGACTGATGATCCTCCACCTGTTGTGAGAAGCTGCTCATTTACATAAAGCTTAAATTCAGACCTGAATGTGTTGCTGATAGTGTGTGCCTTTGAAGGATATTAGTTGTAGCTGCTGACTTACCTCACCTTTTCTATCCTTCGCAGAGTCGGTTTGTCGTGTCCACCTGGGGGGTGTTTGGCGGTGAACGTGGGTCCAGAAGCGCCGGGCTTCGATCCTTTTGGGCGCTGGAGAGCGTGCCGTCCTTCACTCCGCCAGACTGACGCAGTTTTACGTTTGTACACTTTGTATTGCACAGAAGGGGGAAAAATAAACTTGTTTTGTTATTGGAACCGCTTTCTGGTTGTTTTAGCGCTGGGTTCCGTCAGACGCAGGTCCGTTCCTCAACCCACGTCGACACATAACACCATGTCTCGTAAGGCACATTTGTTTCATTGTTGTACGAGCATACTGTTTTTTTAAATGATATTTCCTTCTTAGATTGTAATCTCCCTCTCTTTCACTAAACAATTTTTGGAGGTTATCTGATAGTAGGTTTTGTTTCACTTTAAAAATAATTTGTAAAGTTTTAAATTCTGCAAGATCTCTAAATTTTAGTATTTTGGATTGTAAAAACAGTGTACTCGTATGATCTCTGAAGCCTACATTATGGATGATTCTTATTGCCCTTTTCTGTAACTTAAAAAGTGTGTCTACATTACTTTTATATGTATTACCCCATACCTCAATGCCATAGCTAATATATGGTAATATTAATGTGCAATAAATAATATATAAGGACTCCTGATCTAAGAAATGTTTGGCTTTCCCCATTATGGAAATACTTCTGCCCATTTTGGATTGTATGCTAGCAATGTGGGGTTTCCAGCACATCCTGTGATCAATTATTATTCCTAAAAATCTATGTTGGTTAACCCTTTCAATAGGAACCATGTCAATTTTAAGATTTACTTTTGTTTTCATTTCTTGGTTTCCAAAGAGCATTAATTTTGTCTTTGAAATATTAAGTGACAATTTATTACTATCAAACCAATTTTTTAATTTAATAATTTTTATTTGCATTTCGATCACAAGTTGTTCCAGGTTTTCCCCAGAACATACTATCGTTGTGTCATCAGCAAAGAGGATAAATTTCAGTTTTTCAGAGATGAATTGCAAGTCATTAATATAAATTAAAAAAAGTTTAGGTCCTAAAACGGACCCTTGTGGAACTCCACAATGTATCTGTTTAAACAAAGATTTATATTCTCCTATTTGTACATATTGTTGCCTGTTGTTTAAATAAGATTGGAGCCAATTTAGTGCAATTACCCCTTATGCCAATTTTTTCCAATTTACGTAATAATATGTTGTGGTTAATAGTATCAAACGCCTTTTTTAAGTCAATGAAGATCGCCATTGTATGTTTCTTTTGGGGATCTACTGTGTCCTATGGTACACGCTCCATTTCCTCTGTCTAGCTTATTTATTGAGGCAGGTCTCTTGACAAGTGTGTATGTGTGTATGTATATTGAGCTGTCTTATATATCCATGTTTTTTATGTATGTAATACGTTTCATTGTGGTATATAGGTATATATCTATTTTATATACATTATTGTATGAGTTTTATGGATGTGTATATTAAAAAGGTTATGTTTTTTCTATGACAACATCCTGTGACGTAATCAGCCACACCCTATTTAAGATGGCTTTTCATTCATGGAAATTATGGCCGAAACTTTGCATGATTAAATTCACCTTTGTGTTGCAAGTGAGGCAGTGTGCAAGAGTTCTTTTGTTTTCTTTTTTGTTTGTTTGTTTTCTTTTGCTTTAAAAATAAAATTATTCCAGATAGAATAACTACATTAATGTAAACTCTTAAAATGTACAAAGTGATATATAACACATATCTGTTAATTTTAAAATAATGCACTAATTCTGAAGATTTGAACATTGACACATAGATGCCCAAAGGGGATTATGGGTAACTAATCCTCCGCTCATACTGATTGGTTGATTCATTCATTCTGTGTAAAAACCAACACAACTGAATCAATGTAACGTGTTGGTGTTTACAAATAAATGTGCTTTTGTAAAATATGTCATTTTTTTTCATTCGGTGCGGTGTTATAACAGATCAATCAGTTGCTCCGTGAGGCATCATAACATCAAGCCTGGTTCACATGGCAAGATAATTAGGCTGATATCGGACCCGATCTTACCATTCCGACAATCGTAAGGACGCCCTGACAATCGTGATGAGGCTAAATATAAGCTTATCAGATATTCCTGCTATGTGTGGTTTGTAAGAGCCCTCTGATCTGCTTGGAAGGACATGAGGAGCTAAATGTGACATGCAGCCAATCAGAAAGCGAGGTGTCTGACCTGGGAAGGTTCGTGTGTGTGAAATCTGTTTGTGTGTGTTATTTTAACCGTGCAGCTGACACCACACACTGTACAACTAAACCTGTCAGATTTATGATTTTTTTTTTTTTTTTTTTTTTATCTCCACGTGTGTGGTCTCAGGTTTTGAAAACCTACAGATAATTTTAAAATCCTGAGGTCGACAACACTGTGATATAACCGTTTGCCAATAGATGGCAGTGTTCTATGCATTTTGATGCCGGTTATATCACATGGCCTGAATCACAGTTGAACAGACTTTCAGCTTTTTTAGACACAACCTGGGCTTCTTCTGGCATTTTTACATAAAACAAACACAATAACGTCTATAAACCCAGAGAATATATTCACAAGAGTTTTAGGCACAGTATACAAAGTTTAATGCTGTTGTCCGTGTGGAGCCTGATCAGAGCACCTCAAATGCATTTCTTATGTCGTGAATACCCATAATGCACTTGGCACAGCTGCTTGTCCACAATAAAACCTTCAAAATTAGTGCATTACTTTAAAACTAAAACATATATGTGATATTTTCACTTTATAAAACTTCAGATGTGACGTTAATTTAAATAACTTGTCTGAAATTAGTTGGTTAAAATTTTAACCATAAGTTAAAACTGTATGCCTCTGGATGACTTAGGTACTAATGCCAGCATATTAGTATGGGGTCAAAAGAAATGAGTTTTTTTCTTTTCTATGACCAACCAGCTGTTCTCTGTTTGTAGAGGATAGACCTGCACATCTACTATAAAAACCTATGATTACAAAAATGTTAGTGGCTTAAAAATTATTGGACCAAAACTTATCGGAAGATAACTGGTCTGATGATGGTTTTCAAAGTTATCTGAAAAGTTAATCCGATAATAAAAACATTATCTTTGATGATTAGCGGAACTGTGCCCACCACTGCTTGCTATGCCCAGTCCATGAAAAAAACACAGAGAGCTGATATTCCCATACAGGCCGAGCAAGCATGGTTAATAATTGTACAGGAAGTGTCAAATTTTGAGTCCAGATTGAAATAGGAAATGTCAAATATTGAACACTTCCTTGCATGGGTGGAGCTAGAGGGGAGCCAGGATGGCACTGGACTCCCCTGAAATCTAATTCGACACCCCAGGTGCCACCTCAGATGATTGACATGTCACAGCCCCACACGTCTGGTTGAAAAGAGCCAGCTGCAGACTATACAATATGTCAAACTAATTTCTAAATCAAGCAAACAAAAGGCAATAAAAACTGTCACTATATGTACCTCATTGAATAGTTTTGTTTGAGACCCCCATCTTTTCTTCCTTTGTTCTATGTTTTCTATGTTTGCATACTTGATTGTATACTTATTTTTAGTAAAGTTTCTGAAAAAAGAGCCAGCTGCATTTTGAAATCGGTGACACATACTGACTGCTAAGTCCCTCCTGTACAGTAGTTGGTGCTGTATATCACAAAACGTTCTAATCCACCTAAGTAGAAAAAGAAAAATCTTTGAGCCATATTTGAACCTGAACATGTCGTCTGAACCACAGACTCCTAATGACACCAAAGTTATATCGCTGAGTAAATGATTGTATTTTATGCCAGAAATGAGGTCCAGATTGTTAAAAGCGGTATTTCTCCTTTAATTCTGGTTTTCTTATATGTACATGTTACTCCTGTGATTTTCGATTAATAAAACTACCAGACAGCCAGATGATTCATGCTCTGTTGGTTTATATGACATGTAAGATGCTCGGACTGAATGAAATACAGCTACTTTACTCCTCTGTTCTGTATAAAAGCTCTGGACTTCACCACAGTTCTGTTGTGTTACAAGCTGTGGTGGAGCGAGGTGAGTGGTGACCATAAGAAATACAGTGAATTAGATCAGTAACACCTTATTTAATGATTGTTTCTCAGCGGTTACGTTCAACAGGACAACACATCTCGAAGTTGAGTCTTTTATTGATAAGTAAAGACAGTTAGTTTAATTATTTGAAGAAACGCGATCTAGAAGAATAAGTCCAACAAGGACTGCAAGGACTTTATTAATAACCTCTTAATTTTGCTCTCTGAAGGACTTAAAAAAAAAACATTTTAATTTTGCTCTCTGAGTGACACCTGGATGATGCAGTTTCACTTAAAAATACACATGCCCCTGAGTGTTTCTCAATTGCCCTAAAAAGTATTGGAACATTTGGTATTCCACACATTTTAATTTGTTTAAGCCATTTCAAAAAATAAATCTAAAATTATCTGCCTTAAACAAAAAAACTGAAAGCAAATCTCTACAACTTGATACATAGTAATTAAAAATATAAAATCCAGCTTCCTGATGAAGTGGTGCAGAGGAGGATTTTCCTAAAAAGTAGACCTGAAAGTTCAAGAAAGTGCAAGAAAGTACGTCTGAGATGCAAGCCTAGATTTGATGTTTGGTGAAAGAAAATTTTGTATTTCTTCATAACTGATGTAAATAAAGTCCAAGACATCAGTGACTTGGAAATGTTCATGTATCCATCCCCTGACTTGTCTGAAGAAAAAATAGCAAAAAAAAAACTGATTATTACGAGGTTTGTGAGAAAAGTATCGTACCTTTTTATTTTTTTCAAAAACTATATGGATTTGATTCATATGTTTTTACGTCAGCCAAGCTTGAACCTTCGTGAGCATGCGTGAGTTTTTCCACGCCTGTCGGTTGCGTCATTCGCCTGTGAGCACGCCTTGTTGGAGGAGTGGTCCAGCCCCCTCGTCGGATTTTCATTGTCAGGAAATGGCGGAATGATTTGGGCTTTATTTCCATCAGAATTTTTTCAGAAACTGTTAGAGACAAGCAGCTGGAAACTATTTGAAAAATGTATCTGGCTTTTGGTGAAAATTTTACGGGCTTCACAGAGAATAAGGACTGTTGCTACAGCTTTAAGGATGCCCCACAATGGCGCACGGCGCGCCGCGCTCCAAGCCTCCATCGAGAGGCAGAAAACACCAGATCATTTCTAAATAGATGGCTGTGTGGAGCCGGGACCGTCGTGAGCAATTTCTCTGGTTATCACAAGAGCTGGACATCAGCCCAAATCATTCCGCCATTTCCTGACAATGAAAATCCGACTAGGGGGCTGGACCACTCCTCCCACAAGGCGTGCACACAGGCGAATGACGCAACCGACAGGCGTGGAAAAACTCACGCATGCGCACGAAGGTTCAAGCTTGGCTGACGTAAAAACATATGAATCAAATCCATATAGTTTTTGAAAAAAATAAAAAGGTACAATACTTTTCTCACAGACCTCGTATTTACGGATATTATACCAAAGCGTAGCATTACTTATGCAACCCATCATCTTGGCTTTTATATTTTTAATTAATTTATATCAAGTTTTAGAGCTTTGCTTTCCATCTGAGTTTGAAGAAGATAATTTTTGAAATTTTTAATTTTTAATACAGTATTATTGTGTATTTCTTGTATTTGAAATGGCATAAACAAATTAAAATGTGTGAAATACCAAGCAATCCACATTTGGAGGGCACTGTATCCTAACCAGTTGAACCTTGGATTCAGGATGAGCAGTATGGTTTTCGTCCTGGTCGCAGCACACTGGAGCAGCTCTACACCCTCCATCGGGTGCTGCCAAACCAGTCCACATGTGCTTTGTGGATCTGGAGAAGGCGTTTGACCGTGTCCCTCGAGGTGCAGCGTCTGCAGTGATGCGGTCGCTGTATCGGACTGTCGTGGTGAAGAGAGAGCTGAGCAGGGGAGCAAGGCTCTTGATTTACCGATCGATCTACATTCCAACCCTCACCTATGGTCATGAGATTTGGCTCATGACCAAAAGAACAAGATCGCGAGTACAAGCGGCCGAGATGAGTTTCCTCTGCAGGGTGGCTGGGCGCTCCCTTAGAGATAGGGTGAGGAGCTCTGTCACTCGGGAGGAGCTCAGAGTCAAGCCGCTGCTCCTCCACATCGAAAGGAGCCAGCTGAGGTGGTTTGGGCACCTTTTCCGGATGCTCCCTGGATGCCTCGCTGGAGAGGTGTTCCAGGCACGTCCCATCGGGATGATGCCCCGGGGAACACCAAGATCATGCTGGAGGGACTACGTCACTCAGCTGGCTTGGGAACGCCTCGGGGATCCCCCGGAGGAGCTGGGGGAGGTGTGTGTGTGGATCGGGAGGTCTGGGCGGCTTTGCTTGAGCTGCTGCCCCCGTGACCCGACATAGGATAAGCGGAAGAAAATGGATGGATGGATGGATGGATGGATGGATGGATGGATCCTAACCATATGATTAGTGCAAAATGAGTGTGGTATTATTACTGTTTTGTTTAAGAATGCTTAATTTTCACTGTTGCTGCACTTTGTGTGAAATCATAGTCATATCGTATATCATATCAATACAGATATAATATTTGGCTTCAATATTGAGATATAATAATTTGGCCATATTGTGCAGCACTACTGTCAACTAACTGAAAAGTTTGAAAATTAATTTGCATCTACAGTTAAAATAAGGGGGTGATGATAAGAGGGTTGAGAGGGTGATAGTTGGGGGGGGAAGCCCACCAAAAGCTAAAGTTTTCTAGTCATGCTAATGCTCCCCAAAAGCATTTACTGAAAAAAAAAGTCAGAAGAACCCAAATGACATGGTGAGATGCTGAAGACCTTCACTCCTTCATGTCCAAGACATATACATATTATATACATAGAAACATATGAACTTCTGGTATCACCCGAATATGAAAGGTGCTGCCAGTTTTGGGCTCGTAGTCAGATCTGTTTGATTTCTTCATGTCCCTGAAGAACTTGCTAACAGATGGACCGGTCATGGTAAGCTTTCAATTTGTGTGTTTTTTCTGATGGTTTTAGATACAGTATTTATGGAGTATGTTCACGTCCAACTTGGTTTGTATAATCGTGTTTTTAGCTTTCTGGTTTGTAGCAAAGTTTTCAATCAGTTTATGACTGTTCGGAGTTGCGTTTCCATCTTGTTGCATTTCATTTTGCACATCCACTTTGAGCTTGTTTGCTGTTAATGCCTCCATTTTCTTTGTCTGCTTTTTGTTTTGTTTTATTTCACACAGTGAAAATTGTAAACAAAGTTGCAAATCTGATACGCGATCCGGACCAATTGTCCTGGTAATGATCTGATATGGGAAAATATCAGATTTGAAATCAGCCAATCAATGCACACGTAGGGTCACAGCCACATAATAAAAAAGGATATTGTTCGGTATCGTAGTGTTATTGGGCTTGTGTGTTTATATGAACTTCAGTGGAGGGGCAATTTGGCACAGTATAAGCACGCAGATTGTAGTGGTGGGCCAGTGTGGGCCAAAAAGTCCGGGCCGAATTTTTGTCCCAGTCCAGCTCTGAAGGTTAAATTACAGAAGGTGTCTCAGGGTGATGACATGATAAGGCGTGTGTTTCTGGGACACATCCATTCCCATGTCATCTCAACATCCTCCTCCATCAGGAAGCGTTCAGCAATTACAAGGTTGCAGCCTGCAGCAATGATGTTCCTACACAACCCATTATTTGGAAGGATTCTTCTCATCGAGATGTTGCGTGGAAGAAACGGAGTTAAGTTACAATACAAAGAAAGGCTCATCTCAATACGCTCCCTCTATTCATGATTTCCTTACAGAATTACATCGGTTCAGTAGAGGGGGTGTTAGGTTCGGAGGCAACTCAGTGTTCCCAGGGCCTTTTAGCTACTGCTGAGGTGGTAAGAAATCAAATTTCACCACAAATCAAATTGGAAAAGCCATACACCACCCAAAATATGTTCTGTATGATAGCCTATTGCTGGCAACATAACTCAAACAAAACTGTAGAAATACTTGTTGTAATACAGTGGTTGACTGAGAAGTTTTGAGCCTCACCGAGACAAAGTAGGGCATGGTTCTCCATCTTCTGCATTCTGAAAAACCAACATTTCTCAACATTGCACTCAGTGGGCCTCATGTATCAATGTTGCGCACTTGTGGCATAAATTTACGGCATAAACTTGAAATACACCAAAGTCGCCGTGACATGTATCAAGCAGTGCGCACCTGCCCATTTCTGGCGTACGCCTGACGTGATCTTGATAAATGCGGCGGGTGGAAACGATCGTAATTATAATAAACACGCCCATAAATATTCAGACTCTGCTTCAGACACACCCTCATCTTATGACATAGAAGCCAGGAAGATGGCAATGAAAAAGAACTTCACCAATCACGACGCGTGCCAATAGAGCATCAAAAGCGGCCGTCGTATCAGTTGTTTTGTAGTATATAATCAATAAAGTGTTACAGTGGTCCCTCATTAATCGCTGGAGTTATGTTCTAAAAAATAGCCCGAAATACGCAAAACCGCGACGTTAGGCAGCGTTATTTTTTACAATTATTATAGACGTTTCAAAGCTGTAAAACCCCTCACTACACAGTTTATACACTTTCTCAATCAGGCATGAACATTTTCTCACTTTTCTCTCGTGTGTAAACACTCTCAAAGTTCAAACCTTAGTAGGAAAATAATACCAAACTGTTTCAGGCCCAAACATTTGTTTGAGAAATAAAAATAGAACGTTTTCCTATAAATAATTATGATGGCATTTAGAACTAACGAATTAATTTTAACGATCAACGAACGAGGTCGGACACATAAGAAATTATTAATAGTGACTGACCAGTATGTTACAGATCGGGCCTCTGCGTCCTGACGCTGCGCCTTTTTCCACTCACACCTGGCTGCAGGTGTTTGTTTCCATGTGACAAACACAGTTATGAGTAGTTGTTGGCGCTCTTTTTTCTTCTGGGCGACAAGATTCTTATAAACAGATACGCAGAACACAGAACACTGTAAAAAAAAAAAAAGGCATGCAAAATTGGACTAAATACTCCGCGAGACTCCGAGGCCCTGACAGGTGAACGGCGTTATAGCGAGGGACCACTGTATTCTCTTTTCACATGTCAATAATTCTTGACATGTGGATATTTGCTCGCTCAATTAATAAGACACGCCTAATCTGTCAGATTTCTTTATTTTTTAAATGTATTTCTGTATTTATTTTATTGTGACAACCGAATGGAGACGACAAAACCTGATTGCAGCACGGGCGAATTAAGGGAATGACGAAACTACAGTTGTTATTATCAATTTCATAGTCTAAAACGATCACACCACATGAAGTTAAGCTCAGCGCTGCTCCAGGCTCGAAGTCTGGAGAAAAGGGTGAGCAGCGCTATCTTTGCAGTCAGCGCTGTAACCACGGATCGTGCTCCATAACAATCCCGCAAAAGCGGGATTTGTATTGATTATTATGTAGTATAATCAGGAAAGTGTTATTTATGTAACATATGCATTGATTTGTATAATCGCACTGTTTATCATGTTGATCATTTTTATGTGGATTCCAGCGCTGGTTCATTTTGGTGTATATTTACGCCACCTCTCGACCTGGTGTATATTTTCAGCGCAGCATACGCCAACGACCACATTGATAAATGCCAAGTAGCACAGCCATTTTGGCGTACACACATACGCTCAAATATCGCCGTATGCAACGTTGATACATGAGGCCCAGTGAGTCAAAATTTCACACATCTTTGATGAATGTTGGTCCAAATGAATGACAAACACCCTACTTTTCAAGATCAGATCCAAAGTTCTCCATTGCCATCGTAAGTAAGCTTCTCAATGCAGAAAAAGATTTTGGGTCCTGTGTTACACCTGGGACAAGCAGCGGACAGCACAGGGTACAGGGCATCTGGAAAATATTCCCAGCACTTAACTTTTTCTACATTTTGTTATGTTACACTGCACGCTGACATCCACGAAATGTCTTGTCAATCACCCCAGAGGTGTTATCAGGTTACAAAAACAGCATTTTCAGTTTTACAAGTGTTTATTTCTTGCTAGCTTTAATATAATATATGACAAAGAGGTTATATGTACACACAAACGAAACAGAGTTTGCAGGTAGCTATAGTCCAACCTGTGACGTCACCACGCTAATGTCCGCAAAATGTCTTGTAAATAACTTCAGAGGTGTTATCAGGTTCGAAAAACAGCGTTTTCAGCTTTAGAAGTGTTTATTTCTCTTTAGCCTTTACATAATATATGACAAACAGGTTATATTTACACACAAACGAAACAGAGTTTGCATTTAGCTAGACCAGCCACTGACAGCACAGTGCCGCTCTACTTTGATTGGCTATCACCCCGTCCCTCGAAAACAAAAAGGAACAGAATGTGACTTTTTAACCTCTTAAAATACCACTTAAAATAGGTCAAGGTTAGCCTTCTTTGAACTTGTTCAAGGTCTTTGTCCCAAAAATGTTCTCTGTTCTCTGACACAAAGTCTTCGCAATACCCAATGACCATATATGATGGCCTCGGGTAATGAAGCACGATTCATTAGGAAGTTTTTTAAAGCTTTGACATTCACGTGCACCTTGGCAGTCCCTCAGAATGTTGGCCACAGTGTGAATGGTATTTTGTTGAAATTCCCAGACAGCTGGTTAGATTTTTATATCACAATCCTGGAGTTCCTGGAATATTTGAAGATCAGCATTCAATAAAGTCTTTCTAATGGAGTCACTAAGCAGATGTTGTTAAGCTCTGTTAACACTTCCTCTGCATCACTACACCAGGAGGACGTGCAGTTATTCCTTTTGCTCTCTTTGTGTTAACTGTTATTTGAATTTCACTGCTGCCACTGTTGACCACCACAATATAAAGTATTAACAGTGTAAAAGGAGAAGAGGTCATCAGAGACACTCAAGCTTTATATTTTTGACAGCAAGTCATGTGAATTCATTTTTAGCAAATTAGTGTTACCATAATCTAGTGTTCTGTGTGGTCTTGACCCCGAAGTCCCATGCACTAATTTCTCTCCTATCAACTTTCCATTTTCACAGCGTTCATCCTTGACTCAAACTACATAAGCATACCAACCGGTAAACCAGCTCTCCCCAGTTTCTCTATGATTGAACCCATACACACGCACGCATGCACACACACACACAGAGGCCACTTGGCTATTAGAATATAGATACACACTTACAGTCAATTTAGACTCTCAAAGTCACATAACCTACATGTGTTTAGAGGTGAGAGGAAGGCACGCCACCTGGAGGGAACCCACACAAGCAAGGTTTGAACATGCAAACTCCACACACAAAGGGCCAGCTGTGACGTGAACTTGGGACTTTCTCGCTGTGAGGCAACAGTGCTAACCACTAAGACACTGTGCTGGACACTGGGACTTATCGTGTCTTACACTGTGTTGTTCACTGTAGCTGAACAGCAGCTACTACTGCTACTACTACTACTACTGCTGCTGCTGCTAGTACCGCTACTACTATTGATGATGATGATGTTGATGATGATGATGATGAAGGGTATCAGAGGAGCAATGCATACCCTGCATGTCATTGCAACAAATGGTTTTAAGGCTAAACAGGGTCATGGCCTAAGCAGTGGGTCACTCCTCTGAGTCTGGTCTGCTCGAGGTTTCTTCCTCAAGACTGCCAGAGGGAGTTTTACCTTACCACTGTTGCCTATGTGCTTGCTCGGGGGGGGTTACCCATGTGAAGCACCTTGGGGCAGCTATGTTGTGATTTGACACTTTATAAATAAAATAAACTGTACTGAAATGAAGGCTGTGAAGTAGTTCAGAAGCTGCTCTGGTACATACAGACTTGATGTGCTTCATTCTACATATCATCTACCAAACACTCTAAATTGGGCAGTCTGAATAAGCTCTGCCAACTCCGTGCCAAGCTCTGCCAACTCTGTGAGCGCGGCCTCGCTGTTGCTGCCTGTGCTTAGCCCTGCTTTGGGACCAGCCCTCACAAAGTGTTGGCGGCTGTGTTGATTTACCCATCAGACTGGCAGGTATCATTTTGATCCGTTTAACTGATGTGTTGTAAAAATGATTGATTTTTGAAAGGCTAGATTTAAGATTGAGATGCAGCATGTGTCACTGTCGCTTTAGGTCGGGAGCCAGATTGTCAAGGTGATCTGTTTAAACTTGAAAAAAAAGTGATTTCATATTAGTGGGAATGTACTTATATATATATATACGAGCGTAGGCTGAAACGTTCTAAGGCTCACTATAATGCAGTTAATGCATTACTCCTTCATGGGGAGCCTTAGAACGTTTCAGCCTACCCTCGTATATATATATATATATATATATATATATATATATATATATATATATATATATATATAACAGGTTTAGACGTTTTGGCAGTTGGAGTTGATTTTATTGGATTCCACGTGTTCTCCACACCTGTGGAACGTGAAGGAGTTCCCTCTGTGAGTGTGTGACAGCCTACGTCAGCACGCCTGTTCCAGGTATGCCGCAGCCGTTGAGCCTCTGTTGTGCTGCGGTTCCACCCCTTCGAGCACGGTGTGTTCATCCGTAGCCAGCAGGAATGCAGGAATCCTTTACACACTCTCTGCCCGACAGGAATGTGATTGAGCCCTGTGATGTCACCGCAGCAAGGAAGGGATCTTGTACTCTGTGTGAGGGCTTCTTCCATGTCAGTGTGTCTGTTTGCCAAAAACAACAACTTCACACTCAATCAGATGCACGACAGCTTGACAAATCACTTTTAAGAGCAGATAATTAAGATTATTTGTGGCATTTATTACATTTATTCTCAAATTAAGCCATTTTTTCTATTCATAAACATCCTATCTTCTTTTGGGTTCACTGTTGTGCACTATATGTTCTTGTGAAATAAATAAATGTAGTGATCCAGTAACCATATACTCACAGTACTAACGTTTACAGCTGGTTGGTAATTTTCCATTTGGTTAGGACAAGCCCGTTATGAAGCATGGATAAATTTGAATTAATTTCAGTTTATTCAACTGCTTAAATTGCGACACCTTATAGTTTCCTCAATACTGAACTCAGGGGACCTCATGACTGATGTCCATAATACATTCACTACTGCTTATTTAAAATGGGGATGTTTAACTTTTCTTTGCTCTTGTTTTCCAGCTTAAATACAAAAACTGCCGCTAACATTCCTTCATTTGAGCATATTTAATAATTAGTTAATTTTAAAAAATCATGAAAAAAATGACAATTTCCCATTTAGGCCTATGTGGGTGAATATTTAAAAAAAAAAAAAACATATCTTTATTGTTATGTAACAATTTTCATCAATTTTCTTTATGTTATTTCAACATAGTTATCTCAACTGTCAACTGAGTTACTACCATAAGACTTCTCTAGTTAAGTTGAAATAATGTTAGCTAAGTTGAAATAACTTTTAAAATATATGCAAATTATTACATCAGTTTTTCTCATTGAGACAGCAGTTCATTTTCTATAGTGTAGTTACACATAATGTTCTCAAAAAACAGAGTGAAAGAAAAAGCGAATTACAGACAACCAAGGCTCCTTTAAAAATTCAATCATCACTCCGTGGTTTAGGAAGTGTCTTACTGAATATACTAGATATCCTACATCCCACATAATTAAAGAATGGAGTCCATATAGCATAAAATATACCAATTTTACCTTTAGCCCAGTACATCAGGTATTCAATGAGTAGATCTTATGCCAGTCTGAGAGTGTTTGCGTGTTATTTGATATCAATTTTAACAATATGTTGTTGTGTGCGGCGTATGTTAACATACACTATAAAATTTTTTTTTAAGTTATTTCAACTTAACTAAGGTTTTTCCAACTTAACTAGAGAAGTCTAGTGGCATTAACTCATTTGAAAGTTGAAATAACTAAGTTGAAATAACTTTTTAAAAAATCTATGCAAATTGTTACATCAATCAATTCTCGTTGAGATAGCAGTTCCTTTTTTGGAGTGTATACAGCAGTTTTCTTCTGTAAGTCCCTTTGATTTGTGGGTGTGCCACACCTAGAAGAAGGCATACTGGATCCAGACCAGTATCTTTATTGAAAACTAGATTTAACTTTGAGACTACTTTTACCCAAAAATCCTGAATATGGGCACAGGTCCATATCGTGTGTATATAACTACCAATCTCCTTACTACACTTAACACACATATCTGAGTTTTCTGGGTCCATTTTATGTAAACATTGAGGTGATATCTGAAGACGGTGCAGTACCCTGAATTGCAGTTCCTTTGTTCTATTAGATATGTTACTACCACAGTCCCATATACGTCCCTGTAGCTTCATCTAGCTCCAATCCAAGATCTTGAGCCCACATTTGAAGGATTTGCACATTTACTTTACTGGACTTATAAAGGGCCTCATTGCAGTGTCTACTACAAACTTATTACTACATATTTTATTCAGTAATAGTTCATTTGGTGACATTTCCAAATTAAATATACGCCCAGGTCTGATACTGAATGAAAATTGCAGGAACCTAAAAAAAGTTTGTTTGAGGTAGATTATATTTGGCATCATTCTATCACCTTCAGATAATTCTTTCAAAGTTTTAATACCTGCATTTTCCTTCCCACAGAGACAGCCTGTGGGCAATTATTTTAAAATTCTATTTTTTAAAAGGAAAGTTGTAGTGTTTAAAAAAAGTACTGTTCAGCATGTCTCCAAGTATCACTGTAATGATTTTCAATTTGTTTACTGGAACATTTTTTTTAATAATTACACTTTAAAATCAAAATATCTTAAGCATTTATACATAGGCAGATTTTTAAAAAATCATTTCAAAAAATCTAATCACATTATAAGTACTATTTTCTTGTACAGCATGTCCCCAATGGCCTCTGTAGTGATTGGCACGTGGTTTTACTGCAGAATTATTTTAATAATTAAAGGCAAAAATCATACACAATATGTATGTGCATTCCATTTTTAAAATCAAATCAAAGCATTAGCTCAGCATGTAATTATTTAAAAAAATACTGTAGTAAAACAAGTTGAAATTTATCAAATAACTTGTTCAAAACATGCTGTTCCAAAAATGTGGTGGAGTCAGCAAATGATTTTAGTTTGCAACTATCAAAAACCACTGCAGTAAAAAAAAAATTGAAAATCATCACAGAGGTACTTGGGGATATGTTTTTAAAAAGTGCTGTATTTTTTTTTTTTTCTGTTTAATTTTCAAACTCTTATATATATGCCTGAATGGAATATTGGTGTGATTTCAACGTATTTCCACAGGATCTGGACACTTTAATGACTGCTATGGTTACCAACCATCCCTTGAAAAAAAGAATTGTCCCACATTTAGAAACAAAAGTGTGTGTCAAATAGTTTTAAAATCATTTCACACACACACACACAAAAAAGGCAAAAAAATAAGAAAAAAATTCACCATGCTAGGAGGGGTGAAGGCAATCGGGTCAACCGGCCTTGCTAACAAAGTGTCCCTTATTTTTTATTTTTCAGGGAGTTGGCAACCCTGAACTAACTGAGTCAGGACTGAAGTCCAGATCTGAATGCTTCAGGTTGAGTTCTGCTGCTCCGTTTTACACCAACTGAACATTTTATAATATCAGTACAATTTGAAATCATCTTTACATATGCTAATTTTTCTGTCTTTCTTTTTTTCATAGTAGCTCAATAAAATGATGTACGTCATAATGTTTTCAGGATGTGATGCTGTGAATCACTGACACAAGTCGTGTCTGGGAGCATTCACTGGTGCTGCCCTCTGCATCCACCACACTAGATCTAGTTGCGAACTAGATCTTTTATAGTGAATGTAAATTATTCATTGCAACATTTTTAAAGAATACTTAATTTAATTGTTCAAAAAAGTCACATCATAACAGTTCCACAGATGAAAATGACATCTTTAACAGTGAAAAACTGGTATATCTTTAATTTACAAAGCCAAAAACAGACACTGATAAGCTGTCACACTTCAAAATGCAATATTTTTCTTGGATAAAAAGCTTTAACAATTATCAAAATATTTTTCTGTCAATCAATTAATCAATTCACC
Source organism: Thalassophryne amazonica (assembly GCF_902500255.1). Classification (NCBI taxonomy): domain Eukaryota; kingdom Metazoa; phylum Chordata; class Actinopteri; order Batrachoidiformes; family Batrachoididae; genus Thalassophryne; species Thalassophryne amazonica. The sequence goes on along the minus strand of NC_047108.1, from coordinate 32,168,725 downwards.
TCTAGTTAAAAGTTCATTCAGTTTGTAAGTGGTGAACGGCAAAAAGCAAATTTTGAAACAGCCTAAATGATTTTATTGCACAAAGGACACACGTTTGATTGAAAATAAATGTGAAATAAACTGAAATAATCATAATGTCATGAACAGAAAAACGTTTTGTCTCAGATTGTTTTTTTGTTTTGTTTTGGTTTTATATTTGTTTGTTTGTTTGTTTGTTTTTTGTCGCTTAAATGTGAAAATAAATGAATGTGAGCCTCCTGGCACCCACAGCTCACAGAGGCCTGGGGCCTCTTATGCTAAATAGCTAAACGTTTTTTCTTGTTGTGTTCCAACTGATAAAATCAGAGCTGCATTTAAGCAGTCAACTGAAGCCCAGAGTGAGCCGGCCTAATTAAACGCCTCACAAATGCTATTAGCTCTGTGAGTTACTGTGAAGCGGAGATAGGAGAAAAGCAGCACTCATTAAAAAACGAAAAGTAACCAGTGAGCATGTAAAATAAGTGTATGGATTTCAGCGAGCAAAAGCAGCCGAGTGTGCGGTGGATTCACTCGGGTCCAAGCAGTGAAAACGCACCTTGTGTGTCCCCGTTTATCAAGCCGGCCTACTGTGCGCTGCCATAGAGCGGGACACAATGAGGGCTTAGCTGGTCAGGGGGGAGACCTGGTGGGTAAATTGAGGTATTTAAATAGGAGCTCTGTTCAGCTGGTAATTTGATCCACACCTGACTGGGGCTCTGCATTCCGGTCTGACCCAGGGAAGAGTTTGCACTGATGGGAAAACCTGCTGCAAAAATCAAGTGAAAATTTTGCTGATGGAGAAGATGTCAGAAAGAGAACATGACAAGATGTTTTAAATTCTAGCTCATTTTATTGCATCTTTTCACAAAACATGAAATCAGGTACAACATGGGTTTTCTAAAATTGTCCAGAGAAAAACCACATTAGCAGGAGGAATTCAGTCACTGAGCTAAGAGGAAGGCAGCAGTTCCTTTTTCTTTTTACACATAATATTCACGTTAATATTCCCAGCACCTCATTTACAATACATACAGTGTATTACGGGATCTGATTGGCTGGTGCGGACCGCTGCTTAACACAGAAACTCTGACTCAAGACACATGGAAGAAACCCAAATTAAATCGACCACTCTTCCAGTGCCGGGATCATAGTTTCATATTCATCAAACCCGTCATCGGCCATCCCGTCTGCTGCCGCTATTAATATGTTGAAGCGTGTCCCTGGAATGGCCTTTGTCAACACGTTGCATGTGAGAGGCATGAGAGCGACAGGGGGAAGTGAGACAGCAGCAGGTAACGCCATTTAATGGACGGCATTACCAGACAGTATTAGATACCATTTATTACATCTAACCATGTCTGGTAAGACGCCTATCAACAGGCTGGAAGGACGACCTCTGTCACCTTTCACCTGTGCAAAGAGGAAGAAGGGAGAGCAGAACAGTGTGGCAGGAACAGTTTGAAATGAGCACTTCCTCTTTTGTCACAATCACAACGTGTACGATGTCGTGGCCATGCGTGCAGACACACACAGAGAGAGAGAGGATAAAGCCAAAGGCAAACAGACTGAGGAAAAAAGTAAGCAGGGTAAACTCTACATCAGTACGGTAATACACAAATATGTGAGGTTAATACAAAGGAGGCGGCCGAGCGGGGGAAAAACACTGCTATTTCATGTCTCTGTGCCTCGGATAATGGAGCTGGGTGGGCAAATAAAGGCGCGGCTCAATATTTGCGGGGTAATTCTCCCTCCTTAAACAAACACTAGGTTTGTGCAAGCTCCACAACTGTTATTTGCATTTGTTTCTGATGTATGTTTGAAGGCTTTACCCATTAAATTCACATTTCTGCCCAAGCACACAAGAAAACACCAAATAAACAACTTATTTCGCTTGTTTAGGTTTTAATCTGTTATTTTACAGGAAGAATACTAAAAATCAGTGTACAGTTTACATATCTGATGCGTGTAAAATTAGTATTTTGTTGCAGAATGTCCTTATTTTCTCATCATTTGTTTGTCCCGTTGAGGTTAAAACCCTTTGGAAGCTGGGAGGAGGAGTCTGCAGAGTCTGCAGCCCTTGTCTGAGGCGAGCCGCAGTGTCAGTTTCAGGATGTGCCACGCAGGTAAGGCTAGTTGGACCAATCACTGCTTCATAGTACAAAGACCAACACTGTGCAGGGGAGGGAACAAGGAAATAAGGGCCTGCTGGACCGGTGGAACCATCAACCGACTGCTGTTCTTTAGTGTGGGTTGGGTGGGGCAACAATATAACTTACAAAAGGGACATAGGGGCAGGGATCACAATATTTGGCCTTTAGGAGTGTATTTGGATAAAAGTTTAAAGAGTGTCCCTGTCTTTCTTTTTCTGTATTGCGACACCTAATATTGACTTGTACCCATCTGTGCACTCCCTTGGATACTGATGGCAACAGGGACCTCACAGATTTGAACAGCCATTAACTTACTTTGTTCTGGAGTTGAAAATCTGACGTCGCAACCACACACAATGAGAAAGAGATATGCCAACGCTTTAGGGCAGGTTTTCAGTCAGACGGTGAAATGTGACCACCCAGAAAACATCGTTACCAGACAGTGTTAGAACAACAGTTGTACAATCCAGCACTGTCAGGTAAGATGGATCCTGAGAGCCAATTCTCTTAATGCCCAAGATGCGAACGAAGCTAAAGTGGTTGGTATGGTGCAGTCAGCGGATGACTAGCATCATCATTACCAGGCAGTATTAGAAAAACTGATGATATCCAATGCTGCCTCGTAAGATGGAGATCATCACCCAAACATCTAATGCTATACCTCTTCTATGTGCATGTGCGCATAGTCATGAAGAGACAGTGTCGTCTAATGTGAAGCTAACAAAAGGAATTTTACCTTAGGTACGCATGCTTGGTCGCTTGGTTTAACTAATTCAGGGAAAATATTCCTGGTTAAATCTGGTTTTGTGACGGAGAAAAAAACTGGAAGTCCACCTTTGGAAGCCATCTCTGTGTCATATCATTGTTGAGCCCTTGTTGAGATTTTGAGCTTAAACTCATTGTCACAGAAGACTGGGCCAGAGTAGTTGTTAATGATTGCCCAAACCTGTTGTGACTGGTCTAAATATATGGCCTGGCAAGTCTGGGAGGGCTGTTTTTCACATAACACATGACCCTTACGAATTTCAGACGTTGCACATCGTGTACCTCCTCACCACAATGTCACTAAGTCAAGCATCTGCCTGAGGGAGTTATTTCTGTTGCACTACAGCATCCCGGATTTAACGTTACAACACAAAGTTTAAGGTCCGTTAAAGTTGCATTTTTAAGTCCAGTTCAACAGAGGTTCTGTGGACCATAAGAAAGGAGAAGGAGATTTTGGTTTGTTCTCTCGGCCAGTTGTCTTTGTGTTTGCCGAGTGATGAAAGGCTGATGGAATGCTGCTCAGCCCGACCTGAGCTGACTCTCTGTATGCAGAAGGTCAGCGGCACAGCCCTCCTTTACTGAATAACAGCTCATTCTCAGGTAAACCGCAACAAGTCCTCACCCCCATGCTGCCCTTCACAAGTCTGGTATCCAAATATTATTCTACTTTATAGAACATGGTGAAAATAACATAATGTTTAACCTAAATATTCCCTACACCATGTCCACTAACATGGGTCAGTAGAAGGTTCTTTATTTTAGTCAAAGGTTAACATTGTGGAACATTCTCGTCCTTAAAGGGCTAAATTTAAAACTGGAGCGTTACTGGGTTTTATTTTAAGAGAAAAAGGTTTTTGCTTTTTATTTTTTTGTCATCCTGTAAGCAAAAGTAGAATAGCTAGAGGGGGAGGTAGAGCAAGAGCAGGAGAAGTGTATAAGGGAGGGAATAGTTCAGGGCAAGAAGGTGGAGAAGGAAAATGAGAATACACCTGTAACCTTACCGTCATGAAAGGTAGCCCAAAAAAAAAGAATGTAACAAAACCAGTGTAAGAGGGAGTGGGATGAAAAAGAAAAAGGAAAAAGGTCTTGAATTTCCAGCCTGAGAAGTCGACGTCTTCCTCCGGGTCAGTCAGGACACATGAAATGAGAAAACCAAGCAGACCTGCTCGCCCAGACTCTATTTAGTTAATCATCAGCATTATAAACCAGTGCTGCAGGCGTGCTGAGGAAAAAAAGAGGGACAGAGAAAGAGTGAAAAAGATTAGCCCAGAAAATTCAAGATGGTAGCCACCAATAAAATAAAAATACCTGATCAAAGAAGAGCAACTTCCGAGTTTTTTTCAAAGAATAGCCCCCACTCCGACCAAAAAACTTCCTTTGTGATTGTCCTCCATTTGTCTATAAATACTTCCTTGTCTGGTCCGAGTTACGGTTAGCTGATGCACAGTTTTCCCATTGTTGTGCATGGCGCTGTGTTGCAGTGGGAGTCTGAAGCAGCTGCCAGCACTTTTTCCTGTTGGAAGTGAGGCGTGATCAGGTAACTCTGCCCTCTGCGCTGGAATGCAACTCCACTGAGAAGCCAACAACCCGATAGGTAAACCAGCCTGGCCCTTAATCAATAGCTGCTGTCATTGTGAGAAAACAAAGGTGGGGAAACCCAAAACCTTATTTAAGTCCGCGCCTTATCTTAGCACCGCCTAATTGGGCCTTCGTAGGGAAGAGGAGCGGCCTGTTGACAGTGACGTTTAGGCCGTGAAGCACCTTATCGCCAGTGCTACTGCTGTTACTCCAAAGTGTTTCTAAACACACAAACTAGATTTACATGTGTCACATCACAGTGCATAGCTCCGCCCCTCCCAGATCTTTTCTTTGAATATGTCAAATTAAGGATTCAAATAGTCAGCTAATTTTCTTATCAGCGTAACCTGGATTTTCCCTTCATTCCTGAATGTTAATAGCAGCTTAAGTGTTTTCTGTATGTTAAATTAATAATAATGCAATAATAATAATTAAAACAATTGATAAATACAATATTAAAATTAGCATATTAGCATCTCCATGTATGCCACAAAATGTACCAGTATATGTCTTAAAGTTGTCGTAATTGATGCCAAAAAGTGTTAGCATAGCCTTAATCAGTTTAAATGGTGTTAACATAACTTTAAACATTATAAATGGTGTTAGCATAGCCTTAATCAGTTTAAATGGTGTTAGCATAGCCTTAAACATTTTAAATGGTGTTAGCATATCCATAATCAGTTTAAATGTGTTAACATAGCTGTAATCATTTTAAATGGTGTTAGCATAGCCTTAATCAGTTTAAATGGTGTTAGCATAAGCCATAATCAGTTTGAATGGTGTTAGCATAGCCTTAAACATTTTAAATGGTGTTAGCATAGGACATAGTTTAAATGGTGTTAGCATAGGACATAATCAGTTTAAACTGTGTTAGCATAAGCCATAATCAGTTTAAATGGTGTTAGCATAGCCTTAAACATTTTAAATGGTGTTAGCATAGGACATAATCAGTTTAAATGGTGTTAGCATAGCCTTAAACATTTCAAATAATGTTAGCATAGGACATAATCAGTTTAAATGGTGTTAGCATAGCCTTAAACATTTCAAATAATGTTAGCATAGCCTGAATCAGTGTAAATGGTGTTAGCATAGCCTTAAACATTTTAAATGGTGTTAGCATAGCCATAATCAGTTTAAATTGTGTTAGCATAGCCTTAAACATTTGAAATGGTGTTAGCATAGCCTTAAACATTTCAAATTATGTTAGCATAGCCTGAATCAGTTTAAATGGTGTTAGCATAGCCTTAAATGTTTAAAATAGTGTTAGCATAGCCTTAAACATTTTAAATGGTGTGAGCATAACCTTAATCAGTTTAAATGTGTTAACACAGCCTTAATCATCTTAAATGGTGTTAACATAGCCTTAAAATTTTAAACGGTGTGATCATAGCCTTAATCAGATTAAATGGTGTTCAATGGTCCTGGCCTATAATGCTGTGTCATTCATGCTACCAGACCTTTGGCAGCTTTAAGTTCACCTTTCACCACCTCAGGTGATAACAGCAGCAAGTTCCCTTTCATTTCAGCTGTGTCATTCAAACACCAACAAAGGTGTCACATCAGTCCACCATTTTGTCTCACTAGCTGTTCAAATCCTGCTCTGTCCTTCCTACCCTGTTACCAAGGTGGCACGGCATCGAGCACTCACGTGACTTCTACTTATTCATGGGAATGAAAGAAATGAACAAATGTTTCTCCTTCCACCAATCACAGCCTTCCACCTCACTCTGCCTTCGCCCGAGTACAGTAAGTGTCCGACATTTTCCCTCCATTTCGCTTCTCCTTCCCAGACTTCCACTGTGCTTAAAAACATTACAACGGAGCTCAGAAACATCCACAAAGTGTACCTTCTAGTAAAGATTCTTGCCTGTGATAAGTCTGTCTCAACTTGCAGCCGAGCCTCAGAAGCTATGAAAACAGATGAGCAGACATTTTCCATTCCGCACTTATCCACTTCATCAAAGACTTCCATTTTTACACCGTGAACAGCGTGCTGACCAGACACTGTTCCATCAAATATATATTTTTATATCCTAAAGTGAACAGCAGCAACAGGATTAAACCTTAAAGTCTCAAGAAAGTATCTCAACCATCAAACAATCCAACTTATGGTTCAACAGGTTGGAAGGAAAAGCTCCCAAAATGCTTGTAATTACTTTGATTTATCAAGTAACACTGCGCTCTTCAAGCAAAGCAGTTAATGTTATCATATGATTTTTTAAATGTGCTTTGTGCCGTCATTTCATGGAGGTAAAGAACATTTTTAGCACTCAACAGACGGAGTCAGCCTGTCTTCATTTTCTTTGACAAGTCTGGCACTCTGCCTGTACCTGCCCCTACTGGTCTATCCAGTTTAGGAATGAGCGTTGGCTTCTATTGTTTCCTCTTCTTTTTCCCTGGTTAAAAAGAGCTGGAATTTGATACGCATGATTTTCGCTTCCCATCGAAACTACCTAGACCCTCCTTTTCTAGCACACAGTCAAAGAGCTTGTTATGCGATGACCTAATTACTTTCCTGATCTTGGTCAAAGAACAAATGTCCTTAAGTTTTTAAGCACGTCCTCACTGATCAACAGGTTATGACAGCAGCTTAAAGATGCAGAATGAAGACAACGAGTGGATCACGTTTGTGAATTTACCCCGTCTTTTCCAGGTGCGATCACCGATCCAGAAACCCAAGACAAGAGGCATCATTGTGTGAGGGTGCCTGACGCCTCGTTGGCTGGTCTTCCTCTTTCCTGTTTTGGTGAAGGAGGGTCAACCTCTGAATTGTTGCTGAGTTAGAAAAAAAGTCCATCCCTTTCCGGCAAATGCAGCCGTAGCGTCAGCCATACCCGGAAAAAAAAAATCAACCAGTTGGTAGCGCGTCAGCTATCTTTCTGTCGCTTGATCACAACTTGGTTGTTTCCAAGAGCTCTCGGTGGTGGCGTTCGGCGGTTTAGCTCCTCAACAAGACAGACACAGAATATGTAAAGGGTTTACATGTAGCCTACCCCCCACCTCCCCCCCCCCACAGGTGTAATTTTCAGGTCGCAGCCAATCTCCTTAGCCTCTGGCACTCACAGGTGTGTCCAACGCACTGTCTTTAGCCAATAGCAGTTGAGACGAAACCTCTCCACGCCCTCCCAGCTCACCGGTTCGCTCACCTCCACCCTCCCCATCAGCCCCCAGGTACCTTGTTGTGTTTTTCATGATGTCAGCTCAGGCTTCTGTGGGAACAACCTCCTCCATTCCTATTACAACACCTTAAAAAATCATCATCCCCAACTGCTGTTCACCGCCATTCTGACCGTGCACAGCCAGCTCAGGAAATCAGTTGTGAAGCCTGAAACGTGATTCAATATCACAGGCTAAAGATTACACATGTGATAGCACTTCACAGACATATTTCTCAACTGTGGAAGTCTGCAATAACCTGAAATACTTGCCCTTTGCTCTGCTATGTCCGTGTACCGCTCATTATTTCCACACACCTATTTTAACTCAACAATACCCCGACTGGGTTACAGCAGTGACAGGTGAACAAAGTGCAGGTGAGCAATACCTCAGACAGACGTTCCTGCAACCTGTAAAGGCCATCTAACCTGTTGCAGAAATGGGACCAAGGACTGGTGGGGACTGAAACTGATCTCTCTGCCCCCAGAGGGTACAGGGCATAATCCAAATCTGCCCAAGGCCTGGTTGAATGGTGGGCAAGGCAGCCACTTTCGGTCTTGAGGTGTAATTCTCAGGATTAGCCTGTGAACAATGAGCACAATGCCAGCGCCATATCCTGTTTCATGTTGGGCGTGGCACCAGTTGGCCAATATAGGTGAGGGGATTTTTACTGAAGTTTGGTATTAAAATCAAATAAATGATAAAACATTAAGTTTTCAGTACTTGGAAAGGGCAGTGATATAATGCTTAGCCTTAGTTCACAAACTTACCGTGGATAATGCAACTGAAACACATTATAGATTCACAGCAGCATTTCAAAATACAAATTTGTATTTTGAAATGCTGCTGTGAATCTGTTATAACAGTAAAATAGTCAGATGTTATGTATAGACAACTATGACTTTCATTTTTTTTTTTTTTATTGTACTGTAATCTTTGGAGAAAAAACATATATTTCCATTAAATTAGAACAAAACTGAAGTTGATTCACAATGGTAGATTGCATTTTTAGCAGATAATGAGCAGATCTGGGCTCTGGTGGTATACGAGGTCTATTAGAAAAGTATCCGACCTTATTATTTTTTCAAAAACCATATGGATTTGAATCACGTGTGATTACATCAGACATGCTTGAACCCTCGTGGGCATGTGAGAGTTTTTTCACGCCTGTCGGTTACGTCATTCGCCTGTGGGCAGTCTTTGAGTGAGGAGTCGTCCACCCGCTCGTCGATTTTTTTCATTGTTTAGGAATGGCTCAGAGACTGTTGCTTTGTTTGATAAAAATTTTTTCAAAACTGTAAGGCACAACTGAGTGGACACCATTCAATAAATTCAGCTGGTTTTCGGTAAAAATTTTAATGGCTGATGAGAGATTTTGGTCTGGTAGTGTCGCTTTAAGGACGGTCCACGGCGCCTGACGGCGATCTGCGCTTCGAGGCGGCAGCGTCTCGCCGTTTCAAGTTGAAAACTTCCACATTTCAGGCTCTGTTGACGCAGTAAGTCGTCAGAGAACAGAGAACTTTCAGAAGAAGTCGGCATGAGGAGTTTATTCGGACATTCCATTGTTAACGGTCATTTTGTAATGAAAGAACGTGCGGGCAGAGTCGCATGTCGGGCTGGACCCGACCGCGGGGGGTCGCGACAGGAAAAACACCTCCGTTGGAAATCTTAACGGGCAAGTTGGAACATGCCCAAGCTGTTAAACAATTTCTCAGTTACTCACTTGTTGAAAGCCATTAAAAGCCGCCTGAATTCTACAAATGGTTTTCAACACGGAGGTGTTTTTCCTGTCGCGGCGCACACAGATTTGCCGAGTCGTCACAGAAACGACTCGGCGAATTTGCGCGTACGTCTTTCATTAAAAAAATGTCCTTAAACAGTGGAATGTCCGCATAAATTCCTCATGCCGGCCTCTTCTGAATCTTCTCTGTTCTCTCACGATGTCCTGGGTGAATTAAGCCTTAAATTAGGATGTTTTCAGCTCGAAACAGGTCAACGACATCGCCTGGAAGCGCTGCAGGACGTCCCGCTCCATGGGAAGTCCTTACACCGACAGAAACACCCCATAATCTCTCATCAGCCGTTAAACTTTTCACAGAAAACCAGCTTAATTTCTCGAATAGTGTCCACTCGGATATTCCTCACAGGTCCAGAAAAATTTTGATAAAGTAACGCGCGCCGTCTCGAGCAGCGTGTGAAACAAAGGAATTCAGCCGAGAGGGCTGAACCACATCTCACTCAAGGCCTGCCCACAGGGAAATGACGTCACCGACGCGTGAAAAAACTCACGCATGCGCACGAGGGTTCAAGCATGATTGGTGTAATCGCATGTCATTCAAATCCATATAGTTAAAAAAAAAATAAAAGGGTCGGTTTATTATCTAAGAGACCTCGTATAAGTCTTAATGAGAAAAATGTTGTATTGCTCCTGTAATTTGGGCTTTCCAACCATACTGAGAATATTTATGAAACATTCCTGTAATGCAGAGAAGAAAAGTACTGATATACTGAAGTTACACTTAAATGACCTGAACAAACTGTTTATATTATAACTGTATTATTTCCTAAAGTTTGTCAGACACACAGAGAAAGGCTTATTTATTCATACAAGAAATTCAGTTCTTCAGTTTGATAAGTAACCTATTATATCTTTTGTCTTTCACTGGACATCAGAGGTAGTAGTTAGTAAATTGCTTTGAAAGGTTTGCTTTGTTTAGGTTTTTCATTTGCATACCAAATGAGGTTTGGAAAGAAGCACGGGGGCCTGACCTGAACTTATTTGGGTACTGATGGCTATCTGGCCAACCAGTCACGCAAGGCAGGATGCAAGGACATCCATCAGCAGCATATACCCAACAGCCCCACAACAAACACACACACACACACACACAAGCAATTTGGACAAAAAAAAAAAAAAAATCCCCAAAAAAAAAAACAGTCACCAAAAATAATAGTATAACTGGAGCTTTGCTACTGTGTTGCCAGAGTGGTGCAAGGAAACAAAAATAGCACACAGAGTGCAACTGAAAATGACTAATAAGCCAATTCAGCATCTCAGTTTATGCGGTGCATGCTGGGCTGGGTCAAAGTTCACAACTACCCAAAACCATACTATAAGCACTGACAGCGATATCAGTGTTGAAGATTTTGAGTGTTGGAAACCCAACGTTTTTGCAAAAACAATAAAAGGGGGGGGGGGGGTATAAAATAGGTGGGAAGCGTTAAAACTACTGCACAGATTTTGGCAAAATTTTCACCACAGATAGATATTAGGCCATGGAAGACTCCATTAAATTTTGGAGGTGACCCGGATCCGGATTCTGGATCAAGATTTCACTTTTTGTAGGCTTTGAACGATTACGTTTAAAAAAACGGACTTCACGTATTCTCACCAAATTTATGCCATAGATAGATATTAGGTCATGGAAGACTCCATTAAATTTTGGAGGTGACCCGGATCCGGATTCTGGATCATGATTTCACTTTATATAGGCTTTGAAGGATTACGTCAAAACTTCTTCACTGATGCGACATCACGATGTAAACCCAAGATCAGGAAAACACTTTTGAATTAAATATCAGATAGCAACATCTTGATCAGTCGGACCTTTCTGGATTGGTATTCAATTATTGCATTGTATTGTGGAATCCAGATCCAGGTAAAGTTTGGTTCACAATGTGAGTCACATATCTTATATTATGAGTTCTCGGGAGTGCTTGTTTTTGGTACTGCTTTTGTCAAGAACAGCCATCGTATGCAAATTTACAGGAAAAAAACACAAGGGCATTGTGAAATACTTCTACATCTGATCATATATATTTTAGAAGCAAAAATGCTCACTTTTAATTTACATGACATTTGCAGGCAGTTTTGTGCAAATCAGAGGAGTACTTCAGAAGATAGTACATAATGTCCAAAAATGTTAACGGGTGCGTTATGGCTAAACCAAGCATGGGTTAGGGTTAGGGTTAAAGGGACAAAGACTGGAGAATATTGGTCCAGCACTATTTACTGTACCATCCCAGTGCCTTTTGTACAAAAGAGTCATAGAGAAAACAACAACAATACCAATAACAACAACTATAATAATAACAACAACAACACAATGGCGGCCAAGTGATTAGTGCAGTTGGTTTCAGTGCGGATGTTCCTGTTTCACATCCCACCCCTGCCACATTTCTCCATGTAATGTGGAGTTGCATCAGGAAGGGCATCCGGAGTAAAACTTGCAGATCCACCTCAGATTTTCTGCGACCTCAAGTGCAAACAGGGGAGCAGCCGAAGGGACTTACTTGCTTACCTACTATTAATATTGTAACAGACTGGCATCCTATCCAGGGTGTAGCCTGCCTCACGCACCATGACTATGTTTACATGCAGCCAATAACCCTTTCATAACCGGAATATTAGCAATAACCCGGTTGCGCACGGCCATGTAAACACCCGCAAAAACCCGAATATGCTCATATTCCGGTTTTTAAAAACCCAAATATGACCCCTGGGTTACTCCTTTTCTAACCCGAATATCAGGTCATATAAACGTGCATCGGAATATCCCCATAGAAAGGAACATTATTTTGTGTTCTGTGCATGTCCTGTCTGCAAGGAATCTTGGTCTTTTGAGTACGGCAACTACTTGTATGCGGCACGCGCAACCCACCGGACACCACAGAATCAGAGGTAAACAAGCATGGGGAAATCCAGACGTGGCAGCACAGCACCACACTTTTGGAGCGAGGAGGAAACCGAGTACTTCATTAGTATCGTGAAAGACATAAATATAATGTCTTTTATTGACGGTAGAAAGTACCGAGATAGCAACATTTACAAGAAGGTGGCCGAAAAGTTACGCGAAGCAGGATTTGCAGGAACGCCAGACCAAATCAAGCACCGGTGAAAGACGTGCGTCGCTGGGTGGGGATATTCCAAATTATACCAATGACCATGTATACAGGAGTAACTCTGTCTGCTTAAGCATGTAAACAAGTTATTCCTAATGATTCAGAAACCGGAATATTGACCTTATCCCAAATATTAACAGCATGTAAACGTAGCCCATGACTGCTCCAGCTACAGACACACACACCCCCCCCCAACCCATGACCCTAAAGTGCAATTTTGATACCTCCATATATGAGTGGCTCTTTCTTTTTGGTAGCAGTTGCAAGAAAATCTGTTCAGTACTTTTAGAGCTTCATGGTGCTAAAATTTAGAGTATAATAACAATGAGAGTACACATTGCGTGTACTGTTGCATATGTAACCTGGCCTCTGATGAATGACGTCCCTCACGTGGTTTGAGTTCTGTTTAAAATGTGTAACACTTCACTGTCATCCTGACTGCACCGATGCAGTAAGTGTACCTTCTGCACACACACACGCACATACACACACACACACACGCACACACCCACACACACACACCAAATTACTACATGATTTCTGAAGTAGCAAGACTTCCTGCTTTAGTTTTCAACATGTTTCACAACTCGTCTAAATGCTTTCTGCAGTCTGGTTTTGGAACCCCAGTTCAGAGTAGAAGTGTCTGTTATGATGATCAAACAACAGAAGATCATAACCTGTACAGTGTACACTTTAGACCAAACAGTAAAATATTTGACAGACCAAAACAAGGTCTAATTACTTCAGTCACTGACACTTCCATTCATTACACAGGATGCAACACATGAAAGCTGGAACCAGCCATAAAAGTTCTGTTTTTCTGGTCTTAATGATACTGGCATTCCATGAGACTCTTTATTAATATTTCAGTTCACGTTAAAGATATTAAAGAAAAAAATTACTTTTTTGCCACATTGTTAGAAATCAAGCATCTAGAGTGCTCTCCCTCACCTTTAACAATTTCAAATTCACAAACTGCTCAAAAAGAAATCCATGAATATCAACAAGAAACCTGTAGCAGATCACATTTTCAAATCAAATCACATTTTTCTAAACTTTAAATTCCCTGAGGTGGTAAGAGCCTAGAGCTTGGTTAGAAAAATGTAAATGACTGGATGAGTGGCTTCATCCCAGCCTGCTTGTGTAGACAATAACTCAGAAACAATGAATGCTATCATGTTGCAATTAGCCCTGCGATAGATCTTGTCCATGGTGTACCCTGCCTCACGCCCTATGACTGCTGGGACAGGCTCCAGTCCCCCCGTTGCCCTTAATGGGAGTGAGCAGGTATAGAAAATTTCATATCATGATTATCAGAATGAAAACTATCACAGTTATGAATATTATCACAATATTGATACAAAGTGCTGAATATCTTAAAAATGAGTAAATATCAAAATACCAATCCACTGACAACTGCACCGAAAATGAGGAAACCTGTGTCCACACAAAATAGTTGATGTATGTAAATGAATCCCTAGATTAAGGGTGGGTGTCAGAAGGGACACTATAATACGATATGCATCACCACACATGAACCAGGATAAAACCTGATAGTGATATATTGTTGCACGGTGTGTACAGTATTGCGATATATTGCAATATTTTACATACGTTACTGCAAATTAAAATTAAAGCTGAGAACATTTTGATGACATTGTGCTTTTAACGTCATGTAGAAATTGATTCAAAATGATTTCATTGTAAATTTCCATTCCACTTTATTAGAACGGTATTTGCATTGTGCATAGTCATAACATGAAGTGCAAATACTACACGCGCTCTGATTGGCTGATTTCCAGTCTGATATTTTCCCATATCCAACTGGTTACCATGATGTACCATTATGTAATAACTATATTTCTTGTATATGTTGTTTACTGCTCTGATTGTGCAAATGTCACTTATATACATGCTGTCCATATTCTTGAGCTGCTTATGTGGGTAGGGAGAGTTCCCATGGGATAGAAACCTACCATCCCTGGTTCTCAAGACCAGGCACCTAAGTGGCTCTGCTCTCTTTTTAAAAAAAAAGATATTTAGGTGTACCTTAGTATACACTAGTAGAGTTCCACCTTAGATTTGGAATGTATAATAGATGATATATCTTACTGAATTTTCATGACAATCAGTCTGAAACGTGTATCCCATTCGTTATGAACCAGAAAGCTAAAAACGCGATGAGAAAAACCAAGTCAGACATGAACATAAATATCTGAACAGCACAGGAAAAAAACACAGATTGAAAGCTTAACAGCTAGCGACCAGACCATCTGTTAGCAAATTGTTCACTGAGGTGAAGTGAATAGGTCTGACTACGAGCCGTCAGCAGTTTTCATATATATATCAGTTAAATATATCATATAGCAGACAAACACACTGATATTGGTTTGGTAAGCTCATTGGCCCTTGACCTCCTTACACAGGTGAATCCAATCATGAGAAAGGATATTTAAGGTGGCCATTTGTAAATGTTGCCCCTCTTTGCATCTCTTCTAATGAATGGCAACATGGGAGCCTCTAAACAACTCTCAAATGACCTGAAAACAAAGATTTTTCAAGATCATGGTTTAGGGGAAAGATGCAAAAAGCTATCTCAGAGATTTCAACTGTTTCCACTGTGAGGAACATAGTGAGGAAATGAAAGACCACAGGCACAGTACTAGTTAAGGCCCAAAGTGGCAGGCCAAGAAAAATCCCAGATAAGCTGAAGCAAAGGACGGTGAGAACAGTCCTAGTCAACCCACAGACCTGCTCCAAAGACCTACAACAAGATCTTGCTGCAGATAGTGTCTCTGTGCATCGTTCAACTATAAAGCGCACTTTGCACAAAGAGATGCTGTATGATGCTGTAATGCAGAGGACGCCTTTTCTGCGTACACGCCACAAACAGAGTCGCTTGAGGTATGCTAAGGCACATTTGGACAAGCCAGCTTCATTTTGGAATAAGGTGCTGTGGACTGATGAAGCTAAAATTGAGTTATTTGGACATAACAAAGGGTTGTATGCATGGTTGAAAAAGAACACAGTATTCCAAGAAAAACACTTGCTACCTACAGTAAAATTTGGAGGTGGTTCCATCATGCTGTGTGGCTGTGTGGCCAGTGCAGTTACTGGGAATCTTGTTAAAGTTGAGGGTCACATGGATTCCAGTCAAAATCAGCAGATTCTTGAGAACAATGTTCATGAATCAGTGACAAAGTTGAAGTTGCACGGGGGCTGGTCTTTCAACAAGACAACAACCCTAAACACTGCTCAGAATGTACTAAGGCATTCATGCTGAGGAACAAGTACAACATTCTGGAATGGCCATCTCAGTCCCCAGACCTGAATATTATTTAAAATCTGTGGTGTGATTTTAAGCAGGCTGTCCATGCTTGGAAACCAACAAACCTGAGATGTTTTGTAAAGAAGAATGATCCAAAGTACCTTCAACCAGAATCCAGGCTCTCATTGCAAGTTATAGGAAGCATTTAGAAGCTGTTATTGCTGCAAAAGGAGGATCTACTAAATATTGATGTATTTTTTCTGTTGGGGTGCCCAAATTTATGCACCTGTCTAGTTTTCTTTAAAGAATTATTGCACATTTTCAGTAAATCATATAAACTTAATTTCATTTCTCAAATATCACTGTTTGTCTGCTATATGATATATTTAACTGAAATTGCTGATCCAAACAACCAATGATTTATAGAGGAAAATCATGGAAACCATCAGGGGTGCCCAAACCTTACATACAACTGTATATATATAATAGCCACATAATAAATGAATTATTAACCTTGGTTGTTCGGTTTGCATGGGATTATCAAACTTGGTGTTTTTCGCACAGACGTCACTGACGTTTGGCCCGTACTTACACCTCAGTCTGATATTGTCCCGTACAGATGTCGCACTTGGTTAATAATCCTTTTATCAAGAAAAAGATGTCACACTTCAAATCCCCAAGGCATGGGCAGCCTTAAATAAATCAAACATTGTATGAAAATTGAATCTACCAGATAATCTTAAATGCATCTTATTCTGTGCCACTATTGAAACAGTTCTGTTAGACGGTACAACGGCATGTACTCTAACACCTTGAAGTAATGCCAGCATGCTCAGAGTTGTACTCAGTGTTACATGGAGAAGGAACCCCACAAAGAACAAATTATATGGAGAATTTCCAGCCATATCAGTTATTATTGAAAGTCTCAAGAGCTTTGCTGGACACTGCTGGTGTGCTAAACAAGAGCTAGTTAGCAACCTTTTGCTCTGTACGACTAGACAAGGTTGCTCCCATGTTGGTCGGCCAACAACAACCTATATGGGCAACTATGCTCAGACACTGTATGTCTCCTCTTGAATTTGGTGGAGGACCAAGCTACCTCGACCTGATGATGAATTCAATAATATTATGCGATACAGTACGGTACAATATGACACAATATGAAAAAATTATTGTCCACAATGTGGAAGTTTTCCTAATATGGTTATATATAAGTCTGGACTTTGGATTGATCTCCCTGCGTCAATAAAACAGTCAGATTCTGTGGAGACTTTCAAGTCCAGACTTAAGACGCACTAACTTTCCCTTTCGTATGGCTATCATACTGGCATAGTATAGTTTTACGCTTTTTACTCTTTTAATTCATTTTATTAGGAAACGGAGCATGCCGCGGCCTCAACTTTACCTAAATTCTGGGTCTTTTAGTGAAGCTTAGGGCTAGTTGCCGGCGATCACCTTAGTATTTCCTTAGTATTTTCTTTGATTAATGATGGCAAATTATACTGTATTTCTTGTCTTTCTGATGCCTGATTCTGTTGTTTCTCTCTGTTTAAGTTGCAGCTCCATCCAGAGATGGGTGTGGTATTTGTGCTGGAGACCCTCCTGTCCTGTGCACCAACAGCATTTCCTGTATATTCGTTTTGTGAGTTGTTCTGTAATTTATGTCCATACAACTTTTTTGAAATGTGTTGCAGGCATCCATTTCAAAATGAGCAAATATTTGCACAAAAACAAAAAAGTCTATCAGTTTGAACATTATATATCTTGTCTTTGTGGTGTATTCAATTGAATATAGATTGAAGAGGATTTGTAAATCATTGTATTCTGTTTTTATTTACATTTTACACAACATCCCAACTTCATTGGAATTTGGGTTGTACATAATGAGTACTTTTACTTTTTTGTACTTATAATATATTTTGATAGTAACATTTTTGTACTTTTACTTTTCCTTATTGCTTTGTCCGTCTACTTCTGCATTTAAAATGTAGCTCATTGTATGGAGGTGAAACATGCAGATTCATCATTCATACATTAGGATGGAAAGTCCCCTTGCCTAGAAGATGATTTTGATAGACTGTTGTTAACAAGAGAGGCCTATTTTATTTTTTATTGTAAAAAAAGAAAACTTAGTCATCATGGTTTGAATGTTGTGTTTGAATTAAAAACCTTTGAGTTTGTAGAGTTTATCACCATGATTTTTATCAAGACATCTTCTCCCTATCTTTGTTCTTAAAATATATAATAAATAAAATACTGCTTGACTAGCTTTAAAATATTGGTGACACGTTTAAAACCAGAGCAGTCAGTGATTTCTGGCGTGCGGGCCTCGCACTTTGCCCCCCCCCAAAATTTCTAGTTCTAAATCATGACCTTACTTACTGTGGTGTCAGACTGATGACATTATTAAGTCCAAATGAATTCATATAAATATGAAACTACAAACATTATTTGTTAACATAGGGCTGTGAGCTTTGTGTGTCTTGTCGCATTTAAATATTTATTGTTACACGACAGAATCATTCATCATGGCAGTTAGTGTCAGGATGTGAGCCACAGCCTGTCAACTGAGAAAAGGAAAACAATGACCTGTGTTTGCTTTAAATTCCCTCATGTGTCAGTGCAGAACATTTCCATGCTCACTAATTTGCATTTGGTATCCAAGGAAGCTGAGGTGCTGGGCGTTAATCCGTCTTTAGTGATGACGTTGCTCTTAACAAACTGAGACAAGTCACACAGTAGATGCTGACCTTCAGTCAGCTCATAAAGTTCACTAAAACAAAGAAAAATCAGCAAGCACCTGAAACCAGGATGGTCTGTGCCACAGTGAGCCTGCAGCTCGTCTCCTCAGCACCAAACATTCAGAAGTGACCTCCAGAGGTGTCCGGTCAGCTGTCAGCCAGTCACAGCACATAGAGGACTGTGCAAAAGACTGACGCGCATTCAATCTGCCTGAAGATTTTCAAAATGTCAAAAAGCCACAATATAGCTACAAAAATACATTTAAAAGAAAAGAAGATGATAAATATGTGAACATTTTTCACTTCTGAAAATGTACCATTTCTTTTCTGAGGTCTTCTGCAATTTTTTATATAAATGGGTGCATTTCATCCAGTTTTAGCATTTGTTTTACAGTTGAATGATAAATGTTTTTTGTATTCCAGGCAGTGCACCCAAAAAAAAAATCTGTTTTCACTGTTGTTGTTTAATGTGGTTGTAACTTGACAATGATTTAAGTTTATTTTTCTTTAATGAAACAGAAAAAAGTATTTTATACAAAACTGTATATATATTTCCATAGATGTTTCATGTCCAACAGTGTCTGTTTGTTTTTTCTTTTTTAACCTTACATTTGATTTTTTGTTGAAACTGAAATGGTTCCACAAATAACAAATGTTTATGAGTTCAATGTAACAAGTATTTCATAAATATTTGTTACATTGAAAGAATGTAAATACATTCATTATTTGTTTTATATAACAGTTAAAATAGATCCTTGTCATTTGATATTATATTAATTTATAAACAACAGAAAAGGGACTAATATTTTGGTGTTTGTCACTGGTGCTTTGACGTCAACAGTCCACACGAATTTTAAATAAGAGTCCAAAATTGTTCTCAGTTAACTTGGAAAAAAATAGTTCAAAAATAATTCTGACGATGTAGTCCATGATACTGTGCACTGACTTTGTGTACTTCCAAAAAGAAAAAAAAAAAGACTTTGTGTACTTCCTCAGTCCAGTGAAAAACTGTGTCAGAAATTTATCCAAGTTTTCATCCAAACTTCTTCCTCTACAGGCTCTTCATGGCTCTAGATGACTTAGTGGATTTGGGTTTTTGTGTGTGTGTGTGTGTGTGTGTGTGTGTGTGTGTGTGTGTGTGTGTGTGTGTGTGTGTGTGTGTGTGTGTGTGTGTGTGTGTGTGTGTGTGTGTGTGTGTGTGTGTGTGTGTGTGAGAAGAATTAGCACCATCAGTCCATCAGTTAGCTCTTTCAAATCATCGTCCGTCAGCAAAATAAACTCTGCCATGTTTAGCAAAACACCACCCCCACTAGTGTGTGCATGGGCGGGGTTGGCAGCGTGAAATGGTACAAAACATATGGAACCAAATTTACATGTTAAATGGAACCAAATTTGCACTCTAAATGCAACGCAACACAAATGGGACGAATAATTCATGTCACGTGGCATACAAGCACCAATCAAATGACAAGGATCCAGTCAGCCGTTATATAAATTTTAAGAAAACATTAATATGACATTTCTAACAAAATTCTAATGTGCCTAAAACATTTACATGTCACTGAAAAGTCATCATTGGGATAAAATATAACATTTATAAAACAATGTTTTAGACTTCAACACTTGACTCAGTTAGGTTTTTTAATGGATTACTAATACCATAATGTGACATAACACTATTCAAAATAAAATAAAAAAATGACAAAAATGACACAGTGCTTTAAGAAGGGTTTGGGAGGATGCACTTTGCCACATCTACTATATCACGGAACCACTTTGGGCCCTGGATAGCAATTACCCAGGCAGACAACCGATCAATCCCTGCAACTCAAAAGTAATCTAACTACCAGGTAGAATTTGGGCATCTCTTGGCCTTCTCTAGCTGCTGGAGTCCTCAACACTGAGGCACCTACGTATGAAGAAAAGCACCAAATTCCAAAATGTAGCTGATGTTCCCTCTCACTGCAAGTAATATGACTCAGTCAAGTCTGCAAATGTAACCACTGGACAAAGTCCAGCAGTATCCAAGGAGCATCCAAAGTAGGAAATACACTTTAAAAAAAAAAAAAAAAAAAAAAAAAAAATTCAGGTCACTATTTTGAGAAAATATTAAAATATATTTTCATACACAGTCGCATTTATCCAAAATCATTTCACTGGAGAAAAGTCACACATTCTAAATGTACATATAACACCACAGACACGGACATACACTCAACAAAAATCAATCAATCAATCAATCAACTTTTTTCTTGTATAGCGCCAAATCACAACAAACAGTTGCCCCAAGGCACTCCACATTGCAAGGCAAGGCCATACAATAATTATGAAACACAGTCTACGGCTAAAGCAACATAACCAAGGGATGGTCCAGGGTCACCCGATCCAGCCCTAACTATAAGCCTTAGCGAAAAGGAAAGTTTTAAGCCTAATCTTAAAAGTAGAGAGGGTATCTGTCTCCCTGATCTGAATTGGGAGCTGGCTCCACAGGAGAGGAGCCTGAAAGCTGAAGGCTCTGCCTCCCATTCTACTCTTACAAACCCTAGGAACTACAAGTAAGCCCGCAGTCTGAGAGCGAAGCGCTCTAATGGGGTAATATGGTACTACGAGGTCCCTAAGATAAGATGGGACCTGATTATTCAAAACCTTATAAGTAAGAAGAAGAATTTTAAATTCTATTCTAGCATTAACAGGAAGCCAATGAAGGGAGGCCAACACGGGTGAGATATGCTCTCTCCTGCTAGTCCCCGTCAGTACTCTAGCTGCAGCATTCTGAACCAACTGAAGGCTTTTAGGGAACTTTTAGGACAACCTGATAATAATGAATTACAATAGTCCAGCCTAGAGGAAATAAATGCATGAATTAGTTTTTCAGCATCACTCTGAGACAAGACCTTTCTGATTTTAGAGATATTGCGTAAATGCAAAAAGGCAGTCCTACATATTTGTTTAATATGCGCTTTGAATGACATATCCTGATCAAAAATAACTCCAAGATTTCTCACAGTATTACTAGAGATCAGGGAAATGCCATCCAGAGTAACGATCTGGTTAGACACCATGCTTCTAAGATTTGTGGGGCCAAGTACAATAACTTCAGTTTTATCTGAGTTTAAAAGCAGGAAATTAGAGGTCATCCATGTCTTTATGTCTGTAAGACAATCCTGCAGTTTAGCTAATTGGTGCGTATCCTCTGGCTTCATGGATAGATAAAGCTGGGTATCATCTGCGTAACAATGAAAATTTAAGCAATACCGTCTAATAATACTGCCCAAGGGAAGCATGTATAAAGTGAATAAAATTGGTCCTAGCACAGAACCTTGTGGAACTCCATAATTAACTTTAGTCTGTGAAGAAGATTCCCCATTTACATGAACAAACTGTAATCTATTAGACAAATATGATTCAAACCACCGCAGCGCAATGCCTTTAATACCTATGACATGCTCTAATCTCTGTAATAAAATTTTATGGTCAACAGTATCAAAAGCAGCACTGAGGTCCAACAGAACAAGCACAGAGATAAGTCCACTGTCCGAAGCCATAAGAAGATCATTTGTAACCTTCACTAATGCTGTTTCTGTACTATGATGAATTCTAAAACCTGACTGAAACTCTTCAAATAGACCATTCCTCTGCAGGTGATCAGTTAGCTGTTTTACAACTACCCTCTCAAGAATCTTTGAGAGAAAAGGAAGGTTGGAGATTGGCCTATAATTAGCTAAGATAGCTGGGTCAAGTGATGGCTTTTTAAGTAATGGTTTAATTACTGCCACCTTAAAGGCCTGTGGTACATAACCAACTAACAAAGATAGATTGATCATATTTAAGATTGAAGCATTAAATAATGGTAGGACTTCCTTGAGCAGCCTGGCAGGAATGGGGTCTAATAAGCATGTTGATGGTTTGGATGAAGTAACTAATGAAAATAACTCAGACAGAACAATCGGAGAGAAAGAGTCTAACCAAATACCGGCATCACTGAAAGCAGCCAAAGATAACGATACATCTTTGGGATGGTTATGAGTAATTTTTTCTCTAATAGTCAAAATTTTGTTAGCAAAGAAAGTCATGAAGTCATTACTAGTTAAAGTTAATGGAATACTCAGCTCAATAGAGCTCTGACTCTTTGTCAGCCTGGCTACAGTGCTGAAAAGAAACCTGGGGTTGTTCTTATTTTCTTCAATTAGTGATGAGTAGAAAGATGTCCTAGCTTCACGAAGGGCTTTCTTATAGAGCAACAAACTCTTTTTCCAGGCTAAGTGAAGATCTTCTAAATTAGTGAGACGCCATTTCCTCTCCAACTTACGGGTTATCAGCTTTAAGCTACGAGTTTGTGAGTTATACCACGGAGTCAGACACTTCTGATTTAAAGCTCTCTTTTTCAGAGGAGCTACAGCATCCAAAGTTGTCTTCAATGAGGATGTAAAACTATTGACAAGATACTCTAACTCCCTTACAGAGTTTAGGTAGCTACTCTGCTCTGTGTTGGTATATGACATTAGAGAACATAAAGAAGGAATCATATCCTTAAACCTAGTTACAGCACTTTCTGAAAGACTTCTAGTGTAATGAAACTTATTCCCCACTGCAGGGTAGTCCATCAGGGTAAATGTAAATGTTATTAAAAAATGATCAGACAAAAGGGAGTTTTCAGGGAATACTGTTAAGTCTTCTATTTCCATACCATAAGTCAGAACAAGATCTAAAATATGATTAAAGTGGTGGGTGGACTCATTTACTTTTTGAGCAAAGCCGATAGAGTCTAATAATAGATTAAATGCAGTGTTGAGGCTGTCATTCTCAGCATCTGTGTGGATGTTAAAATCGCCCACTATAATTATCTTATCTGAGCTAAGCACTAAGTCAGACAAAAGGTCTGAAAATTCACAGAGAAACTCACAGTAACGACCAGGTGGACGATAGATAATAACAAATAAAACTGGTTTTTGGGACTTCCAATTTGGATGCACAAGACTAAGAGACAAGCTTTCAAATGAATTAAAGCTCTGTCTAGGTTTTTGATTAATTAATAAGCTGGAATGGAAGATTGCTGCTAATCCTCCGCCCCGGCCCGTGCTACGAGCATTCTGACAGTTAGTGTGACTCGGGGGTGTTGACTCATTTAAACTAACATATTCATCCTGCTGTAACCAAGTTTCTGTTAGGCAGAATAAATCAATACGTTGATCAATTATTATATCATTTACCAACAGGGACTTAGAAGAAAGAGACCTAATGTTTAATAGACCACATTTAACTGTTTTAGTCTGTGGTGCAATTGAAGGTGCTATATTATTTTTTCTTTTTGAATTTTTATGCTTAAATAGATTTTTGCTAGTTATTGGTGGTCTGGGAGCAGGCACCGTCTCTACGGGGATGGGGTAATAAGGGGATGGCAGGGGGAGAGAAGCTGCAGAGAGGTGTATAAGACCACAGCTCTGCCTCCTGGTCCCAACGCTAGACAGTCACAGTTTGGAGGATCCCAAAAAATTGGCCAGATTTCTAGAAATGAGAGCTGCTCCCTCTAAAGTGGGATGGATGCCGTCTCTCCTAACAAGACCAGGTTTTCCCCAGAAGCTTTGCCAATTATCAATGAAGCCCACCTCATTTTTTGGACACCACTCAGACAGCCAGCAATTCAAGGAGAACATGCGGCTAAACATGTCACTCCCGGTCTGATTGGGGAGGGGCCCAGAGAAAACAACAGAGTTCGACATTGTTTTTGCAAAGTTACACACCGATTCAATGTTAATTTTAGTGACCTCCGATTGGCGTAACCGAGTGTCATTACTGCCGACGTGAATTACAATCTTACCAAATTTACGCTTAGCCTTAGCCAGCAATTTCAAATGTCCTTCGATGTCGCCTGCTCTGGCCCCCGGAAGACAATTGACAATGGTTGCTGGTGTCGCTAACTTCACATTTCTCAAAACAGAGTCGCCAATAACCAGAGTTTGATCCTCGGCGAGTGTATCGTCGAGTGGGGAAAAACGGTTAGAGATGTGAACGGGTTGACGGTGTACACGGGGCTTCTGTTTAGGGCTACGCTTCCTCCTCACAGTCACCCAGTCAGCCTGCCTTCCCGACTGCACGGGGTCTGCCAGGGGGGAACTAACGGCGGCTAAGCTACCTTGGTCCGCACCGACTACAGGGGCCTGGCTAGCTGTAGAATTTTCCACGGTGCGGAGCCGAGCCTCCAATTCGCCCAGCCTGGCCTCCAAAGCTACGAATAAGCTGCACTTATTACAAGTACCGTTACTGCTAAAAGAGGCCGAGGAATAACTAAACATTTCACACCCAGAGCAGAAAAGTACGGGAGAGACAGGAGAAGCCGCCATGCTAAAACGGCTAAGAGCTAGTAGCTACGCTAAGCTAGCGGATTCCCAAATAGGGAATCCGACACTAGACAGGCTGTGGAGCAGCACAGGTAACGCACGACAACAGTGCTAAAATAAAATAAAAATCCACTAGACAGGCTGTGGAGCAGCACAGGTAACGCACAACAACAGTGCTAAAAAATAAAATAAAATAAAAATAAAAATCCACAGGACAGGCTGTGGAGCAGCACAGGCAACGCACGACAACAGTGCTAAAACAAAATAAAAATCCACTAGACAGGCTGTGGAGCAGCACAGGTAACGCACGACAACAGTGCTAAAAAATAAAATAAAAATAAAAATCCACTGGACAGGCTGTGGAGCAGCACAGGCAACGCACGACAACAGTGCTAAAACAAAATAAAAATCCACTGGACAGGCTGTGGAGCAGCACAGGTAACGCACGACAACAGTGCTAAATCAAAATCCACTGGACAGGCTGTGGAGCAGCACAGGTAACGCACGACAACAGTGCTAAAACAAAATAAAAATCCACTAGACAGGCTGTGGAGCAGCACAGGTAACGCACAACAACAGTGCTAAAAAATAAAATAAAATAAAAATAAAAATCCACTGGACAGGCTGTGGAGCAGCACAGGTAACGCACGACAACAGCGCTAAATAAAAATCCACTGGACAGGCTGTGGAGCAGCACAGGTAACGCACGACAACAGCGCCAAAAAAAAATAAAAAATAAAAATCAAAATCAAAATCCACTGGACAGGCTGTGGAGCAGCACAGGTACGCACGACAACAGTGCTAAAAAATAAAATAAAAATCCACTGGACAGGCTGTGGAGCAGCACAGGTAACGCACGACAACAGTGCTAAAAAAAAAAAAAATAATAAAAAAATAAAAAATAATAATAATAAAATAAAAATCCACTGGACAGGCTGCGGAGCAGCACAGGTAACACACGACAACAGTGCTAAAAAAAAATGAAATAAAAATCAAAATCCACTGGACAGGCTGTGGAGCAGCACAGGTAACGCACGACAACAGTGCCAAAAAATAAAATAAAAATCCACTGGACAGGCTGTGGAGCAGCACAGGTAACACACGACAACAGTGGTAAAAAATAAAATAAAAATCCACTGGACAGGCTGTGGAACAGCACAGGTAACGCACGACAACAGTGCCAAAAAACAAAACAAAAATCCACTGAACAGGCTGTGGAGCAGCGCAGGTAACACACGACAACAGTGGTAAAAAATAAAATAAAAATCCACTGGACAGGCTGTGGAACAGCACAGGTAACGCACGACAACAGTGCTAAAAAATAAAATAAAAATCCACTGAACAGGCTGTGGAGCAGCACAGGTAACGCACGACAACAGTGCTAAAAATAAAATAAAAATCCACTGGACAGGCTGTGGAGCAGCACAGGTAACGCACGACAACAGTGCTAAAAATAAAATAAAAATCCACTGGACAGGCTGTGGAGCAGCACAGGCAACGCACGACAACAGTGCTAAAATAAAATAAAAATCCACTGAACAGGCTGTGGAGCAGCACAGGTAACGCACGACAACAGCGCTAAAATAAAATAAAAATCCACTGAACAGGCTGTGGAGCAGCACAGGTAACGCACGACAACAGTGCTAAAATAAAATAAAAATCCACTAGGCAAGCTGTGGAGCAGCACAGGTAACACATGACAACAGTGCTAAAAAATAAAATAAAAATCCACTGGACAGGCTGTGGAGCAGCACAGGTAACACACGACAACAGTGCTAAAAAATAAAATAAAAATCCACTGAACAGGCTGTGGAGCAGCACAGGTAACACACGACAACAGTGCTAAAAAATAAAATAAAAATCCACTGAACAGGCTGTGGAGCAGCACAGGTAACACACGACAACAGTGCTAAAATAAAATAAAAATCCACTAGGCAAGCTGTGGAGCAGCACAGGTAACACATGACAACAGTGCTAAAAAATAAAATAAAAATCCACTGGACAGGCTGTGGAGCAGCACAGGTAACGCACGACAACAGTGCTAAAATAAAATAAAAATCCACTGGACAGGCTGTGGAGCAGCACAGGTAACACACGACAACAGTGCTAAAATAAAATAAAAATCCACTGAACAGGCTGTGGAGCAGCACAGGTAACACACGACAACAGTGCTAAAAAATAAAATAAAAATCCACTGAACAGGCTGTGGAGCAGCACAGGTAACACACGACAACAGTGCTAAAAAATAAAATAAAAATCCACTGAACAGGCTGTGGAGCAGCACAGGTAACGCACGACAACAGTGCTAAAATAAAATAAAAATCCACTGGACAGGCTGTGGAGCAGCACAGGTAACACACGACAACAGTGCTAAAAAATAAAATAAAAATCCACTGAACAGGCTGTGGAGCAGCACAGGTAACACATGACAACAGTGCTAAAAAATAAAATAAAAATCCACTGGACAGGCTGTGGAGCAGCACAGGTAACGCACGACAACAGTGCTAAAAAATAAAATAAAAATCCACTGAACAGGCTGTGGAGCAGCACAGGTAACACACGACAACAGTGCTAAAAAATAAAATAAAAATCCACTGGACAGGCTGTGGAGCAGCACGACAACAGTGCTAAAAAATAAAACAAAAATAAAAACGAAAGCGTTAGCAAGCTAGTTAGCCTGCCAACGCTGATGAAGGCCAGCTGATAAAAGAGCTCCGTCGCGATGCTTCGACCGTTAGAGGTCTTCCTTAGGCGTTGGAGCACAGTGAAAAAGTAAAAAAAAGTAAAAAAGTCTTGAAAAAGACTGTTAATTCAAAGAACTCAAACAGCTCAGTTCAAACAGCTAACAGATACAGCAGAACACCGCTGTGCTCCGGAACAGGAAGTCCTGAAAATATAAACGCAACACTTTTGGTTTTGCTCCCATTTTGTATGAGATGAACTCAAAGATCTAAAACTTTGTCCACATACACAATATCACCATTTCCCTCAAATATTGTTCACAAACCAGTCTAAATCTGTGATAGTGAGCACATCTCCTTTGCTGAGATAATCCATCCCACCTCACAGGTGTGCCATATCAAGATGCTGATTAGACACCATGATTAGTGCACAGGTGTGCCTTAGACTGCCCACAATAAAAGGCCACTCTGAAAGGTGCAGTTTTATCACACAGCACAATGCCACAGATGTCGCAAGATTTGAGGGAGCGTGCAGTTGGCATACTGACAGCAGGAATGTCAACCAGAGCTGTTGCTCGTGTATTGAATGTTCATTTCTCTACCATAAGCCGTCTCCAAAGGCGTTTCAGAGAATTTGGCAGTACATCCAACCAGCCTCACAACCGCAGACCACGTGTAACCACACCAGCCCAGGACCTCCACATCCAGCATGTTCACCTCCAAGATCATCTGAGACCAGCCACTCGGACAGCTGCTGAAACAATCGGTTTGCATAACCAAAGAATTTCTGCACAAACTGTCAGAAACTGTCTCAGGGAAGCTCATCTGCATGCTCGTCGTCCTCATCTGGGTCTCGACCTGACTCCAGTTCGTCGTTGTAACCGATTTGAGTGGGCAAATGCTCACATTCGCTGCCGTGTGGCACGTTGAAGAGGTGTTCTCTTCACGGATGATGCGAAGGAGATGTGTTGCACTGCATGAGGCAAATGGTGGTCACACCAGATACTGACTGGTTTCCCCCCCCCCCCAGTAAAACAAAACTGCACCTTTCAGAGTGGCCTTTTATTGTGGGCAGTCTAAGGCACACCTGTGCACTAATCATGGTGTCTAATCAGCATCTTGATATGGCACACCTGTGAGGTGGGATGGATTATCTCAGCAAAGGAGAAGTGCTCACTATCACAGATTTAGACTGGTTTGTGAACAATATTTGAGGGAAATGGTGATATTGTGTATGTGGAAAAAGTTTTAGATCTTTGAGTTAATCTCATGCAAAATGGGAGCAAAACCAAAAGTGTTGCGTTTATATTTTTGTTGAGTATATATAATGTGGATGAATCAAAAAAAAAAATGTTGGAAGATTTTTATAAGTTAGGCAAACAGCAAACACTGAAGCTCAATGAAAACTTGTTTGTTGTCACAGAACCAAAGTGTGTATATGTCATCAGTGAAGCTAATGTGTGTGTGTTCCACAAATACAGTCAGCACTGTCTTACCTCTGCTGCAATGCCATGAAACTAATAGTGCTGGTTTCTGAATAACGCAGCTGTAATTTTTACGCACAGTGTCCACATTGTTTAACTTACAAGAGCACTCAACTCAACTCAGCTGTTATGTCTAACTGCCCCTTCACACATAGTGCGAATTTGGTCGATTTGCGCATAAAGTGCGCATGAAGCAGGAATCGTGCAAAATGTGTAAAATTGCAGCTGCCTCGTACACCTGTCGCTACAACTATTTGCGCACACCAGTGGATGAAAGACAGAGTGTGCGCTGTGAGAGCCCATCGAACCCTCCCACGGCAGGTGTCGGCCAAATTCCAGCTGACACACACGAACATTTAACACCACTCGCTTGGCACTTAGAAAATGTGTGGCCATTCGCACTATTAACACAACAGTCAGCAAACAATCACTGTCGTGCTGGCAGTGAAATTTGTCTAAGTGCCCCACGAGTGTGGCTTTGGTGTATGCACTGAACTGACAGGAGGTGTGGCCGCCAACGGAAGCGGCTGTGGAGATATGTTGTTCTGGACATCCCAACTGGACAACACATACTTTGTTTGGATGGACATGGACTAACAACTGCCCACTGTGACGTGCGTATCTGCTTGCTGTCATCACGTGGACATAAATAAAAACATATATCGTTGTGGTGACGGGCTGCAGTCTTGACAGGCTGCCCCCAGGTTGAAACGGACTGTCAGATCATAACACGCAGCGAGTGATCTGACTGTCACGTCACCCACGTGAGCTCTGTTACACATGACACAGTGTCAGTCCTGCGGCGTGCCATCCACAAGACACGTGGGCCAGCTGGACACGCACTAGCAGATGTGGACATGATGAGATGAGTAAACTGCTTCTCCACCACGCATCTTACCTTGTACTGAAATTACATACTGTGTAAATAGCAGAGTGGAACTGGATGTGCCAAATGTACTTGTGGTCACTGTTTAGGGCCCATTCACACATAGTACGAATAACTACAAATGTGGGCAAATCATGGCGAAACAGCTTG
This sequence comes from Thalassophryne amazonica, assembly GCF_902500255.1. Classification (NCBI taxonomy): domain Eukaryota; kingdom Metazoa; phylum Chordata; class Actinopteri; order Batrachoidiformes; family Batrachoididae; genus Thalassophryne; species Thalassophryne amazonica. Next base: position 32,138,608 of record NC_047108.1, on the reverse strand, counting down.
TATGAGAGAACCACGAAAACATCGAGCCGACGTTGTGAGGGACACGTGGTCGGGCAGGCATGAACGATCCCCTGCAACGGTTTTGTGCACACTCGTGCATGAAACAATCACAGTGGGAAAACAGTGCAAGCAACTGGAGCATGTGTAACCACATGTTGCTGTGAAAAAAAATAAATGCCACCCACCTGGCTGTCCGGCCCCGCATGTGTTCATGTCTGTATGTACATATAAGCATTTTCTGCAGGGGAGGGGGTGGAGAGCAGGGCGGATCCTAGGGGAGAGCGGGCGGGGGTGGGTGCGAAACACACATACGCCACATGTGTTCCAAGGGAGCGGGGCGGGGCGGCATGACACGCGCATACATGCGAGACACATGCACCACATGTGTGTTTCTTTTTGCAACGCCAGACTTGTGGTACAGACAAATTTCACATCCAGCGCAAAAGTGATCATCTGCTCACTGTTTTCATGCTAACAGCGCAAATGGTCAATATTTTCTAAGTGTCAGGCCGACACCTGCCAGGAGAGGGGTCAGTTGAGCTCTCACAGGGCATTCTCTCTCTTTCAGCCGCTGGTGTGTCCGAATAGTTGTAGCGACACATGTATGAGGTGATTTTACATGAATGGCATGCAATTCCTCCTTCGTGCGCTAGTTAGCTTGAATCGTGTTATGTGTGAAGGGGCCCTTAGACTGTGTTATGGCTTAGTAACAAGAAGTGATGTTTTAGGTGCGATGGTGGATAAGGTAGTGTTGGTGAGGTGGAGTCTGTTGGCTTGTGGTCATCATTCATCTCTCTGTGTTGGTGTATACAACCCCTGGCAAAAATTATGGAATCACCGGCCTCAGAGGATGTTCATTCAGTTGTTTAATTTTGTAGAAAAAAAGCAGATCACAGACATGACACAAAACTAGTCATTTCAAATGGCAACTTTCTGGCTTTAAGAAACACTATAAGAAATCAAGAAAAAAAGATTGTGGCAGTCAGTAACGGTTACTTTTTAGACCAAGCAGAGGAAAAAAATATGGAATCACTCAATTCTGAGGAAAGAATTATGGAATCACCCTGTAAATTTTCATCCCCCAAATTAACACCTGCATCAAATCAGATCTGCTGATTTACACTGACCCTATGCCATGACATTGACCCTATGTGTCTTTTTGCAAGGAATGTTTTTGCAGTTTTTGCTCTATGGCAAGATGCATTATCATCTTGAAAAATGATTTCATCATCCCCAAACATCCTTTCAATTGTCCAAAATATCAACATAAACTTGTGCATTTATTGATGATGTAATGACAGCCATCTCCCCAGTGCCTTTACCTGACATGCAGCCTCATATCATCAATGACTGTGGAAATTTACATGTTCTCTTCAGGCAGTCATCTTTATAAATCTCATTGGAAAGGCACCAAACAAAAGTTCCAGCATCATCACCTTGCCCAATGCAGATTTGAGATTCATCACTGAATATGACTTTCATCCAGTCATCAACAGTCCACAATTGCTTTTCCTTAGCCCACTGTAACCTTGTTTTTTTCTGTTTAGGTGTTAATGATGCCTTTCGTTTAGATTTTCTGTATGTAAATCCCATTTCCTTTAGGCGGTTTCTTACAGTTCGGTCACAGACGTTGACTCCAGTTTCCTCCCATTCGTTCCTCATTTGTTTTGTTGTACATTTTTCAATTTTTGAGACATATTGCTTTAAGTTTTCTGTCTTGACGCTTTGATGTCTTCCTTGGTCTACCAGTATGTTTGCCTTTAATAACCTTCCCATGTTGTTTGTATTTGGTCCAGAGTTTAGACACAGCTGACTGTGAACAACCAACATCTTTTGCAACATTGTGTGATGATTTACTCTCTTTTAAGAGTTTGATAATCCTCTCCTTTGTTTCAATTGGCATCTCTTGTGTTGGAGCCATGATTCATGTCAGTCCACTTGGTGCAACAGCTCTCCAAGGTGTGTTCACTCCTTTTTAGATGCAGACTAACGAGCAGATCTGATATGATGCAGGTGTTAGTTTTGGGGATGAAAATGTACAGGGTGATTCCATAATTTTTTCCTCAGAATTGAGTGATTCCATATTTTTTTCCTCTGCTTGGTCTAAAAAAGTAACCATTACTGACTGCCACAATCTTTTTTTCTTGATTTCTTATAGTGTTTCTTAAAGCCAGAAAGTTGCCATTTGAAATGACTTTAGTTTTGTGTCATGTCTGTGATCTGCTTTTTTTCTACAAAATTAAACAACTGAATGAACATCCTCCGAGGCCGGTGATTCCATAATTTTTGCCAGGGGTTGTAGAATCCACAACCTCAAAATTGTGACTTCTTGACATGTTTTGTTTGGACACATTATATAAGGATATACCATTCCAATAATTTATGCAAAAATCATGCAAACCCATGTTTAACCTGATCCAGAGTCTAGACATTAATGCATCAGTTGTTAAAACAATTGGTGGATAAGTAATACACAAACACAGCTGGACCAGTAAATTGATCAAACTGTGAAATCTACCTGAACAAGTATGTTCTTGACACTTAAAGTTCTTCAGAGTTCTCATTACATATTGAAATAATCACTGTCCAAAATAAATATATTTTATGCCTTAACAACCAATATACTGGCCTATTTTTAATGTTAGATTGAAAACTTTTGCTCAGTATGATGGCGTACTTTTTGTTGTAATATTGTGCTACTGTTCGCATAGAATAATGATCCCAGTTAGAAGAGAACAAATACAGTAAATAGATTTTTTTATTTTTTATTTATTTTTATTAGTCATTATTTCTTTATTAAAAGTAAAGAAAGCAAATTGCTTGGTCTTGGTGATTGGCAATCAGTATTGGCCCAAGACAGTTTTGGTACTAAACAAAATCGTCTACTTTTGATTCAAATGGGTGTTGAGAGTTCCTCCATGACAAGAGCCTAAGAGTTGCAGGGGACTGAATTGAAATTACCGGCGTCCATCGGAGGAGATGTTTCCTTCATGATTGCACTCTGAATATCATCCAGAGGAGTCAAAGATAATTTTTCAATTTTCAATTTATTTTAATTTATATAGCGCCAAATCACAACAGAGTTGCCTCAAGGCGCTTCACACAAGTAAGGTCTAACCTTACTAACCCCCAGAGCAGCAGTGGTAAGGAAAAATCTCCCTCTGAGGAAGAAACCTCAAGCAGACCAGACTCAAAGGGGTGACCCTCTGCTTGGGCCATTCTACAGACATAAATTACAGAACAATTCACAAAATAAATATACAGGAAATGCTGTTGGTGCACAGGGCAGGCGGTATTCCAGTACAAATACCACACCCATCTCTGGATGGAGCTGCACCTTAAACAGAGAGAAAAAACATAATCAGGAATCAGAAAGACAAGAAATACAGTATAATTTGCCAGCATTAAACAACAAGAAAAACAGCAAATACTAAGGTGATCGCGGGCCACTAGCACTAAGCTTCACTAAAAGACCCAGAATTTAGGTAAAGTTGAGGCCGCAGCACGCTCCGTTTCTTAATAAAATGAATTAAAAGAATAAAAAGCGCAGAACTAATGCCAGTATGCTAGCCATACAAAAGGGAAAATAAGTGCGTCTTTAGTTGTTGTGTGGGCCGCCAGAAGAGGAGGTACTGCTGGCCCACCACCAGAGGGCGCCCTGTCTGGAGTGCGGGCTCCAGGCACCAGAGGGCGCAGCCGCCTCACAGGAGCAGCCAGGGTGACAGCTGTCACGCATCACCGGCAACAGCTGTTACCAATCATCTGATCGGCAGGGGTATATCAGCAGGACGACGTCTCCACCTCTTTGCCGAGATATCGTTCTACCTGGAAGGTAATAATCTCAGCTGACTGCTTGACAGTAACCTTTGTGATTTTTGTGAGTGATTGCAGACTTTTTTTCCAACGAGAGGTGGAGGTAGCTTCCCTGCCGTGCAGGTTGCTGGGTGCAAATGCGCCCACGTTTAATTGTGTTCTTGTTCCTCGCCAGCAGTACCAGGTCTGACACGCGGAGGCAGTGGCCACCTGGGAGTTCGGAACTTGGTGGCTCCAGTATTCCCGGGGTCCTGTGGCGGAGGAAACCGTGTGGTTCCGGTTCTACTTTGGAGAGGCGTCTCCTATCTTCGAGCCTGCCCACACGACACCTTTGTGAATTGACTTTTGTCCATTGTTGTAATTTGTTGTATTGGTTGTGCACGTTCACAACAGTAAAGTGTTGTTATTTGACCTATTCCATTGTCCGTTCATTTGCGCCCCCTGTTGTGGGTCCGTGTACTTACACTTTCCCAACATTAGTCTGGACTTGAAAGTCTCTACAGAATCTGACTGTTTTATTGATGCAGGGAGATCATTCTAAAGTCAAGACTTATATATAGCCATATTAGGAAAACTTCCACAGAATAGGGGCACAATAAGAGAAAGCTCTGTGACCTGCAGACTTCTTATTCACCCTAGGGACACAAAGTAGTCCTGCACCCTGAGAATGCATAGCCCAGGCAGGTACGTAAGGTTTAATTAGGTCAGCTAGGTAGGGAGGTGCCAGTCCGTGAAAAATTTTATAGACTAGTAGCAGAACTTTAAAATCTGATCTCACTGGGACAGGAAGCCGTTGAAGGGATGCCAAAATGGGTGTAATGTGGTCGAACTTTCTGCTTCGTGTCAAAAGTCTGCCTGCAGCATTTAGAACCAATCGGAGAACCCTAATGCTGGACTGTGATAAACCAGAAAATAGAACATTGCAGTAGTCCAATCTAGAAGAGATAAATGCATGGATCAGGGTCTCAGCATCAGCCACAGACAGGATGAGATGAATTTTTGCTATATTTCGCAGGTGGAAGAAAGCAGTCCTCATAATATTTCTAATGTGAAGGTCAAAGTACAATGTAGGATCAAAAATTACCCCAAAGTTCCTCACTTTGTCAGTGTGATTGATGTATGACACACGAGCCTAGGCTGAGTGTTAAATTGATGCCGATGTCACACTGGACCAAGAACCATCATTTCAGTCTTATCAGAGTTTAAAAGTAGGAAGTTTCTAGACATCCAACTTCTCACTGATGCAAGGCAATCATTGATCATGGCTTGATGGAAAGTCCAGGCTGAGTCAGGACCTCAGAAAATGGGCTGTGATGGCCCTGAGAGAGAGTAAACAAGGAGACCTCAGCACAGAAGAAGTGAGGTGCCAGGAAAGTTCCATGTCTATGTGGTATTGGAGCTGTGCTCCTCCAGGAAGGTGGAGATGCTGTTCAATCTGGAATACAGGTATCATCTGTACAGTCTGGTAGAAACCCTGTCCTTTCCAGAGTGCATTGCTCTTTGTGCACAGATTAATCTTAACAGGATTCAGACCAACTTACTTGCCATACAGCACCCGGACCAGTGTGGATTTGCAAACAAGAAGTCAACCATTGACCACATCCTCACTCTGAGTCCCTGGTGAACACGTGCATGAAAATCAGCAATGCTTCGTTGCATCTTATGTTGATCGCCACTTATAGAGCTTCATGATGAAAAGGTATAGAGGAGGATTTTCTTTCACCAAAACATCAAATCTAGGCTTGCATTTCAGATGTACCTTCTGGCAAATTGTAGCTGAACTTTCAGGTCTTTTTTTTTTAAAGAAAATCATCCTCTGCACCACTTCATCATGAAGCTGTACGAGTATAACTGGGGATACAAAATGCAAAACATGCACTGTGCATAATTTCTCCAGTCACAGCCACAGAAGTATATAACTTCTTCTGGGTTGTCTGGGGGTCTTGGTGGCTTTCCTCACTCTTCTCCTTCTTGCACAGTTACTCAGTTTTTGAGAACTGTCTGCTCCACACAGATTTACAATAAGGTGCCATACTGTTTGTATTTCTTCATAACGGATGCACATAAAGTCCAAGACATATTCAGTGTCTTGGAAATGTTCATGTGTTCATCCCCTGACTTCTCTGAAGAAAACTGGCAATAAAACTGATGAAATACAGGTATTATATCAAAGGGGCCCATTACTTATGCAATCCATCATCTTGGCTTTTATATTTTTAATTAATTTATATGAAGTTGTAGAGATTTGCTTTGAGTTTGAATTTAAGGAAGATAATTTTAGAAATATTTATATTGAGAAGCCTGATTGACTTTTTCTATTTGAAATGGCATAAATATATTAAAATGTGTGAAATACCAAGAGGCCGAATACTTTTGCACAGTATTGTATAAACAGGTTCTGTGAGTGTTTTGTGAATCTCTCAATCGCAAAGGCTGAGGACCTAAAGGCATGAATGTCAGTGCAAAGATATTAAACAATAAAAGGACAATAAAAAGTACTCGTCATTAAAAACTAAACAAAATAAATATTTTCTTTGATTACACTTTATTTTTGAAATGGAATTCTTTTGGGGTTAATCACACTGGTCAACATTTTTTAACACTTTATTTTCTTATTTTCACATTTAACTGAACATACATAACATACCAACAACAGCAACAACAACAAAAATATACAAAGGTAAACATCCATCCCCCCCAAGGCTTAGGAAAAAAAGGGGGGCACAAAACTGGGCAGCATGGACTTTGAGAGCTGATTTAGGGTCATGTTTGGGGTGCTGAATCCGAATCTAAGATCAGATTTCCTCTATCACATCACATGTTTTTGCAATCTATATGTTTCCTATTGACAAATTACGCAAAAGTTGCTCATTCCCTCTCAAATTTGATGCCACTAATCATGCACAAAAGCATAGTTTTTAAACCAGGTTTGCAAAAAGTGAAGAAGAGCTGTAATATTGGCAAAGACGTGTGTGAGACTGCAACTTTTGTTTCAGTGTTTGATACAAGAAATGTGTTTTCATATCTCAAAAAAAGTGATGTGATTGACATGTGGATTTTTATTTTATTTTTTTTAGCACTGTTGTCGTGCGTTACCTGTGCTGCTCCACAGCCTGTCCAGTGGATTTTTATTTAGCACTGTTGTCGTGCGTTACCTGTGCTGCTCCACAGCCTGTCTAGTGGATTTTTATTTTATTTTAGCACTGTTGTCGTGCGTTACCTGTGCTGCTCCACAGCCTGTCTAGTGTCGGATTCCCTGTTTGGGAATCCGCTAGCTTAGCGTAGCTACTAGCTCTTAGCCGTTTTAGCATGGCGGCTTCTCCTGTCTCTCCCGTACTTTTCTGCTCTGGGTGTGAAATGTTTAGTTATTCCTCGGCCTCTTTTAGCAGTAACGGTACTTGTAATAAGTGCAGCTTATTCGTAGCTTTGGAGGCCAGGCTGGGCGAATTGGAGGCTCGGCTCCGCACCGTGGAAAATTCTACAGCTAGCCAGGCCCCTGTAGTCGGTGCGGACCAAGGTAGCTTAGCCGCCGTTAGTTCCCCCCTGGCAGACCCCGTGCAGTCGGGAAAGCAGGCCGACTGGGTGACTGTGAGGAGGAAGCGTAGCCCTAAACAGAAGCCCCGTGTACACCGTCAACCCGTTCACATCTCTAACCGTTTTTCCCCACTCGACGATACACTCGCCGAGGATCAAACTCTGGTTATTGGCGACTCTGTTTTGAGAAATGTGAAGTTAGCGACACCAGCAACCATAGTCAATTGTCTTCCGGGGGCCAGAGCAGGCGACATCGAAGGACATTTGAAATTGCTGGCTAAGGCTAAGCGTAAATTTGGTAAGATTGTAATTCACGTCGGCAGTAATGACACTCGGTTACGCCAATCGGAGGTCACTAAAATTAACATTGAATCGGTGTGTAACTTTGCAAAAACAATGTCGGACTCTGTTGTTTTCTCTGGGCCCCTCCCCAATCAGACCGGGAGTGACATGTTTAGCCGCATGTTCTCCTTGAATTGCTGGCTGTCTGAGTGGTGTCCAAAAAATGAGGTGGGCTTCATTGATAATTGGCAAAGCTTCTGGGGAAAACCTGGTCTTGTTAGGAGAGACGGCATCCATCCCACTTTAGAGGGAGCAGCTCTCATTTCTGGAAATCTGGCCAATTTTCTTGGATCCTCCAAACTGTGACTGTCTAGCGTTGGGACCAGGAGGCAGAGCTGTGGTCTTATACACCTCTCTGCAGCTTCTCTCCCCCTGCCATCCCCTTATTACCCCATCCCCGTAGAGACGGTGCCTGCTCCCAGACCACCAATAACTAGCAAAAATCTATTTAAGCATAAAAATTCAAAAAGAAAAAATAATATAGCACCTTCAATTGCACCACAGACTAAAACAGTTAAATGTGGTCTATTAAACATTAGGTCTCTTTCTTCTAAGTCCCTGTTGGTAAATGATATAATAATTGATCAACGTATTGATTTATTCTGCCTAACAGAAACTTGGTTACAGCAGGATGAATATGTTAGTTTAAATGAGTCAACACCCCCGAGTCACACTAACTGTCAGAATGCTCGTAGCACGGGCCGGGGCGGAGGATTAGCAGCAATCTTCCATTCCAGCTTATTAATTAATCAAAAACCTAGACAGAGCTTTAATTCATTTGAAAGCTTGTCTCTTAGTCTTGTCCATCCAAATTGGAAGTCCCAAAAACCAGTTTTATTTGTTATTATCTATCGTCCACCTGGTCGTTACTATGAGTTTCTCTGTGAATTTTCAGACCTTTTGTCTGACTTAGTGCTTAGCTCAGATAAGATAATTATAGTGGGCGATTTTAACATCCACACAGATGCTGAGAATGACAGCCTCAACACTGCATTTAATCTATTATTAGACTCTATCGGCTTTGCTCAAAAAGTAAATGAGTCCACCCACCACTTTAATCATATTTTAGATCTTGTTCTGACTTATGGTATGGAAATAGAAGACTTAACAGTATTCCCTGAAAACTCCCTTTTGTCTGATCATTTTTAAATAACATTTACATTTACCCTGATGGACTACCCTGCAGTGGGGAATAAGTTTCATTACACTAGAAGTCTTTCAGAAAGCGCTGTAACTAGGTTTAAGGATATGATTCCTTCTTTATGTTCTCTAATGTCATATACCAACACAGAGCAGAGTAGCTACCTAAACTCTGTAAGGGAGTTAGAGTATCTTGTCAATAGTTTTACATCCTCATTGAAGACAACTTTGGATGCTGTAGCTCCTCTGAAAAAGAGAGCTTTAAATCAGAAGTGTCTGACTCCGTGGTATAACTCACAAACTCGTAGCTTAAAGCAGATAACCCGTAAGTTGGAGAGGAAATGGCGTCTCACTAATTTAGAAGATCTTCACTTAGCCTGGAAAAAGAGTTTGTTGCTCTATAAGAAAGCCCTTCGTGAAGCTAGGACATCTTTCTACTCATCACTAATTGAAGAAAATAAGAACAACCCCAGGTTTCTTTTCAGCACTGTAGCCAGGCTGACAAAGAGTCAGAGCTCTATTGAGCTGAGTATTCCATTAACTTTAACTAGTAATGACTTCATGACTTTCTTTGCTAACAAAATTTTGACTATTAGAGAAAAAATTACTCATAACCATCCCAAAGATGTATCGTTATCTTTGGCTGCTTTCAGTGATGCCGGTATTTGGTTAGACTCTTTCTCTCCGATTGTTCTGTCTGAGTTATTTTCATTAGTTACTTCATCCAAACCATCAACATGCTTATTAGACCCCATTCCTGCCAGGCTGCTCAAGGAAGTCCTACCATTATTTAATGCTTCAATCTTAAATATGATCAATGTATCTTTGTTAGTTGGTTATGTACCACAGGCCTTTAAGGTGGCAGTAATTAAACCATTACTTAAAAAGCCATCACTTGACCCAGCTATCTTAGCTAATTATAGGCCAATCTCCAACCTTCCTTTTCTCTCAAAGATTCTTGAGAGGGTAGTTGTAAAACAGCTAACTGATCACCTGCAGAGGAATGGTCTATTTGAAGAGTTTCAGTCAGGTTTTAGAATTCATCATAGTACAGAAACAGCATTAGTGAAGGTTACAAATGATCTTCTTATGGCTTCGGACAGTGGACTTATCTCTGTGCTTGTTCTGTTGGACCTCAGTGCTGCTTTTGATACTGTTGACCATAAAATTTTATTACAGAGATTAGAGCATGTCATAGGTATTAAAGGCATTGCGCTGCGGTGGTTTGAATCATATTTGTCTAATAGATTACAGTTTGTTCATGTAAATGGGGAATCTTCTTCACAGACTAAAGTTAATTATGGAGTTCCACAAGGTTCTGTGCTAGGACCAATTTTATTCACTTTATACATGCTTCCCTTGGGCAGTATTATTAGACGGTATTGCTTAAATTTTCATTGTTACGCAGATGATACCCAGCTTTATCTATCCATGAAGCCAGAGGATACACACCAATTAGCTAAACTGCAGGATTGTCTTACAGACATAAAGACATGGATGACCTCTAATTTCCTGCTTTTAAACTCAGATAAAACTGAAGTTATTGTACTTGGCCCCACAAATCTTAGAAGCATGGTGTCTAACCAGATCGTTACTCTGGATGGCATTTCCCTGATCTCTAGTAATACTGTGAGAAATCTTGGAGTTATTTTTGATCAGGATATGTCATTCAAAGCGCATATTAAACAAATATGTAGGACTGCCTTTTTGCATTTACGCAATATCTCTAAAATCAGAAAGGTCTTGTCTCAGAGTGATGCTGAAAAACTAATTCATGCATTTATTTCCTCTAGGCTGGACTATTGTAATTCATTATTATCAGGTTGTCCTAAAAGTTCCCTAAAAAGCCTTCAGTTGGTTCAGAATGCTGCAGCTAGAGTACTGACGGGGACTAGCAGGAGAGAGTATATCTCACCCGTGTTGGCCTCCCTTCATTGGCTTCCTGTTAATGCTAGAATAGAATTTAAAATTCTTCTTCTTACTTATAAGGTTTTGAATAATCAGGTCCCATCTTATCTTAGGGACCTCGTAGTACCATATTACCCCATTAGAGCGCTTCGCTCTCAGACTGCGGGCTTACTTGTAGTTCCTAGGGTTTGTAAGAGTAGAATGGGAGGCAGAGCCTTCAGCTTTCAGGCTCCTCTCCTGTGGAACCAGCTCCCAATTCAGATCAGGGAGACAGATACCCTCTCTACTTTTAAGATTAGGCTTAAAACTTTCCTTTTCGCTAAGGCTTATAGTTAGGGCTGGATCGGGTGACCCTGGACCATCCCTTGGTTATGTTGCTTTAGACGTAGACTGTGGGGGGGTTCCCATGATGCACTGTTTCTTTCTCTTTTTGCTCCGTATGCATCACTCTGCATTTAATCATTAGTGATCGATCTCTTTTTCCTGGTTCTTTCCCTCAGCCCCAACCAGTCTCAGCAGAAGACTGCCCCTCCCTGAGCCTGGTTCTGCTGGAGGTTTCTTCCTGTTAAAAGGGAGTTTTTCCTTCCCACTGTGGCCAAGTGCTTGCTCATAGGGGGTCGTTTTGACCGTTGGGGTTTTTCATAATTATTGTATGGCCTTGCCTTGCAATGTGGAGCGCCTTGGGGCAACTGTTTGTTGTGATTTGGAGCTATATAAGAAAAAAGTTGATTGATTGATTGATTGATTGACCAAAACTAACATCAGATTCAGAGCCCCCAAATTACCAAAAATCCATTGAAAAACCCCATGCAAGAAAAATTGTGTTGACCAGTGTTATGTCATGGTTTTTACAAGAACATCATGCACTGGTTTGTAATCCTACAAAGTAATCAGGTATTTCTTCTAGAGGTGGGCGGATCGATCCTAATATCGATAATATCAATACCAACGCTGGTATTGATATTGAACGATCCTTGTGTAAAAACATCGATGCTCAAGCTTTTTTCTCTCCCGCACGCACTGACTGCTGCACACGCAAATTTATCAAAGTCTACTCTCTGTCTTTAAGAGCAGCGCTGTGCTGTGTCACACAACATGGAGCAGTGCATCCTTGTATTGTGATTTGTCAGCCCTCTACCTCAGGAGATTTTGTTTTAAGTTGTGTTGAGTAATTTTTTTTTACAAAAATGTTGATTATGATAAAGTATTTTGTTGTCACGTACAATGTTTGGCGAAATTCTATCCTAGGTCTTTTGGATCCTTTGGATCTATGAAGCTTAAATGTGAAAAAGTATCAGTATCAGTATCGATGTCAGCGATACTGGGCCTGTATTTACTTGGTATCAGATCAATACCAAAATTCCCGGTATTGCCCACCTCTAATTTCTTCATTTAAAGAAGGTCTGTTCCTGTCTTCAATAAAACAGGCAAAACTCTTGAGCATATCTTTTAAATTAACATTTAGAATGTTTAAATCTGCTTTTTTTTATTTTTTTTTTTACTGCTCTTCATGTTTGCACCCTGCTCTCTATTTGAGTGCAGAACTGATCTGAGGATCTTTGCTGCTGTTACAAACACGGGAGTGTTCATGTAAAATCTATATAACAGGCTATTATTATGTGAGAAGGGAGTGATGAAAGCTGGATATTGATGTATGGTTTGTTTGAGATCACACGCTCTTCTTGTAGGTTTTGTCAGATTAGAGGCCTTATGGCTCGGTCTACAGCGTCTGTCTGTTCAGTGCCCGCTCTTCTGTTATCCACCTGTCTCCTCACTCTGCCCTGCTGCTCAGGTAACTCTGGAATAATTACAGACATTTACTTTGTCTTTGAGGAAATTGGAGGACTTAGCCCAGGTGTGATGTCTAAAGGCCCCTCATTACGCTGATCAGCACTCAACCGCTGATTTCCACAAAGTCTCTCACCAATTAACTCGCTGTCTGCCCGGCTACCGGCAGCCGTTAAGCCCACCGTGCCAGTCAGGCTGAAAAAAAGAAATAATAATAACATTTAGTAGGTATTTCAAATTTTGACATGACCAAATTGTAAATTTGCAATTAGATCTCTGTCTTTGCCCGTTAAAGGTTGTGAGGAGCTGGAAGGCAGATTGTTTGACAAAGCATCAGAATCACCAAGGGAGCAGCGTGCACGCACACGGTCTCACAGCCACAGCTTTGCTCTGACTTGCCGGTGGCCACCAGCAGCAGATAATTGGCCCCAAAGGGTTTAGGGCGGGATGGTGTGTGCAGATGGCGCACTCGTATCCCATAATCTCCTATGGGGCAGTTGCCATAGAGAAGGGGACTTATTATTACTGCATCTTATTCCACAACACACCTGTTTGGTTCAAACTGCTGCTGTACTCTGACATTCAAAGTCAAATATCACCCAGAATCCACCCAACGGACAAAATGACACAGCGACACACCCCCAGTGAGTTATAGTCACATGCCACTGCTGTGAAAAAAAAACCAAAATCATTCTGAGGAGGCTTTTGTCAATTGTTTTCCACTTTCTTCTCATCACACAGAGCAGCTGCACATCCAACATATCTGCAAAATATTCATATCGTGTAGATAAAGCATGAGTTAGAAGGTGTGGTGGGTAGAAAATAGGCAGCAGTGGCCTTAGTGATGTCATGAGGAGGAAATGATCAAAAACAATCAGATGAAAGAATTTAGAAAATCTGAAGAATGAGATCAAAGGACAAGATTCAGATCACCAGTGACGAGTGAAGTTTCTCAGGTCTTCATAGAACCAAGGGCTATCCACAGACAGGTCCATAAGTATCTGGACAGTTCGACCTCTGTACGCCACCAGAGTGGAACGAAATGAAACCATCGAGTTGCAGTAGTACCACATGTTGCCACATCCACTGCACCACGGAGCCATGTGGGGTTCTGGATGGCAACCACCCAGGTAGACAACCAACAATCTCCACCTCTTGAAGGTAACCATATATCTGCTCCAGCTAGATGAAACATCCTCTTGACCTTCTCCAGCCACTGGGGTCCTTAATACCGAGGTGCCTGTGTGCTGGAAACATCATGGCTGACGTTCCCTTATAGTGCAAATGATACTCCGCATCTAAGTCTCCCTTACTAACTATTTGTTTGGCCCAAAGTCTTTCCAGTGGGACCCAAGCATCTGAAAAGAGCTAGTACCAACAGTATCTAGTCATCATTGGGTAGCATCCAAGTCTCACAGCAATACTGCTAGAAGGGAAACACCAGGACCCTAAAGACTTTGACCTTTGATCTCCTGCAATGATATCAGCAACCTCAAACACCTCTATCCTTAGGCAAAAGACCAAGACATGAATATCACTGCTGATGTAAGTCAATGTCTGTGACACAGACACAACTTTCTGCTTTAATTCAAGAGATTTAACAAAAATATTTCATTCACCAGTCAGGAATACAGCCATTTTAATACTGAGTCCCTCCAGTTTCAGAGCTCATATTTACTGTTATTGAATAAACTAACATAAATCTGCATACAAGGATCGAATTATCACTTTTACAGACAGTTTTCTTTGGCTACATCAGGGGATGGATGCTGAACATTTCCAAGTCACTGAATATGTCTTGAACTTGATTCATCATGGCACAATACAAACACTCTGTCTGGAGCAGACAGTTCTCAAAAACTGAGTGAATGTGCAAGAAGGAGACTAGTGAGGGAAGCCACCAAGACACCCAGACAGCTTAGAGAAGGTTACAGGATTCTGTGGCTGTGACTGGACATACTGGGAATAATGTGACTCTTTTTTCTTGCATCATCAGTCTGACAGCTTCATGGTGGAGTAGAACAGAGAAGGATTTTCATAAAACCATTGTATGTCTTCTTTTGAAGAAAATTTTTAGTGCTGCTGTCCAGCTTGTGTATATCTCATATTATATAAATTACAATATGGAATAAAAAAAAAAATGCACATCTAGAGAGCAAATCTCGCCCAAAGATTCCACAAAAATTTACCTTGGAGAAAAAAATTTCAAGTTCAAGGTCTTGTTAGAAATGGCTTTTCATAAGCTAAATTAGATGCGATCAAATGTCAGGAGCATGTATTTAGTTCATGCACTTGAATCAAAGTGTTGTTTTTTTGTGATGATGTCAGGTTTTTTTTCCAGCTTCCTCAGTTTCTGAATTTTTTTAGATAATTTTCACAGAACATTTGTTATCTTTGCTATGCACAATTTGTCATTGCTTTTTGACTAATAACTGGAAGATCGACATCACTTAGATTAACATCACTTTGAGCAGATGGGATGAGTTCATCTGTGAAATCATCTGCTGGAGTCAGTGGCTGCAAATAAAACCTGCAACCTCTCTGCCCTTTCTGGAATAGTTTGGACACCACTGTATTAGGACATGGAAGACGCCACTGAATGTTGAAGGCTATCGGGATCCAGATCCTGCATCAAGATTTCACTTTATATAGGTGTTGAAAGATTACGTCAAAACTATTTCAAGGATTCTCACCAAATTTTCACCACAGATAGACATTAGGGCATGGACGACTCCACTGAATTTTGGAGGTGATTTGGATCCAGATTGGCAGACGTCAGAAATCTCAGCTTGCTCTTGTTTTATTTTCCAAAAACAGTATCAGCAACTGCTGAATTTCCTTTTGACCTTGATAAATCATGTTGCATATCCAAACCTCACCTGTTTGCATGTTTTTGACAATTTTGCACACTCATGTGCACATACACCCAAATTGCATATTCATGAAAGCAAATGTGTATTTTGCACATGTAATCCTCATTCCATATGGTTAGTAACTCAGCATGCAGGTGTATCTGCAAGTGTAATGGTTGTTTGTGCATGTTATTACACATGCAAACCTTTAGTAAGTCAGCTCCACAGATTTTCTTTTAATTATTTCTGTGTTTACATTTTGTATTGCATCATACACCACCAGAAAATGTAAAATTGTAAAACCTTCAGCTTCTGGGAAGGTTCACTATTGTGCCAAGTCTTCTCCAATTGGAGTGAAAAGTTTTTACTGTGGTTCTTTGGACGTGTAAGTCCTTGTGTTAGTGCGCTTCTAGGCGAGATCTTTCAGCCAACATCACGCTGCTGAAATCATTTTGTTCAAGTGATGACGGTTTTGTTTGCGTACATCTGGCAGATATCAACATGGGTGTGTCCAGTCCATCTGAACCCAATTATGTATGCAGAATGGTAGATCTGTGGATTTATGAACTAAGGGGTAAATATTTTTTTTTTCCACAAAGGGGTGTGTTATAGCATCTTTTTTTTTTCTATAGATAAAATTTTCATTTTAAAAAAAAAATGTGGTATTGAGTAAGATTTCATGTATTTTATGTTATATATTGATTTGAATATCTGAAACAATTTAGCATGAGGCATAAAATAAGAGAAAAGGAGAAATCAGGAAAAGAAACACCTTTTTTACCACACTGCTCCATGAGAGCAGAAAGAGAAAGACACAGAAACACACCTCAGCACTCCTCTGTGGGCTGGCAGAGGTAATTATTGATAAGCCAAACATCCTGGCAGCCCACAGTACAGACAATGCAGGAAGAAAGAGGCTAAAAAAATAACCCATTGACTAAATAGCTGCTGATAGAGTGAATAGTGAAGAGTGAAATATTCAACACTGTTGCATTAGGTACGTATATATTCACTGAAACAGAATGTTATTGTATCTGCCTCTACCTGCATACTGGAGTTCAAACTATGAATGAACCTGAGGGTAACTGAATAAAAACCAGCTTAATAGTGTAGGAATTATAGTATTTGTTGTGGTTGTCCATTATGAAGGGACCAAAAGTTATTGGACAATTTGCTGTCAAGTTTCATGACCTATATGTTATTAGTTTATTATTTCATCAGAAAAAAAAATCAAAAGTAGATTTCAAGTGTTACATATACAACCCCTGGCAAAAATTATGGAATCACCGGCCTCGGAGGATGTTCATTCTGTTGTTTAATTTTGTAGAAAAAAAGCAGATCACAGACATGACACAAAACTAAAGTCATTTCAAATGGCAACTTTCTGGCTTTAAGAAACACTATAAGAAATCAAGAAAAAAAGATTGTGACAGTCAGTAACGGTTACTTTTTAGACCAAGCAGAGGAAAAAAATATGGACTCACTCAATTCTGAGGAATAAATTATGGAATCACCCTGTAAATTTCCATCCCCAAAACTAACACCTGCATCAAATCACATCTGCTCGTTGACATTAACCCTATGTCATGAAATTGACCCTATGTGTCTTTTTGCAAGGAATGTTTTCACAGTTTTTGCTCTATGGCAAGATGCATTATCTTCTTGAAAAATGATTTCATCATCCTTAAACATCCTTTCAATTGTCCAAAATATTAACGTAAACTTGTGCATTTATTGATGATGTAATGACAGCCATCTCCCCAGTGCCTTTACATGACATGCAGCCCCATATCATCAATGACTGTGGAAATTTACATGTTCTCTTCAGGCAGTCATCTATATAAATCTCATTGGAAAGGCACCAAACAAAAGTTCCAGCATCATCACCTTGCCCAATGCAGATTCGAGATTCATCACTGAATATGACTTTCATCCAGTCATCCACAGTCCAAGATTGCTTTTCTTTAGCCCATTGTAACCTTGTTTTTTTCTGTTTAGGTGATAATGATGGCTTTCGTTTAGCTTTTCTGTATGTAAATCCCATTTCCTTTAGGCGGTTTCTTACAGTTTGGTCACAGACGTTGACTCCAGTTTCCTCCCATTCGTTTAAGTTTTCTGTCTGGACGCTTTGATGTCTTCCTTGGTCTACCAGTATGTTTGCCTTTAACAACCTTCCCATGTTGTTTGTATTTGGTCCAGAGTTTAGACACAGCTGACTGTGAACAACCAACATCTTTTGCAACATTGCGTGATGATTTACCCTCTTTTAAGAGTTTGATAATCCTCTCCTTTGTTTCAACTGACATCTCTCGTGTTGGAGCCATGATTCATGTCAGTCCACTTGGTGCAACAGCTCTCCAAGGTGTGATCACTCCTTTTTAGATGCAGACTAACAAGCAGATGTGATTTGATGCAGGGGTTAGTTTTGGGGATGAAAATTTGCAGGGTGATTCCATAATTTATTCCTCAGAATTGAGTGAGTCCATATTTTTTTCCTCTGCTTGGTCTAAAAAAGTAACCGTTCCTGACTGCCACAATCTTTTTTTCTTGATTTCTTATAGTGTTTCTTAAAGCCAGAAAGTTGCCATTTGAAATGACTTTAGTTTTGTGTCATGTCTGTGATCTGCTTTTTTCTACAAAATTAAACAACTGAATGAACATCCTCCGAGGCCGGTGATTCCATAATTTTTGCCAGGGGTTGTAGTAGCTTGGAGTTCAGTTTAATCAGCTGTTAATGTCACCATCAGTGTTGGGTGTAATGCATTACTCTGTAATCAGATTACATTTGTCTGTAAAGGAGTAATGTGAAGTGTTAAGGTTGTAAATTCAGTAACCACACTACAGTTCCTAGATTACACATGAAAATGAATCATTTCCCATGAACAGCAGCCAGAGCACTAGCTAGTTGGTAACTGTGTTTATGCTCACAGTGATGGTGTACATTCCAATGGAATATTCACAAGACAGTGCACGATTCCATGGAATAAAAGTAAAGCCCCATGAGTGTGGCTTTGCAAACAGACACAGTGACACGTTGATGTGTGCACTGAACTGACAGGGGGTGTGGCCACCCACAGGAGCAGCTGTGGAGATCTGAGGTTCTGGACGTCACAGCTGGGGAACACGTACTGTGTTTGGACAGACATGAACTAACAACTGTCCACTGTGACGTGTGTGTCTGCTTGCTGTCCTCACGTGGACAGACATAAAAACATATAACGCTGTTGTTATGGGCTGCAGCAAGTGAACGCACGCCGCGCACATTGACAGGCTATCATAATATGCAGCGAGCGATCTGAATGTCATGTCACCCACGTGAGCTCTGTTCCACATGAGTGGTGTCTGTCCTGCATAACGCCATCCACAAGACATGCGTGTCGGGCAGAACACACACGCAGGGCTGGCTGGACACACCTCCAGCAGATGTGGACATGACAAGATCGCCCTGCTTCTCATTCATGTCATTTCATGACTGTTCGTCTGTGACCATGGGTCATCTACAGAGGAACAGACAGATCATACTTGTATTGCCCGCTTGATAAAAGGGATTCAATAAAATGTGGTGTTTTTATATGGGTTGTGGTTTTATTTTTTCTTAAATACGTCCACGTACTTCTTGATATAGGGCATTTTCCTGCACCTTTTACAGGACAGCGATGGTAGCTCAGTGGTAAAGTTTCTGGGTGGCAATCAGAGCTTTTGGAAAGTGCAGGATTGAATCCCGTGGATGGCATGTATTTTTTTTTTTTTTTTTGCTATTTTCATACAGTGCTGCTCGTGCTGTGTTCCCATATGCACGAAACCATCACAGCGGCATCTTTCACACCTACCCATTGGCTCAATGTTCTAGTGATTCGCCCTGATTATTTATTCGTACCATGTGTGAAGGAGCCCTTATGCTTTCATCTGTGAATGAAAAAACTGTATTAGTGTCCAAATATATATGACCCCAGCTGTATGTGCTGACTTTTAAAGTACGGTGTAAGTGTTGTCTCTGACCTGCATGCGCTCGCTTGCGCTCTTAACTTTGGCTCTTGTTGTCTGTTAAACACACCTGCAGCACTGCTGGACAGGTCATGTTTCACTCATTCACAGCGGAGACGTTGGCGTTTGTTTAGGAAATGAGCGTAAATGCTGACCTGAAGGACATCATTCATTGTGCCCGACCTTAAAAAGCACGTCTGCTCGCCTGCCTTACGGCTACACTCGGCATTGTCCATCTTTAAAGGGTTTGTGTGTTCAGTTGATGCCATTATGAGGCACTGCGCTAACCTACTGTCTCCAAACACACCTGCCCGAGTCATCCTATAGACTTTCTATTTGGCCGTGTGTAGTTAGAACTTTGTATTGTGTGTGTTTACTCAGGCATTATCGTGTCTGGAATCATAATGATTTTCACTTGTTATACAAAATCAGCTGTATGATAACATGCACATGATGAACTCAGCCAGGCATAAAAATGTTGACTTCTTCAGTCTTCAGGAGAGGGGTTTTTTGTTTTTGTTTTGTTTTTTAAGGGAAGCATCATGCTCTTTATATATCTATGTAATAAGAATTTGGCTCAACACTTTGAACCTCTGAAAATTTTCCTTCCTGCACACCAGAAGCAGAATTTATTCATGATTTTTTTTTTTTTTTTTTTGCTCCAGTTAAATTATTCATTAACTAAATTTAATTCAAACTTTAATATTGCAATGTGATTGGTGTAATAACAGATAGATAGATAGATAGATAGATAGATAGATAGATAGATAGATAGATAGATAGATAGATAGATAGATAGATAGATAGATAGATAGATAGATAGATAGATAGATAGATAGATAGATAGATAGATAGATAGATAGATAGATAGATAGATAGATAGATAGATAGATAGATAGATAGATAGATAGATAGATAGATAGATAGATAGATAGATAGCATTGCATTGCATTGCATTTTGTGTATTTGCGAGTGGTTGAATTTTAGATAGATAGTGTGATGTCGGTCATCCAGGTATTTAACCTCAAGGTACAGGTTTTGTCAATGAAAACATCACCAAATTCAATAGAAATGCATGTAATTTTTAAAGGGGACAAACTCGTCAATAAAGTTAATTTAATGTACAATGGTTCATTTCACGTCCGCTTGGTGTATAAATCTCTTTGTTCGAGAAAATGATAGCTGTCAGCTGGCCGTTAGAACCAAGTTAGAGACAATAAAAAACAGCTGATTTCAAAAGAACAGCATACAGCCATAGCGTGTTTTCACCGAACGGACAGTCATGGAAGCACAAATTCTTGCTTTTGGATTGGCCACTTTGTAGAAGTGACATAGCACCGGCCTCGAGAATAGTTTGGATCTCAAAAAAAAAAAATGCCAAGCCAACTTTAAAAACTTTTCATCACAGGACATCAAAGGCTTTATCTTGACAGTGACTGCAAATCCACTGGGGGGGGAGATGTTTGTCATTCTGAGTTTTTGGGTTTTAACCAGGTGTCAGATAATAATCCAGCATGGAAATCCATTGGGGGGGGGGGTTGTCATTCTGACTTTTTGGGTTTTAACCAGGTGTCAGATAATAATCCAGCATGGAAATCCTTTGGGGGAGGTGTCATTCTGACTTTTTGGGTTTTAAGCAGGTGTCAGAAAATAATCCAGCACACACACACTTCTTTTTAAAACTGTACAGCCTTTCAAATTTCACAAAACTGACAAAATTTAGTTTGTACTGAATGGTAATGTCATATTATGAATCCCCTATTTAACAGCTAACCTTACTTGTGTGAAGTGCCTTGAGGCAACCTTGTTGTGATTTGGTGCTATATAAATGAATATAAATTGAAATTGAATTGAAATAATAAATATAATTTATAATGGTGCCAAAGAAAATTCTTTTTATGACTTAAATGTTAAACATTTGAAAGGCCGTACAGCTTTAAGCAGTGAAAAATTCTGATGCAAAGACAAGCACTGGGTGAAAAGCAAATGGATTTATCATAGTAATTATGCATGAGTACATCATACATGCAGCCATGTATGATAAATAGATCCCGGAAGTGAAGCAGAGTTCATCCTGAATAGTAGGACATGTTTCTAAAAGTACAACTGGTGAATTAGCACCAACCTGTCAGAGTGCACAGCAGACAGGAGCCACCACAGCACCCTGAGGTGAAGCAGTGCAGCCGCAAGGTTAGGTTTTTAATTTTCCACATGTTTTTGTGAAGGTGATGGTTCAGTGATTAAGCGTTGGGCTTGAGACCAGAGGATCCTTGGTTCAAATCCTAGCCTGACCGGAAAATCACTAAAGGCCCTTGGGCAAGGTCATTAATCCTGAGTTGCTCCCAGTGTGTAGTGAGTACCTTGCATGGCAGCACCCTGGCATTGGTAAGTGAATGTGAGGCATAATAGTAAAGCGCTTTGAGCATCTGATGCAGATGGAAAAGCACTATGTCAATGCAGGCCACTTACCATTTTTACTCTTATGTCATTTAATGATTTATTATGTCCACCAAGGACATAATAAAATCATTAGTGTTTATTTATTTACTCATTTATTTATTTATTTGTCTGTCTGTCAGCAGGATTATGTCAAAACTAATGCACAGATTTGGATGAAATTTTCACCAAAGATAGATATTAGACCATGGAAGACTCCATTAAATTTTGGAGGTGATCGAGACCCGGATCCAAATCTGAATTCTGGATCAAGATTTCACTTTATATAGGCTTTATAGGCAGAAATCTCAGATTGCTCTTGTTTATTATTTATTTCATTTCAAAAAGAGGAGCAACTGGAAGAAGGAAAAAGTTGACAATCCTTGATTGGCCGCTTAAGGCTGGCTTCAGAAAGGAGCAGGTTTCTACAGAAGCCCATGTTAAAATGTCCAAATTTATAGTAGAAATAAACATATTTAGAGCCTGGTACAAAAATAATAAGACAAAAAAACAGCTTTAGTATCTATAACTACTTTCCTCTTCTATGACATCTGTCCAGTGGATGATTTTTTTTTCCCTCTAACAGCTTGGTTTAAGACATTTAAGCCATAAAGTTATGGAAAATTAGGGGTGTGGTAACTGAGAGACAGCTAGTCTTCAACACTGAGTGGAGCTCAGAGTGCCTGTGGCTCAGATGCCACTGGCTGTAGCTGATAGTTGTTGTGGAGCCCCATGTCTGTGCTTTGTAAGCATTTTTGTGCTTGTGAGCATTGGGGGAGGTGATGGTCTAGTGGTTAAAGTGTTGGGCTTGAGTCCAGAAGATCATGGGTTCAAATCCCCGCCTGACTGGAAAATCACTAAGGGCCCTTGGGCAAGGCATTTAATCCCCTATTGCTCCCGGTGTGTAGTGAGTGCCTTGTATGGCAGCACCCTGACATCGGGGTGAATGTGAGGCATAATTGTAAAGCGCTTTGAGCGTCTGATACAGATGGAAAAGCGCTATATAAATGCAGTCCATTTAGCATTTTATTACATCCATTACATGGCTTGTTGTGTGGTTAATTCTCCTCGTGGATCATCTAAATCATCTGTGTTCCACTATTTCCATTCAATGAAATTTTCATGTTATTTAATTTTTTGTGCTAATATCATTAGCACTTTGAGCAGCTATTGGTAGGCTGAAGACATTGGGTCCAAGTTAATCCATGATTACTGTTGAAATAAACAGGTCAGAAATTTTAATGCCCACACCAAAGCAAAGCGTTATGACAATCACCGCCCAGTCCCCAAAAATACAGTATGATTTCATAACCATGTGAACCAAGGTTAGCCTGTTAGCTTAACTTGTGTGGTAACTCTAAACTGGAGTGTTTGGGCTTCATTTGCCCCCACTCCCACTACGATGTCTGAGTACTTTACACTTTTAATTAAGAAATACACAGCGCAAGACTTTAAAACTGGTGGTTTTCTGCACCTATATACACCTAATTTTCAGACCAATATGTCACCTGACTGCACCCCCACACACACACACGCACAGAGCAATTTCTGATCTTTCCCACTGCCACACCACCTGTATCAACTAAATCAATCAATCAATCAATTTTTTTATATAGCGCCAAATCACAACAAACAGTTGCCCCAAGGTGCTTTATATTGTAAGGCAAAAGCCATACAATAATTATGTAAAACCCCAACAGTCAAAACGACCCCCTGTGAGCAAGCACTTGGCGACAGTGGGAAGGAAAAACTCCCTTTTAACAGGAAGAAACCTCCAGCAGAACCAGGCTCAGGGAGGGGCAGTCTTCTGCTGGGACTGGTTGGGGCTGAGGGAGAGAACCAGGAAAAAGACATGCTGTGGAGGGGAGCAGAGATCGATCACTAATGATTAAATGCAGAGTGGTGCATACAGAGCAAAAAGAGAAAGAAACAGTGCATCATGGGAACCCCCCAGCAGTCTAAGTCTATAGCAGCATAACTAAGGGATGGTTCAGGGTCACCTGATCCAGCCCTAACTATAAGCTTTAGCAAAAAGGAAAGTTTTAAGCCTAATCTTAAAAGTAGAGAGGGTGTCTGTCTCCCTGATCTGAATTGGGAGCTGATTCCACAGGAGAGGAGCCTGAAAGCTGAAGGCTCTGCCTCCCATTCTACTCTTACAAACCCTAGGAACTACAAGTAAGCCTGCAGTCTGAGAGCGAAATCAAGAGCTGTTCCACAAATATATTTAATCAGATCTACAACATGAAGGTAATTCAGTGTGTGTAAAGCAGGATGCTGGTTTAGGGACCACTGGCACACTAACCCTAATACACAACATTACGCAAGGCCTCATT
The DNA here is from genome assembly GCF_902500255.1 of Thalassophryne amazonica. Classification (NCBI taxonomy): domain Eukaryota; kingdom Metazoa; phylum Chordata; class Actinopteri; order Batrachoidiformes; family Batrachoididae; genus Thalassophryne; species Thalassophryne amazonica. Next base: position 32,114,478 of record NC_047108.1, on the reverse strand, counting down.
ACAGTCACACTTCATTTATGGTATTACAAATCTAAAATCTCTCGTTTCACCGCTGTGAGCTGATATTTTAAAATTGCTGTGCATCGAGTTTCATGTCCGGCTTTGAAGTCTGCGCTGTGGCGGATAAATCCTGATCTCTCCCACAGAGTGTATCATGGGGTCTGGCAGCGGGGCAACAGCAGGTCCTGATAATGATGCAAGACATGTTTGTGATGGGGAGGCTCTCTGGGGAGGCGCAGTTCAGGTGAAGCTGCAGCTTGGAGGAGGCCCACTGGGACCAGTTACCAAACACAGGCCTCCTGCTCCACTTCCACAGCGCTTCAGCAGAAAAACAAACTCCTGCAGTAGCTACAACAAGTCAGACAATGAAAATCAAATGACATTAAATGTGTCATTAACATCGGTTTTATACTACTGTACGGCCAAGTAGGAGTATATAATCAAAATACTAAATAAACAAATAAAGATAAGAAAAAACTGTGTTTTCAAAGTACACATAAATTTGATGAAAATGAAGGTAATTTTCTGAATTACATGATTTTCTGTGTAGTTACAGAACACATCACTCATAGTCCTACTGTTGTCTGTTCCATAATAGGATAACTTGCTTATTCTGTCTTTAATAAGGGTTAATCAAATCAATAAAAATGCAGATAAATCTATTCTAGTGTTAGGCAACAGAAAAAGCATCAAACCATTATTAGATTACTACTCAAAGAAGCTGTTTGTAACTTTGTCGGATGTTCTTTGCAAACAAACATGGATTTAAACTTATTCATATAACCACACCATCATAAAACAAATGAAAAAGAAAGCATAAGTTTAAATATACTTTAATGACAGCATGTGTACTGTGCGATTACACTTCATGCTGTTGGCACTTACAGCCATGCGTGGGTGTCCTGTATTGGTACATTCAAATGTTGGCAGTTATGCATACATATATCTTCAACCGCTTATCCGGGGTTGGGTCAGTGGGCACCATGATATAGCTAACCGTGCAGAAAACCCTTTTAATTTACGGATAGTGGTCAGATGAAGCCATTTACTATCACATAACTGTGTGTGCCCTTTTTGTATGATAATGATAATTGTATTACAGCTGAATGGATCCTTGTCATTTGATTGGTGGCGTGTATGTCACATGACATGGATTATTCATACCATTTGCCGTTGCGTTTCATTTACCATGCAATAGTTCTTTTTTAGTGTGCAATTTTGGTACTATATAAAATGCGCTACTGCATGCCGTGACCACCACACACACTCACCCTACCGGGAGTGGCGTTTAGTGAAACATAGCAAGGTTGTTTTGCTGCCGGACTATGATCTGAAGGAGCTAACAGACACCGCTAAGTCTTCTAACACACACACACACACAAAAAAAAAAAATCCACTCCACTGTAAGCCATCTGGAGGCATGAAGAGCTGTTAGGATGAAAAGCTGGAGAAATTTCTGTTGTGATTTTTTTGCTGTACTGAGAAACTATTCAATTCAATTCAATTTTATTTATATAGCGCCAAATCACAACAAACAGTTGCCCCAAGGCGCTTTATATTGTAAGGCAAGGCCATACAATAATTACGTAAAAACCCCAAAGGTCAAAACGACCCCCTGTGAGCAAGCACTTGGCGACAGTGGGAAGGGAAATACTCCCTTTTAACAGGAAGAAACCTCCAGCAGAACCAGGCTCAGGGAGGGGCAGTCTTCTGCTGGGACTGGTTGGGGCTGAGGGAGAGAACCAGGAAAAAGGCATGCTGTGGAGGGGAGCAGAGATCAATCACTAATGATTAAATGCAGAGTGGTGCATACAGAGCAAAAAGAGAAAGAAACACAGTGCATTATGGGAACCCCCCAGCAGTCTAAGTCTATAGCAGCATAACTAAGGGATGGTTCAGGGTCACCTGATCCAGCCCTAACTATAAGCTTTAGCAAAAGGAAAGTTTTAAGCCTATTCTTAAAAGTAGAGAGGGTGTCTGTCTCCCTGATCCAAATTGGGAGCTGGTTCCACAGGAGAGGAGCCTGAAAGCTGAAGGCTCTGCCTCCCATTCTACTCTTACAAACCCTAGGAACTACAAGTAAGCCTGCAGTCTGAGAGCGAAGCCCTCTATTGGGGTGATATGATACTATGAGGTCCCTAAGATAAGAAGGGACCTGATTATTCAAAACCTTATAAGTAAGAAGAAGAATTTTAAATTCTATTCTAGAATTAACAGGAAGCCAATGAAGAGAGGCCAATATGGGTGCGATATGCTCTCTCCTTTTAGTCCCCGTCAGTACTCTAGGCTACTGAAGGCTTTTCAGGGAACTTTTAGGACAACCTGATAATAATGAATTACAATAGTCCAGCCTAGAGGAAATAAATGCATGAATTAGTTTTTCAGCATCACTCTGAGACAAGACCTTTCTAATTTTAGAGATACTGCGTAAATGCAAAAAAGCAGTCTTACATATTTGTTTAATATGCGCTTTGAATGACATATCCTGATCAAAAATGACTCCAAGAACTCTCACAGTATTACTAGAGGTCAGGGTAATGCCATCCAGAGTAAGGATCTGGTTAGACACCATGTTTCTAAGATTTGTGGGGCCAAGTACAATAACTTCAGTTTTATCTGAGTTTAAAAGCAGGAAATTAGAGGTCATCCATGTCCTTATGTCTGTAAGACAGTCCTGCAGTTTAGCTAATTGGTGTGTGTCCTCTGGCTTCATGGATAGATAAAGCTGGGTATCATCTGCGTAACAATGAAAATTTAAGCCATGCCGTCTAATAATACTGCCTAAGGGAAGCATGTATAAAGTGAATAAAATTGGTCCTAGCACAGAACCTTGTGGAACTCCATAATTAACCTTAGTCTGTGAAGAAGATTCCCCATTTACATGAACAAATTTCTGGGTTTTTTTTTTTTCGAAGTACACATAGTCAGTGCATGGCATCACGGACTACATCGTTGCAATTTTGGACTCCAATTTAAAGTTCATGTTGGAGTGTTAAGCACCAGTGGAACACCAAAATGTAAGTCCCTTTTCTGTTGTTTATAAATTAATAAAATATCAAGTGACAAGAATCTATTTTAGCCGTTTCATAAAACAAATAATGAATGTTTTTTCATTCTTTCAATGGTACGAATATTTCATGAGGTGAAAGACGGAATGCTCCATTCAACAAGGCGAAGCCTCATTTGTACCATTTGTACCAAAGCCTGAAAGTGAAGCCTCATTTGTACCAAATATTTGTACCTGTGAACTCATAAACATTCATTATTTGTATACTGAAATCACCAAAATTGCCTTGATCAAATGTTTACATACCCCTGAATGTTAGGCCTGATATGATAGCACACCCAGGTTTAATAGGCTGTTAACAGCAAGGTTGCACACCTGTGAGATGTGAAAGCTGTGAATGGGACAGCCTTGGACTATCCAACATGATAATGATCCAACGCAAAAGGCCAAATTGACCCTTCAGTGACAACAACAGAAATAAAGAAGGTTGTGGAATTGGCCACCAGTTTCCTGACCTCACTATCACTGAGCCACTGTGAGGAGCAGTTCCTCTCAAACATACAGCTCACGCAAGAATTTACAGGAACTGGAGACTATTTGTATTTGTCAAAAAAAACTAGGTAGCGCTGTAATATTAAAAAATAAACATCACTGATGCCAAATTTCCTCAGTACTTGTGGATTTGCTGGACATAAAGTCACCAAGTTCCCGATTACTGCTGAAAACGCTGGTTAGCATCAAAACTTACATCACACAGTAATTTCACTCGATGCAAATACTGACACACACGCACGTCTTACATGATCTGGTCAGAGAATTCAAGCTATATTATTACAGATCTTTGTAATAAAGTGTTCAATAAATAAATGAATAAACAGGCCTCGACAGCAGCCTCTGACCGGCCACAGTCACAACACACACACACACACGTGTATGTGTGTGTGTGCGGTTGGACACCTGAGCTTTGTTGCATCATGAACATGATGATGATGTGTGTAAGATAATAAAAACATATTTAAATTATACCTCTGAGCGTACATATATTTTGATCTAAGATGTTTTTATTGGCGCCACAGTGGCTTAGTGGTTAGCACTGTTGCCCCCCCAGCAAAAAAGTCATAGGCTCACTTTCCAACTGGTCCCTTCTGTGTGGAGTTTGCATGTTTGTTTGCGTGAGTTCCCTCCGGGTGCTCCGGCTTCCTCCCACATCCAAAGACATGCAGGTTAGGTGAAGTGAAAACTTTAAACTGACTGTAGGTGTGAATGAGTTTGTCTGTCTATATATGGTCCTGCGACACTTTTTTCAGAGCAACAGTACGTTCAAAGATGATGACAATAAGCATAGTTTTCCCACAAAAAAAAAAAAAAAAAGACAGCTCCCATGGACAATGTAGTTTATTAGTATGTGTATTATTTTTCAAACAGTTCATTCTCTGGCTAATATAATATGATGACTGCATTCTTGTTTATCTTTGCATTTTCTTTGCACTTTCTAACCAACGGGTATTTCTGCTAGTAATGATTATTTCCTGACAGACTAATTTAAACTACTCTGTTATGTTTTCAGTTCTACTGATTTTATCGCTGTTAGGACTTTCACATATAAAACCATCCAAAAAACTTTGTTTCCCGTCACTGCCGATGGTACTATTTTACTGCTGAGTAATGCGAACAGATGCAATTAAGTAAGATTTATAACTCAAAAAAATTTACAGTTTGTAGTAATGCTGACAAGCAGAGCCAAAATATACATCTGACCTAAGCAGCGAGACCGATCCACTCAAACAGCAGGATGGCTCCAAGGGAGGAGACCATCAGGAAACAATCAAAAACAGAGGAAGAAAATATACATTAAAATCATTTAATAATTTTAATTTGTGCACATGTTTAAGACAGAAAAACTGTGTTGTATTCTGCAGTGAAAATCAAATATTACCACAACTTATCCTGTGTGCAAAAAGAAAGTGAACAGTAAAATAAAATGAACTGTTAAAAAAAAAGAAAAAGAGAAATTGTCAAAAAAGAAACTGAACTATAAAAACTGAACTCATCATTCATCTCACTCATCTTCAACCGCTTATCTGGGATTCGGTCACGGGGTCAACAGCTCCAGCAGGGGACCCTTTAATCCATGATTAAAAAGTGAACTGTAAAACAAAAACTGGATAAAACTGAACTGTTAAAAAAATCTGAACTGGAAAACAAAAAATGAACTGTGGAACAAATACGGAACTATAAAAACCTAATTGTAAAAAACAACCTGAACTGTAAAACACCATGTGAACTATAAAAACAAGAACTGTCAAAAGATATTGAACTATAAAAACAAGACTGTAAAAGAGAACCTGAACTGGAGAGAGAGAGAGAGAGAGAGAGAGAAACTGAAATGTAAAACAAGAATTGATCTGCAAAAAGGACCTGAACCTTAAAAAATAAACTGAAATGTGAAAAAAAAACTAAAGTATAAAAACTGAACTGCAAAAAAGAACCTAAATTGTAAATGAGAGAGGGGGGGGGGGAGAGAGAGAGAGGAGAGAGAGAGAGAGAGAGAGAGAGAGAGAGAGAGAGAGAGAGAGACTTAATTGTAAAAGAAAAACTTAATTTTAAAAGAAGAAGCTGGTGTAAAACAAGAACTGTACTGTACAAAAAGAAACTGGTGTGTAAAACAAGAACACAACTATAAAAAAATTGAACTGCCAAAAACAACATGAATTGTAAAAAATAAACTGAACTGTGAAACAAAAACTGGACAGTAAGAAATAACCTGAACTGTAAAGCAAAAAGAGACAGAGGGAGACTGAAATTTAAAAAAGAAACTAAAGTGTAAAGCAAAAACTGAACTATAAAAACTGAGTTCTTATCCTGAACATAAATTGTAAAAACAAACTGAATGGCAAAAAAAAAGCATATAAAAACTATACTAACTGAACAATAAATAAAGTAGGTTTTGTTCAAAACATTTGTTACAACCAAGCAACCAAGCAGTTTACTTTGGGTCACTGCTAGTGACCCAAAGTAAACTGTATCCCTCCTGCTATTTTATTTAAAAAATAAGCCCACTTTATTTTCGCTGCTCAGATTCCGTCAGGAGATCTTAATAAAAAGAACACCATCATTTACACTCTCTTTTATTTCATCTTCAGAGAGTGCAGCAGTTCTAGACTGCAGAGGTGACTTCACAATTCTTGGGGTCCAAACACAGTAAGGTCAACTGGGTGTGAATGAGCCTGCTGTATTCATCAGAATGTATTTGTTTGACTCTGGCCATTGAAACAGCAGATGGATTTCCATTACTCTCCGAATTGCCCAAACTGAAGTAGTGAATTGAAAATGGAAATGTGTATTTCAAAATAACTCTCAAATATCGCAAAAAAATGTTTTCATGCTTGCATGAAGTGACATTTTAGGTGATTTAACAAAGTCTTATTGGGGTCGCCTCCCACCTGTGGCCTTTCTGTGTGGACTTTGCATGTTCTCCCTGTATTTGTGTGGGTTCTCTCGGGGTGCTCCGACTTCCTCCCACATCCTAAGACATGCAGGTTGGGTGCAATAGAAATTTTACATTGGCTGTTGGTGTCAGTGCAGGTGTGAATGTGTTTCTCTGTATATATTTGGCCCTGTGATAGACTGGCATCCTGTCCAGGGTGTACCCTGCTTTTGTCCAATGACTGCTAGGATAACCCCCCCCCCCCCCAAAAAAAAGATCCTTAATTGCAATAAGCGGGATTAGAAAATGAATGTAGATAAACCTGATGACTTCAGTTGCCTATTAGTTTTTGTTCCCCACTGAGTCACTGTTTAGGTTCCTCTTCTGGAAATAATGTTCAAGAGGAAACTAAGTTTCCTTCATAGTGACAAGATGTGTACACTACTGTGTTCGTGCACTGTACCTGGGCCCAGTTTCATAAAGCAGTCTAATCTTTTAGTCTACTAAACTTACTTAGCCGACTACGGTTAGTTGTCCAACAATATCGGTCTAATCACGTCTCACATCGATGGCTAGACCTGTAGATTAGCTTTTTTCAAAGGATTCAAAAGAATTTTATTGTCATATGCACAAAGGAACATGTTCCCTGCACAATGAAATGTGTTTACTGCATTTAACCCATCCTAATTGCCAGTTAGGAGCAGAAGTCGCCTTTAGGTGCCTTTTACGTTAGTCGACGATTTTTACAGGCATCATGGTCTCGTGAGTGCCGTTGCCAAGAAACGGCTCCAATGCGCGCGAGTTTTGTTTACTTCTGGGTTGGTCGTTGTCATGAACTATCCAGCCTTTGTTTTGTTAAATGGCTTCACTAAAATTTTACGGACACATATGAACTGCTGAACGATGTGCTTAGCTCTTAGCCTAGCAGTTCTTCTTCTACATACTTACAGCACTCCCATCAATCCATTTTGTGCACAGAACGCTGCTCAGCATAACAGTGACACCAAGGTGACTAATGTGAGAACTGTCACAAACACATCATGACAGTCATCTGCTACAAGCATGGCCAAAAACAGAGGAAGCTCTGCTTTTGGAGGAATATGAGCGATGTGGGGGTGCTCTTGAGTGTTCCAACAAGTGGTGGTACATGATAGGCTGCCATTTTTTGAGGTAAGACACTGAAGTTTTGTAGACTAAAATAAGATTAGTTTCCTCTGTACCAGGCTTAGGGTTGCCAACTCTCTGAAAAATAAATAAGGGACACCTCACCGCCAGGGCCGACCAGCCGACTGACCATTGCCTTCACCCTTCCCAGCGTCTGTGTGAAACGATTTTTAACCATTTGACTGTTGACTTGACCCTGAATTTAGGTAGATGCATACATGCATTTGTTCTGATATGAACACGTTGAAAACAAATTATTATTTAGCAATTTATTTTTAGTGCAAAATAAATTTTCACTCACAATTTCAATATGAGCATTCTGTCTTCTTTAAAAATAAATCTCTGTAGTGCTATTGCTTAACTTAAAATTGTATAAATTAACACAAAAAAAACAATAGAAAATTTGCATCAACCAAAACAATGTAACAGTGCACATTTACACATTTAATGTAATAAAAAGTGCAAAAAAATAAAGTCTGAAAAATAAACAATATTGTTGTCGCGCACATTTTCCACCCAGCCATTTTCCTTTTCTCATTCTCCCCTGTATTTTTGCATTCTTTATTGTTTGGTTTTTTTTTAGGAGGAGGAGTAACGACGTTACAGACATTGCTGTCCGTAGGCATATCTGCAGTGCCAGTGTCGGTGTCTGTATCGATATCAGCCATGCTGATTTGTTATTGTCGTCCAGCGACCGTCGTCGGCTCATGACGTCGGTATCTTCTTGCGAGCAGATGTCCCTCGACCAATGAGATAAGAGTGATTCTGTATTGTCAACTCGTGTCTGTCAGCTCATTGGTGAAAAGCAGGAGAGAGGCTGGGATCAAATTTACTGTAAGTTTCCATATAAAGCGCCAGTCAATTCCATTGACATTTTACAGACTTTTTGATTCTCACAAAAATACGGGACAAACTGCGTCCCGATTCAGGTCAATACGGAATGCACACTTTTATTTCCAAATAAGGGACGATTCCGTTTTTCAAGGGACGGTTGGCAACCCTAACCAGGCTATAAACTTTAGTCAGGTAATGCGAAACTTTAGGCGACTAAGCCCTTTGTGCAACAACTAAAGTCAAAAAATTAGTCAACTACAACCCCTGGCAAAAATTATGGAATCACTGGCCTCAGAGGATGTTCATTCAGTTGTTTAATTTTGTAGAAAAAAAGCAGATCACAGACATGACACAAAACTAAAGTCATTTCAAATGGCAACTTTCTGGCTTTAAGAAACACTATAAGAAATCAAGAAAAAAAGATTGTGGCAGTCAGTAATGGTTACTTTTTTAGACCAAGCAGAGGAAAAAAATATGGAATCACTCAATTCTGAGGAAAAAATTATGGAATCACCCTGTAAATTTTCATCCCCCAAATTAACACCTGCATCATATCAGATCTGCTTGTTAGTCTGCATCTAAAAAGGAGTGAACACACCTTGGAGAGCTGTTGCACCAAGTGGACTGACATGAATCATGGCTCCAACACGAGAGATGTCAATTGAAACAAAGGAGAGGATTATCAAACTCTTAAAAGAGAGTAAATCATCACACAATGTTGCAAAAGATGTTGGTTGTTCACAGTCAGCTGTGTCTAAACTCTGGACCAAATACAAACAACATGGGAAGGTTGTTAAAGGCAAACATACTGGTAGACCAAGGAAGACATCAAAGCGTCAAGACAGAAACCTTAAAGCAATACGTCTCAAAAATCGAAAAATGTACAACAAAACAAATGAGGAACGAATGGGAGGAGACTGGAGTCAACGTCTGTGACCGAACTGTAAGAAACCGCCTAAAGGAAATGGGATTTACATACAGAAAACCTAAACGAAAGCCATCATTAACACCTAAACAGAAAAAAACAAGGTTACAATGGGCTAAGGAAAAGCAATTGTGGACTGTGGATGACTGGATGAAAGTCATATTCAGTGATGAATCTCGAATCTGCATTGGGCAAGGTGATGATGCTGGAACTTTTGTTTGGTGCCTTTCCAATGAGATTTATAAAGATGACTGCCTGAAGAGAACATGTAAATTTCCACAGTCATTGATGATATGGGGCTGCATGTCAGGTAAAGGCACTGGGGAGATGGCTGTCATTACATCATCAATAAATGCACAAGTTTATGTTGATATTTTGGACAATTGAAAGGATGTTTGGGGATGATGAAATCATTTTTCAAGATGATAATGCATCTTGCTATAGAGCAAAAACTGCAAAAACATTCCTTGCAAAAAGACACATAGGGTCAATGTCAATGAGCAGATCTGATTTGATGCAGGTGTTAATTTGGGGGATGAAAATTTACAGGGTGATTCCATCATTTTTTCCTCAGAATTGAGTGATTCCATATTTTTTTCCTCTGCTTGGTCTAAAAAAGTAACCGTTACTGACTGCCACAATCTTTTTTTCTTGATTTCTTATAGTGTTTCTTAAAGCCAGAAAGTTGCCATTTGAAATGACTTTAGTTTTGTGTCATGTTTGTGATCTGCTTTTTTTCTACAAAATTAAACAACTGAATGAACATCCTCTGAGGCCGGTGATTCCATAATTTTTGCCAGGGGTTGTAAGTGAGTTTATTCAACTAAACAAATTTAGACTGCTTTATGAAACCGGGCCCTGATTAACAACCTGAACTAAAATTGTTAGAAGGAGGTTTAGTAGTTGGCCTTGTGACAGACTGGCGTCTGTCCAGATTGTACCCCACCTCACGCCCTGTGACTACTGGGATAGGCTCCAGCCCCCTGCGTTCCATTGTTGAAGTAAGATGGGATTAGAAAATGGATGGATGGATGGATGGATGGATGGATGATTTAGTAGTTTTGAGTAATCTTCACAGAAATAAACAAGTTGGTGGTTTGATCTCTGTGTGTCAGTGTGTCTAAGATTGTTCATCTACCGTAAAGTTACACAACTGCAAAATGATTAGAGGGTCACATCTTCATAAGCCTCACTAAGACTATTGTGTTTGTCTGGTTGTCATCAGGATTTGTCAAAAGTTTATTGTACTGCACAGTGTGTAGCAGACATTTACCAGTAATCCATCTACAACAAACCAAATTACAGTTGGTTATAATTAGTTATTTCGCATCCAGCACTGACATTGTTTAGTAATGATTGTACTTGCACTTGTGTGTATCCATGGATGCGATGTGGTCAGGTGCAGTTATCTGAGGCAACAGAAAGTGATTGTGCTATAGTTCAGCAAAAACATTGTCTTAAGTGCACTGTTTCTGCAATATTCAGAAATAACATGCACAACAAGCTTTGAGTCCGCACGGCTCTTACAGGAGAGGCGATGGTCTAGTGGTTAAGGTGTTGGGCTTGAGTCCAGAAGATCATCACTAAGGGCCCTTGGGCAAGGCCTTTAATCTCCTATTGCTCCCGGGGTGTAGTGTATGGCAGCACACTGACATCGGGGTGAATGTGAGGCATAATTGTAAAGCACTTTGAGTGTCTGATGCAGATGGATTTATATAAAGATGCATTTATATAAATGCAGTCCATTTGCAGTCCATTTACAGGCTATGAAAAGTGAAAATGTGATTGGTTTATTCCATGTTACACCCAAAGCATGCCAGTGACTAACTGAGTGACTAAATACAACTTCCATTGTACCACATATTTAGCACTTAGATTATATGCCATACAGGCTTCATGTGACACCATCAAAGTTTACACTTGGTTGAACATTGACATTGTGTGGATAAGAGGGGTACCTTCACCAAAAGTAAACCAAAAAAAAAAAAACAAAACCAATAAACAGACAATGACGGGATGAAGTGGTCTAATGACACGGGGTGTGTGGATGGACCAAGAATGACCAGCAGAACGTTAGCGAGCAACAAATAAAGCAGTGATGGTCATCAGCAATCCAAAGGTTCACGGCACGCAAGTGGCATGACATGAGCATCATCACCTATTGTGAAACCCAAAAACACAACAAAGTACCGCAAAAACAACAAACTGGCACAGACAAATACTGAAACTTTTTACCCTTAAAGCCATACACCTTGAGTCAGTAAATCAACACAATATTGGAAATATTAATATATTTATTAAAGCCCTTCACACACAGAAGGAGTGTAGCACTGTGCCACTGTCTGGCACAAACACGTCACACAACGCCACAAGGTTGCCAGCACTCACCAGGGTGTGGTGAGTGTTTTGGTCATGTTCAAACACTCACCCCTTGACTTCGTCTGCTGCATGGTCTCCCCTTGCATGCCACTAACCCGCCACGGACACGGCGTCTGTGTGACAGGCTGGAAAGCACCAGTTTGTTCAGAAACTCCAAATTCATGATTAAATGGAAGAAAACAGAGCCAACATTGATAAAACAATGACCAGGAAGCAGCAGGTGATGCGTTACGTTAGCAGTCATCGGTATTGGCGATGTGTACAGCACGCCAATGGCACACCATTTACACACCATACATATACCTTCTGTGTGAGAGTAGCTTGTTTAGATTGTAAAATGGTGCCTGAGCTACACAACAGACACCCTAAACTGTAACAACACCCAAAGTGCAATTCAGGGGGACCCAAAGGAGCCTCAAAATCCCTTGAGGACCAACCAGGAGTGACCCTGGTGCCCCAGCACTCACCAGTACAGACAAAGGGCCCATAGGCACCCCAGGGTGCACCCCACACCCACAACAGTCACAGAATGCTGGGTGAGGACAGAAATATTATACATTTTCCTAATAAACAGGACCATTTAAAAAAATAAATCCCAGACAAGCATGAACACACAATCAGCCAAAAGCTAAGATGCCGGACTGCCCTCACACGAGTGAGTGTGCAGGTAAATGATCAGCAGATTTCATTCTTTTGTGTGAAATGAGGAACAAATGTGTATCAAAGTCCACAGGCCTCAACATTATTTGTGCAGCACAGATGTGTCACACATTAACACATTCTGTAGTGTTTACAACCTTCCAAGCACACCCTTTGGAATCAGGCGCCAATATGTCAACATCTCAGGCTCCATGTGCCACTCTCATAGGTTCATCATATTTTTTTCAACCAATCAAAACTAAGAGAGATGTGCTGTCCCAGGAGAGTGGGAGCCGCGGACAGCAGCTGTCATTCTCGATGGTGGAAAAGGAAGAGCTGATGGTGGAGTGGGGCCTGTTTATGGCCAACATCCAAAGGAGTGTGTTTAGTCAGAGTGTAATCTATGAGCAGAGAGTAAGAGGTCGGTGTTTGAGCAGCTCCCAAATAATATCCTGCTGTCACCTATAGAAATTATCCATTTGCATGAACACAGAACATGTCTCATACTGCAAACCCGTCCACGTCTTCACTGCCACCATTATTATGATAAACAACATCTTCTCCTCGATCAACATCATCAACATACTATTCGTTATTTTTATAGAGTCCAGATAATGTACAAATAAGCTACGTCAAAACATATAGGTATACAGTGCATCTGGAAAGTATTCAGCCTTATTGCAAAATGGAGTAAATTCATTTTTACATCAAAATTCTACTCACAACACCCCATAATGACAGCATGAAAAATGTTTTTTGAATTTTTTGCAAATTTATTAAAAAAAAAAAAAAAAGAAATCACGTGTACATAAGTATTCACACCCTTTACTCAATACTTTGTTGATGCACCTTTGGCAGCAATTACAGCCTCAATTGTCTTGAATATGGCAAAAGCTTGCCGCACCTATCTTTAGGCAGTTTGTCCCATTTCTCTTTGCAGCACCTCTCAATTTCCATCAGGTTGGATGGGGAGTGTTGGTGCACAGCCATTTTCAGATCTCTCCAAAGATGTTCAGACAGATTCAGGTCTGGACTCTCGCTGGCGCCACTCAAGGACATTCACAGAGTTGTCCTGAAGCCACTCCTTTGATATTTTAGCTGTACTTAAGTTCTTTGTCCTGCTGAAAGATAAACCTTTGCCGCAGTCTGAGAGAGGTCAAGAGCATTCTGGAGCAGGTTTTCATCCAGGATGTCTCTGTACATTGCTGCATTCATCTTTCCCTCAGTCTTGACTAGTCTCTCAGTTCCTGCCACTGAAAAGCATTCCCACAGCATGATGCTGCCACCACCATGCTTCACTGTAGGGATGGTGCCTGGTTTCCTCCAAACACGATGCACAATTTTTTTTCTGTGTTAATAAGATGGGAAACGCTTTTTAGCATTTTGCACAGATTTATATTAAAATGGGAAGAGTTTGCTGAGATGGTTGCTTAAAAATTAAACTTTATGATACGTTAGCTTAATTTCTCTCTATAATATCACATAAATTATTCCAGTTTGTCTCACCGGTGTTTTTGTGCTTTTATGACTCATCTCTCACTCCATCATGGTAAAACATCTTTTTTTTGGCTTTGGGTCTGGAAAAAACTGAAAAGTTTAACTTTTTTACATTTGACGGCTGGGTTTTACCATCTGTGTGTGACTGCAATTATCACAGCCGGAGCACAAAGCTGAAAAACACTCATATTGCTCATTACAGACAGAATTCTTTCAGTTCATGCTAACTAGAAGCAGGAAGGCAAAGCTAAGAGCTTCTTTTCAAGGATCAAAAGCTAGACAAGAATAAGAAATTGCCTCCCAAAACTTGAATCCCTTTGGTTTTCTGCGATGCGTTTCACCGAGTGCTGAGTGCTGCTAATTGCTAACTGGACGTAGCCGTGCCTGACTCCACCAGTTGTGTGGAGCTAATCATGGAAATGCCTGAACTCCAAATTATTTACTAAACTCAAATCAGAATAGCAGACTGATGTTACCCAGTGAACACATAGCAGCAGATGTATTATTTACTCATAAATTACCTCAATAAGCCCATTTTTTGAGCCAGCTACTCGTTACCTTCCAAGCTAAGTGGCCTGGCAGGCCATTGTATTAAGTGGGCTACGCTACCAAGCTCAGTTATGACAGAAGTAATATATTAATCACTTGAAGACTACTTACAGTAGGTGTAGTAGGAGTGCTGTTGATCTATTATTATCACTTTACCGAGGTGCTGCTAGGCTGGCATCATAGATTTACATCAACGCTACCTGGCTATACCCACCCTCTGTGCGTAAACAAACGACATCATAGCGCGCAGCCCAAGAACTGTCCGCAGAGGAAAACATAAAAAGGCGAGAAGTGTGTGTTGGTCCCAATATGGATATTCCGGATGATTTTCTCACGAATAGTAAGACAATGAACAGCAGCCAAAGCAGCCAGCTTGATGAAGACGCACTGCTGAATTTGGAGAGCAGCGCGGCGCCAGCCGACACGACAAAAGTTAAAGTGAGCCAACTTTTTATGTACGCGTTATGTGTTGTGTATCTCAGTAATGTGCTAATAATGCAAATAACATGCATTTGTCATGCGGTATGCATTTTCAGAGGCCCGACGTCCATGCCCAGTCACCCAAAATGACAGATATTCGATCTTGTCTAACTCGGGCGAATATCTGTCATTTTGGGTGACTGGGCATGGACGTCGGGCCTCTGAAAATGCATACCGCCCTCCAAAAGCATGTTACTGTATTACTACCAACTATATCGATCTGTTTTTGAAATAGTTATTTGTTTGCATTGATTTTCTTACTTATATTTTCAAATGATAACCATCATTTTTTTAAAGAGCTGGCCTGCCAATATGTAGACCTGGGTTTGAATCTCGCTCATGCTATCTGTCTGTGTCCTTGCACAAGACACTTAACCTATGTCTAGTCCACCCAGCTGTAATTGGGTACTGGCCTTCCCATATGGAAAAGATATACAAAAATTTTATAAAGTTTGTATCTGTTCTATATGGAACTTGTAAGTAATACATGTGACAGTCAAACAAGGTATAAGATCCTTAGTAAATTTTTACAATATGTGACATATAAATTGAGAACTTAAAAGAACAATATATGACAGTAATTCCACATACAGAATCCTTAGTAGATATGTGTAATATCAAACTGAGACTTATAAGAACATGTCAAATATAAAGTTTATTACTGGAACCGATGTAACTTCTTATAAGTTTTTTCCCATTTCTTTTCCATATGGGTTGGATGGGGAAGTAAGTGCTTTACAATTTAAAACATAGGTAAGATACTTAAAACACACTAAATTAACACATAAGCCACCATAATATAACAAATGGCAGCACGGTGGCTTAGTGGTTAGCCCTGTTGCCTCACAGCAAGAAGGTCATGGGTTCAGTTCCCGTGGCCTTTCTGTGTGGAGTTTGCATGTTCTCCCCGTGTTTGCATGGGTTTCCTCCGGGTGCTCCGGTTTCCTCCCATATCCAAAGACATGCGGGTTAGGTGGATTGGAATCTTGTCCGTAGGTGTGTGGGTGTGTGTGTGTTTGTTTGTCTATTTGTGGCCCTGGGACAGACTGGCGTCCTGTCCGGGGTGTACCCCGCCTCGCGCTCTATGACAAATTTAAAACAAATGACTTTAATTTCACTACAAATCAAAAGAAGTGCATTAAAATGAATTAAAAACCTATTCATTACTAATGAATATGCAAAGCAATAAGTTATGAGCCTTGATTTAAAGACTTCAGCTGAGTTCAGGCTAATATCAACTGGTGATCTGTTCCATAAAATTTAACCCAATAAGCAAAGGTTCTAGAACCTGCTCACATCTTCTTGCCCTCAGAACAAACAGAAGGCTAATACCCTGAAAATGCAAAGCATGGGCCGGCACATAAGGCTCTCTACGTTCAGCAAAATAATGAGGAGATCAACCACAGGATTTTATATGTTAGCAGCAGAACCATAAAACCTGCTCTCATGTGGACAGGAAGCCAGTGCAGAGAAGCTACCATGATTAAATTTCATCATCCTTGTCAACAGATTAACAGCTGTGTTCTGGATCATTTGAAGACTCCCATATTGGCCATGCGGGAAGTCCAGAAAATAACATTACATGAATAAATTCTTGGAACATATAAAATTATAAATCGTGTCTCTGAATTAGTTATGAGCAAAATCAATCTAATTATTGCAGTTATGGAAATGAAAAAAGCAATCCTAGTTATCTCTCTAATATGTAAATAAAAAATAGACGTGAAAAAAATCACACCAAGATTTTAACTCAATCACAGAGCCATTGTGAAATAAATATATTGTTGTGTCTAGCAGTACCATGAACCATCATCTCACATTTTTCAGAATTCAAAAGTAGAAAATTAGATGGCATCCAAGTTTTAACTGCAGTCGCACAGGCATCCAGCTGTGCAGCATGGGACACAGTACCTGCACAAACAGGCATGTGCATCTGGATATCACAGCAGAGCAGTGATTGTTGGTCCCATGGCTACCTATAATCTGATTAAATGGTGGTACATGTTAAAAGAATAGCAATGGACCTAGAAATGATGCATGAAGTACCTCATACTTAAAATTTCCTTAAATGTCAAGAGTAGTACCTTTTTATTAGCTGTGTGTGTGTGTGTGTGTGTGTGTGTGTGTGTGTGTGTGTGAGAGAGAGAGAAATATGACAACTCTCCAGATTCAACTGATTCTTGCTTCCTTGAGGGGATTTCAGGAAATTACACTGATATCTGCATGGAAATGTGTATCCAAAATGTTTATGTGACCATGGGATTATAATTAGTGATACCTTTCAGGATATCCATGACCCCTGCACATTATTGTCTCCTGACGTGGAAAACCAAAGCCTTTGTGCAACTTGATACAGAAAACATTGCAGGCAATGAAAAGTCAAAATGTCATTATGCCTTGGAGTTAGACCAGCAGGGACAAAATCTGAGCAGACATTGCCAGTTGACTGCCTGTCCTAGCATTTCCACTTAGTCATACTTCCCGGATCAATGACTGCAGCCTGTTTGCACAGATGTTCAGTAGATGCAGGAACACCTACCTGTTGATGTCTGGGACCTGGTGCCCCAGAAGCTCTCTTCCATCATTTTATGGCAAAACTTGCAGAGAAGAAAACATCTTCACACACGTCAGCTAAACTCCAATGTCATCGCTGAAGGAAACCTCTCAAAAGTGGAGACCTGCACCTCCTGCTGCCTGAGGGCCACGGTCAGACTGTATTTAAATGTGAACAAGAAAAAAAAAAAAAATCAGAGAAAGATGTCGGGAGCTGTGATGTATTTTGCTAGGAATGTGCCGGTGTTATCACTCACTAAGTTATGCAAGAATGGTTTGGTGGAAACCTTTGCCTGGTACAGCACTGGGCCTCAGTGTCTGTGTGCACAGGCTGAATGCACACACACACACCCAGCAGGATTTTGTAATTTCCCTCAGTGAATGGGAGGCAGTTGGACACACAGAGTGCAGGCTGCCCAGGTTATCACACACACCACCAAAACTTCCCTTTTTCCTTTGAACTTACTATTTTTAGCTTTTATCTATGTGGTTTTGTGCAGAAGACATGAGGCCAACAGAACACTTGTCCTGTGTAGACTGAGCCAAATGTAAGCTTTGTTATGAAGCATTAATTACTTTTCTTTGTGCAGCAGGCTGCTTTGCACCTGATTTACAAAGATCCTGTATAACGAGTGCTAAATTGCATGGGTTTTCCAAACTATTGCTAATAACAACTGTGCATGTGATAACATAATGAAGACAGTAGTATGTAAATGAGGATTTTATGTGTTATTGACCACAAGCACAAAATATTATTCAGTCAGCTACTTAAGGCTATGGACAATATAAGACAAACACATTTTTAACTACAAATGTCATTTTTTGGACACTTACCAAATCAAAAATGAATGTGCCTTGAAAATGGTTGGTCACGGGAGATGCACAGTGTTTGACACAAGTCCACATTCACCAATGCTCACCATAAACCATTGGTTTAAGGTGAAGATCTTCAAATGTGCATTCCCACAGTGTGGTGCATTTCATTCCTGTGTTTATATATTCTCTTCACATTCAAATAAAGTCCCGATACAGAATTAGAATCATTTGTGTATGTTTTATAGGTCAGTTTATGTCCATGGAACCGTCCAGAGTTCTGAACATAGACTGTGGTGCTGAATGCTATCAGTTCTTTTGAGGTGTTCCATACAAGCACGTCTTTCCAGGGCCCGGGGTTTTAGTCAACTGGTCAAAGCATCTGCCTCCCGTGATGGAGATCCTGAGTTTGCGTCCCGAGGGGAGTGAGTGGGAAGAGTCGAAAACACCACACAGAGCAAGCTGCTACATTGGTGCTGTGACCCAGATGTGAGTGAGGTGGGGGGGTGACGGAGTCATTGTGTATATGGTAGTCAATAGGCCTCAATCCCCCGACAGCCAAAGGATAGTCCGACCATTCAAGCCAAGGCCTGGGTTTTAGCCGACTGGTCAGAGCGTCCGCCTCTATGGTGGAGAGCATGAGTTCACGTCCTGAGGGGAGAAAGTGGGAAAAGTCACAAACACAACACAGAGCAAGCTGCTACACATGACAAGTGTCACATTTAATTTTATTTTGGCTGTAGATATTTCAATTACAAAATAGACCACCATAAAGTAATGTTTACTAGTGGTGTTTTGGGGTTGAAGATTATTGAGTGAAAATAAAGATATGCATATCCAAACAGCTCAGGGAATTATTTAGAATCAGATTTATATATGCTGCATTCATCATGTGACACTGAGTAAGTTAACACCATGGTTTCAAATGTGCTAAATTACAGATGCATTTTCAGCAACTGAAATTGCTTCTCCTTCATGTTGTGTGAGCAACTCACGTATTTGCATGTTCAATACATTTACATGTTTGGGCACACCCCAAATTGCATATTCATGAATGCAAATATGTTAAATGGACAATACGCATGATTTTGCACATTTGATAGATACAATCCTCAGTGTACACTGTTAGGAAACTAACATGCACATTTTTTTGCAGGACCTATGGTGCTGGTGCAAGTTTTGCACAGACAAATTTTTTGTAAATCAGGCCCTTAGTCAGCTTAACAATGGATTGACTGTAAATAAGCACAAGTCAAGACTTTTTCTTACAAGAAACAAGGGGTAGTCAACAGCTACAGTGGGGAAATAAGTATTTGATCCACTGTCAATTTTGCAGGTTTTTCCACCTACAAAGAATGTAGAGGTCTGTATTTTTATCGTAGGTACACTTCAACTGTGAGAGACAGAATAAAAAAAAAATCCAGAAATTCACATTGTATGATTTTTAAATAATTAATTTGCATTTTACTGCATAAAATAAGTATTTGATTCCCTAGAAAAACAGACCTTAACAATTGGTACAGAAACATTTGTCTGCCATTACAGAGGTCGGACGTTTCCTGTAGTTCTTGACCAAGTTTTCACACACTGCAACGGGGATTTTGGTCCACTCCTCCATACAGATCTTCTCCAGATCTTTCAGGTTTGGAGTTTCAGCTCCCTCCAAAGATTTTCTATTTAGTTCAGGTCTGGAGACTGGTTAGGCCACTCCAGGACCTTGAAATGCTTCTTACAGAGCCCCTCCTTAGTTGCCCTGGCTGTGTATTTGTGGTCATTGTCATGCTGGAGGACCCAGCCATGACCCATCTTCAATGCTCTTACTGAGGGAAGGATGTTGTTTGCCAAAATCTTGCAATACATGACCCCATCCATCCTCCCTTCAATGCGGTGCAGTCGTCTTGTCCCCTTTGCAGAAGAGCACCCCCAGAGTATGATGTTTCCACCCCCATGCTTCACGGTTGGGATGGTTTTCTTGGGGTTGTTCTCATCCTCTAAACATGGTAAGTGGAGTTGATTCCAAAAAGCTCTATTCTGGTCTCATCTGACTACACGACCTTCTCCCATGCCTCCTCTGGATCATCCAGATGGTCACTGGTGAACTTCAAATGGGCCTGGACATGTGTTGGCTTGAGCAGGGGGACCTTGCTGCCCTGCAGGATTTTAAACCATAACAGCATCGTGTGTTACTAATGTAATCTTTGTGACTGTGATCCCAGCTCTCTTCAGATCATTGACCAGGTCCTCCTGTGTAGTTCTGGGCTTTCTCAGAATCATCCTTACCCCACAAAGTGAGATCTTGCATGGAAACCCAGACCGAGGGAGATTGACAGCCATCTTGTGTTTCTTCCACTTTCTAATAAATAATCATAACAGTTGTTATTTTCTCACCAAGCTGCTTGCCTGTTGTCCTGTAGCCCGTCCCAGCCTTGTGCAGGTCTACAATTTTGTCCCTGATGTCCTTCGACAGCTCTTTGGTCTTGGCTATGGTGGACAGGTTGGAGTGTGTTTGATTGGTTGTGTGGACAGATGTCTTTTATACAGGTAACAAGTTCAAACAGGTGTAATTAATACAGTTAAAGAGTGCAGAATAAGAGGGCTTCTTAAAGAAAAATTATCAGGTTTGTGAGAATTAATTATTTAAAAATCATACAATGTGATTTTCTGGATTTTTTTTTTTTTTTTTTTTTTTTTAAGATTCTGTCTCTCACAGTTGAAGTATACCTACAATAAAAATTACAGACCTCTGCATTCTTTGTAGGTGGGAAAACTTTCAAAATTGACAGTGGATCAAATACTTATTTCCCCTATTGTGTATAAATGTCAAAACCAACCAACAAAATCAAAACTCGCTGACATCCAGTGGTGTAGTCTACATGGAACACAGGTAGACGCCGTCTACTCACCTAAAAAGACCCGGAATTTCTGTCTACCCACTTCAAATTGCCCCGGGGAACGTGACGGTGTAAATAAAATGAGTGCTTATTGACTAAATTTATTTTCTCCCTTTAAAAGACAGCCATCAGGCGTACATCACTGCAGAGTGCACCGTATGAGTCCCATCTCCCCCCCCCAGCGCTCACTCTGCTAGATTAAGAGTTTTAATTGGCTCATAGATAGATGGGGACGGGGCTACCAGCAAATCAGCGCAAAAGCCGCACAAAAACAAGAAGAATGCTAGAGAAAGTATCGATGGTGATTATTTCCCCAAAAAATGAAAAGAGGCCTCGGTTTTAGATTTGTTTTTTTTTTTTTAAACGTCCACCTGCTGCTTCAGGGCCGATTGATGAAGTTTGCTCTGAGCTGTGACGTACCTTTGCATTGTCCAATAGGACCGACGCGTCGGGCCAAAACACGGAAGACTTGTGGCAGAAGCCACTGATCTGTACAAAACAACCGTGTCACAGGACTGCTCATTTATGGAGCAGTTTTCTGAAGAAAAATCCTTGGAAATGTTTTTTTGTTGTTGTTTGTTACCTCAGATTTTCTGATTACTGTTAAAAAAAAGTTTAGAACACTTGTAATTAAAATTGCTAAATAAATCAATAAATGGTTCTTTAGAAACCTTTCATCTGTAAATTAAAACCACCTGTTATTTCAGATTAGACAATTTCTTGTTTAACATAAGGAACCTCGGACATTTATTTTTAGACAAAATAACATGGAATTTTTTTTAAGTCTGGTAGATTATATCTCATTTCAACCAGAAAAACAAACACTAAATAAATACAAATGTTTATTATAAATGCAACAGGAAATAATTTAACAATGACTGCAGTGTGATTGTAAAGTAAGATTTCTGTGACATAAACCTCTTGATGAATTTTTTTAATGGTCATTTCAACTTGTACTTTTGACAAAATATGTAATTGCCTTTAATGTTGTTATCAGGACAGAGTCATTTCTAAAATATGAATTTGAGCACAATAAATGGAGAGCTTCTACTTGTGCAAATGTCTTTTGACTTTGATTCGTGGACATTTTTAACGATCCGTTCATTTATTGTTAAAATATAAAATGAAACAGCTTAAAAAATAATAGAGTTTTGCCGATAATCTACAGATGTCTCTTGAGCTTGAGTCCCGTTGGTTGTTGGATAGTGTAGTTTTAAAATGACTGGAATTGGTAAGTGGCATACTCTCAGTAGTTGCATGGTTGTCTTAGTTAGTTAGTTGGTTGTCTTCATACTATACTTTTGTGCCACTGATTTGGCCTACAGTGTTTTTGTCATGGGTTGAAAAGGTTTCTGCAAAGTAAAGCATCTACCATATTTTCATTGTATGTGAATTTTCTGGGAGCTAGCTTCTTTTCTTCAGCCTAGCTGCTGTTTTAATGGAACTTAACGTATACTAATACTAGCTTGTTTATACTGGGTAGGTTTCCTTATGGACCACAAAGCCTACAGGTTCCAGTCCCCCGTCTGGACCTGGTGATGGACTGTCAACTTCAACAGAGATTGTGGTAGGAGGCGTGAGGCTCTGCAGCCAGTGCAGGCTCATGTAGACCGGTGTGTTCTGTTTTTTGTTTATACGTCTAAACTGTACACAAACAACGTGGGGCCATGCGGATTATATGAAGGGTGAATCTTGCAGCTGCTGAATTTGACAGTACAGGCTCATATCCGCTATTAAATAGAGGGAGGAAAAGTGAACTCTTGCAATATACTTAGTTGGGAGGCAATAATCTGCTCCTTATTATTGTTAAGAGAACTTTTCTTTCTTAATAACAAGGAGTCACAGTCACTTTTTTTTTTTTTTTTTGAGTGACTGTGACTTAAAGTTGTCTTATTTACTGTTAAACAATACACAGTAGCTTGCATATGATACTTTTGGCTAGATTTAAACATTGTTTATTCCTGGTTTATGACCTGATTAAATTTCTTTGTTAAATTAGGTTTTCAGATGCCAAAAAAAATAAATGTATTTGATCTTTGTATTTTTTAAATCACTCTTTTAGATTTACTGTTCTATACTGTATTTTGCAATTGGTGCAAATTACTTACTTACATTCTGACACATTTCTCACATTTATACTGGCAAATATAGAATATAAATTATCAGATGGAAAGTATAGATCTATTTGTTGTTATGGTGTTAAAAATGTTAATAACTGGGGGCGCAATGCACAGGGTTGATGACGGGCAAAAAAACACAGTCTACCCACTTCAAAAATGTAGACTACACCACTGCTGACATCCAATATCAATACACATGATAACAAAACCAAGTCAAACAAATAACATAAATCCATAAAAACAACATTATTCAAAGTTCAAAACAGTCCAGATAATCAAGGGAACACAGAGATGAAAGATATTCTTTCCAGAGTTTGAATCTGCCTGAAAGATGCACTCACCTCCGGTTTTCAAACAACCACGAGGAGCTACATGCCTCAGAGTCGAAAGCAGGGCTGTATTATGTCAGAGATGTAAAAGGGCGCTTGACCATGCATGGCTCTAAAAGTCAACACAAGAATTTAAAAATGTGGAAATAAGTGTAGAG
Source organism: Thalassophryne amazonica (assembly GCF_902500255.1). NCBI lineage: Eukaryota > Metazoa > Chordata > Actinopteri > Batrachoidiformes > Batrachoididae > Thalassophryne > Thalassophryne amazonica. The sequence continues at coordinate 32,090,713 of NC_047108.1, read as the reverse complement.
AAGATCTGATCAAAGTAAACGGGTTCTCCAGGTGGATCCAGTGAGAGGACATACAGCAACATTCTGAATGGTTTGATAATGATGATAGAAATGCGCGAATGATCATCTGCATGTCAGCCGTTAACACAATGAATTTCAATTTGGCAATGTTCCTCTGATGGTTAAAGCAAGAGAGGGTCAAGCATGTGACACGGCAATCTGAAGACAATGATTGATTTATCTGCTCTGACATCAAGGTTATCAAGACCAGACCGACGCGAGGGCACAGGCATGCCATCCGGTCTGTGATCATTGAGATTGAGGTGTGAGGGGCAATAATCAAAGTGTCTGTGTGTAGATTTCAGCCAAGCAATGGCAGATGACAGTCAAACATTTATTAGTTTATGGATCTAATCAGGTTTAAGACAATAATACAGTCCTGATAAGAAACACTGTTATGACCTCTATCTCTCTGACAGGGAGCATATACAGTGGCATGAAAACATTTGGGCACTGGACGGCTTTTACACATTTTAATTAGTTATGAGATTCAGTTAATCATACATCCTTTGATGCACTAAGTTGGACACATCATCAGTGTTGTTTCCTGGAGTCATTGGGTGTTTCAGGTCTTACAGCAGAAACCCTCTTCTAGGCCGCCTGACTGTGGTTGATTAAGCCATTGTGGTATTTTGCTGTCCCTACCATATCCTCTTCTGAATCAGATCCATCCTGATGCTCTCTCTGCAGCCTCCATGCTGTTGCTAATGGCTCTTCTCCTGCTTGCACCAGTGACTTGTAGCATACCCAAGGCCTTGCTGACAGAATGGCCCGCAAACCCTCAGCAACTCACTTCTACTGGTAGTATACACTTGGATCCCCACCTGTTTCTGTGAGAAGCCTGCAGCAGTTCCTTGTACTTTCCCCTTTTTCCTCTCCTGCACCTCTTCCATCCTCAGAGCTAGTTCCAGGACAATGAGCTGGTTTGTCGCTTCAGATACCAGGATGACATCAGAGCTCAGTCTTCTTCTTTGTCTTGTTGTTCTGCACATTTCTGTACATAATGCTCATCTCTCAGCTGAACCTTCTCTGCTTAAAAATAAATAAATTTTAAAAAGTGACCAACATGACTAATACTGACTAGAACATGAACAATTTTGAAATGCCTTAGAGAAAAGATGTGTTTTTAAGCGGGACTTAAAAACCTCCAATGAAGGAGCCAGCGTAACATCCAAAAGCAACTCATTCCATAGTTTGGGGGCCACCACAGCAAAAGCTCGGACAGTCGAGGCCTCCTCAGTCCTTCCGTGGTTTCTGCAGTTCAAATTCATATTCCTGGAAAAATGTAGATGTTATCTGATGTATTATACATTGGTTGAATATTCACAGATTTACTTTTCCCATGGACGCATTTTCAGAGTGACTGGGCTTTTTTACACACCCAAAACATACAGCATTTATAGTATGTTGCATTTTGGAGTGGTTTTGTACTTTACAATTTAACGGTCTGCATGAACAGCTTCTGGGACACTTCTACAACTTCAAATCAGAAAAAAGCTGGGATGGGATGGAAAATGCAACTAAAATTTTTAAAACGTGATTCCTACGTAGGTGTACTTTGACTTTTATTTCATTGCAGCCAGTATGAAACAAAGTTATTTCACATTCTCTATTGAGGACAGGAACACAGGAAGGCCAGGACAGTATCCGTATCCTCTGTAATCCGTATCCATTGTAATGTGTGCAGAATGTGGTTTTGCATTGTCTTGTTAAAAATACAGGGTGAGCACAAAAACTCTCCTTGATGTCAAGTAGCTACAAAATCAGATCTTATTGGAATATGTTTATATATACATCAACTTGAAAACTTTATTTTCTCACCCACAGAATTTCTGTGCACTCCTCAGTCACGCCAGATATGCTGCAGAGTCTGCACTGAGCTAGATTATCGCATCGATGTTTGGAATATTCTTACACAATGGTGGCTACAGTTGCATGATCTCAAAGTTTCATGTGGTATCGGTTGGTATCACAAACACTTGTGCGCCACGCCCATTACTCAACAAACACTGATTGATTGATTGATTGATTTTATAACTTTATTACTAGTCCTAAATTGCAGCTGGTCTGCTCTGTGTGAGCCTGATCCTGTCAGATCTCAGAAGCTTAGGAGTGTGGCTCCTGGTTACTACGTGTGTAGTGAATAAGCAGTCAAAGTAAATGTTACGCCTCGTCACACTAGAGGCCGAATGAGCCCGAATGCCGACTGAATGAAAATTCAACCTCCATTAAGACAAAGTCAAGGAGCACTTGAAAACCACCTACAGCTATCTAAGTGCATTCCAAACAGTCTGGCTCATTTGCGTAGCCAGCCCAAATGTACAGCACATGCACCCAACTCTCAAGGTGCGTTTGAGGTGGAAAAAGTTCGAAAGACGAAGTGCAGTCTGACTGCATTCTAAGCATTCAAAATGGCAACTCAACAGCATTCAGAGCATTCTGATCGCGTTTGAGGGAACCTTGAAATGATCCAGGCTTACCAAACACTGCCAGCACATCCCGATTAGCTTCCGGATGAGCCGGACTTCACCCCGGTGCATCCCATTCGGGGTTCGCAAAGGAAATAGTAATGTGCAAAGTCTGTGGCACGCAATCATTATGTGCACCAGAAGTGAACATTGTGCAATCATACCAAAAACACCGTATGTCACTGCAAGTCAAAGTGTCTCAGAGTCACAGAGCTGCACGCATGGCTGAACGAGCTGTAACATCCATAAAGGCCTTGCCACACCTTGACGATTTAGCCTGCATATGCTGACCGTATAAAAACACAGGCATACGCTATACGTTGAATAAATTATTGCAGCTGCCACACCTGGATGATTAGCCAGTGTATGCTGACAGCCTTGTTACCACCGAGTGGTTCGGGTTGGTACTGCACGGTGTGGTGTGGGTCAGAAACAGTGTAATTTAACATTATTTAATTTTATTTTGTCTTGGTGGATCATTTTCATCATAACCAGAATGCCACCAGCATTGTGGGGTTTTATGCTGTGTTCTGGCTTTAGTCAACCTGAATTCGGGAGCTGCTGCACGCCGAATGTGCGTGAATCATTTGAGGTGGCTTCGACACACATTCTGGGTATTCGAACGGTATTCGTACATGGCTCTCCGAATGTCTTCCCCTCCCGACTGTACCTTGAAATTTGATTTTTTTTCCCATTCACTCTGATTCTGCCCCATTTGTGCTAAGTGTGATTGGGCCTTTAAGAAACACTATGTGTTTTTTTGTTATACATTGTCCCAACCTTTTCTGATTTGGGTTTATAAGATAGACTGATATTTGGTCCTGAACTGTGTCAGGTCTCACATCATTAGATCAGCGGGGCCCCTTGAAGACCCGGACCCTTAACCCAGGCAAATGTATGACGTGTTTTGTTTAGCTTTTTTTTTTTATTCATCCGTGAACAACAGGACTGCATTAACATGCTGCAGCCTCGGACCACAGAGCTGAACACAGACAGGCGGGTGAGGAAGACCGGTATCAAATGAAAACATGAAAGAAAGAGGTCACTGGATTTAAGTCTTTTTGTCTTTGGCCTTTGAAAGGAGACAGCTGCCGCCTGCACAGGGTGGATCCATTCATGTGGGGGGATAGCAGACAGAAGCCACATCCACAAACACACTTCAAAGGAAGGAGTGTGTATGTGGTGCTTGTCAAAACACGTCAACAACACACACACACACACACACACACACACGATTATCAAGATCTCAGAACATGACTTTATTCACTGATGTGAAGTTCTGGACACATAACAAAAATGCTATCTGATTCATCAGGAAGGTGTGTAACATCCACAGTGTCACATAACTGCCACAGTATCACATAAGCTCCACAGTTCCATGTGACCACCACACAGTGACGTGCGGTCAGGGGAGGCAGGTGAGTCATCATAGAAAGAAAAATGTAAAATGAAAAAAAAAATTTAAATGGTTAGTGATTTGTACTATAAAATTATTTTCCTTTTAACTTCACCAGTTTTAGATGATTTTTTAAATTCAAAATTGCTATCACATGACCTCCACAGTATCACATGACCTCCACAGTACCATGTGACCTTTACAGTATCACATGACTTCCACAGTATCACATGACCTGATTTCCACAGTGCCGTGTGACCTCCACAGTACCATGTGACCTCCACAGTATCATATAACCTCCACAGTACCATGTGACCTCCACAGTACCATGTGACCTCCACAGTACCATGTGACCTCCACAGTACCATGTGACCTCCACAGTATCACACAACCTCCACAGTACCATGTCACCTCCACAGTACCATGTCACCTCCACAATATCACACAATCTCCACAGCACCATGTGACTTCCACAATATCACATGACCTCCACAGTTTCATGTGGTTCTGTGGAAGTTATGTGATACTGTGGAGGTCGCATGTACTGTGGAAGTAATATGATACTGTGGAGGTTGTGTGAAACTGTGGAGGTCACATGGTACTGTGGAAATCAGGTCATGTCCCTTGTCCTTGTGTAGTCCGTCGATTTCGACCATGACATTCATGTTACTGTTTCTTAGTCTTTGTCTTTGATGTATGAACTCGGGCATGGCTTCGGAGTCCAAAATCCAAGGCACACTATCTGCCGCATGTCGCAAAGCATGGGCCGGCCTTCGGCTTGAGTAAGGCCTCGTGCAGTCTGCTCCGATGCTCCTCCTCCGCATGCAGCCACTCGCCATGAAAATACGTCAGGCCCTCTTGAGATGCTTCCCTCCACGCTTCCCTATCTCTGGCTGAACTTTCAAGTGTTTCCGCTGCAATGTTGCAACTGCGCAGGATTTCATGGACGCGATCCATGAATCGCTTCTTTGGACGACCCACTGCACGTTTCCCGGATGACAGTTCGCCATACAGCAGTTGTCGAGGAAGGCGATTTCCTTGCATTCTGATGAGGTGTCCAATCCAACGCAGTTGCCTCTATACTAGCAGGTACTCCGCTGAAGTCATGTCAGCCATCTCAAAATTTTGGTGTTCGGTGTTTTATGCCACCATCGTACATGGAGGATGCCTCTCAAACAGTGCATATGATAGGCCTCAAGCGCTTTTATATGGCGGCGATATGGTGTCCATGATTCACATCCGTATAGAAGCGTTGATATACAGACAGCCTTGTAAACAGCTACTTTTGTGGAAGTCTTAAGGTTGCGATTGATGAAGACTCGATGTAGTAGTCTGCCGAAAGATGAAGATGCTGCCTTAGTACGATGTTCAATTTCTTTGTCAATGTTACAATTGTCGGATATAATGCTTCCCAGGTATGTGAAGTCGTTTGTTGCCGGTAGGACATCGCCCGCTGCAAAGAATGGAGATGAATTGCAGCTGCGGTTGGAGGCTAAGGACAGAACCTCGGTCTTCTCTGTGTTGACAATGAGCCCGGCACGACTGTAGGCGCTGATTAATATATCAAGATTGTTTTGAAGCCCATCAGCAGAATGAGCAGATATAGCAGCATAGTCAGTGTACTGGAGCTCAAAAACTCTGTCAGTAGAAGTCATTGTCTTAGCTTTTAGCCGATGTGTGTTGAACAGACTCCCACCAAGACAGCATATGAATGGTATGCCTGCATGAGACGGAAGATTCGATCGACATGCCAGAGTAACAACAAGAAAAAGATTGAAAATAAGAGGAGCCAGAACACACCCCTGTTTTACTCCGACAAGTACGTCAAAGGGGTCAGATAATCGGCCACCAAGGACGACCCTGGCTTTTATGCCATCATGGAATTCTTGGATGATCTTTAGAAAGTTTCGTGGACAGCCGAACCGGCCTAGGATCTTCCAGAGCAGGTCTCTGTTGACCGTGTCGAAAGCCTTGGTCAGATCTATGAATGCAAGATATAGATCCCGGTTTTGTTCACGGCATTTCTCTTGGAGTAATCGTGCGACAAAGATCATATCTATAGTGCCCCTGCCTCGATGAAAACTGCACTGAGATTCTGGCATGACAATGTCAACTACTTGTGTTAGTAGTCTTCTGAGCATAACTCGTGCAAGAACCTTACCGGCAACCGAAAGCACGAAGATTCCACGACTGTTGCCACATATTTGCCTATCGCCTTTCTTTTGTATATCATTGTGATGTTGGCATCTTTCCATTGCTGCGACAGTTGACCGGTATTCCATGTCTGTAGTATGAACTGGTGTAAGCGTCAAAGGAGCTGGTGCCCACCATGTTTGAAAATTTCAGCAGGTATGCCATCTGGTCCAGCAGCTTTATTATTTTTTAATCCTTTGACAGCAGTCTTGATCTCATGAAGTGCAGGTTTATCATCTGGCTGTTTGATGATTGGTAATTGTGGAATGTCGTCAGGTAAGGTGGGATCGGTTGAGTTGATGTTATTAAGTAGTTCACGTAGGTGTTCAGCCCAGCGAGAGAGGATGCTGTCATGATCCTTGAAGACTGTGTTACCATCCTTCGACTTTACAGGGCAGACCACGTGATGTGCTGGGCCGTAGACAGCCTTTAACCCCTCATAGAATTTTTGTGTTTCGTTTGTGTCCACTAATCTCTGGAACGCTTCAGCTTTCTGAATCCACCAGCTGTTTTCCATGCTGATACCAATTGGCGTTTCAGTGATTCTGGAAAGCAGTGATGTGCGTATTGCAAAGCCAACACCATGTATACGGCGCGCGTCGTGAGGTAGACACTTCCAGAAGAAAGTGTATCCCCCTCCAATCTCAGTCAATGAACCATCATCTGCCAAACAAGTTTTGGATAGAGCAGCAATGTCGATGTGATACCTTGAAAGTTCTGCAGCTATTAAAGCAGTTCGGTGAGCAGGTCTTTCGGAAATGTCATTATCCATCAGTGTGCGAATATTCCAGGTAGCAAATCGCAGAGACTGCTTTGAGTTTTTCGACCACAGTAATGGGGATGCTAGATGGGCACGGCTACCCATCCAGCTGTAGGAGGAATGTGATACTGTGGAGGTCATGTAATATTGTGGAGGTTATGTGATACTGTGGAGGCCACACGGTGTGATGGAAATCAGGTCATTTGATACCTTGGAGGCCACATGGTACTGTGGAGGTTGTGTAATACTGTGGAGGTTGTGTGATACTGTGGAGGTTACATGGTACTGTGGCGGTCACATGGTGCTGTGGAAGTCATGGGATACTGTGGAGGTCACATGGTGCTGTGGAAGTCATGTGATAATGTGGAGGTCATGTGATATTGTGGAGGTCACATGGTACTGTGGTGGGCATGTGATACTGTGGAGGTCACATGGTCCTGTGGAAATCAGGTCATGTGATACTGTGGAAGTCACATGGTACTGTGGCGGTTGTGTGATACTGTGGAGGTGACATGGTACTGTGGAAATCTTGTGATACTGTGGAGGTTGTGTGATTCTGTGGAGGTCACACTGGAGGATGTGTGATATTGTGGAGTTCACATGGTACTGTGGAAATCATGTTATGTGATACTGCGGAGGTCACATGATACTGTGGCAGTTGTGTGATATTGTGGAGGTCACATGGTACTGTGGAGATCACATGGTACTGTGGAAGTTGTGTAAAATTGTGCAGGTCACATGGTACTGTGGAAATCAGGTCATGTGATACTATGGAAGTCACATGGTACTGTGGAGGTTGTGTGATATTGTATCACATGACCTCCACAGTACCATGTGACCTCCACAGTACTGTGTGACCTCCATAGTATCACATGATCTTCACAATATCACATAGCCTCCACAGTATCACGACCTCCACAGCACCATGTGACCTCCACAATATCACACGACCTCCACAGTACCATGTGACCTCCACAATATCACATGACCTCCACAGCACCATGTGACCTCCACAGTATCACATGACCTCCACAATATCACACGACCTCCACAGCACCATGTGACCTCCACAGTACCATGTTATCTCCACAATATCATAACAGGTCCACTGGGAGCTTCAAACCACAGACTTCCTTGTTCTGAGGCATGTGAAGTCCAACACAAACACACTATCATACTGTTCGCGACAACAAAGATATGTTTTGTTGGCTACACACAGTACTGTTTAGGTAACGTAATGTGATTTGTAAACCTACTGTTAACAACGGTAACAACAAGTTAACACGAAAAGTTTTGTTTTTTTTAAACAGTGTGGGTTCTGTAGAATGGCTTGTCTGAGTTAGAAACTATTTAGAGATAAACCAATGGTTACTATTCAACACTAATATGAAGTCATATCTCACCTTTCTACTGGTCACATGGCCTTTGACACTGGGTGATCTTGAAAGATCAAACTTAAGACTGGGGTTCAGTCTGTGATGAGTCACTACCCCTACCCCTCACCATAATCAAACCACAGATGAATGTGCCCTGAAGCAGATCGTTCTGTGCACCGTCAGTGAGAAATGATCCAGCTGTCAAAAAACACGTCTCCCCACCCGTCACTCAGTGACACATCGGGGGTCCCTAACTCGTTACATCGTGACAGAATGGTGCACTGACAAAGCGTAAAAATGAGAAAAGATGGGAGAGAGATTGTGTTATTAGAGGAGAATAAAGTGGCTCAGTTTAGATACAGATTCTTGTCATTGTAACCAGTACCACGAAAGGTAAGGTGCAAGCCTTTCAGTGCAAATATAAACCTGAGTTAACCACACGTAGACCTGCAAGGTCTGGGGAAGAAAGGAAAAATAAAGATAAAATTTAACTGAATGAAAGAGGTGTGTCCAAAGCACAAATTTTAAAAAAGGAAAAATTATAAGAACATAGTAGCAAAAAAGAAATTGCATATAAAAAAGAGAAAAGTATGTACAAAACTGTCGATATTTCAGTGGCAGTGGATATTGCACATAAACAAATATTGCACTCATTTCAAGTGCGGCATGTGACCTGGATATTTGGTTCCAGTTTCATTCAAAACTCTAACAGCAGTTGGGTAGAAACTGTTTTTCAATCTATTTGTACTTGCTTTAATGGTCCTGTACCGTCTGTCTGACGGCAGCAGCTCAGACTGGTCAGGGTGGGATGAGTCCTTTAGGATGGTGTTGGCTCTCCTGAGACAGTAAGAGTTGTGAACACCCTCCAGTGTGGGTAGAGGGCACCCAGTAATCTTCTCTACCATTTTGGTAACCCTCTGGAGCTCTTTCCTGTTTGCCACTGTACAGCTGGTAAACATGTACAGAGCCAGTATGTGAGGATGCTCTCCATGGTAGAGCGGTAGAAAGACATGAGTAATCTCTGGTTTTTGTTATTTTTCCTGGGGATTCTCAGAAAGTGGAGTCTTCGCTGTGCCTTCTTTACCAAGTCTGTATTGTTTGTCCCAGGTCGGTTTCTCCTCTATGCGGACTCCCAAGAAACAGATGTCCCTGACCCTTTCCATACAAGGTCCCCCCGATAATAATCAGCTGAATGTCTGTTTTGTTTCTCCTGAAGTCTATGATTAGCTTCTTGGTTTTGGATGTGGTCAGGAGCAGGTTATTTTCTCTACACCACACTGTCGGCTGTTCCACCTCATCCTGGTAAGGGGACTCATCTCCTCCAGTGATACAGACTACCACTGTGGTGTCATCTGCACAGGTAATGAAGGTGGTGTTGGTGTGCATAGGGGTGTAGAGGGTGAAGAGCAGCCAGCTCAGCACACCAACGGAGTTATTTTGTTCCCAGCCTTGTCGATATGTGGGGCCAATCCTGACTCTGAGTGATCTGACAGAAAGTCCTTAATCCAAAAACTTGGAATGAGGTAGACAGAGAGGTTCAGCAGTTTCCTCATGAGGTCATGGGGGGGGATGGTGTTGAATGCTGAACTATAATCCAGTTTGGGAAAGAACTGATGAAATCACTGAATGATGAATTAATTTGCACGAATCGTTGTTGAACATGAAGGTGTGTGTGTTGTAGCTACTCTGAGTGCCTGTTCTTGTTTGGTTTGTTTTGTTTTTTTATTGATTCATCATGATCAGGAATTTTAAAAAAAAATAAAATGTTGAAACAGTTTACTGTGCGTCTCATTATGAAATTAGGGAAAACAAAAGGTGAGTACAGTTATTGTGTCTAACACTGTGTTGGAGATATGTCACAAAATTTGATGGCAGAGTGACGACTCGATGCCAGAATCTGAATGGACGTGTCTTATCACCTTAAAAATTGAGTTTTAAACCTAGATTCCTTTACGTGGTGGTATGTGTTGTACTGCGTGAACAGAATCTCCCCATCTGCTTGTTCATTTCCTGCAGCACCTTTTCTCATCTGTCTGATGCTGCAGAACATCTTCACATTTTATTTGCATCAGAGTCAAATCAGAGTGTGTGAGCAGACTGAATTACGTGCACCCATGGAGAGCTGAGGTTCTGAGGAACACCTGCTAGGCAAATATTCTCAACCCATTTCCTTTAAGACACTCAGCTGCACGTCAGGAAGAACTTGGTGAATAAGACTTTACTCAAGGGCATTTTCACAGCAGTAACCAAGGTGAGGTGCTGTCCCTCAGCTTCCCCATGAATAATTAATCCATGGGGTGGAGAAATCGAACCTCTGACCCTCCAGAGAAAAGGACTTGTTTTATTGCAAACTCATAAATATACTCAACAAAAATATAAATGCAACACTTTTGGTTTTGCTCCCATTTTGTATGAGATGAACTCAAAGATCTAAAACTTTTTCCACATACACAATATCACCATTTCCCTCAAATATTGTTCACAAACCAGTCTAAATCTGTGATAGTGAGCACTTCTCCTTTGCTGAGATAATCCATCCCACCTCACAGGTATGCCATATCAAGATGCTGATTAGACACCATGATTAGTGCACAGGTGTGCCTTAGACTGCCCACAATAAAAGGCCACTCTGAAAGGTGCAGTTTTGTTTTATTGGGGGGGATACCAGTCAGTATCTGGTGTGACCACCATTTGTCTCATGCAGTTGTCAATTGTGGCCTGTGGAATGTTGGTCCACTCCTCTTCAATGGCTGTGCGAAGTTACAACGACGAACTGGAGTCAGGTCGAGACCCCGATGAGGATGACGAGCATGCAGATGAGCTTCCCTGAGACGGTTTCTGACAGTTTGTGCAGAAATTCTTTGGTTATGCAAACCGATTGTTTCAGCAGCTGTCCGAGTGGCTGGTCTCAGACGATCTTGGAGGTGAACATGCTGGATGTGGAGGTCCTGGGCTGGTGTGGTTACACGTGGTCTGCGGTTGTGAGGCTGGTTGGATGTACTGCCAAATTCTCTGAAACGCCTTTGGAGACGGCTTATGGTAGAGAAATGAACATTCAATACACGAGCAACAGCTCTGGTTGACATTCCTGCTGTCAGCATGCCAATTGCACGCTCCCTCAAATCTTGCGACATCTGTGGCATTGTGCTGTGTGATAAAACTGCACCTTTCAGAGTGGCCTTTTATTGTGGGCAGTCTAAGGCACACCTGTGCACTAATCATGGTGTCTAATCAGCATCTTGAATATGGCACACCTGTGAGGTGGGATGGATTATCTCAGCAAAGGAGAAGTGCTCACTATCACAGATTTAGACTGGTTTGTGAACAATATTTGAGGGAAATGGTGATATTGTGTACATGGAAAAAGTTTTAGATGTTTGAGTTCATCTCATACAAAATGGGAGCAAAACCAAAAGTGTTGCGTTTATATTTTGTTGAGTGTAATTAGATTTTGCTTAAATGCTCCATTAGATTGGGTCCAGCACAGTCTTACACCCAAGTTGTGACATTTTGACTCAAACAGTCCATTTTGACTGCATGTCAATATGTGATGAGTTGGGTACCTCACTGTGTGACCCAAGAGCGAACCCTAACCATAACCTTAGGGCCCCGTCACACTTAGCACGAGTGAGCACAAATGAAGCTGAATCAGCTCAAATGGGCAAAAGGTTCAAGACGCAGTCGGGAAGGACAAATAATCAAATGCTGTGCAAATACCCAATAAGTGGGCCAAAGCTGCCTTGACTGATTAGTGCACATTTGGAGTGCAGCAGCACTCTCTCTCTCTCTCGCATGCCAGTTGATCAAGCGATACTCGATGCAAAGGTTACGTTAGTAACACACTACGCCGAGTCTTGCATGGCGTAACATGTATCTCTGGTGCAAATTTGGTGAGAATCTGTCAAGAAGTAATCCTTCAAAGCCTATATAAAGTGAAATCCTGAGCCACAATCTGGATTTGGATCACCTCCAAAATTCAGTGGAGGCTTCCATGACCTAATATCTATCTGTGGTGCAAATTTGGTGAGAATCCGTGAAGTAGTTTTGATGTAATCCTTCAAAGCCTATATAAAGTGAAATCATGATCGAGAATCCAGATCTGGATCCAGATCACCTCCAAAACTGAATGGAGTCTTACATGGCCTAATTTGTATCTGTGGTGAAAATGTGTTCAAAATTCGTGCAGTAGTTTTGACGTAATCCTGCTAACAGACAGACAGACAAATAAATAAAAAATAAATGAATAAACGCTGATGATTTTATTATATCCTCGGTGGATGTAATAAATACCTCACTTTTCTCTTTCACCTTAAGCTCAGGTATTTTAAGCATACTTTGATGGTTTATAATTCATTGTAAATAGTGTTAATGTGAACAGGACTGCTCTGAACCTGAACAGGATGGCTGCTGATTTTGTTGTAGTTTCGCTGTGATAATAATAAGCTGTAGTTGTAGTTCTAGCTCACCTGTCCTCCTCACTCTGATTTTCCTATGCAAATAATTTTGCATTCCCTGAACGAACACAGAGCCATCTGCAGGACACGAGGTTGTGGTGTCATGCTCACATCTCATCCTCGCTCGTTTTGTTCAAATCAAACGAAGATGCAAAACCCAGCAGCAGACAACAGCAGCTTTAAGCCTTGACCACACGGAAACAGAAGGTTCCCTCTACAACCTTTTTCTTTGTCGTTTTCAATAAGTGTTCCGTAAACACAGCACCATTTTTAAAAATATCTTTGTCCACACAAATCCAGTGAAACCCTTTGAAAACACTGTAGTACATATGCCAGGCCTGTATGTGACGCTGTAACTCTTCAACATACACTGAAAAAAGTGAAACAGTGCACTTCATTCAAAGTACTTATTTACATTGGTCTAATGGAAAATTGTGGTTTCCAGTTTAAATCTGCTGGAATCACTTTACAAAATCCTAAATATACATTGTGATTAACTAAAAAATTAGCTGTAACAAATTACATCTTTTTTTTTTAAGTTGATCCAAAGTATCATTTTTTCAGTGTAAAATGAAGAAGAAGCTCCTTATGCGCATAAGCGGTATGAGGAGCTAATCAATGCAGTGCTATGAAGCAGCACACAGCATAAAGTCATTTGATCTGACACGTGTCATTTCAGTCGGATTCATCATTAAAGCCAAAAACTGTTATCCACATAAGACACCCTTGTTTTGGAAGACGTCTGGAAATACTTTTTCCTTGTTGTGGAGACTGCTTGTGAATAAATCCAATATTTTTAAAGAAGTCCCTAGACATAATACGGTGCACCGGGTGCATTTTTCAGCCTGAGCTGGAGGAAACGGCCAGCAACAAGAAGAAAAATAACTTATTTTAAAAGCTGAAAGTCCTTTCTGCAGTTACTTTGTTAGCATCCCAGTGCTCTATTTATTCACACTGGGTGTTTACCACAGTCATCCTTCATCTCTTCAGCATTCTGTTAGTGAGGAAAATAAACCTCAATGATCCACCAAAACAAAAAAAAAAAGGGTGCTAAATTACACTGTTCACAACAACATGTCATTAATTATGTGCAGCTGTGTTGAGAGAAGTGGGGTTATGGCATCATCACCTCAGAAAAGTTCCGTATGTTAAATATACTCTATCACGGTACTAAATCAGTTCTATCATGCTGTGAATGACTCTTATTGGAGTTGCAAATTGTGATTTGACAAGACTGTAGAGCTGTTTCACTCTATAATAGAGTGTATTTAACTCTATTTGAATTGGGACCAAATATTATCCTGGCAGAGTATATTTTACTCTGCAAAATTTACTGTATAAAAGACAGGATCTGAATTTGCATAGTTGTTAAATCTCAAGCGTTAGGACGTTATATTTGAGCAAGACCCTAATTAAGGTGGTTGTGATCGAGCTCACCCATCTGCTGAGTCCCTCCACATATGTGCCGTTTGCTCCTGTAGGACACGTAATGACCACCTTTAAATCCTCAGAGGCACACACAGACGGGGCAACAACAGGCAAAGGTGGGGAGCAAATGTGACATGGGTGGGAACAAACAAACAAAGGAGAAGTTAATCTGCAGGAGTTAAAAGCAGGAGGTGCACGTACGTACACATAGTAGCTGCAGTGGAACAGGGGTTTGGTGATGTGTGTGTGTATACACCATGCACGGAGGGGGGGGGGGGGGGGGGGGGAGTTGGTTACAGGGGCCTTAGAAATTATGAAAATATATATATATATATATATGTCTGACTATCTATTGCATATTACAGTGTATGTGCTGGGGGTTTGCCAAAGCCAAAAACCAAGTGTCAGGCACGCAGGGATCAGGCCGTACCTCAGTGTAAAATTAGAGTTGGAGATGCATCCAGAGAATTGAGCTGATGTTGCATCAGTGAGGATCTCGTCATAGCAACCAGGCACCTTGAGCCAGTCTGAAAGCACAGAGGAAAAAGAATCCACCTTCATCACAACATCGTGTTCACAAGCTCATAATGTTGATGTGATACAGCACTCGGGATCAGAAACGTGCCACTTGAGCTTTATTTTTTATTACATTTAAAAAATCAAATCAATTTTATGTATATAGCGCCAAATCACAACAAACAGTTGCCCCAAGGTGCTTTATATTGTAAGGCAAAAGCCATAAAAATGTGAAAATTAGCCACTTCGTTCTGTGTATATCTGGGTAGGTCCTGGTTCTCCAGGTAAAACCAGAGGTGTGTCAAGAAGGTCATCCGGTGAAAAACCTGTGCCTAATCCCACTTTGGATATATCCACGTTATTCCGAGCACCCATGAGGCCTTGCATGAATGATGCGTTCATTCATGCCTTCATTAAAATAAACTCTAAGCCATATTTTTCCATTTTATTTTACATTCCTCCAGGTCCATTTGACAGTGATGAGTTTGCAGCTGGTTATCTGGACACCAGAAGTTGGACATTTCATTTGACAAAGTCTTCACAGACACATGAAACACATCCAGAATTTCTACTTTTCACACATGCTTTCAACATTAGTGGATGAATTTGTTGCAAAGAAGATTCTGCCCCAAATATCTGAATCTCTTAAAAACAGTCATCACTTACCAGGTGTAATGTGTGTTACAGACAACAAAAGAACACCATATGAAGGAAAATAAAGAAGGATGGAAATAAGAAACTTTCAGTTGTTTATCATTTTATTGATACAAGGAAAACTGTTTTCAATACATTGTCAATACATGTTCCAAAAAAGAACCAAACATTGTGTTATATACATGCCACTGCATATTCCATTTTCCACCATAAGCGTCAGAAAAAAAAAAACATGATTATTCCAGAGAGACAAACAGCCACTAAATACAGTACTTAAATGTGTTATTTGCATAATAGTGACTGTATAACACTTCTTGAATCCAGTTCTTTTGCTTTTTGTAAAACTGTCTGTGCAGTCACACAAGTTGTGTTTGCAACGTGCTCTTTAAAAGCTTTTGGCAATGTTACTTTGAATGTTTCAGGAGGCAACCACACAGTGAGATCCTTCATGCACTGTAAAAATGTTGACTAATGTTTACTCAAAATAATTGTAGCAACAAAGTGACACAATATAATTGAATAGATTTTAAGTTCTACAATTTTGATTAAAAAGTATTTAATATATAAACTAAACCTAACCAAAAAATTAAGTACATGTTAATAAAAGCAACAGTTGAAATGTGCTGGATTTAGTAATAGCACATCAAATGAGTTATATTGCCAAAAAATATTTAGTAAATCGTGATCAGTTTCACAACGAAAGCTGATTCATATTTGAGTAAAAATCATTTAGATTTACCAAATATCTGGGAGAAATTCATTCATATTTACTGATAGAGGTGAAATTGACATTTATTAAAAATATGCGTGAAATTGACATTAAAAATATAGGTGAAATTGATTTACATTTACTAATTAACTGGGTGAAATTGGCTTACATTTACTACATATCTGCATAAAAATTATTTGGATTAAGTAAATAAATTATATCAACTAATATACCAGCACAAAATAAGTCCCTTTGGCTGCTCCCATGTTTACACTGAGGATCAGCACAGCAGATCCAAGGTGGACCTGCATGTCGATTTTTACACCAGATGCCCTTCCTGACGCAACTCCACATTCCATGGAGAAATGTGGGAGGGGTGAGGTTTGAACAGGGAACCTTCCACACTGAAACCAAGTACACTAACCACATTCACACTGTTGTAGTAAGCAAGTAAAATGGACTACATTTATATAGCGCTTTTCCATCTGCATCAGAGGCTCAAAGCGCTTTACAATTATGCCTCACATTCACCCCGATGTCAGGGTGCTGCCATACAAGGCGCTCACTACACACCGGGAGCAATAGGGGATTAAAGGCCTTGCCCAAGGGCCCAGAGTGATTTTCCAGTCATGCGGGGATTTGAACCCATGATCTTCTGGACTCAAGGCCAACACCTTAACCACTAGACCATCACATCAAGTAAACTGCACTTCACTTACTGCAACAGTGTAAATGTGTTAAATTAAGCAACAATGTGCTAGAATATAAGTTGAGCAGGGATTGGTGGTCAAGTGGTTAGTGCGTTTGGTTTCAGTGCGGAGGGTTCCCTGTTCAATCCCACCCCTGCTACATTTCTCCATGGAGTTGCATCAGTAAGGACATCCAGTGTAAAAATTGTGCTGGAATCAAAACAAGTCGTGTGTAATTCACAGTGTCAAAGGCTGTTGTGAGATCCAACAGAACCAGCACAGCAGGATTTCCTGCATCCACAGACAGAGTGATGTCATCAGTGCTGTGTCATGATTGAAGTCTAGACTGGAATTTTTCAAGGATGTGATTATCTTTTAAAAATGACTAACTATTAAAAAACAACCTTTTCTAAAACCTTGGAGAGAAATGGCAGATGTGACAGGTTTAAAACTGGATAAAACTGATGAGTCTGGTGTTTTTTTTTTTTTTTAAAGAAGAGGTCAAACCACAGCATGTTTGAAAGCAGCCTGGAACAGACCCTGAAGTAAGACAAGAGTTGATAAAAGTTAGGAGACCCGACCTGACAGTATTAAAAACCTCTTTCAGCACCTTAACTGGAACATCTAAAGGATAAGTTGTAAGTTTTGTGTGTTTCACTGTGTTTTTTTCTACATTTTAAATGTCTTTTGGCTGCTCCCATTTTTTCCTTAAGGATGGCCACAGCGGGGCCAGTATCGACCTTATTCCTTAGAGTGCTGCTGTAAAAGCGATTATGGGTACGACTTCCTGTTAGACACCGGAAGTAGCAGTGAGCCATTGTTTTCATTTCCCAGAACGGTTTATTTGAAAGTTTATTGTTTTCTTTTCTAAACTGATCAGTTTCCTTAGCCTTTAAAAATGTCCTTGCACAACTCGGCAACATGTTGCGCTGTTCACTTTTGTACTAACAACCAGATGAAGTTAAATCTGCGGCTACAACAGCGATGTTTTTAACATGCAGCCGGACAGAGAGTTTCCACCACAGACCAAGAGATGAGGAACTCAGAAGGATGTAGCTGAAAAAACTGAACTTGAAAAGACCACCTACCTTGGCAAAGTGGTGATGCAACTGACTAAATTGTACTCATGTACAGTTGTTTGAATTTGATGTTGGAATCTGCGTCGTTTAGAAATGGATGAATGAATGTATGTTTTATTCATTCATTCATTCATTCATATATACATACATTCACTTAAATCATTTAATAAATGGTGCTGAAGGTTATTCAATGTGTGTATATATGTATGAATGAATGAATGAATGAATGAATAAGTTTTATTCAGCACGTACATAAACAAAATAAATCGAAAAACAAGAAAATATAATAACTCAAACGATTTCCCAATTGGGTGCAGCCGAAAGGGCGTGGGCTGACGCAAAAGCTTATAAACGCCTACACCAGTTACTATACACATTTAAATACACCCAGAACAAGGTACCAATCAGAAAAATAGCATAACTGAACACAAAACAATCAGTAATATAATGTGCAAATAAACAAAAAAGAAACACGAAAACAGTTAGCCTAATATCGCGTACTATAGTAAGACATGACGTTGTGTTTACAAAGTCTTTTGACACCTACCAATGTACCAGATGATTTAATACTATCAGAACAATTATTGCAGATTCTAACACCTTTTACAGAAATACAATGACTTAACAGTACTTCGAAGCTTTCTTCTCTCGAATATCAGTGTTCCTGTCAGGACTGCTGATGGCTTGACACATGAAGCAGGAGGAGACCAATGCAGACTCACAGGCATGGTTGGCTTAGATTGATAAAAAGCTTTATCAGAAGACCAGGCATAGGATTCGGTACACAGGTAGTCAAACTTACTGGCAGAGGTATCAGACATGAGGCAGGCTGGGTCAGGGTCCAGGAACAAGCAAAGTTCATACAACCGGCATCAAGGAGTAATATGGGCAAAACAGAGGCAGAGTCAAAAACCAGGCTGAGTACAGGGCAACAGCGAGGTGGAGGTCGGAGGATACAAGCAAGGTTAAAAAAACACAGAACAGCACAACAGGACGAGAACAAAAGGCGAGAAAGTGAGCAGAGTCAACAATCGGGCAGGGTGAGCTGTGGAACTGTGAGGGTTTTAAAGAGGAGCAAAGTAATCAGGCTGATGTGAAGCAGGTGTGTGGAGAGAGGTGTGGTGAAGTGAACAAAGAGGAGAGAAGAAAGGCAAGAGTGTGCGAGAGGGCAAAACAAAGCGGTGCAAAACAAGAGAAGTGAGTAACAGAAAAACTGAGAAACATGACGTGTTCAAAAATGAATGTGAACAAAACAAAAGGGGCAAATGTAAGAACTACCATAACAAATCAAAAAGGGGAAAACCAGAAAACTAAAACTTGAATGGACTAACTGAATGGTACAGAAAAGTGAATACAATAAAATGGCAAAACAATCTATCGGTTAATCCACAAATAAACAAAACCCAGTGAACACAGCATAATGCAAAGAATAAAACAAGATAACTGATAAACAGAAAATGCAATGAATAACAAATGGAACATAATCTGATGAGCAACACCAAAGATAAATAATAACAAAAACCTGTGACTAAACATTATACAACTAATGTGATAACCAGAACTAAACTCAGACTAAAGTAACATAAAACACCCAGAGTAACAAATACAAACTGCACAATAAATGATAAGCAAAGA
The DNA here is from genome assembly GCF_902500255.1 of Thalassophryne amazonica. NCBI lineage: Eukaryota > Metazoa > Chordata > Actinopteri > Batrachoidiformes > Batrachoididae > Thalassophryne > Thalassophryne amazonica. Next base: position 32,071,317 of record NC_047108.1, on the reverse strand, counting down.
ATGAACCAGTGACGAAAGTGTAACACAAGGAAAAGCAACAAATAACTGAATGACTGCAAACTAAATGATGAGGTGCTAAATGAAAACAGTGACTAAATAATAAAGAAAGCAAAACAATAAACAGAATCAAACAGAGTAATATGATAAAGTATGAACTAATGAAAAGTAAAACCAGAAAATCACAAAAGAACAATGCCAACAGCTAAGACCTAAAACCTGAGGCAGGGCCAAGCCTGACAGTTCCTCGCAAATGCTAACTGGACTCCCTCATTTTAAACAACTCCTGAATGTGTAGACACAAAAGTTTATTTTTAACTTTGTATATATTTGAGCCTGTATGTGCAAAGACCCAAAATCCACAAAAGCAACAACTGCACGTCACCAAATGTGGTTCACCTATAATTATGAGCCAAAGACATAGCACCATTTGTTTGTTTGAGTTTTTGTTTGCTGTTTGTTTGTTTTTGTCGTTGGTGGATTATTTTTATTTTATTTATTTGCTTGTATGGTTGGTTAGTTGGTTGGCTTTTTGTTTGTTTTTTGCTGCTGTTCTTCTCTCTCTTTTGTGTGTGTGTGTGTGTGTGTGTGTGTGTGTGTGTGTGTGTGTGTGTGTGTGTGTGTGTGTGTGGTGTGTGTGTGTGTGTGTGTGTGTGTGTGTGTGTGTGTGTGTGTGTGTGTGGCTCTTGTTCACTCTGAGTTACCACAGCAGATCTTCCAACTGTGTCTCAGCCGAGCTGCTGTGGAATTCCTTATGATTCCTTCCTGATGTAAGTCCAGCTCTGCCAGCAGAAAGAACCAAATCCAGATATTGTAAATACTAATAAAATGCCTATTACCGCACATATGTAGTACGATGAAACTTGGAAAGAAAAGAGTATGCTGAAGACAGTATGGCTCATCCATCTATCCATTTTCTATACGCGCTTACTCCAATTAAGGGTTGCAGGGTCAGTAATAACGTGTGAATGCAGCTCAAGTTCTAAACTCTTCTTACAAATAGGAAAGCTGTCTTTTCTGCAAACTTTTTATCCTCTCCAGTGAGAGTCCAACCCATTCTTGCACCCTGTATATATACTTGCAAACACCTTTTATTTCATAAACTGGCTACCTGCCTCGTCCTTTTGGTGCTGGATGATCCGCAGAGAAATGTGGTGCAGAGTTCTGGTTCGGAGGGAGATGCTCCCAGAATCACAGAGAAAATATCTACAGCTGACGTTCACACGCCTCTGTGGTGGTGAACATATTTGGAATCTTGTCTCAAAGGTATTTATTTTTAATATTTTTATAGCAATGGACTGGTAAAATGTGTATTTTTCAATTAGATCATGTATCTGTAAAGTTATGTTTATTATAGATGTAAAATCGCTTCAAAATCTCAATTTCAAATTCAGGTGTGCTGCATACAATGACACGCAGCAACACGCAGTGTTTTCGAATAGGTTAGGCAATGTTCACAACTAGTTCACGAAATTAATGCGTGCCAGACGTTTTGAACATTTCAACATTTTCATGCAGCCATGCACAGGTTACACTAGTTGAAGACAAGTTAACTCAAGGGCACACCAGATTGCATCTCAGTGCGAGGATTGAATTTGTGCAAGTGTCAAGGTCGTGCGCACGAGTCGAGGGGGTTGCGTAATGCCCCATGGTGCAATGAAAGTGAGAGGCGCGCAGTTACAATCCCGCAGATGGTTGCTTAACACACCATTGGCTCCTCAGCCAAACACATACACCCGATTTTGAAGAAATTCACAATTTGCGAAACCTGCGTGTATATATTGGGAGATATTTTCAGTACTCACGCTTTGCAATTCACACTTTGCTGATAATGATTTGCAGCTGATTCACATTTTGGGGGTTAAAAGGACACCAGTCTGTCACAGGGCCACATATAGACAAACAAACACCTTCACACACACACCTATGGACAATTTAAAGTTTCCAATGTATTTAACCTGCATATCTTGGGATGTGGGAGGAACCCACACATGGAGAACATGCAAACTTCACACAGAAAGGGCCCAGGTGGGACGTGATCCCAGAAATGTCTTGCTGTGAGGCAACAGTGCAAACCACTAAACCACCATGCTGCCAAAGTGCATATACAGTACCAGTCAAAAGACTGGACACACTTTACATTCAGATAGATTAGATAGATATAAAGGAAAAACATGCAGGGAAAATGCACATATTTCCATAAAATTTTAAATTTAAAGCATTTTTTTGTTTATGTTTTGTTTGTATTGTTTGTTAGCAGGATTACTGATTTTGATTTTCAACTAATTCATTTCTTTTTAGAATTTCTACTTATTGTCACAGTGGTTTACTTTTCCATGTAAACTTGTCTGTGAGACTTTTCAGGGACGGCAGTGAATCAGGACAATCAGCCTCTTCCACCGGAGTAAAATGATCTGATGGGAATAAATCCCACCCAAAACTGGAATAACTGGCTTCTTTTAGTGCACTGACTGGAAGACAAAGACACAAGACGCCTGGGTGTTTTTTTTTTTTTTAATATAGCCGGGGGGGCAGCATTCATGAAACAATAGCATCAGTAGCACCTCCCTCCACCCAAACACCCTGGTTACAAACCGCCTCAGCAGATCTCCACAAACTGCCGTTTCTCATTTGTATGTCAAAACAAGATGGAAGCGATGCAACATGTTGATGGAACAACAGCTGTGTAGTGACAGTGTAAACAAAGCCGTGCGCTATCACATATCCTCCGACTGCACTGAACACAACGCTACAGAAAAATAACATTCAAACCATCAGAAATTCTGCATTAAAGTCAACAAACAAACCAGGAATTATTTGTTACATCCTCAAATTGTGTGGAAACTCATCCACGTCTTTTTTTTTATGTGGCCTCCAAAAATTCTGTCAAATTCTACCAATGTTTGTGAAATAATAATTAAAACACAGGATCTGGTCAGCTGTGTCAAAGCTTTGTGCACCTACACACATTAAATATAATTATGAAATGACATGAGTATTGTTCTTAATGCACAATGATAGATTTTTACATTTAATAATTTACAGAAATGCAAAATGCTTTTCGACTTTTCTTTCTGGAAAAAGTTACCTCACTATACATCAGAGAGAAGAGGTTATTAGCTAGGCTAAGGAAGGAAGGAAGGAAGGACAAACTGACCGATGGACAGACCCACAGACTGACCATTCCAGTGAGACCCAAAGTCCTCTGAAGAGGCCTAGTACAAAAGTACCAGTCAGTGGTTAGAGACCAAGTCTCACAACGATACTTTACGACAGACCCTAAAGACCCTAAAGACTTAGACCTTTGTTCTCCTGCAAAGATATTGGCATTGCCAAACACCTCTGTCCAGTGACCACATGACTGTATAAGCTCTACCCAGGCATCTCTCAATCTAAAAGACAGAGACATGAATGTCACTGCAGAGATAAGTGAATGTCTCTACAAGTTCAGCGTCTTCACCACATACAGATACACCTCTGATGTCCGGGTCCAAGCAGTCATGGAAAGCCTGGATCTTAGTCTTGACCCAGAACAATCACAAACCCATACACTCAGATTCCTCCCTCAGTCTCCCAAGTGCTGCAATCAGGGAGGGGTGGGCACATCACTTTTGGCATACAGCACATTAGCTGATTAACATCACTTTGAGCAGATGGGATGAGTTCATCAGTGGAATCACCTGCTGGAGTTGGTGGCTGCAAAGAAAACCTGCACCGTCTTGGCCCTTTCTGGAATACTTTGGACAACACTGGCTTAGGCCATTCTAACCATAACAGAGATCAAATAAACAAAGTACAACAAAGACATTTCAAACATGCAAAACAGTAAAAGCCCAATTATACTTCATTATGTTTCCATTTGTTTGGCAAAATTTCATTTTAGCAGGTCTCAAGGATCCCCTAAGAGTCGTAGTACCAAAGACATCTAGCCTTTGCATTAGGTCATTGGTTAGCATTCAAGTCTGACAATCATACAGGAATATAGGAAGCACCACAACCCTTGGACAGGAAGTACGTTGGACCTTCCTTCTTTTCAGGCAGTCAGCCATCTGTTAAACCATCCATCTATTCATTAACCCATCCAGCAAACCACCTACAGAATGAATCATCCGACAGGCGTGGAAAAACTCACGCATGCGCACAAGGGTTCAAGCTTGTCTAACGTGAAAACATATGAATCAAATCCATATAGTTTAAAAAAAAAAAAAAGGTACGATACTTTATGGACAGACCTCGTATATCAAGCTACCCATCTATCTATTCATTTTTCGTCCATCCATTCAGCCAAACATCTATCCAGCTACTCAGCCATGTGGCCATCCATCATCCATTAATCCATTCATCACCCATCAATCCATCCATGTAGCCAGCCAGCCATCTATCAACCCCTCAGTCTTTCACCCACCATTTATCCATACTTTCACCCAGCCAGCCATCAAGCCATACACCCATTCAGCCAGACATCATTTAATTTACCCAATCAACCAACTAACCAGCCATCATCCAACCATCCATCCAACCACCTATCAATCATCCATCTTTCTGCTTATAAATAAATAAATGGAACTGGCGATCAGAAGGCGGGTCATGGTGGTAGTAAGTTTGGAAAGTTTGCCCAAGTGTCTCCCAGGCACCTCCTCTGTTTCACTGTGACATATGTGAAGGTGTTTGTTGGCCACATGGGACACACACTGGGTCCACACCATGGTCTGCACCACACACTCACACAGGAGACAGTTGTTCTGAAGTTTGAATTTAAAGTTAAAGGTGAAACTTTCTGTTCACCAGCAGTTAACCAGCTGCCAGTTAATCAGCTGCCATCGCCAACTTTGAGTAGAATTAAAGAGACAACTGACAGAAACAGTCAAAAGATGTGGAAGAAACATCTCCACATCATTTATTATGTAGCCATCTGAAGAGGACAGATTTGTTCCCATTTTAAAGTTTTGGGGGGGTTTTTGTTGTTGTTTTTTCTGTCAAACTCAGCAGGTACTGGTCAGGGGGCCAACCTGAAAACAAATCTGTAAATTCTGGGTTTATAAGAAAACATGCTTTTTTTTTTCTTTTTTTTTTCTCTTTTTTTGCATTAGGGTTGTTTTTGTTACCTGATATTTTGCTCAATAAATGGTGTAATGCACTGTACAGTGTTGCCTCACAGCAGGAAGGTCCTGGGATTTCTTCCCATCTGGGCTGTTCTCTGATTTGCCCCGTGTCTGTGTGGGTTTCCTCCCATGATCAAAAAAAAAGTTACCTTTGGTTTTGATCAACAAAAAAGTTACCTTTGGTTTGACACAAAGTCATTCCAGTGGTACCCATCCTCAGAAACTGAGTACCAAAAACACATCTGTTGTCACCTTAGGTCACTGGTTCATGTCCAAGTCTTGGCAAACACCTCTGTCCAGGGACCTCACGATTCCCAAGCATCTTTCAATCTCAAAGGCTGAGGACACAGAGACATGAATGTCACTGAGATAAGCGAAAGTCTCCACAAGTATAACACTTTCACCACTTACAAATCCACTTCTGATGTCCAAGTCCAAGAGGTCATTCAAAGCCTGGATCTTAGTCTTGATCCAGGACAATTGCAAACCCAGACACTCCGATTCTTCATTCAGCTAAACACCCATCTGTTGTCCCTTTCATATGACTAACATATTAGTATTGTAGTGATCTATTTTCTCTCCATCTATATTATAACAGCCAAGTGGCCTCTGTGTGCATGTGCGTGTGTGTGTGTATGGCTTCAACCATGCAAAAACCAAGGAGAGCTGACATTTGCTGTTTGGTATACTTTTGTATTTTGGGTCAAGGATGAATGCTGCGAAAATGGAACATCGACAGGACAAATCTATTTGGAGAAATTAGCAATTAAGGTAACCAGTAAACAATGGACATTGTGCTGCAATGCACCATGGGAGTTATGGTTTTGAGGTTTAAATGTTATTATGATTCATGTTAGTTTAAAAGTGTTGTTACTGTTATTAATATTTGTATTTTTGGAGTTCAATTGGTTTAGGTCGGTCTAGTTAAGGCTCATGTTGCTACCAAGGAGTGAAATGTGTAGTGGCTTTAATGTCTTCAGCCACAGTCTTTTTTGTCAAATCAAAAGCACCTGCTTACAACAGCGTGTGGTGCAACTTCGGATCACAAACAAACAGTGGACAGCTGACATTTACCATTTAGTATGCTTGTGTATTTTGGGTCAAGAATGAACGCTGCAAAAATGTAATGTTGATAGGACTAATATTTTTGGAGAACTTTAGATATTTGCTAACAACACTGAACAATGGATGTTGCATACTACTTTCTGGACTCACACACCATTCCAGCAGATTTTATTTAGTAAGTTCAATATAAGTACAATAATACAATTGGAAATACATTAAAAATACATTGATGACACAACACGTATTTCCATTGTGGTCCATTTAAAAATCAAATGACAAAATAGAAGTAAAAATAAAACAATAATAATAATAATAGTGTGTATATGATAGCAAGAAACTAAACAATTTCTAAATACATTAAGGCAGTAAATTAACATTTAAAAAAATTACATAATTAACAGGAAATAAAATTGAGGTCTAAGGTTCTAAAAACATTCTGGAATCACATGCCATTCCAACTCATTGTACAAACTTTGCTTAATTTATTACCACCCTTGAAAAATATCAGCTACCTATTTTCTAAACACTACCCAATCTAGAGTCCGTGGATCCCCACGGCCAGCATACTAGTCTTAAATTGTGTTACTGATAATGAAGCAGGACTCAGACTCATATCTAAATTCGGTAACCGTTAGGGAAATGCCCTGTGGCAGACTGGCGTCCTGTCCTGGGTGTACCCTGCCCATGGGCGGCGCCAAGGGGGCGGTAGGGGGTGCTAGAGCTCCCCCTGGATTTGTCATAGCACCCCCAAGAAAATAATTCCTCATTTGTTATTTTAATTTAATGCTATCCAGTGTTTTTAAGGCCTTGTCAACACTGAAACTGAACTTCTGCTATACAATCTTTTTCTTTGTCATTTTCAAAAAGTGTCCCATTCAATAAATATCTCTAGTGCAGCAGATAAGAGAATATTTAGAGGGGAATCCTGCAAATAGTGATAAAAGCATCAAATTCGGCAGAAATGCTCCTCAGACAATCCTCTTTAGACAAAAACGATTGGCCACTTGACTTTTCAATCGGTGGTCAGGTAGGGGTCAATTGAAGAATTACACAGAGGTCAAAATTAAAAGATGCTCCAATCATATTGAAAAATATTCCACATTATTTGCCTGATCATAAAGATTCCAAAAAGGTATAGTTTGGACCATCTGTGACTGAATTCTATGGAGTTACGGGATAAAAACAGCAAGAATGGTGACAAAGGTCAGTTTCATTTTGTACAGGGGTAAAAACTTAAAGTTGCTCCAATTTTGGTAAAACGTGATGCAAATTACTAGTTGAACACAGTTTTAAAAAGGAATAGTTTGGACCATGTATCATCCTTACTTATCACGTTACGGTGTAACATATGTCACATGTCATAGAATCCAATAACGTAGACCTTGTTTGACCTTTACTTTGGAGACCAAGCATTCAACACTGTCAAAACTATTCCATTTATTAATCGTATTAGCTCAACCATGTTGCTGAAATGGTTCATTTTTTGCTGCCCAAATATCCATGAGTGGAACTGGAAAGACATGAAGTCTGTGTGGCCTAAAGAACTACCTGAGGAACAGCAGTATGCACAGACAAACCAGTGACCCGGTGTCACTCCTGACAATTAACCCTCAGAGAACACGGCCTCTGGGCAGGAACCAAATCATTGAATCTTTTGCTCTTAACCACAACAACAGCCACATTGTGCTGTTATGAAGACATCAGCGGCTGCCTGCTGTTGCATTTTTTTCTCCTATGGCTATAGGCTACATGTGGAGGTCTGTGAATATGTGTGTTGAACAGTAGCCTAGGTTTGTGTGTGTGATTTTGGTCATTCTGTATGTCATTAGTGACTGTCACAGATCAGAATGTGGCTATGTGCACACAAGCCCATAAATGTGGCAGAGGTTTAGCAGAGAGCCGTTGTGACACATGAGCCCACAGCACCCTCATAAAACTGCCAGGCTCCCCCACAGCACCTGCAGAAAAATATCTCTGGAACCGCCACTGACCCCGCCTTGCACTCTATGACTGCTGGGATAGGCTCCAGCCCTCCGTGACCCTTAATTGGGCTAAGCCGTTGAAGATGAGTCTGTGTGTGAGTGTTAGGGAAACAAAAGGCTAGCAACAGCAAATTATTGTCTGGCTTACTAGGGTTTTAAAAGGAATGTTTGAACCATGTGTTATGCTTAATCATCATGTTACGGGGTAACACGTCACATGTCATAGAATCCAATGGATGTCGATATTGTTTGACCTTTGCTTTGGAGACTAACCATTCAATACAGTGAAGACTATTCAATTTATTAATCCTATTAGTTCAACCAATAATTTGCACTGCCTTTTACCAAAATTGGAACAACCTTTAACTTTTGACCCCTGTACAAACTGAAATTTACCTTTGTCACCATTCTTGTTGATTTTTTTCCCCATAACTCCATAACATTCAATCATAGATAGTCCAAACTATACCTTTTTGGAATCTTTATATTCAGGCAAACAATGACTGCTTGCATAATTCTTCAGTTGACCCCCACTGAAAATTCAAGTTCCCAGTTTTTTTTGTTTTTTTTGTTTTTTCAAAAGAGAAGTGTCTAAAGAATATTTGTGCTGAATTTGGTGCTTATATCACCATTTGAAGGATTGTTTCACTTATCTGCTGCCCTATACCTAGTCCATACAAACACTGAACAGCTAGAACACATCCCTGATGAATGCCAGAATTTATTGAAAAGAGCCTATGCCCTGCTCTATACAGCACTCGCAGTGCCCGAGTACAGCCTAGTGATGAAACTTGTTGAGGTCACCAGAAATTTGAAAAATGGATAAATTGTAAAAAAGAAGATGAATGATAACCAAGTAAAACTTCAAAGGCACTACAAAGGAACATAATGAATAAAAACAGACTTATCAATAAATATTGGAAAGAGGCAATAAAGACTAGAAGGAAAAAATGTGAAATCAGATTTAATCATAACGTTCATTGTTTTACCAGGACACAGGAACACAGCAGCGGTTCTGCTTTAAATGGAAAAAGTCAGTTCAGCCAAATGATCAGAAGCATTCTTTATCTCACGCACTCATTGTGATGTCACACAGGTGGCCTTCAGGCGTCAGGTGATGTGTCTGACTCTGCCTCTGTACAGTGGTAGAAAACTGTGTTACCATGGAGATACCATGGTTTATTTTAAAGCCTTGGTTTTTAATGGACAGAAAAGCAGATGTGGCTCAGTGTGCTACAGTCAGGCACACTGGGGGCGACTTACTGTCCCACAATCCTCTGGGGAACAGCAGCCTTTAAAAAATAGACTAAAATGATTGAAGCTTGCAGCTCAAAACACATCAAATTTAAAAATCTAGATGTATTTGTATCAGAAAAACAAAACAAAACAAAAAAAAATGCACTCAAGTTCTTGAACCCCACAGCTTCAAACGAGTGTGAACAACTGATGGCCCGGGGGCCAGATACAGCTCCAAAACCCAGCACATTTAGTTGCTCCGTTGTTTTCACTCGGGGTCATCACAGCAGATTTGAAGTGGATCTGCACGTTGAATTGGCACACGTGATGCCTTTCCTGACACAATTCCACATTGTGTGGTAGGGGTGGGGTTTGAACCGGGAACCTCCCACATTAAAACTAAACGCACTGACCACTTTTCCACCTTTCCTGTGGGCCAGATACACCTCTGATTTCAATTAACCAAGCACTGAGATCATTTGAAATTGCTGGCTAAGGCTAAGCGTAAATTTGGTAAGATTGTAATTCACGTCGGCAGTAATGACACTCGGTTACGCCAATCGGAGGTCACTAAAATTAACATTAAATCGGTGTGTAACTTTGCAAAAACAATGTCGGACTCTGTTGTTTTCTCTGGGCCCCTCCCCAATCAGACCGGGAGTGACATGTTTAGCCGCATGTTCTCCTTGAATTGCTGGCTGTCTGAGTGGTGTCCAAAAAATGAGGTGGGCTTCATTGATAATTGGCAAAGCTTCTGGGGAAAACCTGGTCTTGTTAGGAGAGACGGCATCCATCCCACTTTAGATGGAGCAGCTCTCATTTCTAGAAATCTGGCCAATTTTCTTGGATCCTCCAAACTTGTGACTGTCTAGCGTTGGGACCAGGAGGCAGAGCTGTGGGTCTTATACACCTCCTCTGCAGCTTCTTCTCACCCCTACCATCCCCTCATTACCCCTCCCCGTAAGAGACGGTGCCCTGCTTCAGACTACCATAACCAGCAAAAATCTAATTTAAGCAAAAAAATTCAAAAAGAAAAATATATAGCACCTTCAACTGCACCACAGACTAAAACAGTTAAATGTGGTCTATTAACATTAGGTCTCTCTCTTCTAAGTCCCTGTTGGTAAATGATATAATATTGATCAACGTATTGATTTATTCTGCCTACAGAAACCTGGTTACAGCAGGATAATAGGTTATTTTAGAATGAGTCAACACCCCGAGTCACACTAACTGTCAGAATGCTCGTAGCACGGGCCGGGGCGGAGGATTGCAGCATCTTCCATTCCCATCTTATTAATTAATCAAAAACCTAGACAGAGCTTTAATTCATTTGAAAGCTTGTCTCTTAGTCTTTTCCATCCAAATTGGAAGTCCCAAAAACCAGTTTTATTTGTTATTATCTATCGTCCACCTGGTCGTTACTGTGAGTTCTCTGTGAATTTTCAGACCTTCTGTCTGACTTAGTGCTTAGCTCAGATAAGATACTTATAGTGGGCGATTTTAACATCCACACAGATGCTGAGAATGACAGCCTCAACACTGCATTTAATCTATTATTAGACTCTATTGGCTTTGCTCAAAAAGTAAATGAGTCCACCCACCACTTTATCATATCTTAGATCTTGTTTGACTTATGGTATGGAAATAGAAGACTTAACAGTATTCCCTGAAAACTCCCTTCTGTCTGATCATTTTTTAATAACATTTACATTTACCCTGATGGACTACCCTGCAGTGGGGAATAAGTTTCATTACACTAGAAGTCTTTCAGAAAGCGCTGTAACTAGGTTTAAGGATATGATCCTTCTTTATGTTCTCTATTGTCATATACCAACACAGAGCAGAGTAGCTACCTAAACTCTGTAAGAGAGGTTAGAGGTATCTCGTCAATAGTTTTACATCCTCATTGAAGACAACTTTGGATGCTGTAGCTCCTCTGAAAAAGAGAGCTTTAAATCAGAAGTGTCATGACTCCGTGGTATAACTCACAAACTCGTAGCTTAAAGCAGATAACCCGTAAGTTGGAGAGGGAAATGGCGTCTCACTAATTTAGAAGATCTTCACTTAGCCTGGAAAAAGAGTTTGTTGCTCTAGAAAAAAACCCTCCGTAAAGCTAGGACATCTTTCTACTCATCACTATTGAAGAAAATAAGAACAACCTCAGGTTTCTTTCAGCACTGTAGCCAGGCTGACAAAGAGTCAGAGCTCTATTGAGCTGAGTATTCCATACTTTACTAGTAATGACTTCATGACTTTCTTTGCTAACAAAATTTTGACTATTAGAGAAAATTACTCATAACCATCCCAAGATGTATCGTTATCTTTGGCTGCTTTCAGTGAGGCCGGTATTTGGTTAGACTCTTTCTCTCCGATTGTTCTGTCTGAGTTATTTCATTAGTTACTTCATCCAAACCATCAACATGCTTATTAGACCCCATTCCTGCCAGGCTGCTAGGAAGTCCTACCATTATTTAATGCTTCAATCTTAAATATGACCAACTTATCTTTGTTAGTTGGCTATGTACCACAGGCTTTAAGGTGGCGTAATGAAACCATTACTTAAAAAGCCATCACTTGACCCAGCTATTTTAGCTAATTATAGGCCAATCTCCAACCTTCCTTTTCTCTCAAAGATTCTTGAGAGGGTAGTTGTAAAACAGCTAACTGATCCCTGCAGAGGAATGGTCCTATTTGAAGAGGTTCAGTCAGGTTTTAGAATTCATCATAGTACAGAAACAGCATTAGTGAAGGTTACAAATGATCTTCTTATGGCTTCGGACAGTGGACTTATCGCTGTGCTTGTTCTGTTGGACCTCAGTGCTGCTTTTGATACTGTTGACCATAAATTTATTACAGAGATTAGAGCATGTCATAGGTATTAAAGGCACTGCGCTGCGGTGGTTTGAATCATATTTGTCTAATAGATTACAGGTTTGTTCATATAAATGGGGAATCTTCTTCACAGACTAAAGTTAATTATGGAGTTCCACAAGGTTCTGTGCTAGGACCAATTTTATTCACTTTATACATGCTTCCCTTAGGCAGTATTATTAGACGGTATTGCTTAAATTTTTCATTGTTACGCAGATGATACCCAGCTTTATCTATCCATGAAGCCAGAGGGACACACACCAATTAGCTAAACGGCAGGATTGTCTTACAGACATAAAGACATGGATGACCTCTAATTTCCTGCTTTTAAACTCAGAAGAAAACTGAAGTTATTGTACTTGGCCCCACAAATCTTAGAAGCATGGTGTCTAACCAGATCTTTACTCTGGATGGCATTTCCCTGACCTCTAGTAATACTGTGAGAAATCTTGGAGTCATTTTTGATCAGGATATGTCATTCAAAGCGCATATTAAACAAATATGTAGGACTGCCTTTTTGCATTTACGCAATATCTCTAAAATCAGAAAGGTCTTGTCTCAGAGTGATGCTGAAAAACTAATTCATGCATTTATTTCCTCTAGGCTGGACTATTGTAATTCTTTATTATCAGGTTGTCCTAAAAGTTCCCTAAAAAGCCTTCAGTTAATTCAAAATGCTGCAGCTAGAGTACTGACGGGGACTAGCAGGAGAGAGCATATCTCACCCGTGTTGGCCTCTCTTCATTGGCTTCCTGTTAATTCTAGAATAGAATTTAAAATTCTTCTTCTTACTTATAAGGTTTTGAATAATCAGGTCCCATCTTATCTTAGGGACCTCGTAGTACCATATCACCCTAATAGAGCGCTTCGCTCTCAGACTGCAGGCTTACTTGTAGTTCCTAGGGTTTGTAAGAGTAGAATGGGAGGCAGAGCCTTCAGCTTTCAGGCTCCTCTCCTGTGGAACCAGCTCCCAATTCAGATCAGGGAGACAGATACCCTCTCTACTTTTAAGATTAGGCTTAAAACTTTCCTTTTCGCTAAGGCTTATAGTTAGGGCTGGATCGGGTGACCCTGGACTATCCCTTGGTTATGCTGCTTTAGACGTAGACTGTGGGGGGGTTCCCATGATGCACTGTTTCTTTCTCTTTTTGCTCTGTATGCATCACTCCGCATTTAATCATTAGTGATTGATCTCTGCTCCCCTCCACAGCATGTCTTTTTCCTGGTTCTTTCCCTCAGCCCCAACCAGTCTCAGCAGAAGACTGCCCCTCCCTGAGCCTGGTTCTGCTGGAGGTTTCTTCCTGTTAAGAGGGAGTTTTTCCTTCCCACTGTTGCCAAGTGCTTGCTCACAGGGGGTCGTTTTGACCGTTGGGGTTTTTCATAATTATTGTATGGCCTTGCCTTACAATATAAAGCGCCTTGGGGCAACTGTTTGTTGTGATTTGGCGCTATATAAAAAAAAAGTTGATTGATTGATTGATTGATTTCACAATAACGTGAATTTAGACTTACTAATCACAGCGTCTATAATGCATCAATTTTTAAAGTTTAAATTAATCTGTTTCATGATGACATCACTTAACTGGTTGGTAAATAAAGAGTGTAGACACTTTCTGTTTTTAAATGTGGTGAGTCCTGCCTGGAACCCAGTGTTTATTTGGTTTGGCTGTGCGTGTGTGTGCATGTTCATGCCTTTCAACACTTTTGCATGGTTTTGCACATCCACGCGCATGGATTAGAGTTATTTGTTTTCTCACATGAGGAATAAAAACAGCCTCATTAATGTTTCCTGCTGCTCGCCTCCACATGTAAGTCAAACACGTTTCTTACTAAAGAAACTTGCTTTGATAGCCGCCATGTATCTCGAATGTGGCGGTTTTGCGCATAAACTGACGTTTTTGCGCTGAAACGCTGATTAGAGTTTAACAACTGTTAAGTAAACCCAGGCACACCTAACACTTTGCTTTTATTGTTCAATGAGCAGATTTGAAAACAAAACAACCTTAGATCCAACAAGATAATTATTAATGGGGCCATATTGTGCCAAATCACGTTTTATCTACATTTTCCATTTTCATGTGCTTGCGAGTTTATCTTCAAAACCTCCAAAGTCCCACAATTCTATGAATGTTTTCACAGATATTCCCCCAATTTAAGCAGAATTTTTAACTGACACAGCTTGTTTAACACCTCTGTGACATATGTAATGGAAATAACTCCATCTGCTCAGATGCTCTCATTTGACCTCAAATTATTAAAAGCAGATTCAAATTCAAACACACTCTCCCAGTGGCCCACGATTACAATTGTATTCTAAAATCAGGGGGGAAAAAATCCTTCATATACAAAGTGTAAATTGTTACAGCACACACAACACTACCGTAATTGAGGTTCTGAAAATTTTTGAACATACACATTGTAATGCAGTATTTCATGATACACTTTTTTTTTTTGCAAAATTCATAGACTGCAGTTAATGTTCAAATACATCTTGCAGTATACACATTTTATACATTAAAATATTTCTGTAATTGTTTTTGAATAGGAATGAAAACATTTTGTACATTGGTTTTGCATTACTGAGAGTGTCATATTTGTATGCTGTATATGACATATGACTGGATCTGGGATATATATATATATATATATATATATATATATATATATATATATATATATATATATATATATATATATATATATAGATATAGATATATATATATATAGATATAGATATATATATATATATATAGACAGACAGACATTATTTAATTAATTTCAATTTCAATTTATTTTCATGTATATAGCACCAAATCACAACAGAGTTGCCTCAAAGCGCTTCACACAGGTAACGTCATTAAAGGTTAATATTTAGATTACATTACATTAAGGTCCATATTTTTTTCCTCTGCTTGGTCTAAAAAAGTAACCGTTACTGACTGCCACAATTTTTTTTTTCCTGATTTCTTATAGTGTTTCTTAAAGCCAAAAAGTTGCCATTTGAAATGACTTTAGTTTCGTGTCATGTCTGTGATCCGCTTTTTTCTACAAAATTAACCACTGAATGAACATCCTCCGAGGCCGGTGATTCCATAATTATTGCCAGGGGTTGTAGAATATGATGATCCACTGTATCAAATGCAGCACTGAGATCTAACAGCAACAGAACCTTAGTGGTGTCCGAATCCATTGTAAGCAGAAGATCATTCACCACTTTAGTGAGAGCCGTCTCTGTGGAATGATATTTTCTAAAAGCAGACTGCAGTGGCTCAAAGAGATTATTCTCAGTAAGATAGTCTACAAGCTGCCGTGACACCACTTTTTCCAGAATTTTAGAGAAAAATGATAGATTTGATATCGGCCGATAGTTTGTCAATACACTAGGGTCAAGATTGGGTTTCTTAAGTAATGGTTTAATCACTGCAGATTTGAAACATTTAGGAACAGATCCAGAAGTTAAAGAAAGATGAATAATTTCCAGCACAGTCGGCCCAAGAGTGGCCCACGGGTACTTAAACAGTTTTGTTGGTACAGGATCAAATAAACAGGTTGTGCTTTTTGTTGACATTACGAGTTTTGTCAGCATGCCTAGATACTATCAAATTCTGTAAATCTAGGTAATACCTCAGTAGTGGCGCCCACCTCAATAGCAGGGTGTAGTGGCTAGGTTAAAGCATGCCGGGATATGTTTAACCTGATGTCTCCTATTTTCTTCCCAAAGTAATCCAGGAAATCTTGTGCTGTAAAAGGAGCGCGAACTACAGGTGGTTGTCCATGCAAAAGTGTTGCCACCGTGTCGAACAAGAACTTTGAGTTGTGCTTGTTTTTGCTGATCAAATCAGAGTAGTAAGTCCGCTTTGTAGCCAATAATGTATGCTTATAGTCTAAGATAGCATCACGCCACGCAAGGTGAAATACTTCTAATTTTGAACGACGCCATTTCCGTTCTAGACTTCTTGCTTTATGCTTAAGGTCACGCAGATAATCATTGAACCAAGGTGACTGTGATTTGGGGGAGCACAGTTTCAACATAGGTGGTGCAATCATGTCGAGTGTAGTTTTGAGCACTGAGTTTAAACTATCCACAAGTCTGTCTACTGACTGGGTATTTGTCAAATGTGAAGCTAAGACATCTGCAGTCTAGCTTGGAGTTCAGTCTTAGTTGAGGAGTTGATGCATTGCCGTAGTGATATATAAGGTTGTTCCAATAAACACGGCAGCGAAACTGTAAAGTTAATAAGTGAGTGATCAGACACCACAGATGTAAGAGGCATGATGTCAATATTCGTGACAGCAATACCATGTGCGAGAACCAGATCCAGGGTATTTCAATTAATGTGCGTTGAATCCCAAATGCATTGCCAAAATCCTAATGCATCCACAATTTCCATAAATGATTTGCAGAGGGGATCAGAAGGCTTATTTATATGAATATTAAAGTCACCAATGATCAGAATGTTATCTACACTAGTTGACAAGTTAGAGATGAACGCACCAAATTCATCTAAGAATTCAGAATATGGGCCAGGATGCCTATATACAGTGACAAAGTAATACAACTGATTTTTATTCTTCTGACCTTGGCAATGTGTAATATCCTAAGCAGAGCGGAGAATCAGATGCTCAAATGAGTGATATTTGTAACCCCCAACAGCTAATAAGCTAAACCTAGATTTATAAATAAGAGCAACACCCCCGCCTTGCTTCGCATCACAAGGGACTTGACTAAATGTATATGCTGGTGTCAGGCCTCATTTAAGGGGAGGACAGCTGTAGGTTTAAGCCAGGTTTCACATAGCCCAATCATATCTAAGTGATGATCAATAATTAGATCATTGATCAACAATGATTTTGAGGACAGTGATCTTATGTTAATGAGACCCAGTCTAAGGACCTCACTGGGGTTGACAGTTGAACTGTTTGGGTTTAGGGGTGTTTCCAGAGTAGCATATATAAGATGCCTAGAAGCAGGTTTAGGTTTAAGACATTCCACGCGCATTGTAGGTAGCAGACATGAAATCTTTGCTATTGCTGGAACAACCACTGGGCCATCCTCAATTTCAACATCATCCAATATAGTAATGGGTATTAAGTTTGGAAAGCATATCCCTCTATGATTTTTATGGACACGACTACAGAAGCAGGCCACAGTCTCAACTTGTTGAAATTCCCTCCCTGGCAAATAAACTGCACTATCACCATAGTGGATTTTCTGCACTAAATTCCCCGCTAAGCTAATGGATTCCACACCCACATTTGTCATAAGCTTTGCAGGGTCTCTAATCACCTGCTCCGTGGCCTGCTGTAGATTCCTAATGTTACCCTCCCTGTAGAGCTCTATCTATGTTCGCAGACAAGATGGCGGCGCCTTCCCCAGTAGGGTGGAGGCCGTCCGGCATCAGCAAGCCACGACAGCCCCAGAATGAAGGCCAGTTATCAATAAAGCTAAAGTATTGCTGTCTACAAAACTGTGCCAGCCACCTATTTAATGATGTCAGCCTGCTAAATGCCTCATCAGTACCCCGGGAGGGGAGGGGACCAGAGACTATTAATCGATGCCGACACATCTTTCTGGCAAGGTCACAAGTCCTCTCTATGTCCATTTTTGTGACCTCTGAATGCTTCATCCTGATATCATTGGTGCCAACGTGAATAACTATGTGACTATATCTCATGTCATGTTCCTTCGTCTGCCTTCCCTTCTGCAGTGTCAGCACCCTAAGATGAGATGCAATGTCGGGAGCTCTTGCACCAGGAATACATTTAATGTCAGCCGGTGTCTGTAACCTGACATTGCGGGTGACAGAATCCCCTATCACTAAAGTCCAGTGTTTCGGCCTGGAGACAGGAGTGGAAGTCACTTGTGGGCTCAGAGAATTCACATCTGGCAAATCCAAGGGGGAGAACCGATTCACTTTTTGCACTGGTGAGTGTGATCGGGGTGCCACAACTGGGCAGCAAGCCCTACGAGGCTTCCTCCGCCTAGCCACAGTCCGAAAGCCGTCCTCCACAGCCGGCGTTTCTAAGCTGATGCTAATGGGCTCACTAGCCGGCCCAACACTAACCTCATCTGGAGTGCCCATAACATCTAACTCCACTGCGCTAAGAAGCTGCTCTAACTTATGGACACGGCTCTCTAAGAGAGCCACCCTATCTTCCAACATCATGCAGGATTTACGGAGGGTGTAAAGTACAATTAGTAGTGTACTTTGTGCACTAAGAAATTCAAGAATGTAGCGAAGCAAACACGAGCTAGCCAATTATGGATAAGCTAACCACTCCTAAGGCTCACACAGACGCAAATAAATTTATTAAAATTCACAGCAGTTACACTGAAAAACTAAGAAGTATTAAACAGGTAAAAACACACTAAACAGTTAATTAACTAACAGGAGTGTAAAAAATGAAATGAAAAAATTATGACGGGGGTCCGAAATAGCTAACGCAAGCTAACCACTAGCGAAAATGCTAGCCGCTCCTAAGATTTTACACACGAGTAAAATAATTACTTAAAATTCACAGCAGTTCAACTGAAAAATGAACAGAAGTATTAAACGGGTAGAAAAGAAACAGCTATAAAAAGTAACAATGGAGAGGGGAGGGGTAAGACCTAGCTAGCGAATGCTAACTGCTAGCAAATCCTAACTGCTAGCGATTCACAACAGGACTGCTGTTAAATAACGTTCAGAGTAGATACAATTAATAACCAGAAGAGTGCTAAACAGAAACAAAAGAAGTGTATACAACCGTGTGAAGTTCAGAGTGGCGTCACAGCAACAAACAATCCGTCAATCCGTAATTACATGACAACAATACAATTTATAAGTAATAAAACTAGTAAGAACAAGCAACGTATATACTAGTGAACATGCACTCTGTGCACTACCTGTAGCCATTCATTTACTGTTGTTTATTATATTTCAACACTAGAGGGGGCAAATCATTATTAAAGCTTTATGATGTCTTTCCTTTGATATACAGCAGACTCAGGAATCCCGACCCAAAACAAGGAGGGAGCAAACAACACGCCCAGTGTTCAGCAGGTGACAGGTAAACTTTATGAAAGATGAAGCACAGCTGTTTTGAATTTACCATAATCCATCCAACATCTATGAGATATTACATAGATAAAACAAAGCTACCTTTTTGTTTGATCTGGTGCTTCAACATTAGCCATGATCTAATCAGTTCATCCTCATTATGTGCTCTATTAAATGGATGGGTTATTAGATGATAATAGTTTTTGTTTTTGAGAAATTGTCAACACAAGCTAGGGCTAGGATAATGCACTCACTCACCCACTCATTTACATTTTTTGCTGTCCAAGTCCAGTGCTGTGGCCAGTATGGGGGAAATTGTTTTAGTTTAGTACCACAATAAAAAAAGACTAGACAAATATTTTTATTGTTTTGTTCACTCTGTAATTATTAATAATGGAATTCTTATCAATTTTAATTTAATGTGCAGTCTGGTGCTTTAACAAGAAGAAGAAAATCATATTGGCCACCTTATCATCACAGTTGTCCATACTGAAATTAAGACACTGGTAGATCCGCTGGTGAGCGCGTAGGGCTTGGACTGCAAATATGTAGTCCATCCCAGCTAGCTTGCATAGACATTAACTCAAAAACAATAAATAATATAATCTAGTAAGTCACTGAATTAAAAGCGCACACAATAAGGAAAAACACTCTTGCATCTGGCGAACTTTGATGCACCAGACTGATTGAAAGAGCAACTTTGCCTAAGTAACATCACATAGATGTCTCTGCCACCTGCTGGATGGTGAGTGGAGGAACCTGCCCTAACAGGTGTCAAAGAACCTATAGATGGTTAGAGTATGCTGGATAAATTGTAGACAATTATTAACAGCTGTGGTGGAAATTTACATGTAGCCTGTTTGCCTTCTGAATAGTGGACACTATGTGCTTGTTGCTATGTTCTCCCCACAGCTAATAAGACAGCAATCACCGGGGATACATGATGCCTACGAGCCGAGCAAACACAAGATGACGTGCAACAGAACAGGAAAGCAAAGCTGGAATTAAACAAATGTGGCTAATTACTGATGTCTAACTCAAAACACTGCATAAGAACAATGTTGAAATCAGGTTTTGATCATCTACAACATCTCAGATTTAACAGATTACACAAAATCCTGCAATAATTTCAGGCACTTTAGAATTTTGATAATATAATCTTTTATGTTTGCGGGTATATGTGTGTGTGTGGGGGGGGGGGGGGGGGGGGGAGATGTGCTAACTAATCATTAAATATCTTTCTGAGGTGATCTCTAATAATGTTAATAATCCACATGTTCTTTTTAAAACCATTGGGGCAGTGCTTAACCCGTCCCAGCCCACAGGGTTAGAATCAACACGTGTCACTTGTAACACATTTTTGCACTTCTTTACTGAGAAAGTGGTTGGGATTAGAGCTAATATTCAGACGTCCTCATGTAGCCCTTTTCCAAACATGCTATGCTCATCTGGTATCTGTCATTTTGAGCCAGTGTCTCTTGCATGTTTTTCTAAAGTTGTCTGTGAACTTGAGCCTGTTTCGAGTCCACTTGACCCTGTTCCTCCTCGACTGTTTAAAGAAGTCTGGACAACTATTGGCCCTAATGTCCTTGACATTATAAATAGTCTGTTTCTGGTGTTGTTCCTTTGTCTTTTTTAAAGAGGCAGTTATTGCGCCCCTTCTGAAAAAACCTAGCCTTGATTAATGTCTGTAATTTTAGGCCAATTTCCAAACTGCCTTTCTTGGCTAAAATTTTAGAGAAATGTGTTCTTATGCAGGTGCAGTTTATCCTAGAAGCACATGGGACTTTTGATATTTTTCAGTCAGGTTATAAAGCTCTTCATAGTACTTCATTTACTCTTCAGAGTCTGCACTTGTAAAGGTTTTTACTGACTTGTTTTTAGTGACCAATTCTGGTGATTCTGCCATTTTAGTCCTTTTAGACTTGTCAGCTGCGTTTGACACAGTCGACCACACAACTCATTTAAATTGTTTGGAAAACTGTGTGGGGGTTAGGGATAGCGCCCTGGAGTGGTTCAGGTCTTATGTCAGTGGGAGGAGCTGCTCTGTCAGACTCGGGGATTTCACCTTGTCCTCTGCGTCTCTAAATTGTGGAGTACCGCAGGGGTCAATCCTAGCGGCCGTTCTTTCACCCTCTACCTCCTCCCACTAAGTCAAATTTTCAAAAACCATGGCTTACAGTATCATTTTACGCAGATGACTGCCAGATTTACCTGCCACTCCAAAAACATGCTTCTGCCCCTTTGGCAACTCTTCTGAATTGTTTGGGCAACGTAAAGGCTTGGTTGGCCCATAACTTTTTAAGTCTAAATGAGGGTAAAACAGAGGTAATTTTATTTGGAAATATTGAACACTCCCCCACCCCCTCTTGGACTTGGGCCCTCTTAACAGCACGTGAAACAGTCTGTCACCAACCTCGGCATCATTATTGACAAAGATTTTAAATTTGACAAGCAGGTGAACGCGGTTGTCAATTCTGGATTTTATCTTTTGCATCTTTTATCTAAAGTTAAACCTTTTTTATCTTTTAATGCTTTCAAACAAGTCACGCACACTTTTGTCTCCTCTCATTTAGACTACTGTAATGCACTTTTTAAAATCGACAATAACCAAAATGCACTTTCCCGCTCACAGTTGGTCCAAAATTCTGCTGCACGCCTCTTAACTGGTAGCACAAAGCGAGAGCACATTGGTTTGATTTTAGCATCCCCGCACTGGCTTCCAGTTCATTTTAGAGCTGATTTTAAGATTTTGTTGTTTGTTTTTAAAGCTTTGAATGGACTGACCCCAGCGTACATCTCGGACCTCATCCAAATTTACCAGCCTCCCCGTGCTTTGAGGTCCAAGGGCCAGCTCCAGCTTGTGGCACCTATGACGAGACTGAAAGCCAAGGGCTTTTTCTGTGGTGGGCTCTCAGCTGTGGAATGATTTGCCCCTTACTATCCGAACAGCCCCCATTGTAGAGTGTTTTAAGTCTCGTCTTAAGACCAATTTTTAATTTTGGCTTTTAACACCACGTGAGTGTGTGGTCCTTTCTGTGTGTGTGTGTGTTTTTTTTTTTGTACAGCACTTTGGAAACTCACACACACACAAATCTTCAACCATTTAGTCCAAACAAGGGTCGCGGGGGCTGGAGCCTACCCCAGCCATCATAGAGCGCGAGGCAGGGTACACCAAGGACCAGGACGCCAGCCTGTCACAGACTTTGAAACTAAGCAATTAGCATGTTGGAAGCTTCTTTTTCAAAAAAGAAGGAAAAAAAATCTTCACAGTAGGACTGACAACACAATGACAATAGGTAGTGATCACTTAGTAACAAAATGAAAAATGGTAGTTAAAACTCGGTTCACTAC
Source organism: Thalassophryne amazonica (assembly GCF_902500255.1). NCBI lineage: Eukaryota > Metazoa > Chordata > Actinopteri > Batrachoidiformes > Batrachoididae > Thalassophryne > Thalassophryne amazonica. The sequence continues at coordinate 32,048,667 of NC_047108.1, read as the reverse complement.
ATTTCCTGAACTATTTTATAGCATTCTTTGTTGCCCTGTGATAGACGGGGGCCTGTCCAGACTGTATCCACCTCTCAACCAGTGACCGCTGAAATGAGCTCCAGAAAACGAATGAATGGATGTTTGATGTCTTGTGCAGGTATGCACTCTGAGTCCCCCCATAGTTTACATCTTAAGATTCTTTTAAAAACCACTTACAAACCGATCAAACAGTGAAACAAACATAACGTGGGTGTGTCCATTTGAAAACTTACTATCACCAAAAAGCGGCAACACTCGAGCTCGCAGTTTGACACCTACCCCCCCAACCAGGAAGTGCAGTTCCTTGACTGGCCGCTTGAGTACAGAGCACATTCCCATAGAAACGCATTTTAAAACAACTAACTTTAGACCAGTTTACAGCCTGCTGCTGCTGCTGCAAAAAAAAACTTTTTTGGTCCCTATAGATCCTTTCCTCCTCCATGAGAACTGTGATTTTTTTTTCTAACTTCTTAGTTTAATGTATAAAATTCTGTATAATTGTAGGCGTGGCTGCTTTGAGTGACAGGTGACAGGTGTCCGAAACGGAGCCACTCGCTTTTGTGTCAAACACGTAATAACACGGCTTGTTGTGCGGTGAAGCGTTCTAAAGGCTCACCTAAGACGCCCCTGTTGCAATATTGATGCTGAATGAATCTCTTGTCTTATTATATATTGTATGCTAACGGTGTTAGCATTTTAGCAGCTGTCAGTAGGTCCACTTAATGCACGATTACTGAGGAAATTTGTAATGGATAACTTTTACTGTCCACACCAACGTAAACTGTGATGAGAACCACCACGCAGTCCCCAAAAACATGAATAAAAAATGAAGACCCAAGCTGATGTTAGCGGGAGAGGGGGCGTGTTCAGGTTTTTTCGTCACACGCGGAGCCACCCACGCTCCACCTACCTACCTGCTCTTTACGCATTAATAAATTCACCGTGGGCGGGGCTCGTGACACCCAAAAAAGGGGTCATTTTAACGTTCCGAAGGCTCTATCCAGTATATGGTATCGTCACAAAAAAGTTATTTTTATTTTTCAGTCATTTGAACAAACACGTCCTCCCACTTTTTGTGTTCACTCAGTCCCTCATGTACCAGTCGTCATGGTAACGTAATATATTAATGGAAGCTGCAGTTCTGTGAGCGCATGCGCCCCTTGTGGCAGAGGCGAAAATGACACGCCACAGGTAGCCCACCGAGGAAAAGAACACGAAACTAAATTGCTCGATACTTTTTTTTTTTATATATATATATATATATAATTTTTTGACGTGATTATGTAATCAAATGGGCTGAGGAAAGAGCACTGAATATTTCAATGAAAAACAAGCTTTTATGAAACAAAGTGGAAAATAGGAATTCTGACAATTGACCACTAGATGGGGGTCTCGTCACATCATGTTCCACAGTAGCTCTGCTTCTCCGGAAGTATGGGAGCATGAAATAAAAAATAACATTATGAAATAGATAACGCTAGCTATCAAATCCTAGTTCCTAACTCTGTTTTTTATTATTATCTAGTTTTACTTTACATACTTGTTTAAACTACTTCGTCTCAAAGTTCATCATCACATGAAATCATAAAAAAAAATCAATATATAAAACATTAATTCATTCTCTATACCTGCTTAGTCCAATTAAGGGTTACAGACGAGCTGGAGCCTATCCCAGCACTCACAGGGCAAGAGGTGGGTTCACCCGAAACAAGATGCCAGTCACAAGGCCACACATACAGACAAATACATTCACACCTACAGGCAATTTAAAGTTTCGATTCATCTAATCTGCATTTCTCTGGAGGTGTGAGGAAGCCAAAATATCCAGAGGGAACCCACGCAAACATGCAAACCTCACACAGTTAAGACCAGGCGAGAAGCAATCCCACAAGGTTGTAGTGAGACAAAAGTGCTAAACACTCATCCACCATGCTGCCAATTATGGAACATTAATGTTAATTTCTGCTGTAAACAACGTAATAGTGGTAAAAGTACAAAGCAGTCATTTCTGGAGTTCATTTACTGTTACTTTTTCAGAGGGTTGGCCATTTCATAATGATGTGTTTATTCATTTAATATTGCTGCAGTTGATTACGATAAACTTTGTGGTGGATATAAAAGCATCTACCTGTCATTGTGTTGTTTGTACGGCTCTTTGTTGCCACCTGGAGTTATTCCGCCAACAGCTCTGCTGAAACTGTCCCATCACTGCCAAACTCTGCTAGGAATGCTTTATTATCTTAGCCTTCTGGACTGGGAATTTTCTAGATTAAATTTTGTGCCACTGTCGAGTGCAGGCCGATTTCTTTCTGTTATGTAACCCACTGCCATTTTGCCTCCTGGACTTCCAGTATGCCTGACAGCAGGCGTGTCATCTTTCACGGAAAAGGGGCTTCAGAAATCCTTGAAAACTTCGATGAAACCCACACCAAGCTTGGTCTTCACATCAACCTGAAGAAGACACAGGTCTGCACAGACAGATTCCAGAGAAGGTTACACACTTTCTATACCTGGACAACAGCCATGTGTCATCAAACGCCAATATCAACAATAAGCTCCAACACCAACTCAAGTATACAGGAACTGCCTCAGCCAGCTTCTCACCCATGTTTTCAACAACAGAGACCTTCGACATGAGACAAAAATTCTCGTTGACAAAGTTGTTGTCATGCCAACCCTACTGCACAGATCTGAGACCTGCATGACCTACTGCTGCCACCTGAAGACCCTCAGGCGATTCCATCAATGTGAGGAATATCCCAAGTGAGAAGACTACCGTACCAACAACAGCATCCTGGCTGACGCTAAGCTCCACAGCGCAGAGTATCATCAAGAACCAGCTTCGGAGGATGGGTCCTGTTATTCGGACGGATGACCGCTGGCTTTTCAAGCAGACTTTCTCCTCCCAGATGAGCGAAGGAAAATGGAAGGGCAGAAGAAACACTACACGGACCTCCTGAAGCACAAACTCAAGAGCTGCTCCATCAACTGGAGGACCTGAGAAGAACAAGCAAGGGACTGAGCCAGATGGCAAGCAATATCCACACAGGAGTGTAAGTCTTCAAAAAAATGTGGGCAAACAACAAAAAGGAGAAGAGAATAAAGAGGAAGGAGAGAGAGCAATATCCTGACCGATAGATCCTTGTCATTTGCCTGGTGGTTTGTATGCCATGTGATATTGATCATTTGTCCCATTTGAATTTTTTTTTCCATTTACTATGCAATTTTGGTTCCATACGTTTTGCGTCATTGCACGCCATGACCACCTTAATGTAAAAACACGACGTACTGCATTTGCATGCATGAAGCAATCAAACACTGATGTACTGTACTAGTTGTAAGTACGCGCTCACACTAGCACTCTCACTTTGACATGGCGACAACACTTAGTTTAAAACAAACTGTGTGAGATTTGTTTTGGTGGCAGATGATGATTTGAACGAGTTTGGACTGTTTTTGCCATGGACTGAGAACAAGTTTGGATTGGATTGGACTGCTATTTAAAGTTCATGGTGGACTATTTGGAACCTCTTGACCTCAAAGGACCAGTGACGCACACCAAAATGTAAGTCCTTTTCTCTGTTTATAAATTAATAAAATATCAAATGACAAGGATCTATTTTAGGTGTTAGATAAAACAAATAATGAATGTTTTTTTCATTTGTGTAATGGAAAGAATGTGAACGTTGTCAGTTGTTTATAACCTAGAACCACAGCGTTGATGTTCAAGACATTTCCTATCAGATTTATTTAAAAAGAACACAGTAAGTCAAATGCAGAGAAACATAATCAGAGATGTTATCTTTGAATAGGAGGTGTAATATAATTTTTTTCCACTTTGTTGTCCACAACATTGAGTATGTTTAGGTTCTTACAACCCCTGGCAAAAATTATGGAATCACCGGCCTCGGAGGATGTTCATTCAGTTGTTAATTTTGTAGAAAAAAAGCAGATCACAGACATGACACAAAACTAAAGTCAATTCAAATGGCAACTTTCTGGCTTTAAGAAACACTATAAGAAATCAAGAAAAAAAGATTGTGGCAGTCAGTAACGGTTACTTTTTTAGACCAAGCAGAGGAAAAAAATATGGAATCACTCAATTCTGAGGAAAGAATTATGGAATCACCCTGTAAATTTTCATCCCCAAAACTAACACCTGCATCATATCAAATCTGCTCGTTAGTCTGCATCTAAAAAGGAGTGAACACACCTTGGAGAGCTGTTGCACCAAGTGGACTGACATGAATCATGGCTCCAACATGAGAGATGTCAATTGAAACAAAGGAGAGGATTATCAAACTCTTAAAAGAGAGTAAATCATCATGCAATGTTGCAAAAGATGTTGGTTGTTCACAGTCAGCTGTGTCTAAACTCTGGACCAAATACAAACAACATGGGAAGGTTGTTAAAGGCAAACATACTGGTAGACCAAGGAAGACATCAAAGCATCAAGACAGAAAATTTAAAGCATATGTCTCAAAAATCGAACAAAACAAATGAGGAACGAATGGAAGGAAACTGGAGTCAACGTCTGTGACCGAACTGTAAGAAACCGCCTAAAGGAAATGGGATTTACATACAGAAAAGCTAAAGGAAAGGCATCATTAACACCTAAACAGAAAAAAACAAGGTTACAATGGGCTAAGGAAAAGCAATTGTGGACTGTGGATGACTGGATGAAAGTCATATTCAGTGATGAATCTCAAATCTGCATTGGGCAAGGTGATGATGCTGGAACTTTTGTTTGGTGTCGTTCCAATGAGATTTATAAAGATGACTGCCTGAAGAGAACATGTAAATTTCCACAGTCATTGATATGGGGCTGCATGTCAGGTAAAGGCACTGGGGAGATGGCTGTCATTACATCATCAATAAATGCACAAGTTTATGTTGATATTTTGGACAATTGAAAGGATGTTTGGGGATGATGAAATCATTTTCAAGATGATAATGCATCTTGCCATAGAGCAAAAACTGCAAAAACATTCCTTGCAAAAAGACACATAGGGTCAATGTCATGGCACAGGGTCAATGTCAATGAGCAGATCTGATTTGATGCAGGTGTTAATTTGGGGGATGAAAATTTACAGGGTGATTCCATAATTTTTTCCTCAGAATTGAGTGATTCCATATTTTTTTCCTCTGCTTGGTCTAAAAAAGTAACCGTTACTGACTGCCACAATCTTTTTTTCTTGATTTCTTATAGTGTTTCTTAAAGCCAGAAAGTTGCCATTTGAAATGACTTTAGTTTTGTGTCATGTCTGTGATCTGCTTTTTTCTACAAAATTAAACAACTGAATGAACATCCTCTGAGGCCGGTGATTCCATAATTTTTGCCAGGGGTTGTAGATGAGTGTAATGATGTGTTTCTGCAGTGTAGGCTAGCTATGCATGCAGGTTTCTTTTACGGTTTTGGTTGTTCATCAACCCAGATTCCTTGCAGGGAGTTTTGTTATTGTGGTTGTTCCCGCCATCCACAGGACTCATCCTGTCCTCAGAGAAGACGACATCACTGCTAAAACACTGAGTCATATGCCAAAGCCATGTGAGCTGTAAGACAATTAGGATTGAAAAGTGGCACACAACAGTGATTAACTGGAGACAGACACAAAGCCGGTCTAAACCGCTCAGAGAAAAACACAACCTGCTTGTCTGCTGTTTACCTCCACAACATATAGTCCATCAACAATCTTAAAAAAAAGTTCTTATTAATGTGTCCCCACCCCACAAAATCAATGAATTAAAAAAGAAAGGAATTGGTCAAAGTCGGGCTGAAGTGTTATGATTTGGATTGTTTGTGGAATTACAAAAAACTAATTAACATAATTTTATGATGAAATTTAATGTATTTATACAGCACCAAATCACAACACAAGGCCATTCACATGAATAAAGTCTAACCTCAGGAAAAAGTCTCTCAGATGTTTTTTCATTACAGGAAGAAACATCAAGCAGACCAGACTCAGCGGGGTGATCATCTGCTTTGGCCATACCACCAATAACAAAAATAACAAATAAAACAGCACGACAAATAAATGTCAACCATGTGGACAGAAATCTTGCAGCTAAGCAACCACACATGGTTAAAAAACATCCAAATGATGCAGAGTCTCAGAAAATAGACTAATTGGAGAGTTGGTGATCAAAGCCAGTTCAGTCATAGAAGGAACATTCTTCAGAATTCATTCACAAGTAGATTCCAATAGTCCGCAGCACACACCATATTTCCACAGTTCCTCATAGTTGTCACATGTTCCAGTCCTTGAAGGATCTCAGAGGAACAGATGGATGGACATAAGGATCTCTGAAGGTCCAAACTGTCAGTTGCACCCAGGACCTTCTCAGTGATGGTCTGCTTCTTCATCAGCAAATTGACTTTGGACAGAGAACAAAGCAGGAATGAACAATTCATAGTACAACCCCAATTCCAATGAAGTTGGGATGTTGTATGAAATGTAAATAAAAACAGAATACAATGATTTGCAAATCCTCTTCAACTTATATTCAATTTAATACACCACAAAGACAAGATATTTAATGTTCAAACTGGATAGACTTTTTTTGCTTGTTTTTGTGTAAATATTTGCTCATTTTGAAATGGATGCCTGCAACACATTTCAAAAAAGCTGGGACAGGGGCAACAAAAGACTGGGAAAGTTGATGAATGCTCAAAGAACACCTGTTTGGAACATTCCACGGGTGAACAGGTTAACTGGAAACAAGTGAGTGTAATGATTGGGTATAAAAGGAGCATCCCCAAAAGGCTCAGCCATTCACAAGCTAAGATGGGGCGAGGATCACCACTTTGTTAACTGCGTGAAAAAATAATCCATCAGTTTAAGAACAATATTTATCAACATTTAATTGCAAGGAATTTGGGGATTCCATCATCTACAGTCCATAATATAAGTAGAAGATTCAGAGAATCTGCAAAACTTTCTACACGTAAGTGACAAAGCCAAAAACCAACATTGAATGCCCATGACCTTCGATCCCTCAGGCAGCACTGCATTAAAAACCGCCATCATTGTCAAATCAAATCAAATCAATTTTATTTATATAGCGCCAATTCACAACAAACAGTTGCCCCAAGCCGCTTTATATTGTAAGGCAAAGCCATACAATAATTACGGAAAAACCCCAACGGTCAAAACGACCCCCTGTGAGCAAGCACTTGGCGACAGTGGGAAGGAAAAACTCCCTTTTAACAGGAAGAAACCTCCAGCAGAACCAGGCTCAGAGAGGGGCAGTCTTCTGCTGGGACTGGTTGGGGCTGAGGGAGAGAACCAGGAAAAAGACATGCTGTGGAGGGGAGCAGAGATCAATCACTAATGATTAAATGCAGAGTGGTGCATACAGAGCAAAAAGAGAAAGAAACACTCAGTGCATCATGGGAACCCCCCAGCAGTCTAAGTCTATAGCAGCATAACTAAGGGATGGTTCAGGGTCACATGATCCAGCCCTAACTATAAGCTTTAGCAAAAAGGAAAGTTTTAAGCCTAATCTTAAAAGTAGAGAGGGTGTCTGTCTCCCTGATCCGAATTGGGAGCTGGTTCCACAGGAGAGGAGCCTGAAAGCTGAAGGCTCTGCCTCCCATTCTACTCTTACAAACCCTAGGAACTACAAGTAAGTCTGCAGTCTGAGAGCGAAGCACTCTATTGGGGTGATATGGTACTATGAGGTCCCTAAGATAAGATGGGACCTGATTATTCAAAACCTTATAAGTAAGAAGAAGAATTTTAAATTCTATTCTAGAATTAACAGGAAGCCAATGAAGAGAGGCCAATATGGGTGAAATATGCTCTCTCCTTCTAGTCCCTGTCAGTACTCTAGCTGCAGCATTTTGAATTAACTGAAGGCTTTTCAGGGAACTGTTAGGACAACCTGATAATAATGAATTACAATAGTCCAGCCTAGAGGAAATAAATGCATGAATTAGTTTTAATTATTGTGTAAAGGATCTTACCCTGTGGGCTCAGGAACACTTCAGAAAACCATTGTCAGTTAACACAGTTCATCACTACATCGACAAGTGCAAGTTAAAACTCTACCATGCAAAACGAAAGCCATACATCAAGAACATCTAGAAACGCAGCAAAGTGGAAAAGTGTGCTATGGTCTGATGAGTCCACATTTCAAATTGTTTTTGGAAATCATGAACATTATGTCCTCCGGACAAAAGAGGGAAAAGACCATCCAGATTGTTACCAGCGCAAAGTTCAAAAGCCAGCATCTGTGATGGTATGGGGGTGTGTTAGTGCCCATGGCATGGGCAACTTACACATCTGTGATGGCACCATCAATGCTGAAAGGTACATCCAGGTTTTGGAGCAACACATGCTGCCATCCAAGCAACTTCTTTTTCAGGGTCATCCCTGCTTATTTCAGCAAGACAATGCCAAGCCACATTCTGCACGTTACAACAGCGTGGCTTCGTAGTAAAAGAGTGCGGGTGCTAGTCTCTCTCTGTCTCTCTCTCTCCACTTTTAACCATCACTGTTAACCTGTGTTAAAGCCTACAGAGCAGTTTAGTATGGAAGCCCGCTACTTAGGACATGGATGCGCACACAGACAGAGAGACATGTTGATTTCTGACAGTTGTTAAAGCATGGTACTTCAGTAAAAACTAATTAACAGACTTATGTGTGCAGGACAGCATGGGAATGAACGAAGCTCTTTAATCCACACATTTTGCCGTCCAACTTTATGTGATTTCCCGTCCCATGAATATTCCATTGGAATGGACATTGACGGAGTTCTCTCATCCTCTGCCGTGACCGTGAGAATAAGCAAAGTTATCGGCTTGCCAGTCAAGTTCTCAGGCTACATGTTAATGCTGTATTCAAGGGAAATTATTTATTTTTTCATGCTTTCTTAGGAAATGTGGTGTGATTACTGAATTTACAACAGTAATGCATTACATTACTGCATTACAGACAAATGTAAAGTGATGACAGTAACACGTTACTTTGTAACACATTACAAACAACACTGGATTACAAACAACACTGAATCCAGAAGTGAAGGCATTGCAATAATCAGTTTTACATGATTCATGCATGATTTCTGTATCCGCCACTGACAAAATAGGTCAAATTTCAGCAATATTATGCTGATGAAAAAAATCATTCTTTGTAATTAGCTTAATGAGTAGATCAAACCAAAGAAACTATAGGACAAGCAGTTTTTCACTAACACAAGACAATCCTTTAAAGTTCTGTTTTTGCCAGGACAACAGTGAAAATCCCATAGCATCACAGTATCTGTGAAGAAGTGTTAGGTAAAGAGAGAATATCAGAGGGCCTAACACAGAACCCTATGGCACCCCATATTTTACTGGAGCAAGTTTTAAATGTTCTTATGCAGGGAACATTTGGTATAGGTTAGGTAATATGATGTCAACCATGAGACAACCTGACCAATATTCCCAAAATAATTTTCAAACCTTCCCAAAAATATACAGTGATCAACTGTATCAAATGCTTCACTGAGATCTAGCAGCAGTAGTAGCTAGGTAATAGTACCCTTGGGCATGAAGACAAGGCTATGGCATTTGACCCCAGTGACCTTGACCCAAATGACTCCCGTCTTTCTGACCTTACAGGACAATTCTAGAATCCACATGTAAGCCACATTTAGTCTAAATTAGGTGGAGAATCTAATTCCTTGATTTATTGACCAAAACTAATTATTTAAAGGTGATTTCAGGGTAAATCTTTATTAAGATATAATGTGGTCAAAATAAGCAGAAATACCTGGACAGAGTAGGACAACCAGCAAGCAGACATGACCCTAATGATTGATATTTTACAAATTCTGGAACTCATGTCCATACATGTGCCAGGCTGAATGTCAAAAGCAACAAATTTTTACATTTGACCCCAATGACTGACCTTTAGCCAAATTCAGATTCACCTGAGCAATCCCAGAACCCTCATACCCATGTGTGTGCACCCACATAGGTTTGGTGGGCATTGATGGGGAAAGGGAAATCTAAATGTTGTCATTTGAACCAATGATGTTGGCCTTTGTCAAAACAAACCCTCTAAAGGCAATTCTGCAGTGTCACCAACATAACCAGGAACTAAAGCAATAAAATAAAGCTGACTGTTTTTCCAGGCCAAGTCACCATCTCGTCTAACTTTTAATAGCAGTGCTTTTGTCTGCTGTTCAGTTGCTTTCTACAGTAGGGAAAGAAAGTACTTGATACACCTGCGGTTTTGCAAGTTCACCCACTTACAGGTTATGGAGGAGGCTGACATTTTCAGCGTATGTGCAGTTCTACTGTGAGAGACAGAATCTTAAAAAAAAAAAAAAAAAAATCAAAAATCCAGCAAATCACATTTTATGAGTTTTAAATAATTTATTTTAATTTCATTGCATGAAAAAGGTATTGATACATTAGAAATACAGAACTTAATACTTGGTACAAAAACCTTTGTTTGAAATTACAGAGACTATACATTTCCTGTAGGTCTTAACAAGGTTTGCACATACTGCAGCAGGGATTTTGGCCCACTCCTCCATACAGATCTTCTCCAGATCTTTCAGGTTTCTGGCCTGTCTCTGGCCAACACGGAGTTTCAGCTCTCTCCAGAGATTTTCTATTGGATTCAGGTCTGGAGACTGGCTAGACCACTTCAGGACCTTGATGTGCTTCTTACAGAGCCACTCCTTGGTTATCTTGGCTGTGTGCTTCGGGTCATTGTCATGTTGGAACACCCAGCCACGACCCATCTTCAGTGCTCTGACTGAGGGAAGGAGGTTTTTGGCCAAGATCCCGCGATACATGGCCCCGTTCATCCTCCCCTCAATGCGGTGCAGTCGTCCCGTCCCCTGTGCAGAAAAGCATCCCCAAAGCATAATGTTTCCACCTCCATGCTTCACAGTAGGGATGGTGTTATTGGGGCTGTACTCATCCTTCTTCTTCCTCCAAACACAGCAAGTGGCATTTTGACCAAAAAGTTCTATCTTGGTCTCATCTGACCACTTGACTTTCTCCCATGACTCTTCTGGGTCATCCAGATGGTCATTGGCAAACTTCACACGGGACTGGACATGTGCAGGGTTGAGCAGGGGTACTTTGCGTGCGGTGCAGGATTTTAATCCATGACAGTGTAGTGTGTTACTAATGGTCCTCCTTGTGACTGTGGTCCCAGCTCTCTTCAGGTCATTGACCAGGTCCTGGCGTGTAATTCTGGGCTGATTCCTCACCATCCACAAGATCATTGATACCCCATGTGGTGAGATCTTGCAGGGGGCCCCAGACCGAGGGAGATTGACTATTATCTTGAACTCTTTCCATTTTCTGACAATTCCACCAACAGTAGGAGACTTCTCACAGAGCTGTTTGGCTATTGTCTTGTACCCCGTTCCAGCATTGTGAAGGTCTGCAATTTTATCCCTGGTGCTCTTACACAACTCTTTGGTCTTAGCCATTGTGGAGAGGTTGGGGTTTGTTTGTGTGTGTGCATGTGTCTTTTATACTCCTAATGAGTTTGAACAGGTGCAGGTAATACAGATGAGAACAAGAGGGCTTCTTAAAGGAGAACTAAGAGGTCTGTGAATGCCAGAATTCTAATGTATCAAATACCTTTTTCATGCAATGAAATGCAAATAAATTTATAACTCATACAGTGTGATTTCCTGGATTTTTTTTAGATTGTCTCTCACAGAACTGCACATACGCTGAAAATGTCAGCCTCCTCCATAACTTGTAAGTGGATGAACTTGCAAAATCGCAAGTGTATCAAGTACTTTCTTTCCCCACTGTATACTTTGACTTGTTTTCTGTAGCAGACACTGTGTGCGGTTAATTTAATTTATTCATATACATTCATTCCTGCATTTATGACCTACAACATCAGAAGGGGTCAATTTATCATCACTTTTACAGCCTTTAAGTCCAACTGAGAAAAGAGGAGGGTACCAGATGATTCGGTGGAAATGTTGGGACTGGAATAGGTATCCTTAAATTTTGGAGCAGGACCAAGACATTAAGACATTATTTGCTTTGGCAGAGGACAAATCTCAGTTTTGTGTTGTTACAATTTCTAAGCAAGTTGGAGACATTCCTCCACCAAAACCACCATCAGGGATACTGGGAACATTCAGAAAAAATGGTTTCTCCTTATGACAGTACTATGGGTGGTACAATACACTAGCTTCACGATATGATACATAACTACATCGCTGCTCACATTAATCGTAGAAAGTCATCTGTGGTGAACATTTAACTTAAAAAAAATATTCTGAAGTATGGATTGCAATCCTTGATGTTTTCTGTTTCCTATTTATGTCTGTCTGAACACAATCAAGTCTCGGCTGTCGTCTGCTGTGATTGTTTACTGTTTTTCTGTGACTGTTTTCTGTGCTTATGTTTTTTTGTTTTTTTGTTTTTTTTGCTTCAGTGGTGCTGTGTGTGTTCAACACAGCAGCAATGGAGGTTTTTTCTTTCCCAATACTTTCCTTGTGTGTGCATGTACCGGACTGGCTTATGTGTGTTGTTGTTAAGTGTGTCATGAAGCCGGTCAAGGTTTGCTCAGCCGTGCTCGTGACTCAGGGCAGGGACATACATCTAGAGCTGGGTCCCCGGGCGCCATAAAGGCGACCTCTGCTCCTAACTGGCAATTAGGATGGGTTAAATGCAGTAAACACATTTCATTGTGCAGGGAACATGTTCCTACAACCCCTGGCAAAAATTATGGAATCACCGGCCTTGGAGGATGTTCATTCAGTTGTTTAATTTTGTAGAAAAAAAGCAGATCACAGACATGACACAAAACTAAAGTCATTTCAAATGGCAACTTTCTGGCTTTAAGAAACACTATAAGAAATCAAGAAAAAAAAGATTGTGGCAGTCAGTAACGGTTACTTTTTTAGACCAAGCAGAGGAAAAAAATATGGACTCACTCAATTCTGAGGAATAAATTATGGAATCACCCTGTAAATTTTCATCCCCAAAACTAACACCTGCATCAAATCACATCTGCTTGTTAGTCTGCATCTAAAAAGGAGTGATCACACCTTGGAGAGCTGTTGCACCAAGTGGACTGACATGAATCATGGCTCCAACACGAGAGATGTCAATTGAAACAAAGGAGAGGATTATCAAACTCTTAAAGAGGGTAAATCATCACGCAATGTTGCAAAAGATGTTGGTTGTTCACAGTCAGCTGTGTCTAAACTCTGGACCAAATACAAACAACATGGGAAGGTTGTTAAAGGCAAACATACTGGTAGACCAAGGAAGACATCAAAGCGTCAAGACAGAAAACTTAAAGCAATATGTCTCAAAATCGAAAAATGCACAACAAAACAAATGAGGAACGAATGGGAGGAGACTGGAGGAAAGGAAATGGGATTTACATACAGAAAAGCTAAACGAAAGCCATCATTAACACCTAAAGAGAAAAAAAACAAGGTTACAATGGGCTAAAGAAAAGCAATCGTGGACTGTGGATGAAAGTCATATTCAGTGATGAATCTCGAATCTGCATTGGGCAAGGTGATGATGCTGGAACTTTTGTTTGGTGCCGTTCCAATGAGATTTATAAAGATGACTGCCTGAAGACAACATGTAAATTTCCACAGTCATTGATGATATGGGGCTGCATGTCAGGTAAAGGCACTGGGGAGCTGGCTGTCATTACATCATCAATAAATGCACAAGTTTACGTTGATATTTTGGACACTTTTCTGATGTTTGAGGATGATGAAATCATTTTTCAAGAAGATAATGCATCTTGCCATAGAGCAAAAACTGTGAAAACATTCCTTGCAAAAAGACACATAGGGTCAATTTCATGACATAGGGTCAGTGTCAACGAGCAGATGTGATTTCATGCAGGTGTTAGTTTTGGGGATGGAAATTTACAGGGTGATTCCATAATTTATTCCTCAGAATTGAGTGAGTCCATATTTTTTTCCTCTGCTTGGTCTAAAAAAGTAACCGTTACTGACTGCCACAATCTTTTTTTCTTGATTTCTTATAGTGTTTCTTAAAGCCAGAAAGTTGCCATTTGAAATGACTTTAGTTTTGTGTCATGTCTGTGATCTGCTTTTTTTCTACAAAATTAAACAACAGAATGAACATCCTCCGAGGCCGGTGATTCCATAATTTTTGCCAGGGGTTGTATGTGCATATGACAATAAACTCCTTTGAATCCTTGAATCTGTTATGTGTCGGACGCGGTCGGAGCACCGACCCAGCGTTTTGACAGGACCCAGCATAAAATAAGCAGAGCACGGTTCAAAAGATAACAGAATTTAATAATCATAGTGAGTTTAGTGATAAACAACCAAAAATCCACGGTCTGGTGAGGTGAAAACACGGCGCGCTCTCAGCAGCGTAAACGGTCCGGAGCCACAGCAGTTCGGACCCAGGGACCCCGCCGACACCCCCCAGGTGGCCGCGACAAACCAAGTCTGTGAAGAAAGAAAACATGAGGTGAGTCCAACACTCTCCACCCAGAGAGACACAGCTCAAAAGGTGCACACAATCAGCAAACACTTCCTGGCTTAAATATATATATATATATATATATATATATATATATATATATATATATATATATATATCTCAGCTTCTCACCCTGCAGGCACGGAACAATTCAGTTCAAATCTCCACTGCAGCAGAAGCTGATTAGACAATTAGCATAACGTGACAGCTCAATAACACAAGGTGTGAGGGACACCAAATCCACTGTCATTACTTCATAAATGTCACCAAAACCAAATTACCTCAGGAAGTGTGCTGAAGAGCGTGAGACCTCACCCAATCCTCCTTCACAGACTGTGGCGTCAAACCTGGAGTGGTCTCTGCGTCCGTGATGGTGAGATTGTTCTCCTGACGTCGATCTCACACGTCTGCTCACAAGGTCGAGTCTCTGGCAATCACACACTGTGCATTCAAGGTTTAAGTGCAGCAATCTCTGATCAAGACAGAATACACCACAGCTGTGAGTCCTGATGACCTGCACGTGAAAACAAGCCTCAGGTGTTCAGGGTGAGGTCCTAATACTCAGCCACTCAGTCCTGAATGCATACCACCTGGTGGGAGAAACAGAAAACAAAAACCAAGCCAGCCAAACACCCCAGCACATAACAGAATCCTTTGAATATGTTTTATAAATCATTCATGATTCTTCCATGCAATACTTTTCATTATATCATATTTGTTTAAAAAATGTAATTTGATACAGGCCACACAATACAATTATCACACGATGCATTGTTCATCCCCTAGACAATCCTCCAATGGAACGTAATCCAGCGATAAAACCCAAATCCTGCGTGTAGAATTCTCAGCAACAATTAAAAGAAGAGTCATCAGGAGAGGACATATCCCCCGGTTCACACACATCAGGAACACAAAGTGTCAGGGGATCACCCAAGTACACCCTTATGCTAAATATGAATGAAAATCGCACTAACAAGCAAAAACAGACACGCTGATAGCTTTATCCCCCCGTATTTCATATTGGGGGGATAAATACTGACAGAAGTCAAATTTAACGAAGCAGATCTGTAATGGTCTCAGTACTGTAACTATTCCTTCCGTGACCCAATGACCTCTGCCTAGAAATCTGGTCAAAACTTTTTATAACATACTTGTAGTGCCAATAAGAATTGCACACATTCTGGGATTTCCCCAATTAAGATCAAACTTAAAAATTCAGGTTTCTTTACATGAAACAAAAAAGTCCTTTCCTATGGCACAGAAAAATCCCCTGTGGAAAAGAAAAGAAAGAAACCAGACTGGAGTAGGAGGCGTGAGCCTAAACTTCACATGCTACTTTTAACGAAATCCTTCTCTGTTCTACACTACCACAAAGCTGTGACTGATGAAGTAACAGAAAGGTTGTTAAAAGGTGGCACAGTAGCTTTGTGGTTAGTACAGTTACCTCACAGCTAGAAGGTCCTGGGATTGCTTCCCACCTGGCCCTTTCTGTGTGGTGTTTGCATGTTCTCCCCGTGTCTTTTCTCAGGGCACTCAGATTTCGTCCCACAAACAAAATCATGCTTATTCGGGGTCTGGTCCTTTCTGTGCCCTCGACCAAGACGTCTCTTCACCTGGAGAGTTGGACCCTGGGTGCTGAACTGCAGCTGCCCACTTCTCCTAGTGGATGGACCGTGTGTAACTGTAATTGGGATGGGTTTTGTTGTATGTATCCATCTATGTACTAAAGGTTCTTCTCGAGGAACAGATGCTCCAGTCACAGCCACTGAAGCCCGTAATGCCCTCAGTGTCATCATGGTGTTTTGGTGGCTTACCTCACTAGTGTCCTCTGAACGCTCAGTTTTTGGGGAAATGTTCTCGTATCATCCCATCTACCTGATATCCCATCACCCAGCTGACTGAAATGGGTTTGTATGCTTGATGTATGCAACCTATTAGTTTCTCTTTATAGTTACTTTCAATTACATTGCAGGAATTTTGACTTTTCATAACAAAATAAAAAGTAAAAACTCAAGGTGTGTGTACTTCCTGTAGCTGCTGTGTCAGGTACACAAAGAGGGACCGTCACATGACTCTGGCTCTTAAGAGCACAAACATTTTTGGAGTTGTCAGGCTTTTTCAAACTTCTCACAGTATGTGAGATGATTTCTTTTCCAATAAAGGTTGACAGGCGGCAGCAGAATATCAGTCTGCTTGTACGTCAACTTATAAAATCACATAAAGTGTAGGAATTGATTAAAATCTGGTATGCACCAGATCAACCCAAAATGCAACTTTGTTTAGTGTGTGTCATTTAAGGTAGACATGCCACTTTCTGGAGCAGCGCCCACTTTCATTTTAGATAATGTTAATATAGCTGTTTGTTTGGGGGGGGGGGGGGGGGGGCAATAAAGTGCTGAGAGGGCACCCAGAAACATCTCCTCTCATCCCAGCATTTTCATAAAAAGAAGTGCTCCTCAAAGGATTGGTTTATAAGAACAAGTTAATGGCCAACTTATAATGCACGACAAACAAACGTATTCACTGTCAGCAGGAACATAACATCTGTCACAGATTTTTTTTTTTTTAAATAAACTCTCATGCAGTGGTGGGCACAGCTAACCAAAAATTTAGCTTTGATAACTGCTAATCCACTAACTAAAAGTTAACTTTTATAATGCTAAACCAATAAGCCGCAAAAAAAAAAAAAAAAAAAATTAGCTGAAGTTACTGCTAACCGCTAACCTTTAGTACTGTCGGCTACTGATGAGCCAGTTTCGAGTTTAAGCACCGCCGAGGCTTCTGAGTAAAATAAAAACAAGCAATGAGCGAGAGCTTCTGTCTGATGTGTTCAGACAGCTGTGAGCTAGAGGTGGGCGGATCGATCCTAATATCGATAATATCGATACCAGCGCTGGTATTGATATTGAACGATCCTTGTGTAAAAAGATTGATAACTTTTTTCTCTCCCGCACGCACTACCTGTTGTGCACGCAGATTCATCAAAGTCTACTCTCCATCTGTAAGAGCAGTGCTGCTCTGTGTCACACAACACAGAGCAGCGCACCCTTGTATTGTGGTTTGTCAGCCCTCTACCTCAGGAGATTTTGTTTTAAGTTGAGTGATATTTTTTTAAACAAAAATGTTGATTGTGATAATAAAGTATTTTGTTGTCACGTACAATGTTTGGCGAAATTCTATCCTGGGTCTTTTGGATCTAAGAAGCTTAAATATGAAAAAGTATCAGTATTGGTATTGATATCGGCGATACTGGGACTGTATTTACTTGGTATCGGATCAGTACCAAAATTCCCGGTATCGCCCACCTCTACTGTGAGCTCAATCCTTCAGCAGAAGAGTGGAGCAGGCCAGCTGCTGTTTTGCTCCATCTGACTGGCTCCCTGAAACGTGATACGGTGACATCATAGCACCTTTCTGAAAAGTTCAGGAATTTTCAACTTAAACACTGGCAGTTGGTGCACAGTATGGAAAAAAAGCACGCTGGGCTTGACACTTTTTCTAGAGGCAGCCGCATACACTCCAGTTTCATTACAGTAAGTGAGGAGAAAAAACAAAAGGAAACACGCTGACACTGAAAAGAAAAAAAAAAAACCCAGCTACAGTGGGGAAAATAAGTATTTGACCCCGTCAGTTTTGCAGGTTTTCCCACCTACAAAGAATGTCATTGTAATTTTTATCGTAGGTACACTTCAACTGTGAGAGACAGAATAAAAAAAAAAAAAAAAAAAATCCAGAAAATCACATTGTATGATATTTAAATTAATTTGCATTTTATTGCATAAAATAACTATTTGACCCCCTACCAACCAGCAAGAATTCTGGCTCTCACAGACTTGTTAATTTTTCTTTAAGAAGCCCTCTGTCAGACTGTTGAACAGTTCAACATCCACCACCAAACTGTGAACATTGCACTACATGCACATTGTCACTTTCTTAATACTCTAACGCTGCTGCTGCTGCCAACCCTGTGCCTTGTATATATATTCTATGGCCACAGGGGTGCACATATTGTACATTGCAAAAGTTTATACAATAGGTTAGGTTAAAAAAAATTGTCCCAGTTAACTACACCAAGACCTGGAGAAACTGCATTTCGTTCTGCCTGTAAGGGTCGAGTGACAATAAAAGTGAGTCTGAGTCTTATTCTGCACTCTTTACCTGTATTAACTGCACCTGTTTGAACTTGTTACCTGTATAAAAGACACCTGTTCACACAATCAATCACACTCCAACCTCTCCACTATAGCCAAGACCAAAGAGATGTCTAAGGACACCAGGGACAAAACTGTAGCCCTGCACAAGGCTGGGATGGACTACAGGACAACAGGCTAGCAGCTTGGTAGAAGACAACAACTGTTATGATTATTTATTAGAAAGTGGAAGAAACACAAGATGACTGTCAATCTCCCTCGGTCTGGGATTCCATGCAAGTTCTCACTTTGTGGGGTAAGGATGATTCTGAGAAAGCTCAGAACTACACAGGAGGACCTGGTCAATGACCTGAAGAGAGCTGGGACCACAGTCACAAAGATTACATTAATAACACATGATGCTGTCATGGTTTAAAATCCTGCAGTGCAGCATGGTCCCCCTGCTCAAGCCAGCACATGTCCATGATGTTCACCAGTGACCATCTGGATGATCCAGAAGAGGCATGGGAGAAGATCATGTGGTCAGATGAGACCAAAATAGAGCTTTTTGGAATCAACTCCACTTACCATGTTTAGAGGATGAGAACAACCCCAAAAAATCATCCCAACTGTGAACCATGGGGGTGGAAACATACTCTGGGGTGCTCTTCTGCAAAGGGGACAGGACGACTGCACCGCATTGAAGGGAGGATGGATGGGGTCATGTATTGTGAGATTTTGGCAAACAACCTCCTTCCCTCAGTAACAGCATTGAAGATGGGTCATGGCTGGGTCTTCCAGCATGACAATGACTCCAAACACACAGCCAGGGCAACTAAGGAGGGGCTCCGTAAGAAGCATTTCAAGGTCCTGGAGTGGTCTGGCCAGTCTCCAGACCTGAACTCAATAGAAAATCTTTGGAGGGAGCTGAAACTCCAAACCCGAAAGATTTGGAGAAGATCTGTATGGAGGAGTGGACCAAAATCCCTGCTGCAGTGTATGAAAACTTAGTCAAGAACTACAGGAAACGTCTGACCTCTGTAATGGCAGACAAATGTTTCTGTACCAATTGTTAAGCTCTGTTTTTCTAGGGGGTCAAATACGTATTTCATGCAATAAAATGCAAATTAATTATTTAAAAATCATACAATGTGATTTTCTGGATTTTTTTTTTAGATTCTGTCTCTCACAGTCAAAGTGTACCTACGATAAAAATTACAGACCTCTTCATTCTTTGTAGGTGGGAAAACCTGCAAAACTGACAGGGGGTCAAATACTTATTTTCTCCACTGTATATGGACATGGGGCCTTAAGCTAATGAGTGGTTGGAGAATCGTAATGCCCATGAAGTCACCACATAGGGAACAAAATATGGATCACACCGTCAGAGTAAGACCAGATTTAAATGATGGATAGAATGTGTGATTGGGGATGAAAACGTTTTTGTCAGTCGTGCAAATTACAAGTGTTCCAAAACCTTTTGAAAATTCTGAAACATTGGTCCTGAGTCCACATGAAAAGAAACACTTTATATGCTGTACTGCCACCTGCTGAACACTGGCACCTACTAATCCAGGTCAAATTATTCATTTAATATTTAAATGTTAAAGGGAGTGCACGTACAGGAGCATGAGCACTACAGTGTTTGTAATAATAGTTATATTGAGCAGAACAGTGGGACAAACGGATCAAGTTCTTATAAAACAGCTCCAGATTTATTGCAAAATATTTTTGTACAGAATACAACTGATGGGGGAAAAACAGAGAAGGAATGGACAGTAAGGCCAACATCAGAACTCCAGGGGCTGAACTGTACAAACACCAACAGTAACATTTGTTTTATACACAGAATTATTCCCCGTCCCCCTCCTGTGGAGAGAAAAATTCAAACATCTTTCCCAAAAGTCAAAAATATTATTGCCTTTACCTGGAAAACCAACTCAGAACACCAAGATCACAATGTTCAAATTTCTGTAACACCTTGTCCAATGTACTTGTGTCTCACAAAATATACAGAGCTGTAGAAAGCTTTTGGGAGGTGACTGTAGTGTCACTGAGATCAGAGTCTGGGGTTTCTGACCACAGGAAACAGTTTGACTGCTGGACTAATGGAACCCTCACACCCGCCTGGTGGGGTTTTAGCATAAACGTGGACGTGCACATCTTCGTGCAATTTGGCACTAATGTAGTACTTTCTTAAAAGTAAAACTGTCTCAGCCTGTCCAGCTCCTTCAGCGTCTTCATTCTGTTGAGACACCAAAGGTCAAACACGGGACAAGTCCCCCACCGACATTCATGTGTACAACTTAACATTGGCTGTCCCATAACCTGGGATAGAAAAAGAAAAAAAAAAAAAAAAAAAACATCAAAAAAAGAAATTCAAGTCTCTTTTTGTAAAAAATAAAATTTAAATAAAAATTGAAATACATAGAATTTTTTTTTAAATATATGCATAAGCCCTTCAAGAAAACACCAAAACATTAGAAAGGATGAAGTTGACCAATGGCTGGAATTAAGAGGAGAAAGGAGGGGGGTTTCTGAAATGACTCAACAGAACGAGCGATAAACAGCAACATTTTTGCCCTTCTGATTGGATATCTTACATCAGATAAATAACATAACACAAGCATCCTGTAAAGCAGCTGTTTGATAAATGTCTGTTTTGCTGCTGAAACATTCACGTCACCGAAAAAAAAAAAAAAAATGTCTGGCAAAGTGAACAGGGGACGGAACAGCTCTTACACCTGTCAGTGGCGTACACCTGAACCGCGTGGCACGCTGCAGCTCTGCTTTTTTTGGGGGGGGGGGGCATGGGGGAATGGACAGTGACATAGAAAGGGATGCATTTTTTTCTATAACTGTTATGATCACAAGTGCTTTCAATGGTTTGACACCCTGAGTCGAGGACATGAGGCTTGGGGTGATTATCAGTAGAAACATTTTTGCCAAGCAAACACCAAATGAAAACATGACTAAATAATACCACCTTTCACACATAAATAACAATATTCTCGCTACATTACAAATCACATATGCAACCAGAAGGAAATAAAATCGCCCGTAGCGACAGTCACCAGCTTTACCGTATGCATACAGGCATGCATATATAGCGCCGACGTCCCCTTGCATACAGGCATACACAAACACTGATTATACAGAGCAACAGGGAATGAATGACAGCAAATGGAACTGACAGGACATGGGGACCGGGGGGGGGGCAAAGAAGACTGTGTGCAGCCGTGTAAACAGGAGAGGCCAGACAGGCAGAGAGGATGATGGGTAACAGACATCCACTTAAAGCAGCAAAGATAAGACAGACTACGGGAAGTGGAAGGGTGGGGAGCTGGGGAGGGGATGTTTAGTACGTTTATGCTATTTAGGCATTTCCTCCCAGAAAAGTGGCTCGATCACAGCACAGCGGGCCTTTCCTGCCTCCTGCTCTGCTCACACAGGGAAACAAGTTGTCAAATAAAGTGATGGACGTAACGCTGTTTGAGCGGCTCGAGACAGAAACGGGTCGAAATGTAAAACAGCCACAGGAAGTGGACTGTGATGTAACACAGCGTCTCATCGTGAAGCAGCGGACATGGGGAACAAGCAGACTTATGACCGTGGCAAGCGCTTCTGTCACAGGTAACAGCTGCCGTTCCCTCCTCCAATCGCTGAGCCGCCCCCTCCCATCCTGTCTGGGAGATGACGAGGGGGGGGATTGGGGCTCAGACATACAGCTGGATCCGCTCGCGGATGGTCTGCCGGCAGATGGGGCACATCTTGAGTGCAGCGCTGCAGTTGATGCAGGAGGCGTGTCCGCACTGGAACACTAACTTGATGTAGTTGTCGATGCAGATGGGGCAGGTGATCCGCTCCTCCATCTGGCGGTAGCGCGACTGCAGCTGCTCCAGCAGGTTGTGCTGCTCAGAGTTCTCAGTGCCGGGGCTGCAGTCCACCTCCGTTTGGTCTGCAGAGGGTCAATCAACATGAATCACAGCATCAAAAGCCTGAATGTGCTGAAAGTGTGTCTGCCATGTTTCCTCCTTACTGAGCTTTGCCCCTCACATCAAAACTACTTTCATGTCCAGTCTGCAGTCTCACTGATGCAACAGTCATCATGTTCTAAATCCTCGTTGGAAATGTCCATACGATTAAAAATACAACACTGTGCTAAACATACGTGACTTCGTAAAATCTAAATGTACCACTTTGTGCCAAAGGTGAGAACATCCAAATCTCAGACCACGCTGTGTCTAAATGTAAATAAGGTGAATGGAATTTGGAAGTGAATTGAAAAAGTGAGGTCTGAAAACCAGCAGAAATGCAGCAGTCCAAAAAACACATCCAGTTAACTAATTATCTGCAGACATCACAGCGCAGTTTGGTAAATTAATCAAACAGGTCCCGTAGAAATTTTGTGCTAAAATCAAATTTTGTTATTGTTGTTGTTTTGGGTTCATTAGGGACCAGACTGTCCAAAAATTATTGGGTTTAAATTTCCTGGCCCTCTTCTCTTTCGTGGTGGGGGGTTACTTCTGTTTTGACCACCTCAAAACTGTAAATATAACTTTTTTCAATTAAAAAAAAAAAAAAAAAAACGTAAGCTCTTATGTATACTGAGCTGAATGTTTGTACTTTCAGAGGAAATTTTGAGACCCACAACCAGAAGGGCGTGGGGGGCCCTCCAGAACCAAAAAATACATACACCTATTTCCAATGTACTGACCAACTTTCATAAATTTTGAGTTGTTTTGTAGGTCTGGTCTGCTTGAGGTTTCCTCCTCAAATCATCACAGGGAGTTTTTCCTTACCACAGTCGCCTCTGTGCTTGCTCTGGGGGGTTGGTAAGGTTAGACCTTACTTGTGTGAAGTGCCTTAAGGCAGCTTTGGTGTGATTTGGCGCAACATAAATGAAAAACTGAAAATAGTTTTTTTTATGTGTAGTGAGTTGAACTATTTTTAGAGCCAATTTCAGACCCTATCACTTTCTTCAGTGGGGGGGGGGTTCACTCCAATTACCCCCTCCCCATCAAAAATGACAAACATCTTTCTCTGCCATTTGTTGACCGATTTTACATTAGATTACAGCTGCTTTGTGAAGTTAAATGTACGTTAGACAGTTCAGTGTTATCTATTCATCATCAGAGTCGGTGTCCACAGCGTCGTCCTTTACACTGTTTTCAGTCTCCACTATGGGATTTGCATAGAGGAGTACACAGCAGACAGTCTTTGAAGCAGCTGCATTGTCCAGAGCAACCTGCTTGTAGCCACACTTGTCAAACTCAATTACTGCCTGCAGGCCAAAGAGACCAAAACATCTTACTGGAACATACACTCTGTCCTCTAAGTTCCACCCATTCTCTTCAACTGGAGGAAGCTTGGAGCAATTTGTTTGGTATGATTGATCCAAAGAGGTTATATATGAGAACTACAGTCCGCCATCGCACTGAGCCATGTCCTGGCATAAAGGCGTGGTTGCTATTTTAATTCCGGGCAAGTCAGGACGCAGCGCCCACAGAATTTCAATTAGTCTCGGCAAGAAACAGGTGGAATATGCTGGAAAGATGCACATGTTGGCAATCCCACAAATGGAGGAAGAAAGGAGGCAATATTCCTTTCATAAGTAATTGGTTTTAGTTATTGTCACATTGTCCGTGACATTTGGTTGATAAACAGGTGTATGTTGCCTGCCATGCCTGTGTCGTCTGACGACACGGGCTAACTCTTCACTTATGTCTAGCTGATATTTTCTCATGCTAGACCGATGTCTAGTTAAAATACTTGTTAGTGATTAAAATTGTTCAACAAGACCGAAGTTTTTTTTTATTTGCACATTAAAATAACAAGCTGCTGCTCAGAGATTATAATGACCCGCGCTGTGCCGCTCAGTCACAGCCTCACACAGAGATGCGCACCCACACCACTGACTTCATGAATGATACTCAGTCAATAAAGTATATCTGTGTAAAAATTATATATATATATATATATATATATATATATATATATATATATATATACACACGAGGTCTATTAGAAAAGTATCCGACCTTTTTATTTTTTTCAAAAACCATATGGATTTGAATCACGTGTAATTGCATCAGCCCAAGCTTGAACCTTCGTGCGCATGCGTGAGTTTTTTCACGCCTGTCGGTTGCGTCATTCGCCTGTGAGCAGGCTTTGTGTGAGCAGTGGTCCACCCTCTCGTCGGATTTTTATTGCGAATAAATGTCTGAACAATTTGGAGCTTTGCTGCTTAATTTTTTTCCAGAAACTGTGAGAGACCTCCAGGTGGTAACCATTCGGAAAATTCAAATGGCTTTGAGGGACGATTTTATGGGGATTACACAGATTAAGGAGTGCTCCAGCCGGTTTAAAGACCGCCCACAGCTGCTGAGGAGCGCGCCACGCTCCGAGCGCTGATCGACAGGCTGAAACCCCGCTGAAACAACCAGATCATTTCCAATATGAAGGCTTTGTTGATCCGGGACGTCGTCTGACTTACACAAAAATGGCAGGAGACGTGGACATCAGTACTTTTCGGCACATTCCACTGTTACAGGAGTTTTTTTCATGGAAAGAAAAAAGGACGGATGCGGCACAAAACCACCTCCATGTTGGTCCTCACAGGACGGCTTTGAGATGGCTTTCAGACGGCTGTCGGTGGGTTTTCAGTCGTGTCACTAACCGAGAAATTGTGGATGAGCCTGGACATGCCAGAACATGTCCTGTGAGGCTTCATCACGGCGTTGCTTTGCGCCATGCGGCACCACCGCGACGCTTTTCTAACAGACCTCGTATACAAGGTCTGTGAGAAAACTATCCCACAGACCTCTGTGAGAAAAGTATCCGACCTTTTTATTTTTGGAAACCATTTGTAAGATTCAGACGGCTTTCGGTGGCTTTTCAGTCGAGTGAGTATCCGAGAAATTGTTTAACAGCTGGGCATGTTCCAACTTGTCCTGTGAGACTTCCAACACGGAGGTGTTGTTTGTCCCGCGCCATGAGCGGCTGTGTCGCGACGCACAAATCCGTCTGCACGTCTTTCATTACAAAATCTCCTTTAACAGTGGAATGTGCCGATAAAGTGCTGATCCCGACCTCTTCTGAAACTTCTCTGCTAGTCACACAATGTCCTGCATCAACAGAGCCTTAAATTTTGAAGTGATCTGCTTGTTCCAGCCTGTTGATGGCCGCTCGTGGCGCGGTGCGCCCTCCGCCGCCGTGGGCCGTTTTTAATCCAGTTTTATGGTCCTTAATCCGTGTGATACCGATAGAATCTTCACTGAAAGCCATCTGAATCTTCCAAATGGTTTCCATCTGGCTGTCTGGCAGAGTTTCTGAAAAAATTTTCATGGAACAAAGCGGCAGTCACTCCGCCATTCCTAAACAATAAAAATCCGACGAGGGGGGTGGACCAGTCCTCACTCAAGTTTGCTCACAGGCGAATGACGCAACCGACAGGCGTGAAAAAAACTCACGCATGCGCACGAAGGTTCAAGCTTGTCTGATGCAAGCGCACATGATTCAAATCCATATAGTTTTTGAAAAAAATAAAAAGGTAGGATACTTTTCTAACAGACCTTGTATATATATATATATATATATATATATATATATATATATATATATATATATATATATAAATGTATTAAATATAAAATATAATTGCATTCATATATATACGAAGTCTGTTAGAAAAGTATCCGGCCTTTTTATTTTTTGCAAAAACCATATGGATTTGAATCAAGTGTGATTGCATCAGCCAAGCTTGAACCTTCGTGCGCATGCGTGAGTTTTTTCACGCCTGTTGGTTGCGTCATTCGCCTGTGAGCAAGCTTTGTGTGAGCAGTGGTCCACCCCCGCGCCACGGAGCCGCTCATGGTGCGGGACAAAAGCACCTCCATGTTGGTCTCACAGGACTTGTGCGCATGTGTGAGTTTTTCCACGCCTGTCGGTGACGTTATTCGCCTGTGAGCATGCCTTGTGGAAGGAGTGCTCCCGCCCCGTCGTCGGATTTTCATTGTCTGGAAATGGCGGAATGATTTGGGGTTTTTTTCCATCAGAATTTTTTCAGAAGCTGTTAGAGACTGGCAGCTGGAAACTATTCGAAAATTTATCTGCTTTCGGTGAAAATTTTACGGGCTTCACAGAGAATAAGGTCTGGTAGTACAACTTTAAGGACGCTCAGCGCACCGCGCTCCGAGCTGTGACGACACGGCACAAGCCACCGGACCATTTCTGAGCTGATGGCTCTGTGGATACGAGACCGTCGTGTGCTCTTTCTCTGGTTATCACAAGAGCTGGACATCAGCCATTTTCCGGCAGATTTCACTTTTAACAAGAGATTTTGTCATGGAAAGCCGCGCAGAGGCTTCGCGCGTCACGACCGATTCGCTTTGGAAGCGAGACAAAGGAACACCTCCGTTTCGGCGTGTCAGAGGACAAGTCTATCTCGGCTTTCAATGCTTACCAGTCCAGTAAGTATCAATGAAATTGTGGGGAAATTTGTCTTCACCGACTGTACAATATATTGTACGTAACAAGACAGACAACACAGTAAACTCAATAACACATCACAGGACAGACAACAACAGTATCATAATTGCACAACACAAAATAGGCAGCAAATATCTACAATAACACTGATAACAACAATAACAAATAACAATACAATAGCAGATAGACTGGTCAGTGGGGCTTGCTGTTAAGGGCAGCTATCAAGCTCCTCCCGAAGCAAGTTCTCCTAAACTTAATACTTCTGTATCTGCGCCCTGAAGGAAGTAAAGTGATGAACTGGTGAAGTGGGTGAATAGTGTCTCGTACTATAGAATTTGCTATATGAATAATAGATCTATTCAATTCTGTGAGGTTGGGTGTAGGGAGTCCAATGATTTTGGCAGCTGTGTTTGTGATGCGTGTGATTTTGGCCCGGTTTGTGACAGAAAGCATGGTAAAGAAACATGAGGAACAGTACAGAATAATGGGTCGAATGATACTTTGATAAAGTAACAACAGCAAGTGGGGTGCAACGTGTAGTCCTTTGAGTTTGCGGATGGCTGACAGTCTTTGTTGGCTTCTTTTTTGAATGTCCTTGGTGTGCTGATCAAAGGTAAGTTTATTGTCCAGAGTTATTCCTAAGTATTTAAAAGTGACCACTGCCTCAACTGTTTGTGTGTTTATGATGGTGGGGAGCTGGGGTGAGGGGATTGGGGGGTCTGACCAGAAGTTCATTTGTTTAATTAACATTTATTTGAAGATGGTTGTCTGTGCACCATTTTGTAAAGTGAGTGATTGTATTATGGTAATCCAAGATAGATTGATTTCAGAAAGGAGTGCGAGGATGGCTGTATCATCTGAATATTTGAGGTACAATATAGTTGGTGAGATGCTTAGGCAGTCATTAGTGTAGAGAATGTACAGGAATGGGCTCAACGTACATCCCTGTGGGACCCCGGTGTTAATGGTAAGTACAGGGGATGTGGTTGAGCACCCTTACTGCCTGTAGTCTATCTGTGAGAAAGTTGTGGATGAGGTGAATCAGATGGGGAGGAATGTTGAGATGGTAAAGCTTCTGGATCAGCAAATGTTTCTGTAAGGAATTAAAGGCGGAACTGAAATCTACTTAGAGTATCCTAGTGAAGTTGCCTGAGGAATCCAGATGCTGGAGGAGGAGGTGCAGCAGGCAGGCCACAGCATCCTCTGTACCTCTTTTTGCCTTATAAGCACATTGGAGGGGATCCAAGTGTGGGGTGACAAGTGGAAGAATGATGTTCAGCAGCAGTTTCTCCAGGCATTTCATGATTATGGATGTTAAGGCTATGGGGCGATAATGATTAAGTTCAGTAGGTCTAGGTTTTTTGGTACTGGAATTATAGTGACAGTCTTCCATAGTGTGGGTATTGTGACAGTCCGATAAGACAGAAAAGTGAGCGCAGGATTGGGGAGAGCTCCATGGCACAGGTCTTAAGCACCCTAGCTGGAATGCCATCAGGCCCCGGAGCCTTGCCAGGCTTGCAGCGACTCAGCTGGCATCGTACCTCCTCCTCTGTGAAGGGGGCTGGTTCTTCAGGGTCTGGTGGTGGGAGGGTTCTCAGCCAGGCCTGACACTCAGATGAGAAGTCCTGGTTGTCAAAACGGGTATAGAATATGTTCAGGTCTTTAGTAAGGGTTTCTGGGTCACTGACTGTACATATGAATTTGGGCTCACATCCTGTCAAGGTTTTCACCTTATGAAAAGCTTGCTTGGTGTTCATATTACTAAATTCTAATTCAAGCTTGTTTTTGTAGTCCAGTTTAGTTTTATAAACCTCATTCCTTATGCTCCTGTTTATTGCCTTGAGGCTGATCCAGTCCTTGTGCCTGAAGGATTTATGTTTTTCTTTCAGGCTCTGCTTAATTTGTGGGGTGATCCATGGTTTAGAATTACGATATATTTTTATTGTTTTAGTTGGAATAGTGGAACTTATGCAAAATTTGATGTAATCTTTAATGACAGAAACCCTGTCATTCAGATCTCCATCAAAAATGTCCCAGTCAGTGCAGGCCAGGGAGCCTTGTAGTTGAATAATGGCATCCTCCGACCATTGGGGTCGCTATGGCATTGTGGTTTGTGGCGTTTTAGCTCTTGTTTGTACAGTGGAAGTAAACACGTAACGTTATGGTCGGCAAGTCCGAGTGGTGGGTATGAACGGGCACGGAAAGCATCAATGATATATCCCGTAGCACAAGTCCAAAATTTATTATATTTAACTCATCTGCACACGACGCATGTCTCCCTTCCTCCATCCCTATCCCCCCCGTGTCTCTCCACTCCCCTCACCCTGGCTTCCTCCTTGCCACCTCAAAGGCAGCGCGGTTTTTACTGCTGCAGCCTTCAACCCCCAGGCTGGGCGGCATGGGCCCCTCCTGCTGCGGCCTTCACCCACTTTGCCTCAATTCGGAAGATGGACTACTTCAAGTTCAGTGCACATAAACAATGTCAAATGTATATGTGTTGTCTTTAATTTTGATGTGTACCATTATTACGGTAAACAAGTAATAATTGTGGATTAATTGCTGTATCTTGTCTGAGGTAATTGGAGTGTAAATGTAACTGCCCTTTTTGGGATCAATAAAGTTGTCTGAAGTCTGAAAATGTTTCCCCTTCTTGTTGGAATATTTGCATATTGAAGTGATGGTAACACACAGTACAGTCTACAGCTGTTAAAGTCCCCCAGGATGAACAGAGGAGCATCGAGATACTTGGCTAATATGGCGTTAGCATCCTCGGCTATTAGCTCCGCTGCCATGTTGATGTTAGCATTGGGGGCTACGTAGGCGCAGCTGACAACAACAGTGGGAAACTCCCGGGGGAGATAAAAGGGATGGAGGGACAGGGTCAGCAGCTCCAGGTTAGGTGTATACAGTTTACGGTGCACTTTGATGTTATTCCACCACCTGTTACTGATGTAAAAGCAGACCCCACCACCTCGCGTTTTCCCCGAGTGCTATCGGACCTGATGATGGTAAAATTGTCCAGGCTGACTTCGGAGTCAGGAACTGACTCCTCTAGCCAAGTCTCACAGAGAGCAATGATACAGATGTCCCTGAAGGCCCTTTCAAATAGGCACCTTGCCTGTAGTAGATCCATCTTGTTACGAAGTGACCGAACATTGGACACGATGATGGTGGGGAGGGGGCTTTGTAGGGACGTCTTCTCACCCAGCATCGGATACCTCCACGTCTCCCCTTTTCCTTGGTTTAAGCTCCGGCAGTAGAATCACAGCAGGCTTGATGTTGCTCCACAGCGCGGCCCGGTGTAGCAGGAGTTCATCTTGGCTGTAGGTGAGTAGCCTATTGCCGGTGTCGGGCTGAAGTGCGAAGCTATCACAAATTAGCCATAGGATTACGAGGAAAACGGTGATCACCTTATAGCTTGTTGTCATGACTGATCAGTCTGATTTAGCCCACATATAGTGCACATTAAACATTTAGACTTAATACAAACACATTAAACACAAAGAAACACGAAGTACAGCCAAAGAAACATGGAGTACAGTCAGTGCTGTCGCAGCAGAGCATGCGCCATCCATGCTGTATGATGCTATAATGCAGAGGAAGCCTCTTCTGCGTACACGCCACAAACAGTTGCTTGAGGTATGCTAAAGCACATTTGGACAAGCCAGCTTCATTTTGGAATAAGGTGCTGTAGACTGATGAAACTAAAAATGAGTTATTTGGACATAACAAGGGGTGATATGCATGGCTGAAAAAAACAAAAAACACAGAATTCCAAGAAAAACACTTGCTACCTACAGTAAAATTTGGCTGTGTGGCCAGTGCAGGTACTGGGAATCTTGTTAAAGTTGAGGGTCACATGGATTCCAGTCAATATCAGCGGATTCTTGAGAACAATGTTCATAAATCAGTGACAAAGTCACGCCAGGGCTGGATCTTTCAACAAGACGACGACCCTAAACACTGCTCAAAATCTACTAAGGCATTTACGCAAAGGAACAAGTACAATGTTCTGGAATGGCCATCTCAGTCCTATTATTGAAAATATGTGGTGTGATTTTAAGCGGGCTGCCCGTGCTCGGAAACTAACAAACCTGAGATGTTTTGTAAAGAAGAATGGTCCAAAATACCTTCAACCAGAATCCAGACTCTCATTGGAAGCTATAGGAAGCGTTTAGAGGCTGTTATTTCTGCAAAAGGAGGATGTACTAAATACAGATGTTTTTTCTGTTGGGGTGCCCAAATTTATGCACCTGCCTAATTTTGTTTAAAGAATTATTGCACACTTTCTGTAACTTTCTATTACATGTATACCTCACATATGATCGTCTGTTCAGTGACTTAAAGAAGCAGGTTACTTGTGATTTGCACTTCTAGCAAAATCATTAATTAGCTTTCAGCTCCTGAACCAGTATTTGTGTTGTGAATACATAAATAATGCACCAGATTTTCAAATGTTAAATTGTTGCCTGTACACCTAAACTCACCCTCAATTTTCTTGGCAGCGGTGGTGGCCAAGTGCTTAGTGCACTTGGCCACCACCGGAAGGCTCCTGGTTCAATGCGGAAGGCTCCTGGTTCAAACCCCACCCCTGCCACATTTCTCCATGTGACTTGAAGTTGCGTCAGGAAGGGCATCTGGTGTAACACGTGCCAAATCAACATGCAGATCCACCCTGGATCTGCTGTGGCGACCCCGAGTGAATAAACAAGGAAGCAGCCAAAGGGACTTGCTTTTACCTTCAATTTTCTTGATGTTCTTTAAAAAGAGCAAATATGTCCAAATAAGGTTTCTTCCAAATAGGTAAAAAATTGTCAATTTCCCCCCCTTATTTTTTTCTTCTTCTTCTTGCTGATGCTACAAGTGTAGGGGTAGAAGAAGAAGTTAGCCTGTGCTATTGTACAGTAGTGTTCAGAATAATAGTCATGCTATGTGACTAAAAAGATTAATCCAGGTTTTGAGTATATTTCTTATTGTTACATGGGAAACAAGGTACCAGTAGATTCAGTAGATTCTCACAAATCCAACAAGACCAAGCATTCATGATATGCACACTCTTAAGGCTATGAAATTGGGCTATTAGTAAAAAAAAAAAAAAAAAAAGTAGAAAAGGGGGTGTTCACAATAATAGTCACATTCACCCCTGACATCGGGGTGAATGTGAGGCATAACTGTAAAGCGCTTTGAGCGTCTGATACAGATGGAAAAGCGCTATATAAATGCAGTCCATTTACCATTTAGTGTGGTATTCAGTCAGTGAGTTCGTCAATTTTGTGTAACAAACAGGTGTGAATCAGGTGTCCCCTATTTAAGGATGAAGCCAGCACCTGTTGAACATGCTTTTCTCTTTGAAAGCCTGAGGAAAATGGGACATACAAGACACTGTTCAGAAGAACAGCGTAGTTTGATTAAAAAGTTGACTGGAGATTCCCTGACACGACTGGTGTTGATTCAACTAAAAGGTGAGTTCAGATTAAGTCAGCTCAATGTAGCATTTACTGTGTGTGTATTTCGCTCTGCAGTGTGCAGGAACAGACGTTCATTTGATCAGTGGCTTGTTTCATTCCATGCGATGCTTTGCTGTTTGATAAATACATTTATTTGCTTGGAATGAGCATGACTGCAAATTGTATTTTTTCCTCTGGAGCTCGACATGAGGAAAAGCTCAAAGTATGTAGTAACACCATCACGATCGCTCGTATAAAGAAAGCAGAGGCTATGACCATTTCCTATAAAGAACATTTAAAAGTGTGATCCATCTGTTTCAAACACTTTCTGAATGTAACTGAGCCCTGTTAGGAAGTTTCCACCACTTGCTTTTTTAAAACAAAAGGCAGTTTAATGTGTTTGTGGTTTCCACTGTAATGAAAATTCCTGGTCGTGAATAGTGATTTTTTTGTTTTTGTTTCAATATATAAGTCACACCGGAATATAAGTCGCAGGGCCTCTCAAACTAGTAAAAAAAACAAAAAAAAAACAACAACAACAAAAACCCAGCGGCTAATACACTGGAAAATATGGTTAGGGAGAGCCCTAGACCATTGATGTTGTTTTAAAAACACAAAAGTACTTTTTATCCAATTCATCATTAAAATAATCAAACGAATACTCAATTACAAAAAAATTCAACAGCTGCAGGCCTACTTAAAATGCAGCCAGCTACAACGTCTGGGGCCACAGCTCAATTCAGTTTTGTAATGACCTACTTTAGTTTTGTAATAAATTACAAAGAATAACAAATAATTGATAAGTAGACATTAAATATTTCATTGTCTAATTTTGCAGAACCTCTGGATAAACCAAGTTCTTAGTCTTTTCATCACTGCAGAGTATATGAAGATTTCTTGGATTTCCCACTTGCGAGCAGCCAACGTATAACTGGCCGTATCTGAACACGGGGCTCCTTAAACTTTAGCCTCATGACCTTGAGGCTCTGTTGAAATTGACCATGTTGATACATCGATTCCAACAGTGTGGTTAATTTTTTCCGTTTTTCCTTCATAGATGTATACATGTTCGGACTGATGTACTGCAGTTATAGCCTAAAAATAGTGCATCTCCAATTGTGTGCTTAAATTTTTTTCTACCCAGATTGAGCAGTTCTCAATTGATAAGTGCTCCAACCGACCAACCAACACTTTGCTTTTATATGTACACATCAAAGTACTTTGTCTCATACGTTGATCAAAAGTGTGATTAAAGATCTGGTTGGGCCACAGAAGATTTTCCTGACAGTGGGCCCTGGCGTCGTTAAGTTTGGGAACAGCTGCCTGAGTAAAATGCACGAGGAGATACACCTGTAATAGGGATGGAAATCAGGAGCCAGTTCCAGTTGGAAACCTGTTCCAATCAACAATATCCTCTGAACATGTAGCCTAAGCGGGTTTTTGAAATCAGATCTGACCCCGGGTCTGTTCATTAATCAATCAATCTTTTTTTTTTTTATATAGCGCCAAATCACAACAAACAGTTGCCCCAAGGCGCTTATATTGTAAGGCAAGGCCATACAATAATTATGTAAAACCCCAATGGTCAAAACGACCCCTGTGAGCAAGCACTTGGCTACAGTGGGAAGGAAAAACTCCCTTTTAACAGGAAGAAACCTCCAGCAGAACCAGGCTCAGGGAGGGGCAGTCTTCTGCTGGGACTGGTTGGGGCTGAGGGAGAGAACCAGGAAAAAGACATGCTGTGGAGGGGAGCAGAGATCGATCACTAATGATTAAATGCAGAGTGGTGCATACAGAGCAAAAAGAGAAAGAAACAGTGCATCATGGGAACCCCCCAGCAGTCTACGTCTATAGCAGCATAACTAAGGGATGGTTCAGGGTCACCCGATCCAGCCCTAACTATAAGCTTGAGCAAAAAGGAAAGTTTTAAGCCTAATCTTAAAAGTAGAGGGTGTCTGTCTCCCTGATCTGAATTGGGAGCTGGTTCCACAGGAGAACCATCTCAAATTAATTTGATTTTAGACAGCATCAGCAGTCTGCCAGAAACCAACACAACCCTGAATGCAAGATGATGAAAAATTTCACTGAACATCTGCTCAGTTTGCTCCTCATCTTGATTAAAAACATCTGCTTTTTTATGCTCCAAAAAGAATGTACTTTATTATAAGAGAAAACATTCATTTTACCCACATGTATCCACACACAGTGAAACAGACCAACAGTGTCCTTACCTTGTCTGATTTTCTTGGTGATTGTGACTTGGCATTTGATACATTTCTTCATTCGATGTGCACACTCTGTTTAAAAACAAACAAAAAAGTCAATACAAACTGTGCACAACTTATTATTACTTATTTGAATACTGCTGTTCAAGTATCATGATGACTAAGCATGTGTGTGCGGTGGTGGAGTGCTGAGGCAGGAGCATTTTATTTGGTGTAAAAAGTGGCAAAAGCATGACACACATTCTAGCACCATCGTCATCGTCAACGTAACCGTCACACTTATCTGTACAGATGTTATTTTTAGTATAGATTCTGTACAGCCTGGCTAGTATTCTGGAGATTAAGATAGTTTGTGCCCGTGCACAGAGAGATGGAGGGTACATCAGCAGAAGGATAATGATGAGTCACGAGGCAGGTGGAGTAGATGAAGGCCAAAGAGGATGTTTACGGATGCAGGGAGGAGGACATGCAGGTAGTTGTGACAGAAGAAGATGCAGGGCCAGGGTGAGATGGAGACAAATGATCTTCTGTTGCAGCCAAAAGAAGGTGATGTTGCTTCTGCAATTAAGGTGGATATGCTTGTCCAATGAGCTTGCCCATTTAGAAGTAGTATGTGTGCATCAGGGATGTAAAAATTAAAGCTGCCAAACTATATAGCTCTTTTGGTCCAATTCAGTGTCTTTTTTTTTATAAAGTTTTTGTAAAACATGTGCTGCACTGTTAGTGATCCAAACACTGCTTACGACTGTGGTTGGAGTGATTCTTTAGTATTCCTAAATATTCCTTAAGATGTTTGGTCATTTTAAGCTAGTTATTAGCAGTTACTCAACCATATTCTGTTACCTTTTTTTATTTAGTGTGTGCGCGCACACACTTGTGTGTTTTGTCAATTTTGGTAGATTATTTTACCTCATGTGAGCCTAGACTTTGACACTAGCCAAGTCTTTGACGAGGATTAGGATGTATTTGGGTATGTTTTGTTAAAGATGTTGTTGTTTGCCAAGTCTTATAATGTGCCTGATTTCTCTCATAATAAACCTGGGCCTAAACATTCACCAACTACTCCAGGTTTATTGTGGTTACTGACTGTTTCTGAATTTTTTATCCATTTCTGACAACGTTGTCATTTGCATGTATGCGGTCAGATTTTTAATTTTCTCTGACTGAGAAGTTGCCCAAACAACGATGTTTTCATAAGTTATTTTTGTAATATCGCCCCCCCCCCCTTTTTTTAAATGATCATTTAGATTGTATGAATGGAAGCTAAATCTTTGTACCAGTACTCATCCCTTTTTAGGCGTTTGAAGCTAGGCTAAAGCTATCCTCATGCTCTCAGAAAATTCCTCTAGATGTGTGAATCCTATAGAAATGCAGTCTATTTATTTATCATGTCAAATCTTAGCAGGGTTAGGCATTTATGCTGGGGATCTTTTAGTGATTTCTCTTGATTCCTGTTTTTAGTGTTTAGTAAGCTTGTGAGTGAGTACCTGTTTGTTTCTGTGTCACACTTTTGTTTTGCATATGTTCATTGTCAATGTTTTTATGGTCAATGTTTTGTCTGACTGACATGGACCACCTTTGTTTTGTTTTGCTGCAAGACAAATCTACCTACAGGTACAAATAAATTCACCCGAACCTGATGTCCTTTGGAGCAAAAATCTTAGTGTAAAAATAGTTTGCATATTTGATTAAGTCGTTGCCCATAATTGTTCATTCTCCCCTGCCTGACGTATTTTTCATAAACAGCTTTTTTCAAGTATTTAAATAGTTTCCATTTTTCATTTTGCAAATCTTTCCATTCTCATGAGATTTTATGTTGTGTGTGTGGTTTTCTTGGTGGTTGTTTTTTGCATGTCACTGCTGTAAAAGCCATCACCTTTTACTATGTGTTTATATGTAGTTTTGGTGTCCTGCATAGACTCAGTCAAATCACTTCCTATGAATGTAGGCTTTTGCAAAATAACATAATTACAGGGTAAAGAAGTATCAGTTGGCATACAGATCATTAAAGGTCCAGGGCATTAGTGCATCACCTTGGTTTGCCAGTGAAGTAACTAGCTGCTATTACTGGGAGCTACTTTTCTACTTACAAATGTATGTCAAATTTTAAGCGACAGAGGCAGAATAGTGAGCTGCCATTGATTTTCAATCAGAGTGGCCATTTTACAGTGACAATAATAATAACCTTTATTTAACCAGGTAGAATTTCACTGAGATCGAAACCTCTTTTACAAGGATGACCTGGCCAGGAAAGGCAGCAGCACACGTCATAGTGGACAGGCTAACATCAACATGAGAACATTGGTAATAAATAAAATACAATCTACTTGGTCATAAAACATTGCACATGAAGTAAAGTCTCAAACAGATCTGGATTATAAACATAGGCATTGAGTAAAAGATAAGCAACAAGAGATAAGTGCTCACTATGTTGTCAGACAGGCAGGGTCAAAATAGACGAGAAGTATATTTTATGCAAATGCTGAGCCATGGGACATAGTGACTGCCCATCTAAGTGAAAGAAGCGCGATGTACATTGGTTGCTCGCTTAAACAAAATAATCCAAGATGGCAAAATATGCTCTGAAAAGCAGAATTTCTCTATGAACATATGTTTGGTATTTTTTCTCTTATATTTTGTAAAGGTTAGTGTGAAATAAACATTTCTAAATCTAAAAATGTTGTTTGTGTAACCAGACATTACCACTAAAGTGATTTGCAAGACATCTTATGGCAAAGTTATCATGCTAACTAGTGATACAGGAATGTTACTGTTTAAGACATTTCACTAAACAAATCAGTCTGGTCCCATTAAGCAGTCAGGCATGAAGTATAAACTCATAGTGACAGTGTTGTTTTTCCTGTCCTTTGTGATCTATTTAAACATTGTGCACAGTAATGCCAAGTAACCACGAGCTGGCCACTCCCAGCAAACACTCATCAAGCGACAAATGCCAACTGATTGTGGCACCCATTTGTAGCTAATCTGACGGTAGTTTAACAGTGATTGAAGTCCCAAACTACCGTTTCACCCCCACACTGCCAGGGTCCCCTCCTATCCATAAGGTAAGCCGAAAGAGAGGTTTTAGAAGAGTTTTAAAAACTGCAAAATCTTGGCATATCTACACTTAACAATATGTAATGCTGGCAATACTGCCTATTTTTACTTAGTTCTGAAGATAAATATTCTAATTATGTCCTTTTAACTGCAACTGTAACAAAATACAATTTTTTTAAATAATCTGTGTACCTCAAGTGTGAAATACAATTTGATGTATAACTTTTCTTTTCAAGTCTCCTGGTACCAGGAAGACTTTAACATATAGATGGAAAGTAGAATCCATGTAAAACTGCTGATGCTGGAAGATTTATACATAAACTGACAAATTCTGTTGAAGAGCACTAGGCTACAAGTTGTTTTTACAATTATACACATTGGAAGGAGGTCTGAAAGTTCATGTTCAACAATTGTAAATATATTTGTAATTATTTGCTGAACACTAACAGTTGTTTTAAAAGTACCTCAAAAATTGACATACTAGTTTAGGTTTTCTGTAGACGACGACTGCTATCATTTATCATTGACACCACTGTGGCCCTTTCTGCCACTGGATCCATCAGCAGTTTATGCTACAGAGCCCACTAATATCACTACCTACCTTCACAGGCCACACTGTGCTGACAGGGGCAGAAGAGAACAAGCAGAGCCAATTCAGAGCAGATGAGGCATTCACTGGGACCTCCTGGTGGTGTGGGAAGCACCAGGTTAGTCATGGTGTTGGGTGTAGTATGGATGCGTCGCATACTGGCACTACTGAGGCCCTGCCCACATGTGACTGCGTGCAGACGCTGCAACCTATGGGAAAACACATAAGAAATTACAGCTGTAACTTGATACAAATCCTATCATCCTGCAGCTAATGAACAGATGTGCTCAGTGAATGATAACACCCTTAATATGCTGATGTGATATTCAACAATACAGCATTGTGATAAAGTGAAGAATACCCACACTGGGAATGTAAGACACCACATTTGCTACCTGTGCTTCTCAGAGAAGCTCTTGATGAGCTGCAGCATGGTGCCATCAGCCACCAGGTCCAGCGGGCTTTTGCCCTTGTGGTTGGCGTAATTGATGTCAGCACCTTCCTGTGCCAGAAAACAAGCAATGGCTGCACCAACACTCAACTCAGTATTCCCCAGGAGACCTGAGCCACTCAACTGTGAAAACAAAGATGATGGAAAGACAAATTTAGAAGGTGCACTTGGAGAGCACATACTGTGCATTCGGAAACTATTCACAGCACTTCACTTTTTCCATATTTTAATATGTTACAGCCTTATTCCAAAATCCCTCAAAATTCTACTCACAACACCCCATAATGACAACATGAAAAAAGTTTTTTTTTTTAATTAGCAAATTTGTTAAAAATAAAAACTAAGAAATCACTTGTACGTAAGTATTCACACCCTTTGGTCAATACTTTGTTGGTGCAACTTTGGCAGCAATTTCAGCTTCAAGTCTTCTGGAATTATGCCACAAGCTTGGCGCACTTATGTTTGGGCAGTTTTGCCATTCATCCTTGCAGGACCTCTCAAGCTCCATCAGGTTGGATGGGGAGCGTCGGTGCACAGCCATTTTCAGTTCTCTCCAGAGATGTTCAATCAGATTCAGGTCTGGGCTCTGGCTGGGCCACTCAAGGACATTCACAGAGTTGTCCTGAAGCCACTCCTATGATATCTTGGCTGTGTGCTTAGGGTCACTGTCCTGCTAAAGATGAACCGTCACCCCAGTCTGAGGTCAAAAGCGCTCTGGAGCAGGTTTTCATCCAAGATGTCTCTGTACATTGCTGCATTCATCTTTCCCTCAATCCCGAAGTGTTCTAATTCCTGCCACTGAAAATCATCCCCGCAGCATGATGCTGCCTCACCATGCTTCAATGTAGGGATGGTGCCGAGTTTTCTCCAAAAATGATCAATCAATCAATCAACTTTTTTCTTGTATAGCGCCAAATCACAACAAACAGTTGCCCCAAGGCGCTCCACATTGCAAGGCAAGGCCATACAATAATTATGAAACACAGTCTACGTCTAAAGCAACATAACCAAGGGATGGTCCAGGGTCACCCGATCCAGCCCTAACTATAAGCCTTAGCGAAAAGGAAAGTTTTAAGCCTAATCTTAAAAGTAGAGAGGGTATCTGTCTCCCTGATCTGAATTGGGAGCTGGTTCCACAGGAGAGGAGCCTGAAAGCTGAAGGCTCTGCCTCCCATTCTACTCTTACAAACCCTAGGAACTACAAGTAAGCCCGCAGTCTGAGAGCGAAGCGCTCTAATGGGGTAATTAGTACTACGAGGTCCCTAAGATAAGATGGGACCTGATTATTCAAAACCTTATAAGTAAGAAGAAGAATTTTAAATTCTATTCTAGCATTAACAGGAAGCCAATGAAGGGAGGCCAACACGGGTGAGATATGCTCTCTCCTGCTAGTCCCCGTCAGTACTCTAGCTGCAGCATTCTGAACCAACTGAAGGCTTTTTAGGGAACTTTTAGGACAACCTGATAATAATGAATTACAATAGTCCAGCCTAGAGGAAATAAATGCATGAATTAGTTTTTCAGCATCACTCTGAGACAAGACCTTTCTGATTTTAGAGATATTGCGTAAATGCAAAAAGGCAGTCCTACATATTTGTTTAATATGCGCTTTGAATGACATATCCTGATCAAAAATAACTCCAAGATTTCTCACAGTATTACTAGAGATCAGGGAAATGCCATCCAGAGTAACGATCTGGTTAGACACCATGCTTCTAAGATTTGTGGGGCCAAGTACAATAACTTCAGTTTTATCTGAGTTTAAAAGCAGGAAATTAGAGGTCATCCATGTCTTTATGTCTGTAAGACAATCCTGCAGTTTAGCTAATTGGTGCGTATCCTCTGGCTTCATGGATAGATAAAGCTGGGTATCATCTGCGTAACAATGAAAATTTAAGCAATACCGTCTAATAATACTGCCCAAGGGAAGCATGTATAAAGTGAATAAAATTGGTCCTAGCACAGAACCTTGTGGAACTCCATAATTAACTTTAGTCTGTGAAGAAGATTCCCCATTTACATGAACAAACTGTAATCTATTAGACAAATATGATTCAAACCACCGCAGCGCAATGCCTTTAATACCTATGACATGCTCTAATCTCTGTAATAAAATTTTATGGTCAACAGTATCAAAAGCAGCACTGAGGTCCAACAGAACAAGCACAGAGATAAGTCCACTGTCCGAAGCCATAAGAAGATCATTTGTAACCTTCACTAATGCTGTTTCTGTACTATGATGAATTCTAAAACCTGACTGAAACTCTTCAAATAGACCATTCCTCTGCAGGTGATCAGTTAGCTGTTTTACAACTACCCTCTCAAGAATCTTTGAGAGAAAAGGAAGGTTGGAGATTGGCCTATTTAGCTAAGATAGCTGGGTCAAGTGATGGCTTTTTAAGTATGGTTTAATTACTGCCACCTTAAAGGCCTGTGGTACATAACCAACTAACAAAGATAGATTGATCATATTTAAGATTGAAGCATTAAATAATGGGGAGGATGGGTCCTGTTATTCGGACGGATGACCGCTGGCTTTTCAAGCAGACTTTCTCCTCCCAGATGAGCGAAGGAAAATGGAAGGGCAGAAGAAACACTACACGGACCTCCTGAAGCACAAACTCAAGAGCTGCTCCATCAACTGGAGGACCTGAGAAGAACAAGCAAGGGACTGAGCCAGATGGCAAGCAATATCCACACAGGAGTGTAAGTCTTCAAAAAAATGTGGGCAAACAACAAAAAGGAGAAGAGAATAAAGAGGAAGGAGAGAGAGCAATATCCTGACCGATAGATCCTTGTCATTTGCCTGGTGGTTTGTATGCCATGTGATATTGATCATTTGTCCCATTTGAATTTTTTTTTCCATTTACTATGCAATTTTGGTTCCATACGTTTTGCGTCATTGCACGCCATGACCACCTTAATGTAAAAACACGACGTACTGCATTTGCATGCATGAAGCAATCAAACACTGATGTACTGTACTAGTGTAAGTACGCGCTCACACTAGCACTCTCACTTTGACATGGCGACAACACTTAGTTTAAAAACAAACTGTGTGAGATTTGTTTTGGTGGCAGATGATGATTTGAACGAGTTTGACTGTTTTTGCACATTGACTGAGAACAATTTTGGATTGGATTGGACTGCTATTTAAAGTTCATGTTGGACTATTTGGAACCTCTTGACCTCAAAGGACCAGTGACGCACACCAAAATGTAAGTCCCTTTTCTCTTGTTTATAAATTAATAAAATATCAAATGACAAGGATCTATTTTAGGTGTTAGATAAAACAAATAATGAATGTTTTTTTCATTTGTGTAATGGAAAGAATGTGAACGTTGTCAGTTGTTTATAACCTAGAACCACAGCGTTGATGTTCAAGACATTTCCTATCAGATTTATTTAAAAAGAACACAGTAAGTCAAATGCAGAGAAACATAATCAGAGATGTTATCTTTGAATAGGAGGTGTAATATAATTTTTTTCCACTTTGTTGTCCACAACATTGAGTATGTTTAGGTTCTTACAACCCCTGGCAAAATTATGGAATCACCGGCCTCGGAGGATGTTCATTCAGTTGTTAATTTTGTAGAAAAAAAGCAGATCACAGACATGACACAAAACTAAAGTCAATTCAAATGGCAACTTTCTGGCTTTAAGAAACACTATAAGAAATCAAGAAAAAAAGATTGTGGCAGTCAGTAACGGTTACTTTTTAGACCAAGCAGAGGAAAAAAATATGGAATCACTCAATTCTGAGGAAAGAATTATGGAATCACCCTGTAAATTTTCATCCCCAAAACTAACACCTGCATCATATCAAATCTGCTCGTTAGTCTGCATCTAAAAAGGAGTGAACACACCTTGGAGAGCTGTTGCACCAAGTGGACTGACATGAATCATGGCTCCAACATGAGAGATGTCAATTGAAACAAAGGAGAGGATTATCAAACTCTTAAAAGAGAGTAAATCATCATGCAATGTTGCAAAAGATGTTGGTTGTTCACAGTCAGCTGTGTCTAAACTCTGGACCAAATACAAACAACATGGGAAGGTTGTTAAAGGCAAACATACTGGTAGACCAAGGAAGACATCAAAGCATCAAGACAGAAAATTTAAAGCAATATGTCTCAAAAATCGAACAAAACAAATGAGGAACGAATGGAAGGAAACTGGAGTCAACGTCTGTGACCAAACTGTAAGAAACCGCCTAAAGGAAATGGGATTTACATACAGAAAAGCTAAAGGAAAGGCATCATTAACACCTAAACAGAAAAAAACAAGGTTACAATGGGCTAAGGAAAAGCAATGTGGACTGTGGATGACTGGATGAAAGTCATATTCAGTGATGAATCTCAATCTGCATTGGGCAAGGTGATGATGCTGGAACTTTTGTTTGGGTCGTTCCAATGAGATTTATAAAGATGACTGCCTGAAGAGAACATGTAAATTTCCACAGTCATTGATATGGGGCTGCATGTCAGGTAAAGGCACTGGGGAGATGGCTGTCATTACATCATCAATAAATGCACAAGTTTATGTTGATATTTTGGACAATTGAAAGGATGTTTGGGGATGATGAAATCATTTTTCAAGATGATAATGCATCTTGCCATAGAGCAAAAACTGCAAAAACATTCCTTGCAAAAAGACACATAGGGTCAATGTCATGGCACAGGGTCAA
This sequence comes from Thalassophryne amazonica, assembly GCF_902500255.1. Lineage (NCBI taxonomy): Eukaryota > Metazoa > Chordata > Actinopteri > Batrachoidiformes > Batrachoididae > Thalassophryne > Thalassophryne amazonica. The sequence continues at coordinate 32,005,106 of NC_047108.1, read as the reverse complement.
TGTCAATGAGCAGATCTGATTTGATGCAGGTGTTAATTTGGGGGATGAAAATTTACAGGGTGATTCCATAATTTTTTCCTCAGAATTGAGTGATTCCATATTTTTTCCTCTGCTTGGTCTAAAAAAGTAACCGTTACTGACTGCCACAATCTTTTTTTCTTGATTTCTTATAGTGTTTCTTAAAGCCAGAAAGTTGCCATTTGAAATGACTTTAGTTTTGTGTCATGTCTGTGATCTGCTTTTTTTCTACAAAATTAAACAACTGAATGAACATCCTCTGAGGCCGGTGATTCCATAATTTTTGCCAGGGGTTGTAGATGAGTGTAATGATGTGTTTCTGCAGTGTAGGCTAGCTATGCATGCAGGTTTCTTTTACGGTTTTGGTTGTTCATCAACCCAGATTCCTTGCAGGGAGTTTTGTTATTGTGGTTGTTCCCGCCATCCACAGGACTCATCCTGTCCTCAGAGAAGACGACATCACTGCTAAAACACTGAGTCATATGCCAAAGCCATGTGAGCTGTAAGACAATTAGGATTGAAAAGTGGCACACAACAGTGATTAACTGGAGACAGACACAAAGCCGGTCTAAACCGCTCAGAGAAAAACACAACCTGCTTGTCTGCTGTTTACCTCCACAACATATAGTCCATCAACAATCTTAAAAAAAAGTTCTTATTAATGTGTCCCCACCCCACAAAATCAATGAATTAAAAAGAAAGGAATTGGTCAAAGTCGGGCTGAAGTGTTATGATTTGGATTGTTTGTGGAATTACAAAAAACTAATTAACATAATTTTATGATGAAATTTAATGTATTTATACAGCACCAAATCACAACACAAGGCCATTCACATGAATAAAGTCTAACCTCAGGAAAAAGTCTCTCAGATGTTTTTTCATTACAGGAAGAAACATCAAGCAGACCAGACTCAGCGGGGTGATCATCTGCTTTGGCCATACCACCAATAACAAAAATAACAAATAAAACAGCACGACAAATAAATGTCAACCATGTGGACAGAAATCTTGCAGCTAAGCAACCACACATGGTTAAAAAACATCCAAATGATGCAGAGTCTCAGAAAATAGACTAATTGGAGAGTTGGTGATCAAAGCCAGTTCAGTCATAGAAGGAACATTCTTCAGAATTCATTCACAAGTAGATTCCAATAGTCCGCAGCACACACCATATTTCCACAGTTTCCTCATAGTTGTCACATGTTCCAGTCCTTGAAGGATCTCAGAGGAACAGATGGATGGACATAAGGATCTCTGACGGTCCCAACTGTCAGTTGCACCCAGGACCTTCTCAGTGATGGTCTGCTTCTTCATCAGCAAATTGACTTTGGACAGAGAACAAAGCAGGAATGAACAATTCATAGTACAACCCCAATTCCAATGAAAGTTGGGATGTTGTATGAAATGTAAATAAAACCAGAATACAATGGATTTGCAAATCCTCGTCAACTTATATTCAATTTAATACACCACAAAGACAAGATATTTAATGTTCAAAACTGGATAGACTTTTTTTGCTTGTTTTTGTGTAAATATTTGCTCATTTTGAAATGGATGCCTGCAACACATTTCAAAAAAGCTGGGACAGGGGCAACAAAAGACTGGGAAAGTTGATGAATGCTCAAAGAACACCTGTTTGGAACATTCCACGGGTGAACAGGTTAACTGGAAACAAGTGAGTGTAATGATTGGGTATAAAGGAGCATCCCCAAAAGGCTCAGCCATTCACAAGCTAAGATGGGGCGAGGATCACCACTTTGTTAACTGCGTGAAAAAATAATCCATCAGTTTAAGAACAATATTTATCAACATTTAATTGCAAGGAATTTGGGATTCCATCATCTACAGTCCTAATATAAGTAGAAGATTCAGAGAATCTGCAAAACTTTCTACACGTAAGTGACCAAAGCCAAAAACCCACATTGAATGCCCATGACCTTCGATCCCTCAGGCAGCACTGCATTAAAAAACCGCCATCATTGTCAAATCAAATCAAATCAATTTTATTTATATAGCGCCAATTCACAACAAACAGTTGCCCCAAGCCGCTTTATATTGTAAGGCAAAGCCATACAATAATTGACGGAAAAACCCCCAACGGTCAAAACGACCCCCTGTGAGCAAGCACTTGGCGACAGTGGGAAGGAAAAACTCCCTTTTAACAGAGAGAAACCTCCAGCAGAACCAGGCTCAGAGAGGGGCAGTCTTCTGCTGGGACTGGTTGGGGCTGAGGGAGAGAACCAGGAAAAAGACATGCTGTGGAGGGGAGCAGAGATCAATCACTAATGATTAAATGCAGAGTGGTGCATACAGAGCAAAAAGAGAAAGAAACACTCAGTGCATCATGGGAACCCCCCAGCAGTCTAAGTCTATAGCAGCATAACTAAGGATGGTTCAGGGTCACATGATCCAGCCCTAACTATAAGCTTTAGCAAAAAGGAAAGTTTTAAGCCTAATCTTAAAAGTAGAGAGGGTGTCTGTCTCCCTGATCCGATTGGGAGCTGGTTCCACAGGAGAGGAGCCTGAAGCTGAAGGCTCTGCCTCCCATTCTACTCTTACAAACCCTAGGAACTACAAGTAAGTCTGCAGTCTGAGAGCGAAGCACTCTATTGGGGTGATATGGTACTATGAGGTCCCTAAGGTAAGATGGGACCTGATTATTCAAAACCTTATAAGTAAGAAGAAGAATTTAAATTCTATTCTAGAATTAACAGGAAGCCAATGAAGAGAGGCCAATATGGGTGAAATATGCTCTCTCCTTCTAGTCCCTGTCAGTACTCTAGCTGCAGCATTTTGAATTAACTGAAGGCTTTTCAGGGAACTGTTAGGACAACCTGATAATAATGAATTACAATAGTCCAGCCTAGAGGAAATAAATGCATGAATTAGTTTTAATTATTGTGTAAAGGATCTACCCTGTGGGCTCAGGAACACTTCAGAAAACCATTGTCAGTTAACACAGTTCATCACTACATCGACAAGTGCAAGTTAAAACTCTACCATGCAAAACGAAAGCCATACATCAAGAACATCTAGAAACGCAGCAAAGTGGAAAAGTGTGCTATGGTCTGATGAGTCCACATTTCAAATTGTTTTTGGAAATCATGAACATTATGTCCTCCGGACAAAGAGGGAAAAGACCATCCAGATTGTTACCAGCGCAAAGTTCAAAAGCCAGCATCTGTGATGGTATGGGGGTGTGTTAGTGCCCATGGCATGGGCAACTTACACATCTGTGATGGCACCATCAATGCTGAAAGGTACATCCAGGTTTGGGAGCAACACATGCTGCCATCCAAGCAACTTCTTTTTCAGGTCATCCCTGCTTATTTCAGCAAGACAATGCCAAGCCACATTCTGCACGTTACAACAGCGTGGCTTCGTAGTAAAAGAGTGCGGGTGCTAGTCTCTCTCTGTCTCTCTCTCTCCACTTTTAACCATCACTGTTAACCTGTGTTAAAGCCTACAGAGCAGTTTAGTATGGAAGCCCGCTACTTAGGACATGGATGCGCACACAGACAGAGAGACATGTTGATTTCTGACAGTTGTTAAAGCATGGTACTTCAGTAAAAACTAATTAACAGACTTATGTGTGCAGGACAGCATGGGAATGAACGAAGCTCTTTAATCCACACATTTTGCCGTCCAACTTTATGTGATTTCCCGTCCCATGAATATTCCATTGGAATGGACATTGACGGAGTTCTCTCATCCTCTGCCGTGACCGTGAGAATAAGCAAAGTTATCGGCTTGCCAGTCAAGTTCTCAGGCTACATGTTAATGCTGTATTCAAGGGAAATTATTTATTTTTTCATGCTTTCTTAGGAAATGTGGTGTGATTACTGAATTTACAACAGTAATGCATTACATTACTGCATTACAGACAAATGTAAAGTGATGACAGTAACACGTTACTTTGTAACACATTACAAACAACACTGGATTACAAACAACACTGAATCCAGAAGTGAAGGCATTGCAATAATCAGTTTTACATGATTCATGCATGATTTCTGTATCCGCCACTGACAAAATAGGTCAAATTTCAGCAATATTATGCTGATGAAAAAAATCATTCTTTGTAATTAGCTTAATGAGTAGATCAACCAAAGAAACTATAGGACAAGCAGTTTTTCACTAACACAAGACAATCTTTAAAGTTCTGTTTTTGCCAGGACAAACAGTGAAAATCCCATAGCATCACAGTATCTGTGAAGAAGTGTTAGGTAAAGAGAGAATATCAGAGGGGCCTAACACAGAACCCTATGGCAACCCCATATTTACTGGAGCAAGTTTTAAATGTTCTTATGCAGGGAACATTTGGTATAGGTTAGGTAATATGATGTCAACCATGAGACAACCTGACCAATATTCCCAAATAATTTTCAAACCTTCCCAAAAATATACAGTGATCAACTGTATCAAATGCTTCACTGAGATCTAGCAGCAGTAGTAGCTAGGTAATAGTACCCTTGGGCATGAAGACAAGGCTATGGCATTTGACCCCAGTGACCTTGACCCAAATGACTCCCGTCTTTCTGACCTTACAGGACAATTCTAGAATCCACATGTAAGCCACATTTAGTCTAAATTAGGTGGAGAATCTAATTCCTTGATTTATTGACCAAAACTAATTATTTAAAGGTGATTTCAGGGTAAATCTTTATTAAGATATAATGTGGTCAAAATAAGCAGAAATACCTGGACAGAGTAGGACAACCAGCAAGCAGACATGACCCTAATGATTGATATTTTACAAATTCTGGAACTCATGTCCATACATGTGCCAGGCTGAATGTCAAAGCAACAAATTTTTACATTTGACCCCAATGACTGACCTTTAGCCAAATTCAGATTCACCTGAGCAATCCCAGAACCCTCATACCCATGTGTGTGCACCCACATAGGTTTGGTGGGCATTGATGGGGAAAGGGAAATCTAAATGTTGTCATTTGAACCAATGATGTTGGCCTTTGTCAAAACAAACCCTCTAAAGGCAATTCTGCAGTGTCACCAACATAACCAGGAACTAAAGCAATAAAATAAAGCTGACTGTTTTTCCAGGCCAAGTCACCATCTCGTCTAACTTTAATAGCAGTGCTTTTGTCTGCTGTTCAGTTGCTTTCTACAGTAGGGAAAGAAAGTACTTGATACACCTGCGGTTTTGCAAGTTCACCCACTTACAGGGTTATGGAGGAGGCTGACATTTTCAGCGTATGTGCAGTTCTACTGTGAGAGACAGAATCTTAAAAAAAAAAAAAAAAAATCAAAAATCCAGCAAATCACATTTTATGAGTTTTAAATAATTTATTTTAATTTCATTGCATGAAAAAGGTATTGATACATTAGAAATACAGAACTTAATACTTGGTACAAAAACCTTTGTTTGAAATTACAGAGACTATACATTTCCTGTAGGTCTTAACAAGGTTTGCACATACTGCAGCAGGGATTTTGGCCCACTCCTCCATACAGATCTTCTCCAGATCTTTCAGGTTTCTGGCCTGTCTCTGGCCAACACGGAGTTTCAGCTCTCTCCAGAGATTTTCTATTGGATTCAGGTCTGGAGACTGGCTAGACCACTTCAGGACCTTGATGTGCTTCTTACAGAGCCACTCCTGGTTATCTTGGCTGTGTGCTTCGGGTCATTGTCATGTTGGAACACCCAGCCACGACCCATCTTCAGTGCTCTGACTGAGGGAAGGAGGTTTTTGGCCAAGATCCCGCGATACATGGCCCGTTCATCCTCCCCTCAATGCGGTGCAGTCGTCCCGTCCCCTGTGCAGAAAAGCATCCCCAAAGCATAATGTTTCCACCTCCATGCTTCACAGTAGGGATGGTGTTATTGGGGCTGTACTCATCCTTCTTCTTCCTCCAAACACAGCAAGTGGCATTTTGACCAAAAAGTTCTATCTTGGTCTCATCTGACCACTTGACTTTCTCCCATGACTCTTCTGGGTCATCCAGATGGTCATTGGGCAAACTTCACACGGACTGGACATGTGCAGGGTTGAGCAGGGGTACTTTGCGTGCGGTGCAGGATTTTAATCCATGACAGTGTAGTGTGTTACTAATGGTCCTCCTTGTGACTGTGGTCCCAGCTCTCTTCAGGTCATTGACCAGGTCCTGGCGTGTAATTCTGGGCTGATTCCTCACCATCCACAAGATCATTGATACCCCATGTGGTGAGATCTTGCAGGGGGCCCCAGACCGAGGGAGATTGACTATTATCTTGAACTCTTTCCATTTTCTGACAATTCCACCAACAGTAGGAGACTTCTCACAGAGCTGTTTGGCTATTGTCTTGTACCCCGTTCCAGCATTGTGAAGGTCTGCAATTTTATCCCTGGTGCTCTTACACAACTCTTTGGTCTTAGCCATTGTGGAGAGTTGGGGTTTGTTTGTGTTGTGTGCATGTGTCTTTTATACTCCTAATGAGTTTGAACAGGTGCAGGTAATACAGATGAGAACAAGAGGGCTTCTTAAAGGAGAACTAAGAGGTCTGTGAATGCCAGAATTCTAATGTATCAAATACCTTTTTCATGCAATGAAATGCAAATAAATTTATAACTCATACAGTGTGATTTCCTGGATTTTTTTTTAGATTGTCTCTCACAGAACTGCACATACGCTGAAAATGTCAGCCTCCTCCATAACTTGTAAGTGGATGAACTTGCAAAATCGCAAGTGTATCAAGTACTTTCTTTCCCCACTGTATACTTTGACTTGTTTTCTGTAGCAGACACTGTGTGCGGTTAATTTAATTTATTCATATACATTCATTCCTGCATTATGACCTACAACATCAGAAGGGGTCAATTATCATCACTTTTACAGCCTTTAAGTCCAACTGAGAAAAGAGGAGGGTACCAGATGATTCGGTTGGAAATGTTGGGACTGGAATAGGTATCCTTAAATTTTGGAGCAGGACCAAGACATTAAGACATTATTTGCTTTGGCAGAGGACAAATCTCAGTTTTGTGTTGTTACAATTTCTAAGCAAGTTGGAGACATTCCTCCACCAAAACCACCATCAGGGATACTGGAACATTCAGAAAAAATGGTTTCTCCTTATGACAGTACTATGGGTGGTACAATACACTAGCTTCACGATATGATACATAACTACATCGCTGCTCACATTAATCGTAGAAAGTCATCTGTGGTGAACATTTAACTTAAAAAAAATATTCTGAAGTATGGATTGCAATCCTTGATGTTTTCTGTTTCCTATTTATGTCTGTCTGAACACAATCAAGTCTCGGCTGTCGTCTGCTGTGATTGTTTACTGTTTTTCTGTGACTGTTTTCTGTGCTTATGTTTTTTGTTTTTTTGTTTTTTTTGCTTCAGTGGTGCTGTGTTGTGTTCAACACAGCAGCAATGGAGGTTTTTTCTTTCCCAATACTTTCCTTGTGTGTGCATGTACCGGACTGGCTTATGTGTGTTGTTGTTAAGTGTGTCATGAAGCCGGTCAGGTTTGCTCAGCCGTGCTCGTGACTCAGGGCAGGGACATACATCTAGAGCTGGGTCCCCGGGCGCCATAAAGGCTACCTCTGCTCCTAAACTGGCAATTAGGATGGGTTAATGCAGTAAACACATTTCATTGTGCAGGGAACATGTTCCTACAACCCTGGCAAAAATTATGGAATCACCGGCCTTGGAGGATGTTCATTCAGTTGTTTAATTTTGTAGAAAAAAAGCAGATCACAGACATGACACAAAACTAAAGTCATTTCAAATGGCAACTTTCTGGCTTTAAGAAACACTATAAGAAATCAAGAAAAAAAAGATTGTGGCAGTCAGTAACGGTTACTTTTTTAGACCAAGCAGAGGAAAAAAAAAATATGGACTCACTCAATTCTGAGGAATAAATTATGGAATCACCCTGTAAATTTTCATCCCCAAAACTAACACCTGCATCAAATCACATCTGCTTGTTAGTCTGCATCTAAAAAGGAGTGATCACACCTTGGAGAGCGTTGCAACCAGTGGACTGACATGAATCATGGCTCCAACACGAGAGATGTTCAATTGAAACAAAGGAGAGGATTATCAACTCTTAAAAGAGGGTAAATCATCACGCAATGTTGCAAAAGATGTTGGTTGTTCACAGTCAGCTGTGTCTAAACTCTGGACCAAATACAAACAACATGGGAAGGTTGTTAAAGGCAAACATACTGGTAGACCAAGGAAGACATCAAAGCGTCAAGACAGAAAACTTAAAGCAATATGTCTCAAAAATCGAAAATGCACAACAAAACAAATGAGGAACGAATGGGAGGAGACTGGAGGAAAGGAAATGGGATTTACATACAGAAAAGCTAAACGAAAGCCATCATTAACACCTAAAGAGAAAAAAAACAAGGTTACAATGGGCTAAAGAAAAGCAATCGTGGACTGTGGATGAAAGTCATATTCAGTGATGAATCTCGAATCTGCATTGGGCAAGGTGATGATGCTGGAACTTTTGTTTGGTGCCGTTCCAATGAGATTTATAAAGATGACTGCCTGAAGACAACATGTAAATTTCCACAGTCATTGATGATATGGGGCTGCATGTCAGGTAAAGGCACTGGGGAGCTGGCTGTCATTACATCATCAATAAATGCACAAGTTTACGTTGATATTTTGGACACTTTTCTGATGTTTGAGGATGATGAAATCATTTTTCAAGAAGATAATGCATCTTGCCATAGAGCAAAAACTGTGAAAACATTCCTTGCAAAAAGACACATAGGGTCATTTCATGACATAGGGTCAGTGTCAACGAGCAGATGTGATTTCATGCAGGTGTTAGTTTTGGGGATGGAAATTTACAGGGTGATTCCATAATTTATTCCTCAGAATTGAGTGAGTCCATATTTTTTTCCTCTGCTTGGTCTAAAAAGTAACCGTTACTGACTGCCACAATCTTTTTTTCTTGATTTCTTATAGTGTTTCTTAAAGCCAGAAAGTTGCCATTTGAAATGACTTTAGTTTTGTGTCATGTCTGTGATCTGCTTTTTTTCTACAAAATTAAACAACAGAATGAACATCCTCCGAGGCCGGTGATTCCATAATTTTTGCCAGGGGTTGTATGTGCATATGACAATAAACTCCTTTGAATCCTTGAATCTGTTATGTGTCGGACGCGGTCGGAGCACCGACCCAGCGTTTTGACAGGACCCAGCATAAAATAAGCAGAGCACGGTTTTCAAAAAGATAACAGAATTTAATAATCATAGTGAGTTTAGTGATAAACAACCAAAAATCCACGGTCTGGTGAGGTGAAAACACGGCGCGCTCTCAGCAGCGTAAACGGTCCGGAGCCACAGCAGTTCGGACCCAGGGACCCCGCCGACACCCCCAGGTGGCCGCGACAAACCAAGTCTGTGAAGAAAGAAAACATGAGGTGAGTCCAACACTCTCCACCCAGAGAGACACAGCTCAAAAGGTGCACACAATCAGCAAACACTTCCTGGCTTAAATATATATATATATATATAATATATATATATATATATATATATATATATATATATCTCAGCTTCTCACCCTGCAGGCACGGAACAATTCAGTTCAAATCTCCACTGCAGCAGAAGCTGATTAGACAATTAGCATAACGTGACAGCTCAATAACACAAGGTGTGAGGGACACCAAATCCACTGTCATTACTTCATAAATGTCACCAAAACCAAATTACCTCAGGAAGTGTGCTGAAGAGCGTGAGACCTCACCCAATCCTCCTTCACAGACTGTGGCGTCAAACCTGGAGTGGTCTCTGCGTCCGTGATGGTGAGATTGTTCTCCTGACGTCGATCTCACACGTCTGCTCACAAGGTCGAGTCTCTGGCAATCACACACTGTGCATTCAAGGTTTAAGTGCAGCAATCTCTGATCAAGACAGAATACACCACAGCTGTGAGTCCTGATGACCTGCACGTGAAAACAAGCCTCAGGTGTTCAGGGTGAGGTCCTAATACTCAGCCACTCAGTCCTGAATGCATACCACCTGGTGGGAGAAACAGAAAACAAAACCAAGCCAGCCAAACACCCCAGCACATAACAGAATCCTTTGAATATGTTTATAAATCATTCATGATTCTTCCATGCAATACTTTTCATTATATCATATTTGTTTAAAAAATGTAATTTGATACAGGCCACACAATACAATTATCACACGATGCATTGTTCATCCCCTAGACAATCCTCCAATGGAACGTAATCCAGCGATAAAACCCAAATCCTGCGTGTAGAATTCTCAGCAACAATTAAAAGAAGAGTCATCAGGAGAGGACATATCCCCCGGTTCACACACATCAGGAACACAAAGTGTCAGGGGATCACCCAAGTACACCCTTATGCTAAATATGAATGAAAATCGCACTAACAAGCAAAAACAGACACGCTGATAGCTTTATCCCCCCGTATTTCATATTGGGGGGATAAATACTGACAGAAGTCAAATTTAACGAAGCAGATCTGTAATGGTCTCAGTACTGTAACTATTCCTTCCGTGACCCAATGACCTCTGCCTAGAAATCTGGTCAAAACTTTTTATAACATACTTGTAGTGCCAATAAGAATTGCACACATTCTGGGATTTCCCCAATTAAGATCAAACTTAAAAATTCAGGTTTCTTTACATGAAACAAAAAGTCCTTTCCTATGGCACAGAAAAATCCCCTGTGGAAAAGAAAAGAAAGAAACCAGACTGGAGTAGGAGGCGTGAGCCTAAACTTCACATGCTACTTTTAACGAAATCCTTCTCTGTTCTACACTACCACAAAGCTGTGACTGATGAAGTAACAGAAAGGTTGTTAAAAGGTGGCACAGTAGCTTTGTGGTTAGTACAGTTACCTCACAGCTAGAAGGTCCTGGGATTGCTTCCCACCTGGCCCTTTCTGTGTGGTGTTTGCATGTTCTCCCCGTGTCTTTTCTCAGGGCACTCAGATTTCGTCCCACAAACAAAATCATGCTTATTCGGGGTCTGGTCCTTTCTGTGCCCTCGACCAAGACGTCTCTTCACCTGGAGAGTTGGACCCTGGGTGCTGAACTGCAGCTGCCCACTTCTCCTAGTGGATGGACCGTGTGTAACTGTAATTGGGATGGGTTTTTGTTGTATGTATCCATCTATGTACTAAAGGTTCTTCTCGAGGAACAGATGCTCCAGTCACAGCCACTGAAGCCCGTAATGCCCTCAGTGTCATCATGGTGTTTTGGTGGCTTACCTCACTAGTGTCCTCTGAACGCTCAGTTTTTGGGGAAATGTTCTCGTATCATCCCATCTACCTGATATCCCATCACCAGCTGACTGAAATGGGTTTGTATGCTTGATGTATGCAACCTATTAGTTTCTCTTTATAGTTACTTTCAATTACATTGCAGGAATTTTGACTTTTCATAACAAAATAAAAAGTAAAAACTCAAGGTGTGTGTACTTCCTGTAGCTGCTGTGTCAGGTACACAAAGAGGGACCGTCACATGACTCTGGCTCTTAAGAGCACAAACATTTTTGGAGTTGTCAGGCTTTTTCAAACTTCTCACAGTATGTGAGATGATTTCTTTTCCAATAAAGGTTGACAGGCGGCAGCAGAATATCAGTCTGCTTGTACGTCAACTTATAAAATCACATAAAGTGTAGGAATTGATTAAAATCTGGTATGCACCAGATCAACCCAAAATGCAACTTTGTTTAGTGTGTGTCATTTAAGGTAGACATGCCACTTTCTGGAGCAGCGCCCACTTTCATTTTAGATAATGTTAATATAGCTGTTTGTTTGGGGGGGGGGGGGGGGGGCAATAAAGTGCTGAGAGGGCACCCAGAAACATCTCCTCTCATCCCAGCATTTTCATAAAAAGAAGTGCTCCTCAAAGGATTGGTTTATAAGAACAAGTTAATGGCCAACTTATAATGCACGACAAACAAACGTATTCACTGTCAGCAGGAACATAACATCTGTCACAGATTTTTTTTTTTTTTAAATAAACTCTCATGCAGTGGTGGGCACAGCTAACCAAAAATTTAGCTTTGATAACTGCTAATCCACTAACTAAAAGTTAACTTTTATAATGCTAAACCAATAAGCCGCAAAAAAAAAAAAAAAAAAATTAGCTGAAGTTACTGCTAACCGCTAACCTTTAGTACTGTCGGCTACTGATGAGCCAGTTTCGAGTTTAAGCACCGCCGAGGCTTCTGAGTAAAATAAAAACAAGCAACGAGCGAGAGCTTCTGTCTGATGTGTTCAGGACAGCTGTGAGCTAGAGGTGGGCGGATCGATCCTAATATCGATAATATCGATACCAGCGCTGGTATTGATATTGAACGATCCTTGTGTAAAAAGATTGATAACTTTTTTCTCTCCCGCACGCACTACCTGTTGTGCACGCAGATTCATCAAAGTCTACTCTCCATCTGTAAGAGCAGTGCTGCTCTGTGTCACACAACACAGAGCAGCGCACCCTTGTATTGTGGTTTGTCAGCCTCTACCTCAGGAGATTTGTTTTAAGTTGAGTGATATTTTTTTAAACAAAAATGTTGATTGTGATAATAAAGTATTTTGTTGTCACGTACAATGTTTGGCGAAATTCTATCCTGGGTCTTTTGGATCTAAGAAGCTTAAATATGAAAAAGTATCAGTATTGGTATTGATATCGGCGATACTGGGACTGTATTTACTTGGTATCGGATCAGTACCAAAATTCCCGGTATCGCCCACCTCTACTGTGAGCTCAATCCTTCAGCAGAAGAGTGGAGCAGGCCAGCTGCTGTTTTGCTCCATCTGACTGGCTCCCTGAAAACGTGATACGGTGACATCATAGCACCTTTCTGAAAAGTTCAGGAATTTTCAACTTAAAACACTGGCAGTTGGTGCACAGTATGGAAAAAAGCACGCTGGGCTTGACACTTTTTCTAGAGGCAGCCGCATACACTCCAGTTTCATTACAGTAAGTGAGGAGAAAAAACAAAAGGAAACACGCTGACACTGAAAAGAAAAAAAAAAACCCAGCTACAGTGGGGAAAATAAGTATTTGACCCCGTCAGTTTTGCAGGTTTTCCCACCTACAAAGAATGTCATTGTAATTTTTATCGTAGGTACACTTCAACTGTGAGAGACAGAATAAAAAAAAAAAAAAAAAAAATCCAGAAAATCACATTGTATGATATTAAATTAATTTGCATTTTATTGCATAAAATAACTATTTGACCCCCTACCAACCAGCAAGAATTCTGGCTCTCACAGACTTGTTAATTTTTCTTTAAGAAGCCCTCTGTCAGACTGTTGAACAGTTCAACATCCACCACCAAACTGTGAACATTGCACTACATGCACATTGTCACTTTCTTAATACTCTAACGCTGCTGCTGCTGCCAACCCTGTGCCTTGTATATATATTCTATGGCCACAGGGGTGCACATATTGTACATTGCAAAAGTTTATACAATAGGTTAGGTTAAAAAAAATTGTCCCAGTTAACTACACCAAGACCTGGAGAAACTGCATTTCGTTCTGCCTGTAAGGGTCGAGTGACAATAAAAGTGAGTCTGAGTCTTATTCTGCACTCTTTACCTGTATTAACTGCACCTGTTTGAACTTGTTACCTGTATAAAAGACACCTGTTACACAATCAATCACACTCCAACCTCTCCACTATAGCCAAGACCAAAGAGATGTCTAAGGACACCAGGGACAAAACTGTAGCCCTGCACAAGGCTGGGATGGACTACAGGACAACAGGCTAGCAGCTTGGTAGAAGACAACAACTGTTATGATTATTTATTAGAAAGTGGAAGAAACACAAGATGACTGTCAATCTCCCTCGGTCTGGGATTCCATGCAAGTTCTCACTTTGTGGGGTAAGGATGATTCTGAGAAAGCTCAGAACTACACAGGAGGACCTGGTCAATGACCTGAAGAGAGCTGGGACCACAGTCACAAAGATTACATTAATAACACATGATGCTGTCATGGTTTAAAATCCTGCAGTGCAGCATGGTCCCCCCTGCTCAAGCCAGCACATGTCCATGATGTTCACCAGTGACCATCTGGATGATCCAGAAGAGGCATGGGAGAAGATCATGTGGTCAGATGAGACCAAAATAGAGCTTTTTGGAATCAACTCCACTTACCATGTTTAGAGGATGAGAACAACCCCAAAAAATCATCCCAACTGTGAACCATGGGGGTGGAAACATACTCTGGGGGTGCTCTTCTGCAAAGGGGACAGGACGACTGCACCGCATTGAAGGGAGGATGGATGGGGTCATGTATTGTGAGATTTTGGCAAACAACCTCCTTCCCTCAGTAACAGCATTGAAGATGGGTCATGGCTGGGTCTTCCAGCATGACAATGACTCCAAACACACAGCCAGGGCAACTAAGGAGGGGCTCCGTAAGAAGCATTTCAAGGTCCTGGAGTGGTCTGGCCAGTCTCCAGACCTGAACTCAATAGAAAATCTTTGGAGGGAGCTGAAACTCCAAACCCGAAAGATTTGGAGAAGATCTGTATGGAGGAGTGGACCAAAATCCCTGCTGCAGTGTATGAAAACTTAGTCAAGAACTACAGGAACGTCTGACCTCTGTAATGGCAGACAAATGTTTCTGTACCAATTGTTAAGCTCTGTTTTTCTAGGGGGTCAAATACGTATTTCATGCAATAAATGCAAATTAATTATTTAAAAATCATACAATGTGATTTTCTGGATTTTTTTTTTAGATTCTGTCTCTCACAGTCAAAGTGTACCTACGATAAAAATTACAGACCTCTTCATTCTTTGTAGGTGGGAAAACCTGCAAAACTGACAGGGGGTCAAATACTTATTTTCTCCACTGTATATGGACATGGGGCCTTAAGCTAATGAGTGTTGGAGAATCGTAATGCCCATGAAGTCACCACATAGGGAACCAAAATATGGATCACACCGTCAGAGTAAGACCAGATTTAAATGATGGATAGAATGTGTGATTGGGGATGAAAACGTTTTTGTCAGTCGTGCAAATTACAAGTGTTCCAAAACCTTTTGAAAATTCTGAAACATTGGTCCTGAGTCCACATGAAAGAAACACTTTATATGCTGTACTGCCACCTGCTGAACACTGGCACCTACTAATCCAGGTCAAATATTCATTTAATATTTAAATGTTAAAGGGAGTGCACGTACAGGAGCATGAGCACTACAGTGTTTGTAATAATAGTTATATTGAGCGAACAGTGGGACAAACGGATCAAGTTCTTATAAAACAGCTCCAGATTTATTGCAAAATATTTTTGTACAGAATACAACTGATGGGGGAAAAACAGAGAAGGAATGGACAGTAAGGCCAACATCAGAACTCCAGGGGCTGAACTGTACAAACACCAACAGTAACATTTGTTTTATACACAGAATTATTCCCCGTCCCCCTCCTGTGGAGAGAAAAATTCAAACATCTTTCCCAAAAGTCAAAAATATTATTGCCTTTACCTGGAAAACCAACTCAGAACACCAAGATCACAATGTTCAAATTTCTGTAACACCTTGTCCAATGTACTTTGTGTCTCACAAAATATACAGAGCTGTAGAAAGCTTTTGGAGGTGACTGTAGTGTCACTGAGATCAGAGTCTGGGGTTTCTGACCACAGGAAACAGTTTGACTGCTGGACTAATGGAACCCTCACACCCGCCTGGTGGGGTTTTAGCATAAACGTGGACGTGCACATCTTCGTGCAATTTGGCACTAATGTAGTACTTTCTTAAAAGTAAAACTGTCTCAGCCTGTCCAGCTCCTTCAGCGTCTTCATTCGTTGAGACACCAAAGGTCAAACACGGGACAAGTCCCCCACCGACATTCATGTGTACAACTTTAACATTGGCTGTCCCCATAACCTGGGATAGAAAAAAGAAAAAAAAAAAAAAAAAAACATCAAAAAAAGAAATTCAAGTCTCTTTTTGTAAAAAATAAAATTTAAATAAAAATTGAAATACATAGAATTTTTTTTTAAATATATGCATAAGCCCTTCAAGAAAACACCAAAACATTAGAAAGGATGAAGTTGACCAATGGCTGGAATTAAGAGGAGAAAGGACGGGGGGTTTCTGAAATGACTCAACAGAACGAGCGATAAACAGCAACATTTTTGCCCTTCTGATTGGATATCTTACATCAGATAAATAACATAACACAAGCATCCTGTAAAGCAGCTGTTTGATAATGTCTGTTTTGCTGCTGAAACATTCACGTCACCGAAAAAAAAAAAAAAATGTCTGGCAAAGTGAACAGGGGACGGAACAGCTCTTACACCTGTCAGTGGGCGTACACCTGAACCGCGTGGCACGCTGCAGCTCTGCTTTTTTTGGGGGGGGGGGGCATGGGGGAATGGACAGTGACATAGAAAGGGATGCATTTTTTTCTATAACTGTTATGATCACAAGTGCTTTCAATGGTTTGACACCCTGAGTCGAGGACATGAGGCTTGGGGTGATTATCAGTAGAAACATTTTTGCCAAGCAAACACCAAATGAAAACATGACTAAATAATACCACCTTTCACACATAAATAACAATATTCTCGCTACATTACAAATCACATATGCAACCAGAAGGAAATAAAATCGCCCGTAGCGACAGTCACCAGCTTTACCGTATGCATACAGGCATGCATATATAGCGCCGACGTCCCCTTGCATACAGGCATACACAAACACTGATTATACAGAGCAACAGGGAATGAATGACAGCAAATGGAACTGACAGGACATGGGGACCGGGGGGGGGCAAAGAAGACTGTGTGCAGCCGTGTAAACAGGAGAGGCCAGACAGGCAGAGAGGATGATGGGTAACAGACATCCACTTAAAGCAGCAAAGATAAGACAGACTACGGGAAGTGGGAAGGGTGGGGAGCTGGGGAGGGGATGTTTAGTACGTTTATGCTATTTAGGCATTTCCTCCCAGAAAAGTGGCTCGATCACAGCACAGCGGGGCCTTTCCTGCCTCCTGCTCTGCTCACACAGGGAAACAAGTTGTCAAAATAAAGTGATGGACGTAACGCTGTTGAGCGGCTCGAGACAGAAACGGGTCGAAATGTAAAACAGCCACAGGAAGTGGACTGTGATGTAACACAGCGTCTCATCGTGAAGCAGCGGACATGGGGAACAAGCAGACTTATGACCGTGGCAAGCGCTTCTGTCACAGGTAACAGCTGCCGTTCCCTCCTCCAATCGCTGAGCCGCCCCCTCCCATCCTGTCTGGGAGATGACGAGGGGGGGGATTGGGGCTCAGACATACAGCTGGATCCGCTCGCGGATGGTCTGCCGGCAGATGGGGCACATCTTGAGTGCAGCGCTGCAGTTGATGCAGGAGGCGTGTCCGCACTGGAACACTAACTTGATGTAGTTGTCGATGCAGATGGGGCAGGTGATCCGCTCCTCCATCTGGCGGTAGCGCGACTGCAGCTGCTCCAGCAGGTTGTGCTGCTCAGAGTTCTCAGTGCCGGGGCTGCAGTCCACCTCCGTTTGGTCTGCAGAGGGTCAATCAACATGAATCACAGCATCAAAAGCCTGAATGTGCTGAAAGTGTGTCTGCCATGTTTCCTCCTTACTGAGCTTTGCCCCTCACATCAAAACTACTTTCATGTCCAGTCTGCAGTCTCACTGATGCAACAGTCATCATGTTCTAAATCCTCGTTGGAAATGTCCATACGATTAAAAATACAACACTGTGCTAACAATACGTGACTTCGTAAAATCTAAATGTACCACTTTGTGCCAAAGGTGAGAACATCCAAATCTCAGACCACGCTGTGTCTAAATGTAAATAAGGTGAATGGAATTTGGAAGTGAATTGAAAAAGTGAGGTCTGAAACCAGCAGAAATGCAGCAGTCCAAAAAAACACATCCGTTAACTATTATCTGCAGACATCACAGCGCAGTTTGGTAAATTAATCAAACAGGTCCCGTAGAAATTTTGTGCTAAAATCAAATTTTGTTATTGTTGTTGTTTTGGGTTCATTAGGGACCAGACTGTCCAAAAATTATTGGGTTTAAATTTCCTGGCCCCTCTTTCTCTTTCGTGGTGGGGGGTTACTTCTGTTTTGACCACCTCAAAACTGTAAATATAACTTTTTTCAATTAAAAAAAAAAAAAAAAAAACGTAAGCTCTTATGTATACTGAGCTGAATGTTTGTACTTTCAGAGGAAATTTTGAGACCCACAACCAGAAGGGCGTGGGGGGCCCTCCAGAACCAAAAATACATACACCTATTTCCATGTACTGACCAACTTTCATAAATTTTGAGTTGTTTTGTAGGTCTGGTCTGCTTGAGGTTTCCTCCTCAAATCATCACAGGGAGTTTTTCCTTACCACAGTCGCCTCTGTGCTGCTCTGGGGGGTTGGTAAGGTTAGACCTTACTTGTGTGAAGTGCCTTAAGGCAGCTTTGGTGTGATTTGGCGCAACATAAATGAAAAACCTGAAAATAGTTTTTTTTATGTGTAGTGAGTTGAACTATTTTAGAGCCAATTTCAGACCCTATCACTTTCTTCAGTGGGGGGGGGGTTCACTCCAATTACCCCTCCCCATCAAAAATGACAAACATCTTTCTCTGCCATTGTTGACCGATTTTACATTAGATTACAGCTGCTTTGTGAAGTTAAATGTACGTTAGACAGTTCAGTGTTAATCTATTCATCATCAGAGTCGGTGTCCACAGCGTCGTCCTTTACACTGTTTTCAGTCTCCACTATGGGATTTGCATAGAGGAGTACACAGCAGACCATTCTTTGAGCAGCTGCATTGTCCAGAGCAACCTGCTTTGTAGCCACACTTGTCAACTCAATTACTGCCTGCAGGCCAAAGAGACCAAACATCTTACTGGAACATACACTCTGTCCTCTAAGTTCCACCCATTCTCTTCAACTGGAGGAAGCTTGGAGCAATTTGTTTGGTATGATTGATCCAAGAGGTTATATATGAGAACTACAGTCCGCCATCGCACTGAGCCATGTCCTGGCATAAAGGCGTGGTTGCTATTTTAATTCCGGGCAAGTCAGGACGCAGCGCCCACAGAATTTCAATTAGTCTCGGCAAGAAACAGGTGGAATATGCTGGAAAGATGCACATGTTGGCAATCCCACAAATGGAGGAAGAAAGGAGGCAATATTTCCTTTCATAAGTAATTGGTTTTAGTTATTGTCACATTGTCCGTGACATTTGGTTGATAAACAGGTGTATGTTGCCTGCCATGCCTGTGTCGTCTGACGACACGGGCTAACTCTTCACTTATGTCTAGCTGATATTTTCTCATGCTAGACCGATGTCTAGTTAAAATACTTGTTAGTGATTAAAATTGTTCAACAAGACCGAAGTTTTTTTTTATTTGCACATTAAAATAACAAGCTGCTGCTCAGAGATTATAATGACCCGCGCTGTGCCGCTCAGTCACAGCCTCACACAGAGATGCGCACCCACACCACTGACTTCATGAATGATACTCAGTCAATAAAGTATATCTGTGTAAAATTATATATATATATATATATATATATATATATATATATATATATATACACACGAGGTCTATTAGAAAAGTATCCGACCTTTTTATTTTTTTCAAAAACCATATGGATTTGAATCACGTGTAATTGCATCAGCCAAGCTTGAACCTTCGTGCGCATGCGTGAGTTTTTTTCACGCCTGTCGGTTGCGTCATTCGCCTGTGAGCAGGCTTTGTGTGAGCAGTGGTCCACCCCTCTCGTCGGATTTTTATTGCGAATAAATGTCTGAACAATTTGGAGCTTTGCTGCTTAATTTTTTCCAGAAACTGTGAGAGACCTCCAGGTGGTAACCATTCGGAAAATTCAAATGGCTTTGAGGGACGATTTTATGGGGATTACACAGATTAAGGAGTGCTCCAGCCGGTTTAAAGACCGCCCACAGCTGCTGAGAGCGCGCCACGCTCCGAGCGCTGATCGACAGGCTGAAACCCCGCTGAAACAACCAGATCATTTCCAATATGAAGGCTTTGTTGATCCGGGACGTCGTCTGACTTACACAAAAATGGCAGGAGACGTGGACATCAGTACTTTTTCGGCACATTCCACTGTTACAGGAGTTTTTTTCATGGAAAGAAAAAAGGACGGATGCGGCACAAAACCACCTCCATGTTGGTCTCACAGGACGGCTTTGAGATGGCTTTCAGACGGCTGTCGGTGGGTTTTCAGTCGTGTCACTAACCGAGAAATTGTGGATGAGCCTGGACATGCCAGAACATGTCCTGTGAGGCTTCATCACGGCGTTGCTTTGCGCCATGCGGCACCACCGCGACGCTTTTCTAACAGACCTCGTATACAAGGTCTGTGAGAAAACTATCCCACAGACCTCTGTGAGAAAAGTATCCGACCTTTTTATTTTTTGGAAACCATTTGTAAGATTCAGACGGCTTTCGGTGGCTTTTCAGTCGAGTGAGTATCCGAGAAATTGTTTAACAGCTGGGCATGTTCCAACTTGTCCTGTGAGACTTCCAACACGGAGGTGTTGTTTGTCCCGCGCCATGAGCGGCTGTGTCGCGACGCACAAATCCGTCTGCACGTCTTTCATTACAAAATCTCCTTTAACAGTGGAATGTGCCGATAAAGTGCTGATCCCGACCTCTTCTGAAACTTCTCTGCTAGTCACACAATGTCCTGCATCAACAGAGCCTTAAATTTTGAAGTGATCTGCTTGTTCCAGCCTGTTGATGGCCGCTCGTGGCGCGGTGCGCCCTCCGCCGCCGTGGGCCGTTTTTAATCCAGTTTTATGGTCCTTAATCCGTGTGATACCGATAGAATCTTCACTGAAAGCCATCTGAATCTTCCAAATGGTTCCATCTGGCTGTCTGGCAGAGTTTCTGAAAAAATTTTCATGGAACAAAGCGGCAGTCACTCCGCCATTCCTAAACAATAAAAATCCGACGAGGGGGGTGGACCAGTCCTCACTCAAAGTTTGCTCACAGGCGAATGACGCAACCGACAGGCGTGAAAAAACTCACGCATGCGCACGAAGGTTCAAGCTTGTCTGATGCAAGCGCACATGATTCAAATCCATATAGTTTTTGAAAAAAATAAAAAGGTAGGATACTTTTCTAACAGACCTTGTATATATATATATATATATATATATATATATATATATATATATATATATATATATATATAAATGTATTAAATATAAAATATAATTGCATTCATATATATACGAAGTCTGTAGAAAAGTATCCGGCCTTTTTATTTTTTGCAAAAACCATATGGATTTGAATCAAGTGTGATTGCATCAGCCAAGCTTGAACATTCGTGCGCATGCGTGAGTTTTTTTCACGCCTGTTGGTTGCGTCATTCGCCTGTGAGCAAGCTTTGTGTGAGCAGTGGTCCACCCCCGCGCCACGGAGCCGCTCATGGTTGCGGGACAAAAGCACCTCCATGTTGGTCTCACAGGACTTGTGCGCATGTGTGAGTTTTTCCACGCCTGTCGGTGACGTTATTCGCCTGTGAGCATGCCTTGTGGAAGGAGTGCTCCCGCCCCGTCGTCGGATTTTCATTGTCTGGAAATGGCGGAATGATTTGGGGTTTTTTTCCATCAGAATTTTTTCAGAAGCTGTTAGAGACTGGCAGCTGGAAACTATTCGAAAAATTTATCTGGCTTTCGGTGAAAATTTTACGGGCTTCACAGAGAATAAGGTCTGGTAGTACAACTTTAAGGACGCTCAGCGCACCGCGCTCCGAGCTGTGACGACACGGCACAAGCCACCGGACCATTTCTGAGCTGATGGCTCTGTGGATACGAGACCGTCGTGTGCTCTTTCTCTGGTTATCACAAGAGCTGGACATCAGCCATTTTCCGGCAGATTTCACTTTTAACAAGAGATTTTGTCATGGAAAGCCGCGCAGAGGCTTCGCGCGTCACGACCGATTCGCTTTGGAAGCGAGACAAAGGAACACCTCCGTTTCGGCGTGTCAGAGGACAAGTCTATCTCGGCTTTCAATGCTTACCAGTCCAGTAAGTATCAATGAAATTGTGGGGAAATTTGTCTTCACCGACTGTACAATATATTGTACGTAACAAGACAGACAACACAGTAAACTCAATAACACATCACAGGACAGACAACAACAGTATCATAATTGCACAACACAAAATAGGCAGCACAAATATCTACAATAACACTGATAACAACAATAACAAATAACAATACAATAGCAGATAGACTGGTCAGTGGGGCTTGCTGTTAAGGGCAGCTATCAAGCTCCTCCCGAAGCAAGTTCTCCTAAACTTAATACTTCTGTATCTGCGCCCTGAAGGAAGTAAAGTGATGAACTGGTGAAGTGGGTGAATAGTGTCTCGTACTATAGAATTTGCTATATGAATAATAGATCTATTCAATTCTGTGAGGTTGGGTGTAGGGAGTCCAATGATTTTGGCAGCTGTGTTTGTGATGCGTGTGATTTTGGCCCGGTTTGTGACAGAAAGCATGGTAAAGAAACATGAGGAACAGTACAGAATAATGGGTCGAATGATACTTTGATAAAGTAACAACAGCAAGTGGGGTGCAACGTGTAGTCCTTTGAGTTTGCGGATGGCTGACAGTCTTGTTGGCTTCTTTTTTGAATGTCCTTGGTGTGCTGATCAAAGGTAAGTTTATTGTCCAGAGTTATTCCTAAGTATTTAAAAGTGACCACTGCCTCAACTGTTTGTGTGTTTATGATGGTGGGGAGCTGGGGTGAGGGGATTGGGGGGTCTGACCAGAAGTTCATTTGTTTAATTAACATTTATTTGAAGATGGTTGTCTGTGCACCATTTTGTAAAGTGAGTGATTGTATTATGGTAATCCAAGATAGATTGATTTTCAGAAAGGAGTGCGAGGATGGCTGTATCATCTGAATATTTGAGGTACAATATAGTTGGTGAGATGCTTAGGCAGTCATTAGTGTAGAGAATGTACAGGAATGGGCTCAACGTACATCCCTGTGGGACCCCGGTGTTAATGGTAAGTACAGGGGATGTGGTTGAGCACACCCTTACTGCCTGTAGTCTATCTGTGAGAAAGTTGTGGATGAGGTGAATCAGATGGGGAGGAATGTTGAGATGGTAAAGCTTCTGGATCAGCAAATGTTTCTGTAAGGAATTAAGGCGGAACTGAAATCTACTTAGAGTATCCTAGTGAAGTTGCCTGAGGAATCCAGATGCTGGAGGAGGAGGTGCAGCAGGCAGGCCACAGCATCCTCTGTACCTCTTTTTGCCTTATAAGCACATTGGAGGGGATCCAAGTGTGGGGTGACAAGTGGAAGAATGATGTTCAGCAGCAGTTTCTCCAGGCATTTCATGATTATGGATGTTAAGGCTATGGGGCGATAATGATTAAGTTCAGTAGGTCTAGGTTTTTTGGTACTGGAATTATAGTGACAGTCTTCCATAGTGTGGGTATTGTGACAGTCCGATAAGACAGAAAAGTGAGCGCAGGATTGGGGAGAGCTCCATGGCACAGGTCTTAAGCACCCTAGCTGGAATGCCATCAGGCCCCGGAGCCTTGCCAGGCTTGCAGCGACTCAGCTGGCATCGTACCTCCTCCTCTGTGAAGGGGGCTGGTTCTTCAGGGTCTGGTGGTGGGAGGGTTCTCAGCCAGGCCTGACACTCAGATGAGAAGTCCTGGTTGTCAAAACGGGTATAGAATATGTTCAGGTCTTTAGTAAGGGTTTCTGGGTCACTGACTGTACATATGAATTGGGCTCACATCCTGTCAAGGTTTTCACCTTATGAAAAGCTTGCTGGTGTTCATATTACTAAATTCTAATTCAAGCTTGTTTTTGTAGTCCAGTTTAGTTTTATAAACCTCATTCCTTATGCTCCTGTTTATTGCCTTGAGGCTGATCCAGTCCTTGTGCCTGAAGGATTTATGTTTTTCTTTCAGGCTCTGCTTAATTTGTGGGGTGATCCATGGTTTAGAATTACGATATATTTTTATTGTTTTAGTTGGAATAGTGGAACTTATGCAAAATTTGATGTAATCTTTAATGACAGAAACCCTGTCATTCAGATCTCCATCAAAAATGTCCCAGTCAGTGCAGGCCAGGGAGCCTTGTAGTTGAATAATGGCATCCTCCGACCATTGGGGTCGCTATGGCATTGTGGTTTGTGGCGTTTTAGCTCTTGTTTGTACAGTGGAAGTAAACACGTAACGTTATGGTCGGCAAGTCCGAGTGGTGGGTATGAACGGGCACGGAAAGCATCAATGATATATCCCGTAGCACAAGTCCAAAATTTATTATATTTAACTCATCTGCACACGACGCATGTCTCCCTTCCTCCATCCCTATCCCCCCCGTGTCTCTCCACTCCCCTCACCCTGGCTTCCTCCTTGCCACCTCAAAGGCAGCGCGGTTTTTACTGCTGCAGCCTTCAACCCCCAGGCTGGGCGGCATGGGCCCCTCCTGCTGCGGCCTTCACCCACTTTGCCTCAATTCGGAAGATGGACTACTTCAAGTTCAGTGCACATAAACAATGTCAAATGTATATGTGTTGTCTTTAATTTTGATGTGTACCATTATTACGGTAAACAAGTAATAATTGTGGATTAATTGCTGTATCTTGTCTGAGGTAATTGGAGTGTAAATGTAACTGCCCTTTTTTGGGATCAATAAAGTTGTCTGAAGTCTGAAAATGTTTCCCCTTCTTGTTGGAATATTTGCATATTGAAGTGATGGTAACACACAGTACAGTCTACAGCTGTTAAAGTCCCCCAGGATGAACAGAGGAGCATCGAGATACTTGGCTAATATGGCGTTAGCATCCTCGGCTATTAGCTCCGCTGCCATGTTGATGTTAGCATTGGGGGCTACGTAGGCGCAGCTGACAACAACAGTGGGAAACTCCCGGGGGAGATAAAAGGGATGGAGGGACAGGGTCAGCAGCTCCAGGTTAGGTGTATACAGTTTACGGTGCACTTTGATGTTATTCCACCACCTGTTACTGATGTAAAAGCAGACCCCACCACCTCGCGTTTTCCCCGAGTGCTATCGGACCTGATGATGGTAAAATTGTCCAGGCTGACTTCGGAGTCAGGAACTGACTCCTCTAGCCAAGTCTCACAGAGAGCAATGATACAGATGTCCCTGAAGGCCCTTTCAAATAGGCACCTTGCCTGTAGTAGATCCATCTTGTTACGAAGTGACCGAACATTGGACACGATGATGGTGGGGAGGGGGCTTTGTAGGGACGTCTTCTCACCCAGCATCGGATACCTCCACGTCTCCCCCTTTTCCTTGGTTTAAGCTCCGGCAGTAGAATCACAGCAGGCTTGATGTTGCTCCACAGCGCGGCCCGGTGTAGCAGGAGTTCATCTTGGCTGTAGGTGAGTAGCCTATTGCCGGTGTCGGGCTGAAGTGCGAAGCTATCACAAATTAGCCATAGGATTACGAGGAAAACGGTGATCACCTTATAGCTTGTTGTCATGACTGATCAGTCTGATTTAGCCCACATATAGTGCACATTAAACATTTAGACTTAATACAAACACATTAAACACAAAGAAACACGAAGTACAGCCAAAGAAACATGGGAGTACAGTCAGTGCTGTCGCAGCAGAGCATGCGCCATCCATGCTGTATGATGCTATAATGCAGAGGAAGCCTCTTCTGCGTACACGCCACAAACAGTTGCTTGAGGTATGCTAAAGCACATTTGGACAAGCCAGCTTCATTTTGGAATAAGGTGCTGTAGACTGATGAAACTAAAAATGAGTTATTTGGACATAACAAGGGGTGATATGCATGGCTGAAAAAAACAAAAAACACAGAATTCCAAGAAAAACACTTGCTACCTACAGTAAAATTTGGCTGTGTGGCCAGTGCAGGTACTGGGAATCTTGTTAAAGTTGAGGGTCACATGGATTCCAGTCAATATCAGCGGATTCTTGAGAACAATGTTCATAAATCAGTGACAAAGTCACGCCAGGGCTGGATCTTTCAACAAGACGACGACCCTAAACACTGCTCAAAATCTACTAAGGCATTTACGCAAAGGAACAAGTACAATGTTCTGGAATGGCCATCTCAGTCCCTATTATTGAAAATATGTGGTGTGATTTTAAGCGGGCTGCCCGTGCTCGGAAACTAACAAACCTGAGATGTTTTGTAAAGAAGAATGGTCCAAAATACCTTCAACCAGAATCCAGACTCTCATTGGAAGCTATAGGAAGCGTTTAGAGGCTGTTATTTCTGCAAAAGGAGGATGTACTAAATACAGATGTATTTTTTCTGTTGGGGTGCCCAAATTTATGCACCTGCCTAATTTTGTTTAAAGAATTATTGCACACTTTCTGTAACTTTCTATTACATGTATACCTCACATATGATCGTCTGTTCAGTGACTTAAAGAAGCAGGTTACTTGTGATTTGCACTTCTAGCAAAATCATTAATTAGCTTTCAGCTCCTGAACCAGTATTTGTGTTGTGAATACATAAATAATGCACCAGATTTTCAAATGTTAAATTGTTGCCTGTACACCTAAACTCACCCTCAATTTTCTTGGCAGCGGTGGTGGCCAAGTGCTTAGTGCACTTGGCCACCACCGGAAGGCTCCTGGTTCAATGCGGAAGGCTCCTGGTTCAAACCCCACCCCTGCCAATTTCTCCATGTGACTTGAAGTTGCGTCAGGAAGGGCATCTGGTGTAACACGTGCCAAATCAACATGCAGATCCACCCTGGATCTGCTGTGGCGACCCCGAGTGAATAAACAAGGAAGCAGCCAAAGGGACTTGCTTTACCTTCAATTTTCTTGATGTTCTTTAAAAAGAGCAAATATGTCCAAATAAGGTTTCTTCCAAATAGGTAAAAAATTGTCAATTTCCCCCCCTTATTTTTTTCTTCTTCTTCTTGCTGATGCTACAAGTGTAGGGGTAGAAGAAGAAGTTAGCCTGTGCTATTGTACAGTAGTGTTCAGAATAATAGTCATGCTATGTGACTAAAAAGATTAATCCAGGTTTTGAGTATATTTCTTATTGTTACATGGGAAACAAGGTACCAGTAGATTCAGTAGATTCTCACAAATCCAACAAGACCAAGCATTCATGATATGCACACTCTTAAGGCTATGAAATTGGGCTATTAGTAAAAAAAAAAAAAAAAAAGTAGAAAAGGGGGTGTTCACAATAATAGTCACATTCACCCCTGACATCGGGGTGAATGTGAGGCATAACTGTAAAGCGCTTTGAGCGTCTGATGCAGATGGAAAAGCGCTATATAAATGCAGTCCATTTACCATTTAGTGTGGTATTCAGTCAGTGAGTTCGTCAATTTTGTGTAACAAACAGGTGTGAATCAGGTGTCCCCTATTTAAGGATGAAGCCAGCACCTGTTGAACATGCTTTTCTCTTTGAAAGCCTGAGGAAAATGGGACATACAAGACACTGTTCAGAAGAACAGCGTAGTTTGATTAAAAGTTGACTGGAGATTCCCTGACACGACTGGTGTTGATTCACTAAAAGGTGAGTTCAGATTAAGTCAGCTCAATGTAGCATTTACTGTGTGTGTATTTCGCTCTGCAGTGTGCAGGAACAGACGTTCATTTGATCAGTGGCTTGTTTCATTCCATGCGATGCTTTGCTGTTTGATAAATACATTTATTTGCTTGGAATGAGCATGACTGCAAATTGTATTTTTTCCTCTGGAGCTCGACATGAGGAAAAGCTCAAAGTATGTAGTAACACCATCACGATCGCTCGTATAAAGAAAGCAGAGGCTATGACCATTTCCTATAAAGAACATTTAAAAGTGTGATCCATCTGTTTCAAACACTTTCTGAATGTAACTGAGCCTGTTAGGAAGTTTCCACCACTTGCTTTTTTAAAACAAAAGGCAGTTTAATGTGTTTGTGGTTTCCACTGTAATGAAAATTCCTGGTCGTGAATAGTGATTTTTTTGTTTTTGTTTCAATATATAAGTCACACCGGAATATAAGTCGCAGGGCCTCTCAAACTAGTAAAAAAAACAAAAAAAAAACAACAACAACAAAAACCCAGCGGCTAATACACTGGAAAATATGGTTAGGGAGAGCCCTAGACCATTGATGTTGTTTTAAAAACACAAAAGTACTTTTTATCCAATTCATCATTAAAATAATCAAACGAATACTCAATTACAAAAAAATTCAACAGCTGCAGGCCTACTTAAAATGCAGCCAGCTACAACGTCTGGGGCCACAGCTCAATTCAGTTTGTAATGACCTACTTTAGTTTTGTAATAAATTACAAAGAATAACAAATAATTGATAAGTAGACATTAAATATTTCATTGTCTAATTTTGCAGAACCTCTGGATAAACCAAGTTCTTAGTCTTTTCATCACTGCAGAGTATATGAAGATTTCTTGGATTTCCCACTTGCGAGCAGCCAACGTATAACTGGCCGTATCTGAACACGGGGCTCCTTAAACTTTAGCCTCATGACCTTGAGGCTCTGTTGAAATTGACCATGTTGATACATCGATTCCAACAGTGTGGTTAATTTTTTCCGTTTTTCCTTCATAGATGTATACATGTTCGGACTGATGTACTGCAGTTATAGCCTAAAAATAGTGCATCTCCAATTGTGTGCTTAAATTTTTTTCTACACCCAGATTGAGCAGTTCTCAATTGATAAGTGCTCCAACCGACCAACCAACACTTTGCTTTTATATGTACACATCAAAGTACTTTGTCTCATACGTTGATCAAAAGTGTGATTAAAGATCTGGTTGGGCCACAGAAGATTTTCCTGACAGTGGGCCCTGGCGTCGTTAAGTTTGGGAACAGCTGCCTGAGTAAAATGCACGAGGAGATACACCTGTAATAGGGATGGAAATCAGGAGCCAGTTCCAGTTGGAAACCTGTTCCAATCAACAATATCCTCTGAACATGTAGCCTAAGCGGGTTTTTGAAATCAGATCTGACCCCGGGTCTGTTCATTAATCAATCAATCATTTTTTTTTTTTTATATAGCGCCAAATCACAACAAACAGTTGCCCCAAGGCGCTTTATATTGTAAGGCAAGGCCATACAATAATTATGTAAAACCCCAATGGTCAAAACGACCCCCTGTGAGCAAGCACTTGGCTACAGTGGGAAGGAAAAACTCCCTTTTAACAGGAAGAAACCTCCAGCAGAACCAGGCTCAGGGAGGGGCAGTCTTCTGCTGGGACTGGTTGGGGCTGAGGGAGAGAACCAGGAAAAAGACATGCTGTGGAGGGGAGCAGAGATCGATCACTAATGATTAAATGCAGAGTGGTGCATACAGAGCAAAAAGAGAAAGAAACAGTGCATCATGGGAACCCCCCAGCAGTCTACGTCTATAGCAGCATAACTAAGGGATGGTTCAGGGTCACCCGATCCAGCCCTAACTATAAGCTTGAGCAAAAAGGAAAGTTTTAAGCCTAATCTTAAAAGTAGAGAGGGTGTCTGTCTCCCTGATCTGAATTGGGAGCTGGTTCCACAGGAGAACCATCTCAAATTAATTTGATTTTAGACAGCATCAGCAGTCTGCCAGAAACCAACACAACCCTGAATGCAAGATGATGAAAAATTTCACTGAACATCTGCTCAGTTTGCTCCTCATCTTGATTAAAAACATCTGCTTTTTTATGCTCCAAAAAGAATGTACTTTATTATAAGAGAAAACATTCATTTTACCCACATGTATCCACACACAGTGAAACAGACCAACAGTGTCCTTACCTTGTCTGATTTTCTTGGTGATTGTGACTTGGCATTTGATACATTTCTTCATTCGATGTGCACACTCTGTTTAAAAACAAACAAAAAAGTCAATACAAACTGTGCACAACTTATTATTACTTATTTGAATACTGCTGTTCAAGTATCATGATGACTAAGCATGTGTGTGCGGTGGTGGAGTGCTGAGGCAGGAGCATTTTATTTGGTGTAAAAAGTGGCAAAAGCATGACACACATTCTAGCACCATCGTCATCGTCAACGTAACCGTCACACTTATCTGTACAGATGTTATTTTTTAGTATAGATTCTGTACAGCCTGGCTAGTATTCTGGAGATTAAGATAGTTTGTGCCCGTGCACAGAGAGATGGAGGGTACATCAGCAGAAGGATAATGATGATTGAGTCACGAGGCAGGTGGAGTAGATGAAGGCCAAAGAGGATGTTTACGGATGCAGGGAGGAGGACATGCAGGTAGTTGTGACAGAAGAAGATGCAGGGCCAGGGTGAGATGGAGACAAATGATCTTCTGTTGCAGCCAAAAGAAGGTGATGTTGCTTCTGCAATTAAGGTGGATATGCTTGTCCAATGAGCTTGCCCATTTAGAAGTAGTATGTGTGCATCAGGGATGTAAAAATTAAAGCTGCCAAACTATATAGCTCTTTTGGTCCAATTCAGTGTCTTTTTTTTTATAAAGTTTTTGTAAAACATGTGCTGCACTGTTAGTGATCCAAACACTGCTTACGACTGTGGTTGGAGTGATTCTTTAGTATTCCTAAATATTCCTTAAGATGTTTGGTCATTTTAAGCTAGTTATTAGCAGTTACTCAACCATATTCTGTTACCTTTTTTTATTTAGTGTGTGCGCGCACACACTTGTGTGTTTTGTCAATTTTGGTAGATTATTTTACCTCATGTGAGCCTAGACTTTGACACTAGCCAAGTCTTTGACGAGGATTAGGATGTATTTGGGTATGTTTTGTTAAAGATGTTGTTGTTTGCCAAGTCTTATAATGTGCCTGATTTCTCTCATAATAAACCTGGGCCTAAACATTCACCAACTACTCCAGGTTTATTGTGGTTACTGACTGTTTCTGAATTTTTTATCCATTTCTGACAACGTTGTCATTTGCATGTATGCGGTCAGATTTTTAATTTTCTCTGACTGAGAAGTTGCCCAAACAACGATGTTTTCATAAGTTATTTTTGTAATATCGCCCCCCCCCCCTTTTTTTAAATGATCATTTAGATTGTATGAATGGAAGCTAAATCTTTGTACCAGTACTCATCCCTTTTTAGGCGTTTTGAAGCTAGGCTAAAGCTATCCTCATGCTCTCAGAAAATTCCTCTAGATGTGTGAATCCTATAGAAATGCAGTCTATTTATTTATCATGTCAAATCTTAGCAGGGTTAGGCATTTATGCTGGGGATCTTTTAGTGATTTCTCTTGATTCCTGTTTTTAGTGTTTAGTAAGCTTGTGAGTGAGTACCTGTTTGTTTCTGTGTCACACTTTTGTTTTGCATATGTTCATTGTCAATGTTTTTATGGTCAATGTTTTTGTCTGACTGACATGGACCACCTTTGTTTTGTTTTGCTGCAAGACAAATCTACCTACAGGTACAAATAAATTCACCCGAACCTGATGTCCTTTGGAGCAAAAATCTTAGTGTAAAAATAGTTTGCATATTTGATTAAGTCGTTGCCCATAATTGTTCATTCTCCCCTGCCTGACGTATTTTTCATAAACAGCTTTTTTCAAGTATTTAAATAGTTTCCATTTTTCATTTTGCAAATCTTTCCATTCTCATGAGATTTTATGTTGTGTGTGTGGTTTTCTTGGTGGTTGTTTTTTGCATGTCACTGCTGTAAAAGCCATCACCTTTTACTATGTGTTTATATGTAGTTTTGGTGTCCTGCATAGACTCAGTCAAATCACTTCCTATGAATGTAGGCTTTTGCAAAATAACATAATTACAGGGTAAAGAAGTATCAGTTGGCATACAGATCATTAAAGGTCCAGGGCATTAGTGCATCACCTTGGTTTGCCAGTGAAGTAACTAGCTGCTATTACTGGGAGCTACTTTTCTACTTACAAATGTATGTCAAATTTTAAGCGACAGAGGCAGAATAGTGAGCTGCCATTGATTTTCAATCAGAGTGGCCATTTTACAGTGACAATAATAATAACCTTTATTTAACCAGGTAGAATTTCACTGAGATCGAAACCTCTTTTACAAGGATGACCTGGCCAGGAAAGGCAGCAGCACACGTCATAGTGGACAGGCTAACATCAACATGAGAACATTGGTAATAAATA
The DNA here is from genome assembly GCF_902500255.1 of Thalassophryne amazonica. Classification (NCBI taxonomy): domain Eukaryota; kingdom Metazoa; phylum Chordata; class Actinopteri; order Batrachoidiformes; family Batrachoididae; genus Thalassophryne; species Thalassophryne amazonica. The sequence goes on along the minus strand of NC_047108.1, from coordinate 31,973,077 downwards.
AAATACAATCTACTTGGTCATAATAACATTGCACATGAAGTAAAGTCTCAAACAGATCTGGATTATAAACATAGGCATTGAGTAAAAGATAAGCAACAAGAGATAAGTGCTCACTATGTTGTCAGACAGGCAGGGTCAAAATAGACGAGAAGTATATTTTATGCAAATGCTGAGCCATGGGACATAGTGACTGCCCATCTAAGTGAAAGAAGCGCGATGTACATTGGTTGCTCGCTTAAACAAAATAATCCAAGATGGCAAAATATGCTCTGAAAAGCAGAATTTCTCTATGAACATATGTTTGGTATTTTTTCTCTTATATTTTGTAAAGGTTAGTGTGAAATAAACATTTCTAAATCTAAAAATGTTGTTTGTGTAACCAGACATTACCACTAAAGTGATTTGCAAGACATCTTATGGCAAAGTTATCATGCTAACTAGTGATACAGGAATGTTACTGTTTAAGACATTTCACTAAACAAATCAGTCTGGTCCCATTAAGCAGTCAGGCATGAAGTATAAACTCATAGTGACAGTGTTGTGTTTTCCTGTCCTTTGTGATCTATTTAAACATTGTGCACAGTAATGCCAAGTAACCACGAGCTGGCCACTCCCAGCAAACACTCATCAAGCGACAAATGCCAACTGATTGTGGCACCCATTTGTAGCTAATCTGACGGTAGTTTAACAGTGATTGAAGTCCCAAACTACCGTTTCACCCCCACACTGCCAGGGTCCCCTCCTATCCATAAGGTAAGCCGAAAGAGAGGTTTTAGAAGAGTTTTAAAAACTGCAAAATCTTGGCATATCTACACTTAACAATATGTAATGCTGGCAATACTGCCTATTTTTACTTAGTTCTGAAGATAAATATTCTAATTATGTCCTTTTAACTGCAACTGTAACAAAATACAACTTTTTTTAAATAATCTGTGTACCTCAAGTGTGAAATACAATTTGATGTATAACTTTTCTTTTCAAGTCTCCTGGTACCAGGAAGACTTTAACATATAGATGGAAAGTAGAATCCATGTAAAACTGCTGATGCTGGAAGATTTATACATAAACTGACAAATTCTGTTGAAGAGCACTAGGCTACAAGTTGTTTTTACAATTATACACATTGGAAGGAGGTCTGAAAGTTCATGTTCAACAATTGTAAATATATTTGTAATTATTTGCTGAACACTAACAGTTGTTTTAAAAGTACCTCAAAAATTGACATACTAGTTTAGGTTTTCTGTAGACGACGACTGCTATCATTTATCATTGACACCACTGTGGCCCTTTCTGCCACTGGATCCATCAGCAGTTTATGCTACAGAGCCCACTAATATCACTACCTACCTTCACAGGCCACACTGTGCTGACAGGGGCAGAAGAGAACAAGCAGAGCCAATTCAGAGCAGATGAGGCATTCACTGGGACCTCCTGGTGGTGTGGGAAGCACCAGGTTAGTCATGGTGTTGGGTGTAGTATGGATGCGTCGCATACTGGCACTACTGAGGCCCTGCCCACATGTGACTGCGTGCAGACGCTGCAACCTATGGGAAAACACATAAGAAATTACAGCTGTAACTTGATACAAATCCTATCATCCTGTAGCTAATGAACAGATGTGCTCAGTGAATGATAACACCCTTAATATGCTGATGTGATATTCAACAATACAGCATTGTGATAAAGTGAAGAATACCCACACTGGGAATGTAAGACACCACATTTGCTACCTGTGCTTCTCAGAGAAGCTCTTGATGAGCTGCAGCATGGTGCCATCAGCCACCAGGTCCAGCGGGCTTTTGCCCTTGTGGTTGGCGTAATTGATGTCAGCACCTTCCTGTGCCAGAAAACAAGCAATGGCTGCACCAACACTCAACTCAGTATTCCCCAGGAGACCTGAGCCACTCAACTGTGAAAACAAAGATGATGGAAAGACAAATTTAGAAGGTGCACTTGGAGAGCACATACTGTGCATTCGGAAACTATTCACAGCACTTCACTTTTTCCATATTTTAATATGTTACAGCCTTATTCCAAAATCCCTCAAAATTCTACTCACAACACCCCATAATGACAACATGAAAAAAGTTTTTTTTTTTTAATTAGCAAATTTTGTTAAAAATAAAAACTAAGAAATCACTTGTACGTAAGTATTCACACCCTTTGGTCAATACTTTGTTGGTGCAACTTTGGCAGCAATTTCAGCTTCAAGTCTTCTGGAATTATGCCACAAGCTTGGCGCACTTATGTTTGGGCAGTTTTGCCATTCATCCTTGCAGGACCTCTCAAGCTCCATCAGGTTGGATGGGGAGCGTCGGTGCACAGCCATTTTCAGTTCTCTCCAGAGATGTTCAATCAGATTCAGGTCTGGGCTCTGGCTGGGCCACTCAAGGACATTCACAGAGTTGTCCTGAAGCCACTCCTATGATATCTTGGCTGTGTGCTTAGGGTCACTGTCCTGCTAAAGATGAACCGTCACCCCAGTCTGAGGTCAAAAGCGCTCTGGAGCAGGTTTTCATCCAAGATGTCTCTGTACATTGCTGCATTCATCTTTCCCTCAATCCCGAAGTGTTCTAATTCCTGCCACTGAAAATCATCCCCGCAGCATGATGCTGCCTCACCATGCTTCAATGTAGGGATGGTGCCGAGTTTTCTCCAAAAATGATCAATCAATCAATCAACTTTTTTCTTGTATAGCGCCAAATCACAACAAACAGTTGCCCCAAGGCGCTCCACATTGCAAGGCAAGGCCATACAATAATTATGAAACACAGTCTACGTCTAAAGCAACATAACCAAGGGATGGTCCAGGGTCACCCGATCCAGCCCTAACTATAAGCCTTAGCGAAAAGGAAAGTTTTAAGCCTAATCTTAAAAGTAGAGAGGGTATCTGTCTCCCTGATCTGAATTGGGAGCTGGTTCCACAGGAGAGGAGCCTGAAAGCTGAAGGCTCTGCCTCCCATTCTACTCTTACAAACCCTAGGAACTACAAGTAAGCCCGCAGTCTGAGAGCGAAGCGCTCTAATGGGGTAATATAGTACTACGAGGTCCCTAAGATAAGATGGGACCTGATTATTCAAAACCTTATAAGTAAGAAGAAGAATTTTAAATTCTATTCTAGCATTAACAGGAAGCCAATGAAGGGAGGCCAACACGGGTGAGATATGCTCTCTCCTGCTAGTCCCCGTCAGTACTCTAGCTGCAGCATTCTGAACCAACTGAAGGCTTTTTAGGGAACTTTTAGGACAACCTGATAATAATGAATTACAATAGTCCAGCCTAGAGGAAATAAATGCATGAATTAGTTTTTCAGCATCACTCTGAGACAAGACCTTTCTGATTTTAGAGATATTGCGTAAATGCAAAAAGGCAGTCCTACATATTTGTTTAATATGCGCTTTGAATGACATATCCTGATCAAAAATAACTCCAAGATTTCTCACAGTATTACTAGAGATCAGGGAAATGCCATCCAGAGTAACGATCTGGTTAGACACCATGCTTCTAAGATTTGTGGGGCCAAGTACAATAACTTCAGTTTTATCTGAGTTTAAAAGCAGGAAATTAGAGGTCATCCATGTCTTTATGTCTGTAAGACAATCCTGCAGTTTAGCTAATTGGTGCGTATCCTCTGGCTTCATGGATAGATAAAGCTGGGTATCATCTGCGTAACAATGAAAATTTAAGCAATACCGTCTAATAATACTGCCCAAGGGAAGCATGTATAAAGTGAATAAAATTGGTCCTAGCACAGAACCTTGTGGAACTCCATAATTAACTTTAGTCTGTGAAGAAGATTCCCCATTTACATGAACAAACTGTAATCTATTAGACAAATATGATTCAAACCACCGCAGCGCAATGCCTTTAATACCTATGACATGCTCTAATCTCTGTAATAAAATTTTATGGTCAACAGTATCAAAAGCAGCACTGAGGTCCAACAGAACAAGCACAGAGATAAGTCCACTGTCCGAAGCCATAAGAAGATCATTTGTAACCTTCACTAATGCTGTTTCTGTACTATGATGAATTCTAAAACCTGACTGAAACTCTTCAAATAGACCATTCCTCTGCAGGTGATCAGTTAGCTGTTTTACAACTACCCTCTCAAGAATCTTTGAGAGAAAAGGAAGGTTGGAGATTGGCCTATAATTAGCTAAGATAGCTGGGTCAAGTGATGGCTTTTTAAGTAATGGTTTAATTACTGCCACCTTAAAGGCCTGTGGTACATAACCAACTAACAAAGATAGATTGATCATATTTAAGATTGAAGCATTAAATAATGGTAGGACTTCCTTGAGCAGCCTGGCAGGAATGGGGTCTAATAAGCATGTTGATGGTTTGGATGAAGTAACTAATGAAAATAACTCAGAACAATCGGAGAGAAAGAGTCTAACCAAATACCGGCATCACTGAAAGCAGCCAAAGATAACGATACATCTTTGGGATGGTTATGAGTAATTTTTTCTCTAATAGTCAAAATTTTGTTAGCAAAATGATGCCTGGGATTCATGCCAGAGAGTTCAATTTTGTCTCATCAGACTAGAGAATTTTGTTTCTCATGGTCTGAGAGTCCTTCAGGTGCCTTTTTGCAAAGTCCAGGTGGGCTGCCATGTGCCTTTTAAAAAGAAGTGGCCTCTGCTGGTCACTTCCCCATACAGGCCTGATTGGTGAATTGCTGCAGAGATGGTCATCCTTCTGGAAGGTTCTCCTCTCCTCACAGAGGAAGGCTGGAGCTCTGACAGAGTGACCATTGGGTTCTTCGTCACCTCCCTGACTAAAGCCCTTCTCCACCGCTCACTCAGTTTAGACAGGCAGGTAGCTCTAGAAATAGCCCTGGTGGATGCGAGCTTCTTCCATTTATGGATGATGGCAGCCACTGTGCTCATTGAGACCTTCAAAGCAGCATAAATGTTTCTGTACCCTTCCTCAGATTTGTGCCTCGAGACAATCTTGTCTTGGAGGTCTACAGACAATTTCTTTGACATCATGCTTGGTTTGTGCTCAGACATGTACTGTCAACTGTGGGACCTTATATGTAGACAGGTCAACTGAATTTCTAATCAACTGAATTTACCCCAGGTGGACTCCAATTAAGCTGTAGAAACATCAACGGAAACAGGATGTACCTGAGCTCAATTTGAGCTTCAGGGCAAAGGCTGTGAATACTTACATATATTTGATTTCTTAGGGTTTTTTTTATTATTATTTTTAATAAATTTGCAAAAAACTAAAACAAAAAAAAAAACACAAAACATTTTTGTCACTATAGGATACTGTGTGCAGAATTTTGAGGGAAAAAATTAATTTTATCCATTTTGGAATAAGGCTGTAACACAAAATGTGGAATAAGTGAAGTGATGTCAATACTTTCCAGATGTACTGTACCTCTGCAGGGGTAATAATGGCCAGCGACTATTAGTGCTGCCACCTGACAAAGAAGACTTCAAACTTGTGTCTACAATCTATTTAAATCAATTCAATTTCAATTTATCTGTATTTATTTCACCAACTTTTTATTTATTTATTTGTATTTCAATTTATTTTTTATCTGTATAGGGCTAAATCACAACAAAGCTGCCTCAAGGCGCTTCATGAGAGTAAGGTCTTATAAACCCCCCTGAGCAAGCATACAGGCACCAGTGGTAAGGAAAAAATCTGTTTGGTGATAATGAGGAAGAAACCTCAAAAAGCCATTAAGTGACCAAGAATCATCTACTCACAATTATTTCCCCAAAACTGTCCTCTACTGTTTAGGTTATTCTGTACAAAAACAGACTGGAATGATTACATTGTCACCACCCTGCTGTGTCTATTACTGGGGGTAATTTAATTTAACTTTAACCAGGTTAGTCCCATTGTGATCAAGACCTCTTTTGCAAGGGAGACCTGGACAATTATAAAGTCTCCAATTAACCTAACCTGCACGTCTTTAAATGTGGGAGGAAACCAGAGCACCCGGAGGAAACCCACACAAACACTGGGAGAACATGTAAACTCCACACAAAAAGGCCACAGGTGAGAATCGAACTCATGACCTTGCTGTGAGGCAACAGTGCTAACCACTAATCCACTGTGCTGCCCAATAATGCCAGTAATAAAGTTCAGAAATGTAGTTGTGGAGAAGGTCTAAGATAAGAAGATGTATCCAGGCCAAAAGTTTTGTAATCTGAAAAAAAGATTGAAAAAAAAAAATACATTTTTAAACTGAAAATTCAATGTTTGTTCTTGAATTTTATAATCATTTAAAAAATATTATCAAAATAAAAGTAAGTGTAAGATATATTTTTCAGTTTAAATAAATTTTTGATTCAGCTCTGGAACTTTTTTGATCAAATAATTTATTTTCATTCATATTTCTTTTTTTCACCTTCAGATCTTTTTTTCACTTTCAGATCTTATTTTTTCAGTTTCAAACTTTTGGCCCCGTTCTGGCGTGAGAGGGCGTGGCTTCGATTGAGAGGGGCGTGGACATGTGAGTGACAGGAGAGCAAACAGTCCTCACATGATGTTGCTTTCAGGAAACGTGGGTACTTTAATAGATAATGACAACACTTTCTCTCCACTGTGTTGTCTTGATACCTGTAAATAAAGTGATGTCTATTACAAGTAATTCTAGACCACTGTTGGTCATTTTTGATGTTTAAAAACTGGAAAATATGCATGATTGTAAAGTTTAACGCCTATACCTAAAAAAACGATGTGTCCCAAATCCACACAAGACCATGAACGCAGCGCAGCATCGCCGCATGAAAATGAGGCAGGTCACTCATTTTACAGGCTGCAGTGGAGTGTTACGAGCTTTCTAAGTGACACAGAGAGACCTGGCTCAGCAGATCTGAAGAAAGCTTTAATATGGACAGAACCAAACAGACCGCCGGTAAATCCAAATCCAAAGCCGCCGGGAAGAGCGCTCCGGCTACTGGCGGTGTGAAGAAGCCTCGCCATTACAGGCGCAGACTATCAGAAATCCACCGAGCTGCTGATCCACAAGCTGCCCTTCCAGCACCTGGTGAGAGAAATCGCTCAGGACTTCAAGACCAACCTCCGCTTTCAGAGCTCCACTGTGATGCTCTGCAGGAGGCCGGCAGCTTGAGGATCATCACCACCAGTGGATTTCTGGTAGCGGCGGATCTCTCTCAGCACCTCAGTGCCGGGCCTGTAACAGTGGGGCTTCTAAACAATATGGATTTACCGGCGGTCTGCTTGGTTCTGGTCATATTAAGTTTACGCTGTGAAACTGCCAGCCACTTTGTTACATCGTCATTAAATTCACTATCTGGTACCACATACGGATCCACTGAACCAACTGCTACACATCAGTCACAATAAACAGCTTTATCTCGAGGGTTTAAAGCCTCGTAATAAGCTTTCATTCTATTTTCTTTCACGCGCCAGCCGCGTAGTAAATAAACGATGGAGACGGCAGCAGAGTCATTATCATCAAAGTACCCACGTTTCCTGAAAGCAACATCATGTGAGGACTGATTGCTCTGCTGTCACTCACAATTTCACGCCCCTCTCAATCGAAGCCACGCCCTCCCACGCCAGAACGGGGCCAAAAGTTTGAAACTGAAAAAATAAGATCTGAAAGTGAAAAAAGATCTGAAGGTGAAAAAAAGAAATATGAATGAAAATAAATTATTTGATCAAAATAATTCCAGAGCTGAATCAAAAATTTAAACTGAAAAATATATATCTTACACATTTTTATTTTAATAATACTTTTTAAATGATTATAAAATTCAAGAACAAACATTGAATTTTCAGTTTCAAAATTTATTTTTTCAATCTTTTTTTATTTTCAGATTACAAAACTTTTGGCCTTGATTTAGCTCCATAGGCACGCACCCAGCAGGCTGAGTAGAGCTGGAGTGTTTGCACTCATGTAGACTGGAAAAGGCTGTTCTTTGTTGCAGCGATATCAACAACTGAGAGCTGTGATCAAATCCAACACCTGTAAAAGTGCTGATATAAGAAGTGCTGCACCAAGCAGAGTCTCCTAATGAGAAATATTACACTGGCTTGTGTGTGTCGACATCCCACTGAAACACCTGAAGGAGACATCAAAGGCTAACATTCTGATCTCCTCCTGGATACAATTTCAACTTTATTAGCAGGTGAAAAATGTCCCCTCATCAGGTTGTTTTTGGTTGACTGAAGTAGTAAAACAGCTCCGTCTGATTCATAACGGTCACTACTTGATAATTTTTAAAAAACAAACAAAACCAAGTTTTCATCATACCATTGTTCTCATTTTGAAAAAGAGCATGCATATGGTGAGTTGATGATGGATGTGTACTTCTGATCCTCCAAACCAAAACCAGGTTTATATGTTTGGATCAAAAATGATTTCAGACATCTTAAACGGTGCCTCGACATATACAATCTTCCACATACAGTCTCACAACCCCAAAAGAGGGTTGTTCATTCCTCAAGCCCTCAGCATGTCTGCTCTGCCTTCATTAACAGTGTTGGTGTCTTGCCAGTTGGGTGTTTTCCAGTTTCTCTTGTACTGACAGAGCTGGTGAGGACATGACGAGACAATACCTGATTCGAATGGAAACAGAGGTGTCACCCTGCCACTGAAGTATGCACAAAACAAATATTTGAATCACTCTGAAATGAACTGAAAGCATTTGTGACAAATGGACTGGTACAAAACGACTGAACTCCTTGTCAGTGCAGTAATCGTGAGTATTGATTGGACAGAAGATTGGCCAATGAGAAGCTTTTAAGCTACACTGGGTGATGGAGAACTTTGAGATGAAATTAATGTTGCTCCAACTTGAGCGAGCAGAGCAGAAGCCTGTGAGAGAAGACAGATGTTGAGAGTGCAACAACGCCAACCTGTGTGAGTGTGGAAGTCTGACAATTTTGTGCAAATGTGCAGCATTCTATTCTTTTCTTTAAAATTTTCCCACACAAAACTGAAAAACTTTCTTCACTCAGTTTTATTTTCTCTACTACAAATGTCTGTTTGTTCATGATTCTGAGACAAGTCACCAGTTGAAAAAGTTTGTTTTTCTCTTCAAGAAGCCACATTCACTTAACATATTTTGAACAGTACCAAGTTCTATAATTAACCATCTCATTTTAAGTTCATGTCCTACCATGTTTTCCTTGACCTTTGACCAAACTACTCCTAAACTACTCCTGCTTGGGCCTACTCCTGTCGGTAGCATGGCCCAAGCAGTGGGTCGCCCCTTTGAGTCTGGTCTGCTTGAGGTTTCTTCCTCAAATCATCAGAGGGAGTTTTTCCTTACCAGTGTCACCTGTGTGCTTGCTCTGAGGTTGATAAGGTTAGACCATACTTGTGTGAAGTGCCTTGTGATTTGGTGCTATATAAATGAAAATAAATTGAAAATTGAATTTAAATCTAAATACATGCTGCAGTTCATCCATCTCAGCTTCTTGGTTGCTGAGATATACAGGAAAGGTGTTTTTCAGACCATGCTTTATTTTACACAAGACCAATCACACAGCTGAGCCTGGTTTTGTAATCTCATCATTAAAAGTGTATATTTTTTTATTTTTAACATTTTGTTAATGATATTAAGTCAGCCTGGTGAACACTTGCGGTGCCATCTGTACATAGCACAGGTCCCATGATCACAGATCTCAACACATATCAGACTCTTTAGTATGTGTTATGCAGAAAAAAATGCACTATGTGGCACACACAACATTAATTTACATCGATAGCAGGATGGTTTTGTCTGATTCCACAACTGAAGAACTGTGTCCACCTTTTTACTGTAATATTTTTTGTGATTTCCAACACAGATTTGCACCTTCAAATGATCAAATGAAACCTTAGGTACAGGTGAGTGTTCTGCATTCTCGGGATGTAGGACTTCTGAGTGCTCCTAAGGTAAAGAAGTCAGCAGATCACAAAGCTTCTTCTTATTGTGCACCTTTTCTATGGAATTATCTTATGGGTCTTTCACATCGAATGCGTTAGTTGATTAGTTAACGGTTTCACTTGCGTTGAACGCAGCAACAACGCATTGGACGTGTTCAACACGTTGGACGTGGCAACAATGCGCAGAGGGGGCAGAGATTTCTACATCACTATCTGTTTTTTCCAAGGCCCAGTGAACAACACTACAACTGCCATCATGGATTCACATCAGGAAAAAGCAAAACAGTCTGCCAGTCATAACCACAATATTAAGAGAAAGAAAGCAGAAGAATGAGTGACGGACATCACTGCTGGAAGAAGCTTTTTTCAGCGACTGTTCAGAGTTACACCGAGCAGAAGGAGCTAGCCGGCCATAGCTGAAGTGGCCGGTGCTCGGGCCAGAGACCCGGTCAGAGAGCGAGAGACAGCAGCAACTGGTGTTACTGAGCAACGGAGCGTCTGCAGATTTGTCAAAGGTGAATGAGTAATCTGAAAATAAAACATGACGTAGTGGACCACTGAAGATTTATCGGATAATGCTAGCTTAGCCTTGAGCTGCAGAATGACTTGGTTGAGCTGAGGGAACATTTCATATTTGTAAATTGTTCAATATATTTTTATTTTTACCAAATAAAGCTTCCCAGTTTTTAAATTGTTAGTGCTGCAACTACAAGAAACATCTCAACTTTAAATAACTTAAATTTTTTTTTAGTTCAATTTTTTTTTTTTTTTACTATCTAGTAATCTGATCTTAAAGAAAATAGCAAAGCACTGTTTTATGTTTCTTTATATGTTAAGAAATATATTTCTTCACTTGTCCCACATCAGAATATGCCAACATTTGCTGTGGAGAGAGAACCTTGTAAATACAGATCCACTGAAACTTCCAGTAATGGAGCTGAACACCAAAACCTGAAGTCCAGATGGAAAAAGAGAACATCTCTGCTCTTTAAAATGTTAGGAAAGTGTCTCCAAAAACTCCACCAAGAGCTCGAAGCTGCAGAGGCGACCTTCATCTAGTTAAATGTCCTGAGAGCCCAGCTCATCTGTCATCTCTGAATAATTTCTAAATAAAACAAAGGCTATTTAAAGAGCAACTATTGTAATATTTGAAAAAGCTGTTTCTTTTAATATTTTAAGATTAAATGAATGAATCATTAAACATGTCCATGAAGTCAAAGTTCAGTCAATAAGACATTTGCACAGGTAGAAGAAGCCCTGCCCCTACTGTACACAATTTCAAAGCATTTACAATCCCTCGAATAGTCAAATTCATATTTTTGTAGTTACTCTGTGCTGATTACAACACTGAAGGAAATCACATAGTCAACGAGGACATAAAATTTTCAAACGAATAAATTAAAAAAGAATTTCAACATGAGGTTTATGTCACATTTTAAATCCTAATTAACAGACACACTGCAGTCATTGTTCCATCACCTCCAGTTGTGTTTATAATAAATATTTATATTTACAGTGTCTTTTTTCCTGGATGAAATGCAGATATGAATGAATAAATCTACCAGACTAATTTTCATGCAATTTTATTTGTCTAAAAAAAAATGTCCAAGGTTGTGTTACTCAAGAAATTATCTCATCTGAAAGAACAACAGGTAAGTTATGGTTTTAATTGACAGATGAACAAAGATTTCTCAAGAATCTTTTTTTTTTTTTTTTTTTTTTTTACTTAAAACTATTTCATTTATGAGTTTTCAAATGTAAGAAACTATTTTTTTTTGGTTTTGTTTTTTTCCCCCCCAAAGGTACAGTAATCAGAAATTAATCTTAAGGTAAAAAAAAAAACAGCTGTAAGGATTTTCTTAAGAAAACTGTGGTGTATAAATTAGCAGTTCTGATGTTCCCCTGACACACATTTCTGCACTCTGTCATCTTCCGTGTTTTGGCCTGATGCCTTGTTTCTATTGGACGCGTGAAGTTATGTCACAGTGTGCAGCAGTAAAAGTTGGATTGGGTTGAACTTTGAATGCGGTGGCCTGACGACAATCAGCAATGCGCACTCTCAGCAGAGCAGAGCGCAAGTTTCGTTTTTGACACGTCAAGCCACGACACATCAAAAACATGATGCTTCTCATTGAAAATAAAGGCTTTTAATGACGCTTTTAACACCCTGAATGTGTTCAGTGAAAAAGGCCCTTTATTCTGTGGACCTATTTAAATCCAGATTAAAGATTTCACTGTTCACTGTATATTATAATTAACAAACTTAGCTGTATTGAATGATTCTGTCTGTCCAACTTCAATTATTGGCATTACTGGTGGACAAAGTTTCATCATGTACAAATTCTGGATAACTTTAGTGAAGCACAGGATGCCACTGCCAGCACACAGATGAGCACTTTGTTGGTTACGTTGCTGTTCTAAGATGGTGTTACTGTGAACTGGCTGGTCTGGCTGATCGATTCCTGCTTTGTTCTCTGTCTTAGTTCAAGATACTGATGGAGACAGACTAAAACTGTTTGGCTCTTCAAAGAGCCTTCTCTCTATCCATCTTATCCCTAAAATCTTTCCAGGACTGAGGTATGTGAGATCTACGGGGAATTAAGGAAATCTGGAGCGTGCTGAGTAGCGACTGACCAAGATAGGCTTTTCAACGGTTGATGCAGACAGTATTTAGAGAGCAGGACAGCCAATGGCCGATATATAAAGCTGATTATCTCTCTTCAATCTTAATATATTCTTTCCTATATAACCATCTGTGGTCTGTAATAAACAAACTGGTAGGATAACTTGAAATGTTTTTCTAAGAAAATCAACATCACATGAAATGTTTCTGCTTAATAGGATCTGAATTCAAAACATCTTTGCTGATGAAAAACCGATTCATGCAACAACTTTGGCCCCCATATATGAAATAAACAAATATATAATAAATAGCCAGACATGCCACCTCTCCTTCCTCCTTACCCTGCAGTACAGTGATGTAGAGGAGCAACCTTCGCCACTTTCCTCCATGCTGCTTGTGCCTACACCTGGACTGAGCATAACGCTGGCCAGCTGTGAGCGGCTAAGGGCCACGTGCATGGCGGTGTCTCCATCCTCATCCTCCATGTTTATGTCTGCACCTTCTGCAACCAGCAGCTGTACCAGCTCAGTGTGGCCCTGTGTCACTGCCAGCTGCAGCGGTGTCTGATTGCGGTTGTTGCGGATGTTGATGTCACAGCGGCCCTGTGAGGTTTATGCAAATATGAAACCAAACAAATAACCTGAAGAGCATTCAGATCTTTCTGCTAAAACCAAAAATTGCACATTTTTCAAAATCCACACTTTCCCTGGGCGCACACTTTATGTGGAGGTATTCCAAAGTTTAACCATTTCTATTCCAGGCCAAACATTTTCACCAAGTTTCATAAAAATCATTCAACTTACTCCCAAGTTGTCTAAATTTTGACATCTTCTTGACACTTTTTTTACTGCAGACAAATATCTGTTTCAAATATCTGTCATTAGTCTAATAAATTTGTAATAATCAGTATAAGCCCTGAAAAAGCAATTAACAGTCAACCCCTAGACAACAGTCCAACCAAAAAAGGACAAAATAAAAATGAAGTAATACAAGCTGAAGTGAGAAAGTTTGGTTAAAAAGGTAGTTAAATTAACAGTTACTAACACTGGTAAATATCTTATGTGCAATGTTAAAAATAAAGCGACAACAGAGGCAGACATTTGCAGGAGACAGTGACTGGGTCACCTCCTTGATGAGGATCTCAGCAACATCATGGTGGTTGTTGAGGGCAGCCAGATGCAGCGCAGAGAAGCCATCCTCCTTCTTAACATCCACAAGCTGCCGTGCACGTCCCAGCATCTTCTCCATGGCCCTGCACCCAGGACAAAAGGTTCCATTGAGAAAAACATTGCCAGTGTTGCAATTTGGGATAATTTATTCGTTTTTTAATATCTATGGGTTTTTCCCTCTTTATTTCCTTCACACCACAGACAAAAATACACCGGCTCCTAGATGAATAGTCATTTTAAAAACCAGCACTTCTGCCACAGGCTCACAAGGGAAACTCCAACTGCTCTCATAATATGAAACCCGTACTATCCTGCGTAATCGTGTACTTCCTCTCACTAGCGTGATGCTGCAGAGCTGCTAATGAGCTTAGGAAACAACTGGGGGGAGGCAAGGAGTCAAACATACAACCAGGAAACACAAACAACTGATGCCAAATCAAAGCAGAAGAAAGGAGTTGAGCATATGTTTAATCTTCCTGTGTCCATTTGCTATTGTCTCAATCTCCATAATCCATGCACCTGCCATCATGCTGTGGATTTTCAAAGTCTGCCACCACATAAAGTACCAACAGCTATAGCCTCAGTACACAAGAGTGAAAAATCACCACGTCTCAATATGTTACAAAAACTCTGAAGGTCAAACATGTAAACAGACTTTGCGACCTCACAGCATGGTTAGCTGTAATATGAAGGTTAGCTGTGCTAGAGAATGAGGTCATGTTTGGGGGATGTGTGCCATGGGCTGATGCTGCAGTAAGGTCAGGCTGCACGGTTGTGTTGTTCTCTGCTTTGTAGCGGAAACGCGGTTTATGACATGTGAAATTGAAGCCGGCAGCATTAGTGAGCAGCCAGGAAGGTGGCAGGCCACCGCAGCAGTGTCTGTACCAACGGAACAAATTCTTCTATGACGGTGAATGTTACATCTGCCGGATCTCACTGCTTGAAAACACTGGTGTTGCTCAACTTGATAAATGATGAAATGTCAATTTTCAACAGGAAGTGAGCTAGCGAAGCAGAGTACAGACAACGTGACCAAAATACAAAATGGTTTACAACACCACAGGAAGGGTGGACTATGTAGTCAAGAAAGAACAACTGATTCAAGAGACACGTACGCTGAACCAGTAAACGTCAGGTGGGGGTGGGGTGGGGGTCAGTATAATTCAGCCCATGAAAGATTTAAGATTTTATTTTTATATCAGAAATTAAAATATGAAACATTATGCCTTGTGTATTAGACATAAAGTGATGAAAAATATATTTTCCTTTTTCTCCTTTTAAAGTAAGAAAATGACATAGGAATGGCCCACGAGTTGCATCATAAGTACAGAGATTTTGAGATCCATGAGATTTTTCCACAAGTGGCAGCGCTACATGTTGTGGTGACATACAGCATCATAGGCTCATCTGCGGTTCGGAGGTTATGAGTCAGATCACGTACCGACCAGTGGGGCAGCAGTCTACTGGTTCTAATGAAGGAGCATAACACAGCAAAACCTCTCATACTAGCATGATGTATGGAAGAAGATTATAATCGCTGGAACAAACGCCAAAAATAATGTCAGCATTACTCAAATTACTGTGATAGCCTCCATAATGGGGTAAAACAGTGACACTGAGCTAAATCAGAGCCTGCTGAGGGCAAGCTGCATCTGTACAAGTAATGGGCATATGCTACAAACAATAACCTTTGATACAATGGATCACACAGTACTTGTTTGTTGGTTAGAACATCTTGTTGGCATTCAAGGTACTGCACTTAAGTGGTTTAAATTATATTTGTCCGAAAAGAGGTTTTCTATTATGATTGTTGACCTCTCCTGTGTTGTGGAGTGCCACAGGGTTCTGCTCTTGGGCCAATTCTTTTTTCTTTGTACATTTTGCTGTTGGGGTCAATTATAGCTGAGCAAGCCCTGTGCTTTCAATGTTATGCAGATGATCTGCAAATCTATTTGCCTATGAGGACTTATGGAAGTGATACTTTGTCAGCATTATTTAATTGTATTCGTAATGTAAAGCAGTGGCTGTCCCACAACTTCCTTTACCTGAATGATGATGAAAGTAAGACCATTGTGTTTGGACATTCTGGAATGCTGAATGAGGTAACACCAAACTTTGGTGCTCTGGCTGTAAAACCTGCTGTCTAGAATTTGGGAGTGACATTTGACAACTGTTCGACAAGTTTGAAGCAAGAGATAAATTCTGCTGTCAAAGCAAGTTGTGTTTTCCAGCTTCGTCTCTGGGTTAAAGTAAAGCACTTCCTCGGTAGACGTGATCTTGAGATGGCCATTCATTCTTTCATCAGCTTCAGGCTTGATTATTGTAATGTACTTTATACTGGCATTAACCAGTCTTCTCTTGCACGCCTCCAATTGGTGCAGAATGCTGCTGCTCGTCTTTTAACAAACACTTCTAGATGTGAGCATATTACGTCTGTCTTGTACTCACTCCATTGGCTTCCAGCTCATTTTAGTTTTTTTAAAAGTTCATTTCAATGTTTTTTTTTAAAAGCTATTAATGGCCTTGCACCCTCTTACCTGTCTGAAATTTTAACTCTCCACACTTACAGTAGGACATTATGGGCATCTGACAAGCTTTACATAGATGTTCTGAGGTCAAAATATAAACTGTGGAGTGATTGTGCTTTTGCGATAGCTGAACCCAGACTGTGGAACAAGCTACCTCTTGATTTGCGCACTATTCCTGACCTAGCACTTTAATTCTAAGTTAAAAACCTACTTATTTAAGATGGCTTTTAACGCCTAGTGGGAAAGTGACATGTTCTGTTTTTATGTGCTGCTTTAACATTATTGTATGTGTGCTTTATTTTTAGTTGTGTGAATCTGTATTATTTACTGTAAAGCACTTTGGACACCGTCCAGCTGGTGTAAAGTTCTCTATAAATAAATGCTCATTGATTGATTGATTGATAACCCCAAAACGCTGACCAAAGTGGAATAATAACACAGGTTTAGCCAAGTTCTACCATGCCCTAGTGTGTAAATGTACAGCTACAAATCAGTTGGAAAGATTTTATTTTTCTATCTGTATCTATTTATTTTTCTATCTGCCTGTAAAAAGTGATGATTTAATCCTTTAATTTCAAATAAAATGCCACTGTCCCAACTTTTATGGTATATGTTGCAGGCCTTAAATGCAGGAACGGATGTATATTAACAATGGGGGATTTTCAAACTGCGATGCCGTCTTGAAACAAGACTTCCGGCTAGGGAGCCTCTCGCTCAAGTGTTTGGCGCCATTACAAACAACAGCTTGCTATGACGCCTCACGGAGCAGCTAACCGATCAGATGTTATATCGCCTCACGGAGCGGCTGACCGATCGATGCTGGACGCCGGTTAAACGATGTCTCAAAAAGTCAACGTAAGTCCAGATTTTTTGTTTTTTTTGGCGTCAGTGTCCTTCATTAGTGCCGTGTGACCGGGGCTTTACACTCGTTGCTACGTTACATTCATTGCTAGGAAAGTTCAATGACCAAAATACCAACATTCTGGATGCAATGAACACGTTTTCCCAAACAGCGTCGAGAAAGATTCTCGACAGTTCTTGTTATTGAACGAAACCGCGTCTCCCTAAACGGACAGAGTTGTGACGTCATCACGTATGCGCGTAGGTGCTGCTCTATCACAACTTGAAAATCATCCATTGAAATGAAGCTCCTCAAAAAAAAAAAAAACATGAAATAGCCTGGGTTCATTCAGCGATGAAACAGAAGTCAAAGTAAATGTAAGGATCAGTACAGGTTTTTTTTTTTTTTGCGCCTTAATAATAATAATAATAATACATTTTATTTGTAATGCACTTTACATTCATGGAATCTCAAAGTGCTACAGAGCAGAGACTAAAAACAAACAATGTACAGGGTCAAAAACAATAACATATATTCATAAAACATAACCAGACAGATAAAATCAAACATTTTAAACATTTTAACATTTTTAACATTTTAAAAGGCCCTTTTAAATAAAAATGTCTTGAGGCCTTTTTTAAATGCCCCCACACTCTGTGGGTCCCTCAGGGTCTCTGGAAGGGCATTCCAGAGCTGTGGCCTTCCACACTGTCTGAAAATAGCTAAGAAATGATAGTTTATTACATTTAATATCTTGCTTATTTTATTTAGTTACATTCGAATGGATGAAGTTTAAGTAATTGTGTTTTAATTCTCCATAATCCATTTTTATACATGCTGTTAAATTGCAAAACAAACATTTCCACACAATGTTAAGGCTGTGTGCTCATGGTTCAGGACAGGATTTGAAAAAATTTACAAAGGTAAAGTACGATCACAGGTTTATTCCCATCAGACTGCTGACACACTCAAACACATCAGCTAAGTGCACGTGATGCATTATTACATGCACAGTCACGTATGGTCGGGTCACCTCTGGGTTGCCTTATTAAGGTTGAAAGCGGCAACAAGGCTCCTCTTTCACATGCAAAGGAACTCTGTCAGTGTATTTTTTTTAATATCACGCTTGTTCATGAGTCTTTGTCATCAAACTGTGATAAAGAACTCGCCCTCACACTTCTGAAGCAGCCTTTGTGATTGGATAACAGCGCTGATGCTGTTGTCACCTGTGAACCTATTCTGAGTCAGTTATGTGAATTATTTCCATATCGTTGCTCCTGAAAGCTCAGGCTTCAGCTGATGATGTCTGTACTAACACGCCTTCATGCACAGCTAGAGGGCATTTTGGGGCATTGCCGGTAATGACTTTTGCTGGAGAACCAATTCATCATTTGGTTATTTTGGGGATTTTACATCATGCTTGTGCTTTCATCAAAGCACCATTAAAGCAAAACAAACAGATTGTGCCAGTGATTTACTGTAGCTCTGGAAGCTGAAACAGAATTTAATTAGTCTAAATACATGCACAATTAGCTGTGCAAGTTCAAGGACAATGACATCGACTTCATGGGTCAGAAAGGAGTTTTTTTTTTAAGAGGGGAATAACAAAAGAGTTGATGGAAGTGCAGAGAAAACCAAAAAAAAAAAAAAAGACATTAAAAACTGGTGAAGTATACTTTCTTATGAAGTATATTCAGTGAAGAATTGGGACTTGTGAATTTTATACCTCATTGCAAATTACAGACAATCTCACTGTAACAGACTTTATTGTAGTGGCTGCTGTTATTGTGGTTGTTGTTGCCACTCTTCATCATTTCTAAACTGCTTAGATATATAGTTTTATGGAAAATAAATACTGTTTTGTAATTCTCTTATAGCTGCAAATTATTCCTTGTACTAAGAGCTGAGGTAGGATTATATTGTCCCTAAAGCTGTGTTGTGGCCCCTTCAACATGGGGGCCCTACTATTGCTGCAGTGCCATGGGCCCGGTCTTGTGGTGGAGATGGATGGTTGTATGGGACATTCATGGCTGCAAGTAACTGAAAATCATTTGACTGATCAGTTTCTTTGAGTGGATGGCCGAGTGCCATGAGGTCCCCAGGAGGGTCGGGGGCATGCTCCCCTGTGAATTTTTGAAAAAAATTGTGCAATTTGGTGCCTTCTGAGAGCCCTTTCGTCAGTTTTTCTTGGTTTAAAACACAGTGGTATTTGACTCAAACAAAATATGGCTCAAGTCTTGATTTCATTACAATTTGACTATCTTGTATGAATTGTCTGTAATAGGTTTCCACAAATGGACTGACTGTCTGCATTAAATGACTAATTCTCTGGTTTCATTCAACATTTATCATATTCTAAGTGTGTCGAAAGCCCCTTTCACACCGGGCCTGTATAGAGTTGCATTGTGCTGAGTGTGTTGCGGAGGGGGAGCTTTGGCTAGAGACGAGTCGGAAAAAACGGTCACGTGACTCATGGTAAATAGCGTTCGCTGTTAATCTGTCTGCATGTAAATCCAGCTATTTTATTTGTTTATTTGCTGAAAATGCCGGGTGGTTGTGCATTTGGTTGCACAAACACAACAAGGGCTTCAAGATGCAGAGATTCCCTTCAGATCCAAACAGAAGAAAAATTTGGGAAAATAAAGTCAGCCGTGAGGGATGAAAGCGACTTCACTGTTTTGTGACTTCACAAGTTTTGAGAGGTAAATTTATTGTTCAGTCCCATGTACAGTAAAACTCACCTAAACTGTCATTGTATAAACCGGATATTCACAGTCGCTGGACAAAAAAGTCCCAAAGTTTTGTATTGTATTAACACCATATATATCAGATTTTGTATAACAGATTTTCGCTCACATCAGATAAAATGTCACGTCCGATCGCAATGTATTTCCATTAAAACCCTGAGCAGTCTGGACGTGCACAGTAACAAAGGTACAAATTAATGTTCACCGCTCTGACACTCGCCGATTTGAGGAAAGTGGAACCGCAGTCACTTCCGTGATTAAAGTCCAACCATTTATTTTTTCCATACCGTGTTCAAACTCGACCCTCAGCCTGATGTGCACCTGTTAAATCAGACACAAAAGCCTGTGATTTGACACTTTTCTGCTTTCACTCCTTCATCTGCCATCATATATTAATAGTTTTTGTATTGCGCGCGCTGATTACAAATGGATCAGAAAAGTCCGCAACTTTATAGCACGAAGTTGGTAAAAGAGGAAACTGTACAGAATACCTTTGATTTGGAGGTGATTATTGTAGAAAGAAAAGCTTGTTGAGGGTCAAATTAGTCCATAATAAAGCATAATGCAGTGACAGAGAACTTTAAAACTGTCACATACATCATTGCATGACAGTTACAGAGCTGCAGCTGCATAAATCAGGCTTTAAATTCATTAAATAAATCATCATAAATTGTAAATTTATGTAAATTTGATAGCGTAACTATTTTTATATTTATTTTAATAGTACCTGTATCTAGATGTGTTGCTGTATGTGGTTAAATGATTTAAAAAAAAATGTTGAAAACATAAAAGATTAATTCAGTAGTAGTACCCAAAATGTCACCATGTTCTGAGTTTACCTTACTCTCCTCAATCAAGGGACTCTAGCTTTGGCCTGCCTCTTCTTCTGTGGTTTTGAAGCTTCACTGCCAGCAAAGTTCAGCAGAGTCCAGCGGGATGAATAAAATATAGCAATGCAGGTATGTACGTACTGCTAAAAAAACCTAAAAGATTTTTTGCCGTACTTGTGTACAATTGTGGAGGCTTGGTGTACAGTAGTGCAGTGTTATGCAGACTTGCATACAGTAGAGAAGTGTGGAGTGTTGCATAGACTTGCGGAGCACTGTACATAGTGCATTATGCTGCATGTCCGTGAAAAAAAATTAAACATATTTAATTTTTTGCATCCATTTCGCTGACCTTTTTACATCCCTCAACGTATTCTTCAAACAGTTAAAGCTTGACCTATTTTAATCACCCCACCACACCAATATGAAACTTTGAAAAAAGAAAATAAATTAACATAAACTATCACCAATGGAATTATCCAATTCCATCATAAATGGAACTTTCATAGTACTGGTTAAAATGACAATAAAGATCTGTATCTGTATGTGCATGCAATTGTTACTGATGCTGTAGGAGAGAGGAATAACACTGTGGGAGGGACAAAAAGTGAGTAAAAAAAACAACCTACAAATTTTACAAATATAAATGATCTTTCTTCTGTTGATTCTTGGATTTTGAACCAACAAAAGTGTCCCAGAAGAGACACTCTAGCAGAGTTGCATGTTTTTATTTTCTTCTTCTTTTGTTTGTTTTAACTTTAGTTTTCTTAAGTCTGGTATTTAGTGGAGTGATTCATTTTTGACAAAGAAAAAAATCTGCCCCGAACTGACGTGACACACAAGAAGTTGGGACATTTATTCATTATGTTGCTGTTCTACTTTCATTTGCGTACCGGTGAAAAAAACGTTTAACACTCGGAGGAACCCGATTTATGAATATAATTTTATAATTGCAAAGGTTAGTATCTCAGGACAGAGGTGGGAACCTGACTGTCTTGTATCTGTGTGAGCCAATCAGTGCTCAGTACAAAGCGCTCTCAGCCAATGAAATTGAGTAACTCACTGCTGGCTGTCTGCTCCTTTTCCGTGTGAGTGGAGGAGGCAGTCGGTCTCCTGTGAGCGCTTTGGGACGGCAACAATCGCTGCTCATTGAGGATAAATATATGCTTTCACATCAGAGTCTCCAAAAGTCTCCAATAACACCAGGAAACGTTGCTAAATTTCTCACTAGTCACTTTTTTTGAAAAGGTGTTGCTGGACTGGTCTGAATAGTCACTAAATTTAGCAACAACATCGCTAAGTTGGCAACACTGCTGCCAATGTAGCATTCCCTCGCCCTTCTTCTTCTCTGGTGTTTCTTCTTTTCTATGGTGTTTAATGACAGTCGGCATCCTTATTCGTGCATTCCTGCCACCTTCTGCACAAGCCCATTATAGCAGCACGATGAGTCCTGATTTTTTTTTTCTTTTTCATGTGATCTACTGGAACTCAGCCCATGACTGACCGATCGATTGCGATCGACTGGTTGGGCATGCCAGCTGTACAGAGTGAGGTGAGATGCTGTTATTGAACAAAAATAAAACATACTCAAAATGGACAAAATATTGAAGGTGGTCTGGTTTGACATGTAGCACGACATGCCCCACTTGGATCCGCCTATGCTTGCTACATCACACGCTCTCTCTCTTACTCACAGTATTAATCTCACCTGTCAGGTAACACTAATAATTTATCAATGTATTTAACAGTTATGGGCACGTTCGTTAAAAACATCACTTATCTGGGAATGGATCGCGTAGGCAACATAGATATAGTTTTTCAGTACACTAGGGTCAAGATTAGGTTTCTTAAATAATGGTTTAATCACTGCAGATCTGAAACATTTAGGAACAGATCCAGAACAGATCCAGTAGTTAAAGAAAGATTAATAATTTCCAGCACAGTCGGCCAAAGAGTGGGCCACAGGTCCTTAAACAGTTTTGTTGGTATAGGATCAAATAAACAGGTTGTGCTTTTTGTTGACATTATGAGTTCCGTCAGCATACCTAGAGAGATACCCTCAAATTCTGTAAATCTAGGTAATACCTCAGTAATGGCGCCCACCTCAATAGCAGGGTGTAGTGGCTGGGTTAAGGCATGCTGTGATATGTTTAACCTAATGTCTTCTATTTTTTTGTCAAAGTAATCCAGGAAATCGTGTGCTGTAAAAGAAGCGCAAACTACAGGTGGTTGTCCATGAATAAGTGTTGCCACCGTGTCGAAGAAGAACTTTGAGTTATGCTTGTTTTTGTTGATCAAATCAGAGTAATAGGTCCACTTTGTAGCCAGTAATGCATGCTTATAGTCTAAGATAGCATCACGCCACGCAAGATGGAATACTTCTAATTTTGAACTACGCCATTTCCGTTCGAGACCTCTAGCCTTATGCTTGAGGTCACGCAAGTAATCACTGAACCAAGGTGACGGTGTTTTGGGGGAGCGGAGTTTTAACACAGGTGGCCCAATCATTTCGAGTGTAGTTTTAAGCACTGAATTTAAAATCTCCACAAGACTGCCTACTGGTTTGGTATTTGCCAAATGTGAAGCAAAGACATCAGGCAGTCGAGCTTTGAGTTCAGTCTTAGCTGTGGAGTTGATGCATCACTGTAGTGATATATAAGATTGTTGTTCCACTAAACATGGCAGCGAAACTGTAAACTTAAGTGAGTGATCAGAGGCCACTGATGTATGAGGCATGATGTCAGTATTCGTGACAGCAATACCACGTGTGAGAACCAGATCCAGGGTATTTCCACTAGTCCCGAATGCATTGCCGAAATCCTAATGCATTCAAAATTTCCATAAATGATTTGCAGAGGGGATCAGAAGGCTTATTTATATGAATGTTAATGTCACTGTTCTGCCTTTCAGGCATCTTAGTTCATTTGTTAAAGGGAGTTTTATTTCGACAGGCATGCTTTTATTTTGACGCTAAAATTGCAACAGAGCAGGAAGTGCTGTGTACGTGCGTCATGTGATATCCACACACGCTGCTGCAGACAGAGATGAGAGCTTACAGTCTAAAATATGAAAAAGGCTAAACCTTTGGTTATTTCTTGGAGAAGCAACGCCTGTATGTATTATCTGTTTTTCGCTGTAGAATCTGTGCTAAAAATAAGTTTGTGAAGCTAGCTAGAGTCAATGGGAAATATCACCCACGTTGTTTAAGCTAATTATTTCTACCACTAGTCGGAGATGTTTCACTGCTCATTCTTGGAGACTCATGTTGAGCGATAATAATTCATTCATTTGCTGTTTACCTGTTGATATATGCCGCCATTTGTGGGCAATCTGTTATTTTATGGTGACTTTTATATTAGCAGCCACAAGCTTTCAGTTACAATTTATATTTACTGTGAAGTTATATATTAATGAAAAGAGATAGCTAACTGCAGATTTTCTCTATTTTTTCCAGTTTCACTCTGTATTCAAAACGATGAGACTGTGTAATAAATTCACAAACTACAACAAGGACACTTCATCATTGAGTCAGAGTTTAGCTCACTGTCTAGTCGGAGCGCCTATGCCTCAGCGAGGACAGTACAGTGAAAAGGCAGAATTAACCAAAGTTCTACACCAAAGGCACCAAGCAGAAGGGATACAAAATAGAACCAGCACAGTCGGACAAAGCATCAGTATGTTCAAAAACCACAAAATGTTCTCTCTCCTCTACATCTGCTGCAATGGTACAAGCACGAGCCAATGCAGAGGCAGCAAAGGCACGGGCTGCATATGCAGAAAAGGAAGCGAAGCTAAAAGTGGAAAAGGCTGCAAGAGAAGCAGAGCTACAGTTAGAAAAATCAAGGCTGGAAGCTGAACTGAGTGCACTGGCATTTCAAAGAGAGGCAGCTGCAGCCGTTGCACAAGCTGAAGCATTGGAGGCAGTCAGAATCACCTGCTCGTGAAATCTTACAAAAAGACATTGCTACACGGACTCAAGAATATGTCCAAAGACAAGTAGAACTTAAATCACAACAAAGTCAGGAAGGTGCACATCCCACAGTACCCGGTCCAGTATTGCCAGAAGAGAGCTTTGTCGCATGGGATGTCCTATCACAGAAGGACTTAAAGGGACAGGATAAAGACGATAATGAGCGTAACAAACCCCAAAGCAAAACGTTTGCTAACAGCCGAGACAATTATGGAAACAATGATCAAACAAGCATTCATTATGGACAAAACAGACTCCAACCTAAGCCCAAGTCAACTCACTACTACTGTAGCCCTTCACCAAATCCAACAGCGGCATCATTCATTCCCAGAGACTTTACAACTCCCATCAGCGTAACAGCTGAAACAGAACACCTAGCACGAGACGTGGCTGGCCATGACCTACTGAGTACAAGGCTCTACCAATCTGACGACAAACCAGAGCGTTATCACGCATGGCAGTCGTCATTCAACAGTGCCACTTCAGATTTAGGACTCACAGCTAACGAAATTTTGGATTTACTGGTTAAGTGGCTTGGGACGGAGTCCGGCAAACGTCAAAAGAATCCGCTCTGTACATCCCGAAAACCCAAACACAGCTCTACAAAAGGCCTGGGCACGTCTCCAGGAATGCTACGCTGCACCAGAAGTGACAGAGAAGTCTCTATTTAAAAGACTTGATGAATTCCCTAAAATATCTACCAAAGATTATGGGAAGCTAAGAGACCTAGGTGGTCTCCTCATGGAGCTACAATGTGCTAAGGAAGAGGGCTACCTGACGGCACTAACATACCTAGACACTGCCAGGGGCATAGGGCCTATCACAGAAAAACTTCCTTATGGGCTACAAGAGAAATGGGTCTCAGTCGGCTCAAAGTACAAAGAGGAAAACAATGGACTATTTGTCCCGTTCGATTACTTTGCCAGTTTCATCTGTCATGAGGCACGTAGGAGAAATGATCCAAGTTTTATTTTTCCATGTACAAACGAGAGACCAAATCAAGCTCCCGCTAGGAGTTATGGCAGTAAAATATCTGTTCAGAAAACCGAAATCTCTACAGGGCAAGGACAGCTAGCAAACCTGCCTACAAAGAAAAGTGACGGACTAGAGAAAAACTGTCCCATCCACAACAAACCACATCCAATAAAGAAATGCAGAGCATTCAGACCAAAAAATATTGAAGAAAGAAAAGCTATTCTCAAAGAGAATGGTATCTGTTTCAAGTGCTGCACCTTGACTAGTCACTTACCGAAGGATTGTAAAGCGCCCGTGAAGTGTACGGAGTGCCATGCATCTAGGTCCACCACCTCAAGTCTCCCCTCGGTCCTTACCTGCAGCAAGTGATGGCGGGGAGGAAGAAAGCACTGTCGACAGTACAGCAGTGAGCTCACAATGTACTCAGGTGTGTGGCACAGGACAAACAGGTAGATCCTGCTCTAAGATCTGTCTGGTTCGAGTGTATTACCATGGTCAGCGTGAAAAAGCAGCTAATATGTATGCTATTCTAGATGACCAAAGTAATCGTTCACTAGTCCGCTCAGTCTTCCTCAAACTGTTTGATATAAAGAGCAATCTGTTCCCCTACAGACTCAAAACTTGTGCTGGGCCAACTGAGACAGCAGGTCGCAAAGCAGAAGGTTTCCAGATAGAATCTCTTGATGGAAAAATAGTACTCTAGGCTAACTGAGAACGCCTGCCAAAACAGAGACCAAATGACTAAATCTGGTAAAGGATCATTAGAGGCCCTAGGACAGAATGTCTTCAATGAAACAGGTTCTGACAACAAACCAGGCCTGTCCATCAAAGACACAATCTTCTTGGAAATAATGGACAGAGAAATGTTCAAGGACAAGTCAAATCATTGGGTTGCTCCCTTACCCTTCAGAGCCCAGCGACAACGGCTGTCGAACAACCGTGAGTATGTTATGTCTCGCTTCAACTCACTGCAAAAGACTTTACAAAGAAAACCAGGCATGAGAGACCAGTTTCTTGACTTCATGAATTAAAATCTTTCAGAACAAACATGCAGAGGTGGCCCCGCCCTTGAATGAAAATGAGGAGTGCTGGTTTTTGCCGACCTTCGGAGTCTTTCACCCACAGAAACCAGAAAAACATACGCATGTTTTTTGACTCTCTCGCCAAGTACTCTGGCATGTCTCTAAATGATGCTCTCCTAAAAGGCCCCGACCTCAATAACTCCCTCATAGGGGTTTTGATCCACTTCAGGAAAGAGCAGGTTTCTGTGGTTGCCGATATACAGCAGATGTTCCACTGCTTCCTCGTTCACAAAGACCACAGGAACTACCTGAGATTTTTGTGGTACAGAGATAACAACATGTCCAAAGATGTCATCGACCATATAATGCGGGTGCATGTGTTCGGGCCCGTCCCGAACAGCCTGTCCCCATCTGTGGCCGTGTATGGACTCAGGAGAGCTATTCCGGAGGGAGCACACAAACATGGACAGACACAAAAAGAGATCTGAAAGTAGGAGACATCATGCTCCTTAAGGACTGTCAAGCTGCACGCAACAAGTGGCCTATGGCAAAGACTTTAAAGTCTTTTCAGAGACCGATTACAGAAGTAGTACTTCTTTTGCCAACAGATTAAATAGAAAGGTTAGAGTTGGTTATAGTGACCTAGTATGGTCAGGCAGGGAGTGTTCTGCCTTTCAGGCATCTTAGTTCATTTGTTAAAGGGTTTTATTTCGACAGGCATGCTTTTATTTTGACACTAAAAACTGCAATAGAGCAGGAAGTGCTGTGTACGCTGTGTATGCTGCAGACAGAGATGAGAGCTTACAGTCTAAAATATGAAAAAGGCTAAAACTTTGGTTATTTCTTGAAGAAGCAATGCCTGTATGTATTATCTGTTTTCACTGTAGAATCTGTGCTAAAAATAAGTTTGTGAAGCTAGCTAGAGTCAATGGGAAATATTACCCACGTTGTTTAAGCCAATTATTTCCACCACTAGTCGGAGCTGTTTCACTGCTCATTCTTGGAGACTCATGTTGAGCGATAATAATTCATTTATTTGCTGTTTACCTGTTGATATATGCCGCCATTTGTGGGCAATCTGTTATTATTTTATGGTGACTTTTATATTAGCAGCCACAAGCTTTCAGTTACAATTTATATTTATTGTGAAGTTATATATTAATGAAAAGAGATAGCTAATTGCAGATTTTCTCTTTATTTTTTCCAGTTAAATAAATTCGCAAACTACAACAAAGACTCATCCTTCATCACTGAGTCAGAGTTTAGCTCACTGTCTAGTCTGAGCTCCTACGCCTCAGCGAGGACAGTACAGTCACCAATGATCAGAATGTTATCTGTACTAGTTGACAAGTTAGAGATGAACACACCAAATTCATCTAAGAATTCAGAATATGGGCCAGGAGGCCTATATACAGTGACAAATTAATACGGCTGATTTTTATTCTTCTAACCTTGGCAAAGCATAATATCCTGAGCATAATTTCTCTTCACCCTATACCTTCTCCCGTTAGGTCAGGTGTTTAGAAAACATGGCATATCTTATAATCTTTATGCAGATGATACTCAAATTTATTTGCCTATTAAGAAGAACTCTAGCAGCCCCCTGACACCCTTGCTTGTGTGCCTGGAAGACGTCAGGGCTTGGTTGGCTCAAAATTTTCTTAGCTTAAATGAGAACAAAACCGAGGTGATGGTGTTTGGGCTCAGTGTTGGTTCCACAGTTCGATTAGACCTGGGCCCTCTCAGTCAACACATGAAGCCCACAGCCACCAACCTTGGCGTCATTATGGACTCTGATCTTAAACTGGACAGGCAGGTCAAGGCGGTTGTTAAATCCAGCTTTTATCAGCTTCGTCTTTTAACCAAAATTAAATCAATTTTATCCTTTTCTGACTTGGAACGCGTCATGCATGCTTTTATTTCTTCACGCCTGGACTACTGCAATTCACTTTTTTATGGAATTAATCAAAATACACTTCACAGACTGCAGTTAGTCCAGAATGCTGCTACACGCCTCTTAACTGGGAGCAAAAAACATGAACATATTACACCTATTCTTGCATCTTTGCACTGGCTCCCTGTTAATTTTAGAATTGATTTTAAAATTTTATTATTTGTTTTTGAAGTTTTAAATGGACTGGCCCCACAATATATTGTAGACCTCCAAATTTACTCCCCAGCGCGTGCTCTGAGGTCTGAGGGCCAGCTCCAGCTTGTGGTGCCTAGGACGAGACTTAAGACCAGGGGGGACAGGGCCTTCTCTGTGGCTGGGCCCAGACTCTGGAACGCTCTGCCTCTCCACGTTCGAACAGCCCCCACAATGGAGTGTTTTAAGTCTCGTCTGAAGACCCACTTTTATTCTCTGGCTTTTAGCTCTGCATGAGTTGTATGGTCCTCTGTTGTCTTTGGCCTAGTATTTTATTTATTTATTGTTTTATTGTTTTTATGTTTATTCATTTATTAGTATCTGAGTGGGTTTATTGTTTTGTATAGTTATATAATCATTTTTATGTGCAGCACTTTGGAAACTGTTCTGTTGTTTAAATGTGCTATATAAATAAAGTGGATTGGATTGGATTGAGCAGAGCGGAGAATCAGATGCTCAAACAAGTTATATTTGTGACCCCAACAGCTAATAAGCTAAACCTAGATTTATAAATAAGAGCAACACCCCCGCCTTACTTTGCATTGGGGGGACGTGACTAAATGTATATGCTGGTGGGCAGGCCTCATTTAAGTGGAGGACAGCTGTAGGTTTAAGACAGGTTTCACATAACCCAATCATATCTAAGTGATGATCAATAATTAGATCATTAATTAATGATTTTGAGAATAGTGATCTTATGTTAATGAGACCCAGACTAAGGACCTCAGTGGGGTTGACAGTTGAACTGTTTGGGTTTAGGAGTGGTTCCAGAGTAGCCTAACGGGAGAAGGTATAGGTTTGAGACATTCCATGCGCGTTGTAGGTAGCAGACATGAAATCTTTGATATTGCTGGAACAACCATTGGGCCATCCACAATTTCAGCATCATCCAATGTAGTAATGGGTATTAAGTTTGCAAAGCATATCCCTCTATGATTTTTATGGACACATCTATGGAAGCAGGTAATCAATTGGTTTCCTGCTGAGAACCATGGCCTCGGATTTAGAGGTGCTGATCCTCATCCCAGCTGCTCCACACTTGGCTGCAAACCAACCCAGAGGGTGGTGGAGGTCACAGGCCGATGATTCCAGCAGGACCACATCATCTGCAAAAAGCAGTGATGATACCCTCCTCCCCCCCCGACTATGCCTCAATAAGAACAATTTTACTAAATATAGGCTGCCCTTCACTTACACTTAAATCTTCTGCTTGGAAATACATGAGGCAGTTGTGACTCTGCGCAGATATGACTGATAAGAGTGCATTAAATCTGAGTCAAATACTTTAAAACTCACACTTTGACACATGTCTAGTTTCATGCGTTTTACTAACAACTCACGTAAGCATTTTCCCTGTAGTTGACATGATTATTTAAATCCTGGCATAATGCTGATTCAGCACACTTCTAAAAAGCCACCGGTTAGCAGCACAGTTTAAAACCAGACGTGTGCTAACACAGTGGATTATCTGATGCTATCATGATATTTAATGTTAACAATCGATAGCTTTGTATCGTAGCTTGCATACATCCCTATTCCATATGGGACAGTTCCATTATGATCCCCCATGATCCAGAGAACGTGCAAACATGGGATAAGCGACTTACTCAGGCTAAAAGTGCATACCTGGCAACCTGCTCAAAAACGCAAATAAAGTTGCGATCGACTTCGTCATCGGCTAGAACCGCAACAAACACTGCTTCTGCGTCAAATTTTTATCCCACTGGAGCACAATCAAACATGTTTCTTGCTGTGCTCACTAGGAATATCCCGTTTAAAGATGTTTGAACATGACTGAAGCTGTTAAGACTACGAACACCTGGAAGTGACCGCGTAATGATGGAGATTTGGCAAATCTGGATGAAATTTTTGAACAGCTCAAAAATTTCACACATTTCAAAACTGGTGCCAAAGATGGCTGTAACTACTTTGTATACAAAGTTTGTTCAACATTGATAAAAGATGGATCAAGGAGTTACTGTGATGCTTCAAAATGCACCGGGATTTGCTATTTGGGATTAAACAGAATGGAATGGTGCTCTATGGAATACCCTCATTAGCTGGTAATTTGCTTGTTCTGAACTCCTGCAAGAAGCTTTGAATGCCTCCAAGCTTCAGCTTTGAAGAGCACTTTGAAAATTCCAAGTTTCACGCTAGCCATGTGAAGTTCACAAAAGTACACAAAGTGAGTTGAAAGTAGTTGGAAATTAGACTTGGAAGACAAAGGCCGTGGCACTGGGAGGTGCACAGTAATTTCTCAGGGCATTATAGCCGCAGCGAGAGGTCATAACATTCACAGTGAAATTGCTACATTGCCGCCATGCAGCAACAGATTTGCACGGATCGCAGAGATGGACATTTTGGTCACATCAACTGTGGAAATCTGCACAATTCCCACATGCCTAAAATATGTCTGTGCTTTTGGAACCAGCCTCAAGCAGCCATTCAAAGAACTGCAGATTATAGCAGTTCCATGATCCCTTGATTTTTCAGCATAGAGGATGCTGTTTGGTTACTGACATCTGAGTAGCATATGATGGTATGTGAATGGACTGGTGAACCATGTTAATCCTGTAAATCCAGTCTCCATTTTTGGCACAGCAGCTGGTGACAGGCTAAATGAATGCTGGGCAGTGCAGCCTGAACTCTCACAATTGTACATATGACACATGCCAAAACAGATCACATTAAATATAGACTATAGCACAGACTTTTATTCTCTGCTCTCCTACCTCCAGATATTGCTTTGTTGTCTTTTTGGTGCACTCAGGCTGCATTACTGTGCATATGGCATGCAAGAGGCTGCAGGATACCTTCCAATAGGGGTGTAGCAATGTACCACAGTATGATATTTCATACTTCCGAATGCTGAGGCTGTTCGGTTCTTTGGGTCACTTGTTAATAAAACAGTAAAAATTTCATTGGTATGGGAATCTGGTTAAGATATTAAGAGTAATTCATTTCAAATAATTCATTTTATCCAGTCATTTCAGTTGTAAGTTTATATATATCCCCGTAATCCTTTATTATGTTTGGTACATGACGGTTGTTAAAACTAAGCATGTACGGTTGCGCTCATATCTAAGTAAAGTGTTGATCAGTCTCGTCACTTATCATCAACCCATCGTCAGGAGCACACAGCCCGTTGGTATGTAGCAACTTGTAAACTGTGAAATGTGTACTGAAAGCTACCAATTGCTAATGTACCTTGCTTTAGAAGCAGTTTAAAGCACAGTCAGTTTGTAATTATTTACTTTACCACGCTATGTCCGTGTAGCACGACAGAAAGTTGGTTAAACTGCATCACGTGTTGTGCGTGGCATGTGGGGAGCGTGCTCTCGGTTAGCCATATTAGCTGCAGCCACAACTGTGTGTTTGGTGATTACCAAGCTGAATAATGTAGCAGACGATAGTGTGGTAGGCTTTAAAGGAGTCGCGCTAGTCTAAAGGGCTGTCTCTGAGCGTCAAATTGGGCTTTATGCACCATGCCAGTCGGAGCGTGGGGGAGCTGCGCTCTGCGCAAGCGTGTTCAACGCTATGCATGATGGGAAATGTAGTCTGCGGGGCCTACTGCGTTAGTGGGAGATTAGAAAACCAGGGAATATAGATTGGATGGGGTTCATAAGAATAATTATAAGTATACAAGTATGAAAAATTAGAAATAAAGGTCATATTATTCGTAGCTAAATAGTAGAATGTATTGTTTAATTGAAATGATGTTGCATTTATATTCAATGAATATAATTGTAAATTTTGTTCATTTCTGTGTGTTTTCAGGTTTATGACCTGTGGTCTGTTCTGTTTGAAATTACAATAAACTATAAAACTAAAGACAAACACAAGTCATACCAGGTGTGCTGCCTGTCACTAACCCATTCGGAGGGGGTAATCAAAACATCCGAACAGTCATAAACCAAAGGCTACCAGTCAACATTGTGGCCTGAGTTTGAAGCCAGTACAGAGCCCGGACCTTCCATACACTTTCCACTCAACTGTTAACCTGTATAGCGGCCCAGACTGCATTCACCAAAAGAGCCAACCATCTCATCTTGTGGGCAGAAGCACTAGAAGAGAATGAGCTCAAGAGCGAGTGGAGAAACTTTAAAGGGGAACACGCCAAAGTTACGGACACAGGACTTGATTATGCCATGGCCCTGCGAGAATTAGAGGATGAACAGGCCACAGAGAAGGCGGATCAGGTCGACAGGAAAATAATGGAATGTGACCATAAGTTTGATGATGTTAAGGATCTTGTCTTAAATAGCCTCTGGACCAGGTTTGCTGAGGAGCAAATCTCCGCTCTCATAAAAGAGGCCGGCTCAGCCATGGATCAAGCGGAAGCGACTGATCACCTGAAGATGAGCAGGATGGAGTGCAATTTGGCAAATAAAGACCTCAAAAGAGAAGCTGATGAAGTCGACAGACTAGTTGCTGAGTGGACAGACATGATCCTTCGAGCCAAGTTTACAAAGTCAAGTGACGACTGCAGGAAGCTGAGGAAGCGACTAGAGAGACTAAGTGATTAGTGGGCATGGCGGCGAAACAGTTGGTCTGACAACGAAGAGGAGCAGAAAGAACAGGTGAAACTAGATGTTGCGGAGAAAAAGAACCAAGACGAGCAAGCTGCGTCTATACATTCTGAACCTAACATTAACCTGTCCTGTCCCATAGATAGTCATACCCCTGTATGAGAAGTCCAGCCTAACCCTCCTGGCATTCCCACCGATCTCAGCTATGGTGTACTTCCAGATGCTGCAAGCACACCACTGCAAGTCCAAGGAGCTCCCGGCATGTACCCTGGGCCACTCAGCGTCAAACCACAGATCACCCTGGAAGGAGCTCACCTGCCCAAATTTTCTGGTAACATGAGAGATTACTACCGCTGGAAAGCTGAATGGGAGGACCTTCAGCAGCTGGGGAACCCCCATGGAATAGAAAACATACGTAAGTTTCATCTCCTTGGAAGCCTAGAAGACAAAGTCAAGAGAGACCTCGTACTGTCCGGCTGCGGATCTGCCGACGATGTCTTCAGACTCTTGGACAACAAGTACAGAAACAAGCCTAAAATAGTCTTGCTTATCTCAAGAGAAGTGCATGGACTGCCACCTGTCAAGGGAAACAACCCCAGAAAGACAATCGAACTGATTCAGGCTGTCGAGA
The DNA here is from genome assembly GCF_902500255.1 of Thalassophryne amazonica. Taxonomy (NCBI): domain Eukaryota; kingdom Metazoa; phylum Chordata; class Actinopteri; order Batrachoidiformes; family Batrachoididae; genus Thalassophryne; species Thalassophryne amazonica. Next base: position 31,939,201 of record NC_047108.1, on the reverse strand, counting down.
GTGCTCTTCGTGACCTTCAAGTCCTAGGGGAAGAAGATGCTGTGAAAAATCGGCTTGTGGCACAGTCGATTAAGAGCAAGCTGCCGGATTCCCTGAAAGAAAAGTGGCTAACATATAACAACGACCCAATGAGCGGCTTCTCCACAAGGAATCACTTTGACTGCTTACTGGAGTACCTAAAGAAACAGGAAGACATTCTTGAGGAGTTGGATCAGCTTCAACCCAGCTCAAAAGAACACTGAAGAAGATCACCAAAAGTGTGGAAAAGATCTTAAAGGCTGGAGGCTTCTCACTAAAACCATGGGTCTTGACTGGCCAAAGTGGGAGGTCAGAGTGAGCCAACGCCGCTTGCGCTAAAGACTCTGGTGTCGCCTAACCAGATGCAAGATGAAGAAAGTAAAGCACTGGGGGTTGGCTACGAACCTGAAACAGACAAACTTCGTGTGATGACGTCCATCAATTTCTCAAAGAAGTGAGGAAAGATGAGGATGGGAATTGATTTACGGGAAGATGAAGTGAGAAGCAGCACTCCAAACCCTTTAACTCATTGGATACTTCTAAGCCAGGTTGCTTGCTTCTACGATCCTATCGGTCTTGCCACACCTGTTAAACAGAAAGGAGTAATGCTTGTGAGGGAGTCCTACCAAGAAGCCAGCACAGGCAACCCAGCCAAAGACACTTGGGATGAGCCACGGTCACCAAAACTCAGAGAGGCTGCCATAAGACTGTTTGAGGAGTATGTCAGACTCGGCCAGATAAGGTTCGAAAGAAGTCTCACACCCTTTAGAGCTATTGGCTGCCCCTGGGGTATCACGTTTTCAGACGGCAGAGAAGCTTCCTATGGTGCCGTGCTCTATCTTTGGTGGGAGACTGAAGAAGGAGTTGTTGTGAGATTGGTAGAATCAAAAGCCAAGCTCACTCCTCTCAACCAGAAAGGAGACGTTATCAAGGCAGAGTTATGTGGAGCCGTCTTTGCGACCCATTTAAAAATGTACTTTGAGAAGCACTGCCGCCTTAAGGTTGATCGCTGGATCCACTTTGTAGATAGCCAAACTATCTTAGGAGCCATTCAGAAAGATAGTTATGGCTACCAAACTTTCTTTTCCAACCGTATTAGTGAGATACAGATGGCGGGGCCAGTGGAAGATTGGAGATGGGTCGACGGTAATCTCAATATAGCTGACATTGTCACGAGGGGAGCTACCCCTGAAGAACTCAACGAAGAATCAAAATGGCAACAAGGCCCTGAGTTCCTAAAACGACCTGAAGCAGAATGGCCTGTGAAGATGGCCAGTGAGATTGTAACAAAAGTTGCTGATGATGTAAAAAGAATGCGGAGGAAGGCATTTTCAGCTGTAACAACCAGGGCTCAGGCACGAAAGGTTTTAAGTTCCTGCAGCATTGATGATAGCGCTGCCGTGGGAGCAAGTGTACTACGGCCACTACCAAAAGATCACAGGCCAACCCAAGCAGCGAGTCAGCCAAAGAGAAAACCTTGGAGTGTGGCACTTGTGAGCCTAGTTGAGCCTGAACGGTTCAGTAGCTTGTCAAAGCTATGTGGAACTCTTGCCTGGGTTCAACAAGCTGCAGAATCTTGGCTAAATATGAAGTATCAAGCCTTGGTGTCAAAGTGGGAGGCAAAGGGTTCTAAGCTGTCTGCAGAAAAGAGAACAGTGGCCTTCCAAGCTCTTGTCCTCGCTGCCCAGCAAGGCGTGAACTTCAAAACTACAACCTTGAACCGCCTGGTTGTAACCAAAGATGAAAGCACAGGACTCCTGCTTTGCAGTGGTAGAGTCCAATCCTGGAATGAAGACGGTACAACTGTACCATTGATCCCCTTTCGGTCATGGCTGGGGACCTTGCTGGCTAGAGAAGATCACAGTGCCCATCATGAAGGTGTTGCTGCCACCCTACTACGCACGAGAAGAAAGGCGTGGGTTGTTGAAGGTCGAAGGATAGTCAAGAAGGTTATTAACAAGTGTATCGCTTGCAAAAAGCAAACAGCCAGACTATGCCAGCAAGTGATGAGCAACCTTCCTCCTGAGCATACTAGCAGAGCAAACCCATTTGAGTATACTACGTTAGATCTTTTTGGCCCCTTCGAGGTGAGAGATGCTGTAAAGAAAAGAACCAAGAAGAAGGTCTGGGGTGTGGTGTATTGCTGCACGGCTTCCAGAGCAGTCCACGCAGACACTGTCGACGACTTGTCTTCCGAGAGCTTTCTTCAGGCCTACACCAGATTCACTGCCCTGAGGGGTCATCCTCGGACGTTATGGTCCGACAGAGGCACAAATTTTGTGGGTACCAAGCCTGCTCTGAAAGACTTACACAAGCACTTAGCCTGTTTACAGAATGGGTCTGTCAAAAGCACAGCAGCAAAGAATGGAACTGAATGGCAGTGGGACTTCCATCCTGCAGACTCACCCCACAGAAACGGAGCGGTAGAGGCAGCTGTTAAACTTATTAAAAGAGCGCTCAATAGCCTCAGTGGAACAACAGACTGCTACACTTGTGGCAAATTCCAGACTCTTCTCTACTCAGCAGCCAACCTGACTAACGAGCGACCCATCGACGCCAAGGCACAGGAGCAAGAAGAAACTGTGGAATACTTGACTCCTAACTCCCTCATTTTGGGGCGCACTGGTCACGGAGGAGACCTGTACGGGATCGACGTAGAGATCCACCCTTGGCGCAGACTGAGGGCCGTCCAGGCAGGAATTGACAAGTTTTGGTCAAAGTGGAGTGAACTAGCAGGCCCAAACCTGTTTATCCGGCACAAATGGCACAGAGCGGAAAGAAGTGTCAAGGTTGGGGATCTGGTTTGGATCGCAGACCAGAACGCCCTTAGAGGACAGTTCCGGCTTGGGCGGATTGTCGTCACCTATCTGGATAAGACTGGTGTGGTTCGTGATGCTGATGTGGTGACCTGTATAGGCCTTCCTGCTCCCCTTGTATCCAGAGCCCAGGTAAAGAACTCTACTCTACCCTCAACTATAATCCTTCTCAGAGATGTACGGAGACTGGTCGTTTTGCTTCCTGTTGAAGATCAGCAGAAGGTATGAAAGTCCTCACCAGTGGGTACCCAAAGGACTCTTTCTTTGTTTAGTTAGTGGATAACCCTGGGAGGCAACTGAGTGTTTTAAGGGGAAACCTGCACTCAGGAGGAGGCAAGATGGTAGGGCCTACATCTTTAGTTAGGGCTTTGAGCTAATTATAGCTTTGAAAGACATTTTCATTGTTTTTATGTAAAGGCTCTACTGACTGTTTGTGTAGTGGCCTCCTTGGATCAAGATCAGTCGGCCAAGTGGGAGATGTTCGGTTCTTTGGGTCACTGGTTAATAAAACAGTAAAAATTTCATTGGTACGGGAATCTGGTTAAAATATTAAGAGTAATTCATTTCAAATAATTAATTTCGTCCAGTCATTTCAGTTGTAAGTTTATATATATTCCCGTAATCCTTTATTATGTTTGGTACATGACGGTCGTTAAAACTGAGCATGTGCGGTTGCGCTCATATCTTAGTAAAGTGTTGATCAGTCTCGTCACTTATCATCAACCCATCGTCAGGAGCACACAGCCCACTGGTATGTAGCAACTTGTAAACTGTGAAATGTGTACTGAAAGCTACCAATTGCTAATGTACCTTGCTTTAGAAGCAGTTTAAAGTACAGTTAGTTTGTAATTATTTACTTTACTGCGCTATGTCCGTGTAGCATGAAAGAAGGTTGGTTAAATTGCATCATGTGTGGTACGTGGCATGTGGGGAGCGTGCTCTCGGTTAGCTATATTAGCTGCAGCCACAACTGTGTGTTTGGTGATTACCAAGCTGAATAATGTAGCAGACGATAGTGTGGTAGGCTTTAAAGGAGTCGCGCTAGTCTAAAGGGCTGTCTCTGAGCGTCACATTGGTCTTTATGCACAGTGCCAGTCGGAGCGTGGGGGAACTGCACTCTGCGCAAGCGTGTTTAACGCTATGCATGATGGGAAACGTAGTCTGTGGGGCCTACTGCATTAGTGGGAGATTAGAAAACCAGGGAATATAGATTGGATGGGGTTTATAAGAATAATTATAAGTATACAAGTATGAAAAATTAGAAATAAAGGTCATATTATTCATAGCTAAACAGTAGAATGTATTGTTTAATTGAAATGATGTTGCATTTCTATTCAATGAATATAATTGTAAATTTTGTTCATTTCTGTGTGTTTTCAGGTTTATGACCTGTGGTCTGTTCTGTTTGAAATTACAATAAACTATAAAACTAAAGACAAACACAAGACATACCAGGTGTGCTGCCTGACACTAACCCATTCGGAGGGTGTAATCAAAACATCCGAACAGAGGCTATGTAATGAGCGTCTGAGAGCATGCGCTGCTGATGAATATTGCTCTCTCCACCACACTAGGTCATTGTCTTGGGTCCCAGATGGCAACCACCCAGGTACTTAACTAATCCATACCCACAAAGTGTGTTGTGGTCTTGCCCCCTGCCCTGGTCTCATCTACTGTCTGTCAGTTGTTGTGTTTTCCTGTACGAGAGTTCCCCAACATAACTTCTCCCACCTTTAGTACCTTAACAGCACTGGCTTCTGTGCCCCCAGTGTTCACAATCACTGCCTAAATGTTTATAGACACTTTTTAAACTGGACTTTATTGATTATATATATATATATATATATATATATATATATATATATATAATTATACAGTACATAACTTTGCAGGAGTACCCCCAATGTCGGTGTAATCCCCCCCCGTACAATGACAACAAAGACTATTCTATTTTGGGAATTATTTATGGTTTGTTTTACAACCCCAATTCCAAGTTAGGACGTTGTGTAAAATGTAAATAAAAACTGAATACAATGATTTGCAAATCTACTTCAACCTATGTAATGTTCAAACTGATGAACATTAAATATCTTGTCTTTGTGGTACATTCAACTGAATATAGGTTGAAGGGGATTTGCAAATCATTATATCCATCCATCCATCCATCCATTTTCTTCCGCTTCATCCGAGGTCGGGTCGCAGGGGCAGCAGCTCAAGCACAGCCGCCGAGACCTCCCGATCCACACACACCTCCCCCACCGCCTCCGGGGTAACCCTCCTCCTCCTCTTTCACAAATCATTATATTCTGTTTTTATTTACATTTTACACAATGTCCCAACTTCATTGGAATTGGGGATGTAGGTGCTAGTCAACTTGATGTTTCACTTTGTCTCTGTCAGTCCCTGTATGTGTTTGTGGGTGTGGCCTTGTCACTTGGTGTTCCTTCACAGGTGTGTCTCATCACAATCCCCACACCTATCTCTCATTTTCTCATTACAGGTCGCCATTTAAGTTTGTCACTGTTCTGCCCTCACTTCGCTAGGTTATTCTGGTTCATTCTGCTCCTGTTAGTAGTTGCTAACTCTGTATTTGCTTGTCTCCCCTTGTCCTCTTCCCCCCCCCCCCCCCCACTATCTCATTCAACAGTAAATAAACTATTGACATTTTCTACTCCTGTGTGGTCTCTGTCTGCAACTTTGTGTTCAATCATTTTTAAATTATGACACCAGTGTTTCACTTGTGGTATTATTAGCCTGGTGAGCCACCAGGCTAATGAGCACCCCTACCAGGCCAGAATTGTTTTTTAGTTTTTATAAACAGAAATAAATGGACTACATATATATAGTGCTTTTCCATCTGCATCAGACGCTCAAAGCGCTTTACAAGTAATGCCTCACATTCACCCCGATGTGAGGGTGCAATAGGGGATTAAAGACCTTGCCCAATGGCCCTTAGTGATTTTCCAGTCAGGCTGGGATTTGAACTGAGGATCTTTCGGTCTCAAGCGCTTAACCACTAGACCATCACCTCCCCCAACTAACCAACTAAGAACCAACTTCCCAGAACCAACTAAGAAATGCAGGCATGAAGATGAAAAACAACACAAAATATCCATTAATCTGAAAATCAAAAAACATTTACGTACATCTGCAGCACTCTGAACAGCACTGTGTGATGCTGCTCATAAGCACAAGTCTATCACTGTGTCTTTGACACAAGCCAAGCCTTTTTAAACTTAAATTGCAGGAGCTCAATTAAATTGGACGCATTGAACATTAAGGTTGACCCCAACAAGACCATGTTTTATCCACCTTGCTATCAAACCTGCAACAATTTGCACAAAACATAATTATTGAAATGTTTATAAACAATGTTTCTCAAAAAAAAAACAACAAAAAAACTGGAAAGGATTTTAGACCTGTGAATCCCCAAATCTGGTGTAAAGCTTTGGTCCCACTAAATAATAGTGTCATGAATAGTCATGAATAATGACTCATATGGATTTGTCAGAAATTTTAGTGATTATTCAAATAATGAGCTACAAATATGAACATTGTGCAAACAATTAAAAAACACTGAGTGAGTGCAAGTGATCTGATGATGAGGAGATTATCCCGCTTTTGTTCTGGGCGAGGAACCAGAGCAGGTGGTCCACCGACATACACACAGATCTCCACAGCTTCTGTTTGTAGTTTCTCCAGGACTCAGGTGCTATGAGCTCTGTCCCAGCGCTGAGTCCTGAAACACAGAGATGCAGACACACACTGCTCCAGCAGCAGCTCCAGGCGCGTTTCATTTAAAGAGTTGAGATCGTTAGCTCCGGTTTTGTTTTGTTCCTCTTTCGTCCCTTTTGCGCTCTTGGTTCGCAGGCTGTTCAGTGATAAAGCTCGTTCGTCCACCTTTTCTCAATAAATTGTGACTTTTTTTACTTTTTTCCCTTCGTTCAGGAATCGTCGTGTGCTGTGTCACTGGGTCATTACATCCTTGTTTGTCCTTGTAGTACCTCGTACACAAACTGCTCCATGCTGTTTTTACTAAATTTTGAACTTCTTGAAATTAGCTCCACACTCAGAGATGAGCCTAGTTAGCAGAATATTCTGCCTAGAAGAGCCTCTAAGAGCTACAGTTCTCCTACGTTTGCTGAATAAGTGGATTCTTATCAAATAAAACATGCTTACGTGGCTCATTCTTCATCCTTCATTATTCGGTGGGACCAGGGCTTTAGATATTGCGGAGGGGGGGGCACTTTGTTAAAATACTTATTATTTAGGGGTGGGGACAAAAAGGAAATAAACTGTAGGAGACAGTACAAGGTCGTTTAAAAGTGCTACATTTTTGTCTGTTTCCAAGACAATCCTCCAAATAGCAGCAAAAGCTGAGTGGGAGACAAACTCTCTCAAACTGTTAATGCTGAGAGTTGACCTTTGAGTCCATATTTTAACACATAAAACAGATGATCCCCACTCTCATGTTCATAACCACTATTTCCAAAGCTCACAGAGATTCAAAGATCTGTCCTTTTAATTTATTTAATTCATTAATTTAAAAAATGGTCATCCACACAAGTCAATTTTTTGTCTTGAAGTTTTACTTCCATATTGTGTGAATCAGCACACAAGCAGATAAGTATTTCCTTTGCTCGCACAGTTTGATTACACCACAGATGTCACATTGAGTTGAGGTCATGGAATGGAATGGATCGAAGATTAGCCAGAATGGCAAAGACTCAGCCAATGATCAGTTCCAGGGTGATCAATGAAGGTCTAAAGTTACCTGTGAGTACTGTAACAATGAGAAGATGCCTATGTGAAGCCACACTATGGGCAAGAAGCCCCCGCAAAGTCCCACTGATGAAAAACAAGTGCTGAAGAGGTTACAATTTGTTAAACAACACACTGAGTGATCTAGAAAGAAATGGTGCAACATTTTGTGGACTGATGAAAGCAACATTGTTGTTTTTGGGTCTGGGGGCCACAGACAGTTTTTCAGATGACTCCCAAAAACTGAAATCAAATCACATTACTCTGTGAAGACAGTGAAACATGGTGACGCAAGCATCATGATATGATGATGTTTCTCATACTATGTTGTCGGGGCTACTTATCGCATACCAGGAATCATGGATCAGTTTGAATACATCACAATACTTGAAGAGGTCATGTTGCCATATGCTGAAGAGGAAATGCCCGTGAAATGGGTGTTTCAACAAGACAATGACTCCAAACACACCAGCAAGCGACCAACATCTTGGTTCCCGACCAACAAGATCAACATTATGGAGTAGTCAGACCAATCAAATGTGTGTGACATCAGAAATGCTGTTTCTGAGGCAAAAACAAGAAATGCAGAGGAACTGTGGAATGTAGTCCAATGGTCCTGGGCTGGAATACCTGTTCACAGACGCCAGAAGTTGGTCAACTTCATGCAGCACAGACGTGAAGTACTTCTCAGAAACACTGGTTATACAATTAAATATTAATTCAGTGATTCACAGGAAAGGTAAATCTTCAAGATTTTTTTTCAGTTTATACAGTAACTGCTATTTCTTTGAACAGCCTAATATTCCTTTTTCTTCACTTTCTGTAAAGTAATAAATTTGCTTTGATTTGGAATAGAATGTGCAGTGTTCCCAATGCATCTGTGTGTATGAAAATAAAAGCTATTACAAAGGTTTTGAGCTTTACTCAGTTTTTTTTTTTAAACACACTGCTATTAATTTAAACACAACTGTATAAACCTTTTGCAGCAGCATGATTAGCCATAAAACCATAAACCCAAAATACCACTGCAGAAGGTTTTAGATGTTTTTGACAATGTGCAAACTCTACTCACAGTTTGTTCCCTTTGAGGGCAGCATGATGCAGCAGGTTGAATCCTCGATTGTTCTGCTGGGTGAAGTCAATGTTCGGTACCATGACCAGGATCTCAATAATACTGCGGAAATCTTTAGCAATGGCATCATGAAGTGGCGTGTCCCCATAAGAATCCTGATAGACAAAAATAAGAAAATGTAGCACCATGAAAGAGGATCCAGTGCAAATCAGTGCCATATTTGCGCTGGAGATGTATGGGCCCTTTCTGAAGTTTATCAACAACTTAACATAACAAATGGAAAATAGAATTACCGTAATTTCCAGACTATAAGCCGCTACTTTTTTCACACATGTTGAACACTGTGGCTTAAATAATGATGCAGCTAATTTGTGAATTTTTACAGGCTTTCACATAAGTCAAAATACGTCAATTGAGGCTGTCCATTGATTGGCTGAAAGCTGAGGTCCTCATGCGGCATAAATTCACACACAAAGTAAATATAAAGTCTTACTTATTTGTTTTAGCGGAATCATCATCACCTCCTGAAGAAAAATCATCCCCCTAAAGCCTCCTGATTTTGGAAAATGACATCTGAAAATACTTTAATTCCTTGTCATGGCTGAAGAAAAGTCCCTCTCAGGGAATTTTGTGCCAAGGGTGCGCTGTCAAATCAGTCAGCGGAGACCCCCACCCCCAAACGGGTCTCTCTCTTTGCACCACAAGTTGAAAAAGTCACAATGCCTCATTAACGTCTCATTTACCATAGACACCAGGTGATCCTGGCTGCATGCGATGAAATTATCTCATGATCCACAAAGAAGAAAAAAGTTAAAGTTACTCAGTTCTCCGTGTGGAGAGGAGATGCCACATGCCACCGTGCGCGCCCTGGAATGCCGTGCTGGTCAATATTTACATGTAACACCTTCAGGGGAAAAAAGCATTTACGGTACATATTTAATTAAAAGTTAAAAAATCTTTCTGTCTAACATCTTTCTGTGTAAATGTCAAATGTTACAAAGTAGAGACCTGCGGCTTATAGACAAGTGTGGCCTATTTATGTACATTTTTTTTCTTTTTAAAATTGGAGGTGCAGCTTATATTCAGGTGCTCTCTATAGTGTAGAAATTACGATAGAAGGGTTTTTTGTAACTTTATATATGAGAGTACTTTAACACGAGTGATTAAAAAGTATGAACTTGATAAAAAAATAAAATCCATCAGATTCCTCTGCTTTTGAGTTGTTCCAGTTTGCAACAGCTTGCCATAGCAGATAGACATGAATCTGCATGTTGGTTAGGCAAAACGTTTTCACCAGATGCCCTTGTTGCTGCAATGTCAACTCCATGAGGACCTTTTTTTTTTTTTTGGTCGTGTCCTGATAGTGGACACAAACGGTGTACCCGGAGGAAACCACACACATACAGTAGTGTTCAGAATAATAGTAATGCTATGTGACTAAAAAGACTAATCCAGGTTTTGAGTATATTTCTTATTGTTACATGGGAAACAAGCTACCAGTAGATTCAGTAGATTCTCACAGATCCAACAAGACCAAGCATTCATGATATGCACACTCTTAAGGCTATGAAATTGGGCTATTAGTAAAAAAAAAAAAGTAGAAAAGGGGGTGTTCACAATAATAGTACCATCTGCTGTTGACGCTACAAACTCAAAGCTATTATGTTCAAACTGCTTTTTTAGCAATCCTGTGAATCACTAAACTAGTATTTAGTTGTACAAGTATAACCACAGTTTTTCATGATTTCTTCACATCTGCGAGGCATTAATTTTATTGGTTTGGAACCAAGATTTTGCTCGTTTACTAGTGTGCTTGGGGTCATTGTCTTGTTGAAACACCCATTTCAAGGGCATGTCCTCTTCAGCATAAGGCAACATGACCTCTTCAACTATTTTGACACATCCAAACTGATCCATGATACCTGGTATGCGATATATAGGCCCAACACCATAGTAGGAGAACCATGCCCATATCATGATGCTTGCACCACCATGCTTCACTGTCTTCACTGTGAACTGTGGCTTGAATTCAGAGTTTGGGGGTCGTCTCACAAACTGTCTGCGGCCCTTGGACCCAAAAAGAACAATTTTACTCTCATCAGTCCACAAAATATTCCTCCATTTCTCTTTAGGCCAGCTGATGTGTTCTTTGGCAAATTGTAACCTCTTGTGTACATGTCTTTTATTTAACAGGGGGACTTTGCGGGGGATTCTTGCAAATAAATTAGGTTCACACAGGTGTCTTCTAACTGTCACAGCACTTACAGGCAACTCCAGACTGTCTTTGATCATCCTGGAGCTAATCAATTCTGGTTATTCTTCTATCCATTTTGATGGTTGTTTTACGTTTTCTTCCACGCGTCTCTGGTTTTTTTTGTCCATTTTAAAGCATTGGGGACCATTGTAGATGAACAGCCTATAATTTTTTGCACCTGCGTATAGGTTTTCCCCTCTCCAATCAACTTTTTAATCAAACTACACTGTTCCTCTGAACAATGTCTTGATCGTCCCATTTTCCTCAGGCTTTCAAAGAGAAAAGCTAGCTTCATCCTTACATAGGGGACACCTGATTCACACCTGTTTGTTCCACAACATTGACAAACTCACTGACTGTATGCCACACTACTATTATTGTGAACACCCCCTTTTCTACTTTTTTTTTTGTTACTAATAGCCCAATTTCATAGCCTTAGGAGTGTGCATATCATGAATGCTCGGTCTTGCTGGATTTGTGAGAATCTACTGAATCTACTGGTACCTTGTTTCCCATGTAACAATAAGAAATATACTCAAAACCTGGATTAATCTTTTTAGTCACATAGCACTACTATTATTCTGAACACTACAGTACACTTGGGAAATATGCAAATTCCACACAGAAAGAAACAGGGCATTGTTGGGTTTGAACCTAGAACTTTCTTGCATTGACAAAAGTGCTAATAATATAGAGATGGATCTGTACAGTAGTAAACAGTCACCTGTAATTAATCTAGATTACTGTGGCTCTGAAAAGGAATGGCACTTAGAATGTTTTGCTCACTATAATTACTTCTAATTGTTATTGCTGGATGTAAGCAAACACTTTCAAAGGCAATGAGAGGGGGTTGTCCTTTTACCCAATAATTTGTGGGTTCAATTTCAATTTTTCAATTTATTTTCATTGATATAGCGCCAAATCACAACAGAGTTGCTTCAAAGCACTTCACACAGGTAAGGTCTAACCTTACCAACCACCAGAGCAACAGTGGTAAGGAAAAACTCCCTCTGAGGAAGAAACCTCAAGCAGACCAGACTCAAAGTGGTGACCCTCTGCTTGGGCCATGCTACAAACATAAATTACAGAACAATTCACAGAACAATTCACGGACGAATATACAAGAAATGCTATTGGCGCACAGGACAGGAGGATCACCAGCACGAATACAACTCCCATCTCTGGATGGAGCTGCACCTTAAACGGAGAGAAAAAACAGAATCATGCATCAGAAAGACAAAAAATACTGTATAATTTGCCAGCATTAAACAACAAGAAAAACAGAGAAATACTAAGGTGATCGCCGGCCACTAGCCCTAAACTTCACTAAAAGACCCAGAATTTAGGTAAAGGTACGGCCGCGGCCCGCTTCAATTACTAATAAATGAATTAAAAGAGTAAAAAGCGTAAAACAAAACTACCAGTATGCTAGCCAAATGAAAGGGAAAATAAGTGTGTTTTAAGTCTGGACTTGAAAATATTGATTTTATTGACGCAGGGAGATCATTCCACAGAACAGGGGCACGATAAGAGAAAGCTCTGTGACCCGCAGACTTCTTATTCACCTTAGGGAGACAAAGTAGTCCTGCACCCTGACAACATAAAGCCCGGGCCGGTACGTAAGGTTTAATTAGGTCAGCTAGGTAGGGAGGTGCCAGTCCATGAATAATTTTATAGGTTAGTAGCAGAACCTTAAAATCTGATCTCACTGGGAAAGGAAGCCAGTGAAGGGATGCCAAAATGGGTGTAATGTGGTCGAACTTTCTGCTTCGTGTCAAAAGTCTGGCTGCAGCATTTTGAACCAACTGGAGACCCCTAATGCTAGACTGCGGTAAACCAGAAAATAGAACATTGCAGTAGTCCAATCTAGAAGAGATAAATGCATGGATCAGGGTCTCAGCATCAGCCATAGACAGGATGGGACGAATCTTCGCTATATTTCGCAGGTGGAAGAAAGCAGTCCTAGTAATATTTCTAATGTGGAGGCCAAAGGACAACAAAGGATCAAAAATTACCCCAAGGTTCCTCACTTTGTCAGTGTGATGTACACACGAGCCGAGGCTGAGCGTTAACTGGTCAAATTGATGCCGATGTCTCACTGGACCAAGAACCATCATTTCAGTCTTATCAGAGTTTAAAAGTAGGAAGTTTCTAGACATCCAACTTCTCACTGATGCAAGGCAATCTTCTAAGGATTTTATGTGAACGAGATTACCAGCAGTTATCGGCATGTATAACTGAGTATCATCTGCATAGCAGTGAAAGGTAATCCCAAAACGCCGCAATATGTGCCCAAGGGGTGGGAGACTGGGAGAAAAGCAGGGGGCCTACGACAGACCCCTGTGGAACCCCAAATTTCATGTCACTAAGGTTAGAGGTAGTGTTACTGTACAAAACACAGTGAGAACGACTGGTCAAGTATGACATCAGCCATGCAAGGGCACTCCCAGTAATCCCAAAATAATTTTCCAGCCTATCGAGTAGAATATGATGATCCACTGTATCAAATGCAGCACTGAGATCTAACAGCAACAGAACCATAGTGTCCGAATCCATTGTAAGTTGAAGATCATTCACCACTTTAGTGAGAGCCGTCTCTGTGGAATATTTTCTAAAAGCAGACTGCAGTGGCTCAAAGAGATTATTCTCAGTAAGATAGTCTACGAGCTGCCGTGACACCACTTTTTCCAGAATTTTAGAGAAAAATGACAGATTTGATATCGGCCGATAGTTTGCCAATACACTAGGGTCAAGATTAGGTTTCTTAAGTAATGGTTTAATCACTGCAGATATGAAACATTTAGGAACAGATCCAGAAGTTAAAGAAAGATGAATAATTTCCAGCACAGTCGGCCCAAGAGTGGCCCACAGGTCCTTAAACAGTTTAGTTGGTATAGGATCAAATAAACAGGTTGTGCTTTTTGTTGACATTACGAGTTTTGTCAGCATGCCTAGCAAGATACTATCAAATTCTGTAAATCTAGGTAATACCTCAGTAGTGGTGCCCACCTCAATAGCAGGGTGTAGTGGCTGGGTTAAGGCATGCTGGGATATGTTTAACCTAATGTCTTCTATTTTTTTGTCAAAGTAATCCAGGAAATCTTGTGCTGTAAAAGAAGCGCAAACTACAGGTGGTTGTCCATGAATAACTGTTGCCACCGTGTCGAACAAGAACTTTGAGTTATGCTTGTTTTTGTTGATCAAATCAGAGTAGTAAGTCCGCTTTGTAGCCAGTAATGCATGCTTATAGTCTAAGATAGCATCACGCCATGCAAGGTGAAATACTTCTAATTTTGAAAGACGCCATTTCCATTCTAGACCTCTTGCTTTATGCTTGAGGTCACGCAGATAATCATTGAACCAAGGTGACTGTGATTTGGGGGAGCGCGGTTTTAACACAGATGGTGCAATCAAGTCAAGTGTAGTTTTGAGCGCCGAGTTAAACTATCCACAAGTCTGTCTACTGACTGGGTATTTGTCAAATGTGAAGCTAAGACATCAGGCAGTTTAGCTTCGAGTTCAGCCTTAGTTGAGGAGTTGATGCATCATCGTAATGATACATAAGGTTGTTGTTCCACTCCAATCTGTGCTCTTAAAACAGTCCCTCAGAGCATCCTCTGCCTCAGGGGACCCCACCCTAATTGAGCGTGTGACGGTTGGCTGTCTGCGCACACACGGGATGTACTGTGGCTGCAGTAAAACGAAGTTGTGATCTGATTTACCCAGTGGAGGCAGAGGAATGGCCTTGTAAGCTTCTCTCACATTGGCATACATGAGGTCAATTGTCTGGTTTTTCCTTGTGGGGCAATTCACAAACTGATAGAATGCAGACAGATTTGACTCCAGTGTAACATGACTGAAGTCCCCACAGATAAAAATGAAGGCATTAGGATGTTGAGTCTGGAGCTTAGCAACAGTGGAGTGAATGACGTCACACGCCTTCTCAGGAAGTGCACGCGGTGGAATGTAAACACATACAGCGATCAGGTGACTGCTCTCGAGGCACGTAGTATGGTCTGAGGCTGACAGCTAAAAGTTCTATATCCGGACAGCAGACTGTTTCTTTCACAGTGACGTGACCTGGGTGACACCACTTAATGTTGATGAAAAGTACAAGCCCCCCACCTTTATGTTTTCCGCTCAGCTCCGGACTTCCATCCAATCTCACTGTGGAAAAGCCGGGTAGCTCAACGTTAGCATCCAGGATGTTGCTGTTTAGCCACGTCTCTGTGAAACACAGAACGCTGCACTCTCGATATGTCCTGACATTCCTCACCAAGGCTGCTAGTTCATCCGTTTTGTTGGCAAATGAGTTAACATTCCCCATCACAACCGAAGGAACAGAGGGTTTATACCGCCATTGCTTCTCCAGTCTTCTGAATTTTAGCTTCTTGCCTGCTCTGCAGCCGCAGTAAGTTTTCCTCAACTCCCTGGGTATGATGTAAATGTCTGTAATGTTAAATCCACTAGTCCGTAATGCCAGCAACCACGCCCGTGTGTAAACCAGTTTGTTACCGCCCTTACAAGCAGCGTAAAAGCCGGTATCCATAGGATAGAGTAAATATCAACACTCAAAAAAATTAAATACTCAATTTGAACAGACTTTGGACAAAAAACACAATAAAAACACACTAGAAAACAGCCACACTACCAGAGCTCGGGATAGGCCACCCTTGTCTGCGCTATCTCAAATTGGGGATATTGCGCGCATCAACCTCAACCAGATATGTACAGCAAATCAAACTCTTGGCTGCTCTGACAATCAATACTCAAGCAAGTGAAAGACTCCAGACCTAGTTGGAGGCTTTTGAAATGTAGTACAAAATATCATGAAAGAAATGCTAAACTACATTAAAAAGGCTAATGGCTGAAAGCAGGCAGAAAAAAAAGGGTAAATTTTGGATAAAGAATTCATGAAAGCCTTAATGAAGTGTTCACCAAATGACAACCGCCTTCAGAAACTAGTTCACTGGTTACTCACACAACATGCAACTCCCATTCACTGACTTAGTCATAAGCTTACTCTCAAGCTAGTCAATGAATGAACTGGGGGGGCTCAATTATTTTAATACCTCTCAACGTTTTCTCTAGTTTTTGTAGATTTTGGATATTGTCCTGCTTTCATGATGCTTAAGGATCATTATTACATGTCAGTTCATTAAATGCCTCCTACCTTACCGTCTCACCTTTAACTGAAAAGAACAGTGCAAATTTTCAGGAAGGCCAGTTTATGTGTTTTGGGGCTTTTCAAACATTAGGGATAGACCGATAATCGGCTTGGTCGACACTGGCTGTATATAGGCCAATTATCATCATTGGCCGATCGGCTGGGGCTGATAATCACCCCTGGCCGATTATCGGCCCAGCCAATTTCTTTATTTCTTTGGAACCCCATTAGCTTCCACTAAGTGGTTACTAGTCATCCTGGGGTCCAATAACTTAAAATCACAATACAATTATATTCCAGCGATAAATAATACATACAATTAAGTCACAACTACATTTCAATAAATACTCCATGCAATTAACAAATTCAATTCATAATCCTTCACACTGAACTCGGTCCACAATCTATGCTTTTTTCAATTCATTCATACAGTTTTGTTTTAAAATCTTTTAAAAATAATATCAACAGTTTATTTGCCTTGAAACCCCAGACAAATGGTTCCATGCTTCTGAGGATCTAAATAACACTGTTCTCCTCATACAGTTGAAATTTGGAAAAGGTACGATTAAATGACCAAGGCTAACCTTGGTCAAATTGGGCTGATTTTCACAGATCTGGCAACTTGCTTCTGACGGATTATTTGTTGCTGTGACGCCACTCTGAACTTCACACGGTTGTATACGCTTCTTTTATTTCTGTTTAGCACTCTTCTGGTTATTAATTGTATCTACTCTGAACGTTATTTAACAACAGTCCTGTTGTGAATCGTTAGCAGTTAGCATTCGCTAGCCATTAGCATTTGCTAGTGGTCAGCTTTCGCTAGCTAGGTCGACACCTCCCCTCTCCGTTGTTACTTTTTATAGCTGTTTCTATTCTACCCATTTAATACTTCTGTTCGTTTTTCAGTTGAACTGCTGTGAATTTTAAGTAATTTTTACTCCTGTGTAAAATCTTAGGAGCAGCTAGCATTTTCGCTAGTGGTTAGCTTGCGTTAGCTATTTCTGACCCTTCTCATCATTTTTTTATTTCATTTTTTTACACTCCTGTTAGTTAATTAACTGTTTAGTGTATTTTATAGCTGCTGCTTTTTTACCTGTTTAATACTTCTGTTATTTTTTCAGTGTAACTGCTGTGAATTTTCATTCATTTATCTGCATCTGTGTGAGCCTTAGGAGTGGCTAGCTTATCCATTATTGGTTAGCTCGTGTTTGCTTGGCTACATTTTTGAATTTCTTAGTGCACAAAGTACACTACTTATTATACTTTACACCCTCCGTAAATCCTGCGTGATGTTGGAAGATAGGGTGGCTCTCTTAGAGAGCCGTGTCCGTAAGTTAGAGCAGCTTCTTAGCGCAGTGGAGTTAGATGTTACAGGCACTCCAGATGAGGTTAGTGTTGGGCCGGCTAGTGAGCCCATTAGCATCAGCTTAGAAACGCCGGCTGTGGAGGACGGCTTTCGGACTGTGGCTAGGCGGAGGAAGTCCTGAAGGGCTTGGTGCCCGGTTGTGGCACCCCGATCACACTCGCCAGTGCGAACTGTGAATCGGTTCTCCCCCTTGGATTTGCCAGATGTGAATTCTCTCAGCCCACGAGTGACTTCCACTCCTGTCTCCAGGCCAAAACACCGGACTTTAGTGATAGGGATTCCATCACCCGCAAAGTCAGGTTACAGACGCCAGCTGACGTTAAATGTATTCCTGGGGCCAGAGCTCCCGACATTGCATCTCATCTTAGGGTGCTGACGCTGCAGAAGGGAAGACAGATGAAGGAACATGACACGATATATAGTCACATAGTTATTCACGTTGGCACCAATGATATCAGGATGAAGCACTCAGAGGTCACAAAAATGGACATAGAGAGGACTTGTGACCTTGCCAGAAAGATGTGTCGACATCGATTAATAGTCTCTGGTCCCCTCCCCTCCCGGGGTACTGATGAGGCGTTTAGCAGGCTGACATCATTAAATAGGTGGCTGGCGCAGTTTTGTAGACAGCAAGGCTTTAGCTTTATTGATAACTGGCCTTCGTTCTGGGGCCACCGTGGCTTGCTGATGCCGGACGGCCTCCACCCTACTGGGGAAGGTGCCGCCATCTTATCTGCGAACATAGATAGAGCTCTACAGGGAGGGTAACATTAGGAATCTACAGCAGGCCACGGAGCAGGTGATTAGAGACCCTGCAAGGTCTCTATGACAAATGTGGGTGTGGAATCCATTAGCTTAGCGGGAAATTTAGTGCAGAAAATCCACTATGGTGATAGTGCAGTTTATTTGCCAGGGAGAGAATTTCAACAAGTTGAGACTGGGGCCTGCTTCGTAGTCGTGTCCATAAAAATCATAGAGGGATATGCTTTCCAAACTTAATACCCATTACTATATTGGATGATGTTGAAATTGAAGATGGCCCAGTGGTTGTTCCAGCAATAGCAAAGATTTCATATGTGCTACCTACAACGCGCATGGAATGTTTTAAATCCAAACTTCTAGGCATCTTATATATGCTACTCTGGAACCACACCTAAACCCAAACAGTTCAACTGTCAACCCCAGTGAGGTCCTTAGACTGGGTCTCATTAACATAAGATTACTGTCCTCAAAATCATTGTTGATCAATGATCTAATTATTGATCATCACTTAGATATGATTGGGTTATGTGAAACCTAGCTTAAACCTACAGCTGTCCTCCCCTTAAATGAGGCCTGCCCACCAGCATATACATTTAGTCACATCCCTCGTGATGCGAAGCAAGGCGGGGGTGTTGCTCTTATTTATAAATCTAGATTTAGCTTATTAGCTGTTGGGGGTTACAAATATCACTCACTTGAGCATCAGATTCTCCGCTCTGCTCAGGATATTACACATTGCCAAGGTCAGAAGAATAAATATCAGTCGTATTACTTTGTCACTGTAAATAGGCCTCCTGGCCCATATTCTGAATTCTTAGATGAATTTGCTGCATTCATCTCTAACTTGTCAACTAGTGTAGATAACATTCTGATTTCGGCAATGCATTCGGGATTCGACGCACATTAGTGGAAATACCCTGGATCTGGTTCTCGCACGTGGTATTGCTGTCACGAATATTGACATGCCTCTTACATCAGTGGTGTCTGATCACTCACTTATTAAGTTTACAGTTTCGCTGCCGTGTTTAGTGGAACAACAACCTTCTATATCTTTACGGCGATGCATCAACTCCTCAACTGACTGAACTCGAAGCTAGACTGCCTGATGTCTTAGCTTCACATTTGACAAATACCCAGTCAGTAGACAGACTAGCGGATAGTTTAAACTCAGTGCTCAAAACTACATTCGACATGATTGCACCACCTGTGTTAAAACTGCGCTCCCCCAAATCACAGTCACCTTGGTTCAATGAATATCTGCGTGACCTCAAGCATAAAGCAAGAGGTCTAGAAAGGAAATCGCGTTGTTCAAAATTAGAAGTATTTCACCTTGCGTGGCGTGATGCTATCTTAGACTATAAGCATGCATTATTGGCGACAAAGCGGCCTTACTACTCTGATTTGATCAACAAAAACAAGCATAACTCAAAGTTCTTGTTCGACATGGTGGCAACACCTTTGCATGGACAACCACCTGTAGTTCGCGCTCCTTTTACAGCACAAGATTTCCTGGATTACTTTGGGAAGAAAATAGAAGACATCAGGTTAAACATATCCCGGCATGCCTTAATCCAGCCACTACACCCTGCTATTGATGTGGGCACCACTACTGAGGTATTACCTAGATTTACAGAATTTGACAGTATCTCACTAGGCATGCTGACAAAACTCGTAATGTCAACAAAAAGCACAACCTGTTTATTTGATCCTATACCAACAAAACTGTTTAAGGACCTGTGGCCCACTCTTTGGCCGACTGTGCTGGAAATTATTATTTTTTCTTTAACTTCTGGATCTGTTCCTAAATGTTTCAAATCTGCAGTGATTAAACCATTACTTAAGAAACCTAATCTTGACCTTAGTGTGTTGACAAACTATCAGCCGATATCAAATCTATAATTTTTCTCTAAAATTCTGGAAAAAGTGGTGTCACGGCAGCTCGTAGACTATCTTACTGAGAATAATCTCTTTGAGCCACTGCAGTCTGCTTTTAGAAAATATCATTCCACAGAGACGGCTCTCACTAAAGTGGTGAATGATCTTCTGCTTACAATGGATTCGGACACCACTACGGTTCTGTTGCTGTTAGATCTCAGTGCTGCATTTTATACAGTGGATCATCATATTTTACTTGATAGGCTGGAAAATCATTTTGGGATTACTGGAAGTGCCCTTGCATGGCTGACGTCATACTTGACCAGTCGTTCTCACTGTGTTTTGTACAGTAACACTACCGATAACCTTAGTGACATGAAATTTGGGGTTCCACAGGTGTCTGTCTTAGGCCCCCTGCTTTTCTCCCTTTATATAGCACCCCTTGGGCACATATTGCGGCGTTTTGGGATTACGTTTCACTGCTATGCAGATGATACTCAGTTATACATGCCAATAACTGCTGGTAATCTCGTTTACATAAAATCCTTAGAAGATTGCCTTGCAGCAGTGAGAAGTTGGATGTCTAGAAACTTCCTACTTTTAAACTCTGATAAGACTGAAATGATGGTTCTTGGTCCAGTGAGACATCGGCATCAATTTGACCAGTTAACGCTCAGCCTCGGCTCGTGTGTCATACATAACACTGACAAAGTGAGGAACCTTGGGGTAATTTTTGATCCTTTGTTGTCCTTTGGCCTCCACATTAGAAATATTACTAGGACTGCTTTCTTCCACCTGCGAAATATAGCGAAGATTCGTCCCATCCTGTCTATGGCTGATGCTGAGACCCTGATCCATGCATTTATCTCTTCTAGATTGGAGTACTGCAATGTTCTATTTTCTGGTTTGCCGCAGTCTAGCATTAGGGTCTCCAATTGGTTCAAAATGCTGCAGCCAGACGTTTGACACGAAGCAGAAGGTTCGACCACATTACACCCATTTTGGCATCCCTTCACTGGCTTCCTTTCCCAGTGAGATCAGATTTTAAGGTTCTGCTACTAACCTATAAAATTATTCATGGACTGGCACCCTCCTTCCTAGCTGACCTAATTAAACCTTACGTACCGGCCCGGGCTTTACGTTCTCTGGGTGCAGGACTACTTTGTGTCCCTAAGTTGAATAAGAAGTCTGTCACAGAACTTTCTCTTATCGTGCCCCTGTTCTGTGGAATGATCTCCCTGCATCAATAAAACAGTCAGCTTCTGTGGATATTTTCAAGTCCAGACTTAAGACGCACTTATTTTCCCTTTCATATGGCTAGCATACTGGTACAGTTTTGTTTTATGCTTTTTACTCTTTTAATTCATTTTATTAGTAATTGGAGCGGGCCACGGCCTCAACTTTACCTAAATTCTGGGTCTTTTAGTGAAGTTTAGGGCTAGCGGCCGGCGATCACCTTAGTATTTCTCTGTTTTTCTTGTTGTTTAATGCTGACAAATTATACACTATTTCTTGTCTTTCTGATGCCTGATTGTGTTTTTTCTCTCTGTTTAAGGTGCAGCTCCATCCAGAGATGGGAGTTGTGTTCGTGTTGGTGATCCTCCTGTCCTGTGCGGCAATAGCATTTCTTGTATATTCATCCGTGAATTGTTCTGTGAATTGTTCTGTAATTTATGTTTTGTAGCATGGCCGAAGCAGAGGGTCACCCCTTTGAGTCTGGTCTGCTTGAGGTTTCTTCCTCAGAGAGTTTTTCCTTACCACTGTTGCTCTGGCGGTTGCTAAGGTTAGACCTTACCTGTGTGAAGCGCTTTGAGGCAACTCTGTTGTGATTTGGTGCTATATAAATGAAAATAAATTGAACTGAAATTGAAAATTAACCTG
Source organism: Thalassophryne amazonica (assembly GCF_902500255.1). NCBI lineage: Eukaryota > Metazoa > Chordata > Actinopteri > Batrachoidiformes > Batrachoididae > Thalassophryne > Thalassophryne amazonica. Next base: position 31,917,229 of record NC_047108.1, on the reverse strand, counting down.
CCGAGTGACATGCTGATGACAGTAGCCACTATACACCAACTTATCTACAAAGAAAGCTGGATACCCTTTAAATATAGCAGTGTGTACATAACATAGTACGTTTGCATTTAACTTATCCAGTATCTTTAACCACCCTAAGGAGGTGTGCATCTCATTCTCTGGCTGGGCCACTCAAGGACATTCACATAGCTGTCCTGAAGCCACTCCTTTGATAGCTCTGCTGTGAACTTAGGGCTAGTGTCCTGCTGAAAGATGAACCGTGTCCCCAGTCTGAGGTCAAGAGCGCTCTGGAGCAGGTTTTTATCCAGGATGTCTCTGTACATTGCTGCATTCATCTTTCCCTCAATTCTGACTAATCTCCCAATTCCTGCCACTGATAAACATCCCCACAGCCTGACGCTGACACGACCATGCTTCACTGTAGGGATGGTGCCTGGTTTCCTCCAAATATAACACTTGGCATTCACACCATTCACAGTTCATTCTTTGTCTCATCAGACCAGAGAATTTTGTTTGTCATGGTCTTTGATTCCTTCAGGTGCCTTTTGACAAACTCCAGGTGGGCTGCCATGTGCCTTTTACTGAGTGGCTTCTGTCTGGCCACTCTATCATAAAGGCCTGATTGGTGGAATTCTGCAGAGATGGCTGACCTTTTTGAAGGTTCTCCTCTCCCCACAGAGGAAGGCTGGAGCTCTGACAGAGTGACCATCGGGTTCTTGGTCACCTCCCTGACTAAGGCCCTTCTGCACCGCTCACTCAGTTTAGACGGATGGCCAGCTCTAGGAAGAGTCCTAGTAGATCCTAACTTTTTCCATTTATGGATGATGGAGGCCACTGTGCTCATTGGGACCTTCAAAGCAGCCAAAATGTGCCATTCCTGATTAGTACCTCAAAACAATCCTGTCTCTGAGGTCTACAGACAATTCCTTTGACTTCATGCTTGGTTTGTCATCTGATATACACTGTCAACTGTGGGACCTTATATGTAGACATGTGTGTGCCTTTCCAAATCATGTCCAATCAACTGAATTTACCCCAGGTGGACTCCAATTACGTTGTCAATTTTGAGCTTTTTGGCAAAGGCTGTGAATACTTATGTCCATGTAATCGTTTAGTTTTTTTTATTTTTAATACATTTGGAAATATCTTTAAAAATGTTTTTTCACATGGTCATTATGGGGTGTTGTGTGTGTATAATTTTGAGGGGAAAAATGACTTTTATCCATTTCTAAATAAGGCTGTAATCTAACAAAATGTGGAAAAAGTGAAGCATTGTGAATACTTTCTGGGTGCACCGTATATTTTCTGTCTTTTGTCCTTCTGGAAGAGGCAGAGCAGTGTACATTTTTGTCCATAGTTTTTCCCCATGAATGACTTTTTAATTTTTGGCACATTATATCCTGCATATGTTGCGAATTTTGAAAATTTGTAAAATAAACACTTTTCTGAGGTTGCAAGGTTGAAAACTATTGATAAAAGTTATTAAGATTTACTGGTAAATTAACCAAATGACAAAATTAACTTTTACTCCCATTTTTTAGGCAAGTCAAGGAATGTATACATGAATATTTTAAAGTCATTGAAGTAGGCATTGTACAAACTACTGTGCGTGCATATATAATTTAGTGGTGTAATGGACTGTAGTTGATCCGTATATGGACCTTGTGGCTTCATTTTGGACATATGATGCTTACTACTTGGTGTGTAGCAGTGAGAGAACTGAGCTGAGATTTACCAACAGCCAAGGATGTCTATGCAGTGATACCTCATTACCTACTGTAATACAGTAACAGGTACGCATAAAGTTAAACAGGTACCAGGGAAATGATCCAGAATTACACAAGCAACACAATCTAATCTAAACCACAAGTGCAACCAATTCTGTGGTTAATGACCACAGACTGGTTTTAATCTCAGGCTAACATTAGCCTATTATGTAGTACTGCTGATGCGTGAGCTGCTCACCTGCAGATTGACGTCAGCTGAGTGCTCACAGAGCACCCCCACTACGTCACTGAAGCCCTTGTTGACAGCGATGTGGAGCGCCGTGCACATAGAGTTGTTCAGAAGATTGACATTAGCTCCTTTGCTCAACAGCAAGCGGACAATCTCCCCCTGGTTACTAAACCACACACACACACACACACACACACACACACACACACACACACACACACACACACACACACACACACACACACACACACACACACACACACACACACACACACACACACACACACACACACACACACACACACACACAAAGACATAGATAAGTCCCCACTGTCCAATTCTGATGACCCATTCAACCCATTCAGACAATCCCAAAAGTTTTCAAATTACTTAACGCTGAGGTCAGAATTCATATGCTTTTCACATTTGTAACCGTTTTTCTCCACTTGGCGACACACCCGCCGAGGAACAAACTCTGGTTATTGGCGACTGTTTTGAGAAATGTGAGACAATTTTGAGACATGTTTAGCCGCATGTTCTCCCTGAATTGCTGGCGGTCTGAGTGGTGTCCAAAAAATTAGGTGGGCTTCATAGATAATTGGCAAAGCTTCTGAGGAAAACCTGGTCTTGTTAGGAGAGACGGCATCCATCCCACTTTGGATGGAGCAGCTCTCATTTCTAGAAATCTGGCCAATTTTCTTAAATCCTCCAAACCGTGACTATCCAGGGTTGGGACCAGGAAGCAGAGTTGTAGTCTTACACACCTCTCTGCAGCTTCTCTCCCCTGCCATCCCCTCATTACCCCATCCCCGTAGAGACGGTGCCTGCTCCCAGACCACCAATAACCAGCAAAAATCTATTTAAGCATAAAAATTCAAAAAGAAAAAATAATATAGCACCTTTAACTCCACCACAGACTAAAACAGTTAAATGTGGTCTATTAAACACTAGATCTCTCTCTTCTAAGTCCCTGTTAGTAAATGATATAATAATTGATCAACATATTGATTTATTCTGCCTTACAGAAACCTGGTTACAGCAGGATGAACATGTTAGTTTAAATGAGTCAACACCCCCGAGTCACACTAACTGCCAGAACGCTCGTAGCACGGGCCGAGGCGGAGGATTAGCAGCAATCTTCCACTCCAGCTTATTAATTAATCAAAAACCCAGACAGAGCTTTAATTCATTTGAAAGCTTGACTCTTAGTCTTGTCCATCCAAATTCGAAGTCCCAAAAACCAGTTTTATTTGTTGTTATCTATCGTCCACCTGGTCGTTACTGTGAGTTTCTCTGTGAATTTTCGGACCTTTTGTCTGACTTAGTGCTTAGCTCAGATAAGATAATTAAAGTGGGTGATTTTAACATCCACACAGATGCTGAGAATGACAGTCTCAACACTGCATTTAATCTATTGTTAGACTCGATTGGCTTTGCTCAAAATGAGTCCACCCACCACTTTAATCATACCTTAGATCTTGTTCTGACTTATGGTATTGAAATTGAAGACTTAACAGTATTCCCTGAAAACCCCCTTCTGTCTGATCATTTCTTAATAACATTTACATTTACTCTGATGGACTACCCAGCAGTGGGGAATAAGGTTCATTACAGTAGAAGTCTTTCAGAAAGCGCTGTAACTAGGTTTAAGGATATGATTCCTTCTTTATGTTCTCCAATGCCATATACCAACACAGGGCAGAGTAGCTACCTAAACTCTGTGAGTGAGATAGATTATCTCGTCAATAGTTTTATATCCTCTTTGAGGACAACTTTGGATGCTGTAGCTCCTCTGAAAAAGAGAACCTTAAATCAGAAGTGCCTGACTCCGTGGTATAACTCACAAACTCGCAGCTTAAAGCAGATAACCCGTAAGATGGAGAGGAAATGGCGTCTCACTAATTTAGAAGATCTTCACTTAGCCTGGAAAAAAGAGTCTGTTGCTCTATAAAAAAAGCCCTCCGTAAAGCTAGGACATCTTACTACTCATCACTAATTGAAGAAAATAAGAACAACCCCAGGTTTCTTTTCAGCACTGTAGCCAGGCTGACAAAGAGTCAGAGCTCTATTGAGCCGAGTATTCCTGTAACTAGTAATGACTTCATGACTTTCTTTGCTAATAAAATTTTAACTATTAGAGAAAAAATTACTCATAACCATCCCAAAGACATATCGTTCTCTTTGGCTGCTTTCAGTGATGCCAATATTTGGTTAGACTCTTTCTCTCCGATTGTTCTGTCTGAGTTATTTTCATTAGTTACTTCCTCCAAACCATCAACATGTCTATTAGACCCCATTCCTACCAGGCTGCTCAAGGAAGCCCTACCATTAATTAATGCTTCGGTCTTAAATATGATCAATCTATCTTTATTAGTTGGCTATGTACCACAGGTTTTTAAGGTGGCAGCAATTAAACCATTACTTAAAAAGCCATCACTTGACCCAGCTATCTTAGCTAATTATAGGCCAATCTCCAACTTTCCTTTTCTCTCAAAAATTCTTGAAAGGGTAGTTGTAAAACAGCTAACTGATCATCTGCAGAGGAATGGTCTATTTGAAGAGTTTCAGTCAGGGTTTAGAATTCATCATAGTACAGAAACAGCATTAGTGAAGGTTACAAATGATCTTCTTATGGCCTCAGACAGTGGACTCATCTTAGGCAGTATTATTAGACAGCATTGCTTAAATTTTCATTGTTACGCAGATGATACCCAGCTTTATCTATCCATGAAGCCAGAGGACACACACCAATTAGCTAAACTGCAGGATTGTCTTACAGACATAAAGACATGGATGACCTCTAATTTCCTGCTTTTAAACTCAGATAAAACTGAAGTTATTGTACTTGGTCCCACAAATCTTAGAAACATGGTGTCTAACCAGATCCTTACTCTGGATGGCATTACCCTGACCTCTAGTAATACTGTGAGAAATCTTGGAGTCATTTTTGATCAGGATATGTCATTCAATGCGCATATTAAACAAACATGTAGGACTGCTTTTTTGCATTTGCGCAATATCTCTAAAATTAGAAAGGTCTTGTCTCAGAGTGATGCTGAAAAACTAATTCATGCATTTATTTCCTCTAGGCTGGACTATTGTAATTCATTATTATCAGGTTGTCCTAAAAGTTCCCTGAAAGCCTTCAGTTAATTCAAAATGCTGCAGCTAGAGTACTGACAGGGACTAGAAGGAGAGAGCATATTTCACCCATATTGGCTTCTCTTCATTGGCTTCCTGTTAATTCTAGAATAGAATTTAAAATTCTTCTTCTTACTTATAAGGTTTTGAATAATCAGGTCCCATCTTATCTTAGGGACCTCATAGTACCATATCACCCCAATAGAGCGCTTCGCTCTCAGACTGCAGGCTTGCTTGTAGTTCCTAGGGTTTGTAAGAGTAGAATGGGAGGCAGAGACTTCAGCTTTCAGGCTCCTCTCCTCTGGAACCAGCTCCCAATTCGGATCAGGGAGACAGACACCCTCTCTGCTTTTAAGATTAGGCTTAAAACTTTCCTTTTTGCTAAAGCTTATAGTTAGGGCTGGATCAGGTGACCCTGAACCATCCCTTAGTTATGCTGCTATAGACTTAGACTGCTGGGGGGTTCCCATGATGCACTGTGTGTTTCTTTCTCTTTTTGCTCTGTATGCACCACTCTGCATTTAATCATTAGTGATTGATCTCTGCTCCCCTCCACAGCATGTCTTTTTCCTGATTCTTTCCCTCAGCCCCAACCAGTCCCAGCAGAAGACTGCCCCTCCCTGAGCCTGGTTCTGCTGGAGGTTTCTTCCTGTTAAAAGGGAGTTTTTCCTTCCCACTGTCGCCAAGTGCTTGCTCACAGCAGGTCGTTTTGACCGTTGGGGTTTTTCCGTAATTATTGTATGGCTTTGCCTTGCAATATAAAGCGCCTTGGGGCAACTGTTTGTTGTGATTTGGCGCTATATAAATAAAATTGATTTGATTTGATTTGATATGCTTGCAAAAACCACTACAGGACCAAAGTTTGCATGTAAGATTACAAAATCATCATGCTTCATGAACTAATATTTCACTTTTATCTTGCATGCCACCAACAAGACTGTTACTTTTCAACAAGTATTCATACCCTGAGAGATGGTATCAAAGGCCGATGATTTGAGTGTCTTATGTGAGTGAATTATCACGTAACAGGTAAGAAAAATAAAAATGCTCTACATACTGTGTAGTGCCTCCAAATCAAAAGACTTTGCATCATCTGTATACTCAAACATACAGGAAAAGAGCACATCTATTCTCACCCGAAAGCAGCGTAGTGCAATGCTGTGTCTCCATCTTCATCCTTAACCTCAATAGAGCTGTTGGCCTGCAGCAGTGCCTTCACTACCTCCATGTGGCCTTGGTGAGCAGCAACCTGCAGTGCAGTCTTTCCCTGGTTCTTGATGTCCACCTGCCAGTAAAACAAACACTGCTGCAAATTCATATTGCTGCTGCTGTTTGCACAACTGACTGGACACCGGCTGGAAATAATCTGCGCATTAACTGTAGCCACCTCTGTCATGCCATTGATCCATAATCCCAAACCAGCGTAATAGTCACGTGGTACAGATCATGCTGCTTTCATATGCTGGTGGTAGAAAAGGCATCATAGTGATCGTAACAGCAGAATTCCTGTGGTCTGCAGCGGCAAACTGTCAGTGACGACACAAGGCATCGTTTTTTTAATGCCAATGGCATGCCCACTGGGCAGTACGGTGGCTCAGTGGTTTGCACTGTTGCCTCAAACTGATAAGGTTCCAGGTTCGTTTTCCAGCTGGGTCTTTCTGTGTAGAGTTTGCATGTTCTCCCTGTGTTGAGTGGGTTCTCTCCCGGGGTGCTCAGACTTCGTCCTACTTCCAAAGACAGGGGAACTGTAAACTTTAAAATGATGGCAGGTGTAAGTGTGAATGTGTTTGTCTGCCTGTATGAGGCCCTGTGATAGATTGGCAGCCACCTCCAGTCTCACCCACTGACTGCTGGGATAAGCTCCGGTTCCAATATAACCCCTAATTGGAGTAAGCGGGTATAAAAAACAAATAACATGGACATAATTGACTTAAAGATCTAGAGTTTTAGTGTTTCCATAGCATTCTAACAAACAGGAAGCCCTGGCTCCGATAGCAGCTTTAAAAGTTAACTTTTTCTGAGGTTATAATAAATTAATACAGTTGTATGCAAAGGCTTGGGCACCCCTGATAATTTTCATGATTTTCCTTTATAAATCATTGGTTGTCTGGATCAGAAATTTCAGTTAAATATGTCATATAGCAAACACACTGACATTTGAGAAGTGAAATGACGTTTCTAGTATTTACAGAAAGTGTGCAATAATTATTTAAACAAAATTGGGCAGGTGCTTAAATTTGGGCACCCTTGTCATTTTATTGATTTGAATACATTTAGCACTAATTACCGTGTGCATAGTGCAAGTTTTCCATTTTGTATCACCACTCCTGCCTTCATAGTGGAGTTGCACAGAGAATAATTTTCTTTCAATAAAACATCAAATCTATGCTTGAATCTCCAATGTGCCTTCTGGCAAATTGTAGCTGAACTTTCAAGTGTTTTTTTTTTTTTTCTTTTTTTTTTATAGAAACCTTCTCTATACCACTTCATCATGAAGCTGTCTAACTGGTGATGCAACACTCAAAACCTGCACTTCAATTTCTTCAATCACAGGCACAGAAATCTATAACTTCTTCAGGGTTGTCCTGGTGTCTTTCCTCACTCTTCACCTTCTTATACAGTCAGTTTTGAGAACTGTCTACTCCACACAGATTTACCATAGAGTGCTAGACTGTTTGTATTTCTTCATAATTCATGTAAATAATGTCCAAGACATAGTCAGTGTCTTGGGAATATTCACATATCCATCCCCTAACTTGTCCGAAGAAAAGTGTATATAAAAGTGATTGTTTACATGTGCTATACGAAAGGGGGCACTTACTTATTCACACCATCATTTTGGCTTTTAGATTTTTAATTAATTTATATCAAACTGTAGAGATTTACTTTCACTGAGTTTTGGATTTTGGATGATTTTGGAAATTCTAATATACAAGGCCTGAATTTTTTTTTTTTTTGATGTCCTAATAAAAATCTAACATGTAAAGGGTCAAGAGGGCAAACATTTTTTCACAGCAGCGTAACTCAACATGCATATTCTCTCAGTTCCTATAACTGCTTCCTCCATTTAAGGGTCATGGAGGGGCTAGAGTCTATCCCTGCAGTCACAGGGCAAGAGGTAGGTACACCCTGGTCAGGATGCCAGTATCGCAGGGCCAACACGCATATTGTTTGATAAAACGGAAAACTGACCTTCAAAATTTTTAGCCAAGGTATGTCTAAACTTAAGTTGGCAACTGTATATCAAACTAATGACCTATTTCTGAAGCACAGTGAGGGCACCCATTTTATATCGAAGTTCAAAACAGGTGTTTCTGGCCACATTCAGAGAAAAAAAAATTAAGTGAGAGCAAACAGAAACTCCGCTCTGTATCCTTAGTAGTAATGAAAATGCAAACAGTAGATGAGTTGTGTGTTCCAGTCAAGCCCACTGAAATTTGCATCCACCAAATGATTAAGACCATACAACCATCAGTAGCTGCGGTTACATGGACCAAAAGTAATCTGATTGAACAACCAAATTGAACAATCAGATCAAAATCACACCATGTAAACAGCTCCATCTGATTAGAATAGCCCAATCCGATCGAAATTACAATCGGGTTAGAGGAGGTGGTGTAACCCTGTTTTTAACCCAATCGCGTTCCATGTAAACGGCACGTCGGATTGTCCGCCTGTGAGGAGCCTTACTGCGCATGTCTGTTACGTCACATCACCACGTGACGCTTCCTGCTCTGTGTTTGCGGAAATGGCGACGGAAAAAACAGAGCTGGACTTAACAAGAGCCAACACTCCTCGACGTTTTAAAAGAATTTACAATAAGTGGAAAAGCTTGACGGACGTAAGTTGGCAGCACAGACTTGTTGTGTCCAGAGTCAGCAGGTAAGTAGAGCAAATTAAAAACCGCAGGGAACCAACGAGCGCTTTCTACAAGGAGAAGCTAAACGAGCAGAAGCGGCGCGGCTCCAAACAGCTTCTCTTATTATGAATTAATGGAGTAATAATCGGAGGTCGACCCTCTCCAAGGAGGACACCGGAGTAGAAGTCGGTTTTCCACCGGAGGAAAGTTCACGCGAGTCACCGGAAAGCGGTAAGTCCTGATAAAATCACGCTAACTCAACGTTCCTTTTTTTAAATTTTTTTACGAGGCGTACTTTGAGCCAAAGGTGTGGATTTAGTTCAAGTTAACGTTGGGGATTCATGTTAAGTTATCCCATAAGTTTATTCTCGGAGTAAAGTGCATGAACACAGTCTGTCATCGAGTTAACCAACACTCTTTATCCTCATTCACTTTCGTACATCACGTTAATTTGTGCTCTCATATGAGAGATGATGATGATGTAAAGTGCACGTCGGAGGAGACTGATGACACCAGCTTAACACAACCTGAAGACCACACAGAGGAGGGTCCAGACAAAAAAAGTGGGTTTTTTTTTAAAGAGTAATATGCTGCAAAATAAAACTACAGTCAGTTATTGAAATTTCCTCTAGAGCTTGCTGAAAAAATAACGTTCAAAGTCATTGCATATTTATTTATTTATTTATCTGGAGTGCTTTATTTTTTAGAAATGGTAATATTACAAAGTTCCAGCAGAATATGACAGTTAATATTCTTTAGACAGTTGAGACACAAACATATTTTCATTTCAACTTTGTTTTCCTGTTTTGAGCTTTATGAAGTCAAAAGCTGTGTGGTTGAGTTACAACATATTTAAATATAGAAGCAGGATAACTTTTTGATATAATACATGACTGAGAGATCCACAAAGAGAAAACAAACATTTTTTTTTTGCTAACTGAAATTATACATTATTTCTAGATCGAAAGCCATAATCTAGTTATGCCAAGCTCCTATGTATGTTAATACAAAATACGTATGTTAGAAAGTTCATAGATACACATATGGACAGGTGGAATATTGTTCATGACATTTTTGTGTTGATGTGGTTTCAATTTTTTGTCTTTAAAAAAAAACATCCTACACATGATTTTTTTTTTTTTTTTAAGTATAAACTATCAAATTCACAGATATCATTTTGGGGGAGGGGGAACCTAAGAACTCAAAGACATGTTGAACTCATGACAAAGAAAGCCTGTTCGCACTCAGCTGGTTTACAATCAATGTTCATATTCTATAATGAGACCTGCAGGCTTTTTTTTCCTGATGATCTTGTAAATGACCTCTGCATTTACAAGATCAGATCAGGGCAGAGGTCATGTGAATATAGCAGTCAGTCTGCTTGAAGGCAGAGGTCATTTGATTATAGCAGTCAGTCTGCTCATGTTCACCATAAATCAAATACACTCTCACTACCTTCCTGTAGAGTAACTGGAAACTACTAATGAGAGATCAGCACTACAGAAGCAAAAAATATGCAAACAACGATGGTCCACTCATTGTTTCCTTGTATGTTAGACTGTACATATCAGCACAGCCCTAACGGCTGCATGAGATTCCCTTATCTCAACCGTTATTTTGTCATATGTGATGACAAACACCACTAATTTTTTTTGTACAGTGCACAAAATTTTGGAGAGCGTACTTATTCTATCTGAAATATTTTGGTCTTTAAATTCCCTGCCCCCTATCTTTGTTTGTTGGTGGAATGAGCTCTTGGAACAGGCAGCAGACTGCAGCAAAGATGAGGAGTGCTGCACTAACCTTGTCAGGATACTTCTGCACCAACTCCCGTACTTTGCTGGCAGTGCCATGTGCCGCCTCAATCACCAGCCGGCTGGGGTTGTCGTGCTCTGTAGACTGAGACAACAGCTTCTCTAACACTGAGATGACAGTACCTGATGTAAGACAAGAGTTGGAAAAGAGGGAGGCAAACAAAAGATAATAAAAATTGAGAAAAAGGGGTAGGCAGGTGAGACAAAAAAGATGAATTAGATCGACCAGTCTGATGTTGATAGCATGCTTAGAAACAAATCTTCCAGGTCAATGGGACTGTCAAAACCAAGTTCAAAAGAGGATCACTGGAATGAGTCAAAATGTCCTTACATGCAGCAACAAAACCTGGCTGCAAACATGCACTCAGGCATAAACAAGCACAGATGCATGCTGAGAATTTTGAGCAAGATGACCCTTGTCTGCAGAATCACCTCCAGCTGTAAACATGCACAATCATGACATGCTATAGACTGGAACACTTCAGGAGACTGAATTGTATATCCTGTTCACACACACTGACGACAGAAGCCAAACAGGAAATGGCCATCACTGCTGCTATGGGTAGCATATCTGCAACCTGTATTTAGCATGCATGGCAGAGGCAAAGCTAGAATGAGGACAGAAAAGGACGAAAAAGAAAAACATGAGGCAACACTGGAGCTGGCTGGATGAACTGATAGACATGAGCATCCTCATTCCAGCACAGGCCTTACTTCCAGATTCGTTGGGGTTCTCAGTTGTCATGAGGTTTGCATCCACCTCCACAGGTTGTGCCGACAGGCACGCAGGGTTGAACGTCCATGTCTGGGTCCCAAACGCCACACGAAGGTCACCATCAGCATAGACTTTCAACACCTTCCCAGCTTGGCCAAGAACCTTTCAAGGAAAAAAAAGTAAGATGAATATGGCATGGGTAAAGTGAGAATGCTTTCTTCTTCCAAGGGAAGGAAAAAAAAAAACAAAAAAAAAAACAAATCAAGAAAAGCAAAAGTGAAGACAAACAAGTTAAACTAATTTTCAGCCTGTGCTGAACAGAAACTGTTCATGGTTGGGAGTGTCAGATAGACATTTATCAATAAGTAGACCATTAGATTTTAAGAGCATTATGGGGCATTCATCATCACATTATGTTATCATACTGGAGCCATGCTGTCCGTCCACTCTCCATGGCCAGCCTGCAGTCTCTTAACACTCTCCATGTCCTCCAATACTCTTACTAGTTCACCCACTCCAAAAGTGTTCACCTGCAAGAAAAAAACAAAGACACAAAAGTTTCACTGTATTAAGATAATACTTCAAGAAAACTCTAGCAATACTACAATAATGTTTGCATTGAGAAACTTAATGGCAGCAGCTGTCATATCTGTCTGCTGACCTCCCAAGTCTCTACAAGAGGCACTGACCACAACCCTCCAAAATGTATGCACATTTGAAAAACCTCACTAAATATCCCCGTCAGCTGAAGGCCAGAAACAGGACATAGAAATACATTCAGTCAGTCCATGTGTCAATCATATTTCTTGTGTCCATAATAACTACACAATAACAAGAAAATTGATTAGATTATCAACAGATTTGTTAAGGGCATCCCAAGTAAGTGCATCTCAAAACAATTTGATTTTGAGAACGATGGCTTTCAATAAGATCCCCTAAGGACCCCCCACCCCCCACTTTAAAGCATCGGCACTTGTAATTAATTATTGTCCAGCAGCCATGATTTTTTGTTTGTTTGTTTTTGTCAGTATCAGCTGGAAATTTTTCTTTTGCAGACCCTAACCAATCAGCCACAAAAACACATCAACAATGGCCAACATAAATTCTAAACCTTCAGCCAATTACCCTCCTGTTATCAGCCCAACCAGCTAGCATTTTGTTGTAGGCTTGAACTGCAATTCTCCTGCCAATCGCTTAACCAGCTAGCCTTCAACTGTTTGCTGAGTAAGTTAGCCTTCTGCTGGGGGCTGGATTAGCCTGCTTCTTGCTGTCATCCTGCCAGTCTGTGTGACCAGCAGTTCTCTTGTCGCCAAGCTGAATCATCATGTTCCTGTTTTTGTCTTGATCAACAAGCTTTTGTCATTGGCTCAACCTCTCAAAAAAGCTTTGTTGGCTTGCTTGCTAACCATTAGGGATTGGCTAGGCCAGCTAAATGCATATTAATAACAAGAGCAATCAGAGATTTCTGACATCCACCAATCCGGATCCGGATCACCTCCAAAATTTAATGGAGTCTTCCATAACCTAATATCTATCTGTGGTACAAATTCGGTGAGAATCTATGAAGTAGTTTTGAAGTAATCCTTCAAAGCCTATATAAAGTGAAATCTTGATCCAGAATCTGGATCAGGATCTGGATCACCTCCAAAATTTAATGGAGTCTTCCATGGCTGAATATGTATCCGTGGTGAAAATCTGGTGAGAATCCAGGAAGTAGTTTTGAAGTAATCCTTCAAAGCGTATATAAACTGAAATCTTGACCCAGAATCCAGATTTTGATCACCTGCAACATTTAATGGAGTCTTCCATGGCCTAATATGTATCCATGGTGAAGATGTGGTGAGAATCCGTGAAGTAGTTTTGACATAATCCTTCAATGACTATATCAAGTGAAATCTTGATCCAGAATCCGGATTCGGATCCGGATCACCTCCAAAATTCAGTGAAGTCTTCCATGGCCTATTATCTATCTGTGGCACAAATGTGTGAGATGGAGTGTTTTTCCTGTGGCGCCGGGCCATGAGTGGCTGCCTGCCGACGCGCCAATCCGTCTACACGTCTTTCATTACAAAATCTCCTTCAACAGTGGAATGTTTGGATAAACTGCTGATCCCGACCTCTTCTGAAACTTCTCTGTTCTCTCATGACGTCCTGGGTCAACAGAGGCTTAAATTTGGAAGTTTTCAACTCGAAACAGGCTGACAACGGCGGCTTGGAGCGCGGCGCGCTCTCCGACTCCGTGGGTTGTCCTTAAAGCGACAGTAACACTCCATAATCTTTCATCAGCCCTTAAAATTTTCACCGAAAACCAGCTGAATTTCTCGAATGGTGTCCACTCGGATGTGCCTTACAGTTTCTGAAAAAAATTTTGATCAAGCAAAGCGGCAGTCTCTAAGCCATTCCTAAACAATGAAAAAATAGACGGGAGGGGTGGACCACTCCTCACTCAAGGCCTGCCCACAGGCGAATGACACAACCGACAGGCGTGAAAAAACTCACGCATGCGCACGAGGGTTCAAGCTTGTCTGATGTAATCGCACGTGATTCAAATCCATATCGTTTTTGAAAAAAATAAAAGGTCGGTTTCTTTTCTAATAGACCTCGTATATTAAAAACTCCTTAAATTATATGCCTGGGGAGTTGACACAGCAACCACAGATAACAGCACTGTTGCAAGAAATAAAGGAACTAAAGCTACTAAGGAGAAAGATTGCATGATTTTTAAAGCAAAGAATACCGTAGATCATTTAGGACAACTGGACTTTCGTTGACTTTCGTTGGCATCGTTTAACCTTTGCGCAGCTTCGTTCCTGCAGCTGGCACTTCGTCAGGATTTTTAAACCGTTGAAAAATTTGAACGAAGGGCAAGGAAAACCTCAATTCGTCTGTTTTTCGTTTTGTTGCTGTTCTTGACGTTTTTAATCGTTTGTTTAGTTTTTGTAATGTTATTGTTTAATTTGACTTTGTTTGAGCAGCTGAATGTTTTCACACAGTGCAGAAGCTGGTTTGTGAGCACTGATGCTGCTGCTGCATTCATGTATCGTTGGAAATTACAGGGCAAACTCAGCCTGTTTGCTTGAATTTTTTTTTATCTGGGTGGGGAGTCAGCTTCACTGGGCTCAGGCACCTTATATAGGCCAGAATTAAGATTTTGTGTGGATATAATGAATTATTTTGCCACAAGCAACTGCTGAATTTGAAACAACAAAAACGATGTGTAATTTCCGACAGTACTTGAATGCAGCAGCAGCAGTTGCTGAGTGCGCTTATTATTTTTTATTAAATATAACAATATGAGTGTAGGAATGACAATCCAGCCCTTATGTACATGTGGCAACAGGTAGATGATTCAGATGATTATAAAAAAGAGCTGTTCTGGAAGGCAGAAGTCACGTTGTGGATCAGCTGCAGCTGGTTGAAATAACCGCACATGTGAGTCAATGTGCGCTTTCACGCGCACTGATCAATTTACTGCTCTGATATATTCAATCATCTTTACACTTATATTTATTCCCCCTTTTGACAGTTTTCTGTTTTATATATATATATATATATATATATATATATATATATATATATATATATATATATATATATATATATCTTAATTAACACAACACAATGATACAGCAGTGACCACGGCACACCAGAGTTTGTGTGTGTTTTTTTTTTTTTTTTTATTGGAGCAAGACTGAGCATGCAGCGTGTCAACAGACAGTGTGGGTTCTGATGATGTAGATGATCCCTCGTTTGTTGCTCTGGTTCCTGAACAGAAACTGTTCAGGAACCAGAGCAGGTGGTCCACCGATGTGCACACAGATCTCCACAGCTCCTGTTTGCAGTTTCTCCAAGACTCAGGCACTATGAGGTGCATCCCAGCGCTGAGTCCTGGAACGCAAAGATGCAGACAAACACTGCTCCAGCTGTGGCTCCAGGCACGTTTCATTTAAAGCATAGAGATTGTGAGCTTCGGTTTTGTTAAGTTCCTCTTTCGTCCCTTTTACAATCTTGCCTCGCAGACTGTTCAGTGATAAAGCTCTTTCGTCCACCTTTTCTCAACGAATTGTGACTTTTTTTTACTTTTTCCCTTCGTTTAGGAATCGTAATGTGCCGTGTGACTGGGCCATAAGTCTGGATTCTGGAAAAGGAGGGATGAAAGCCGTGCATGTGAAAGACCTTTAGGAAGTAGAGAAATTCAGAACTCTTTGATCTGAATAAACTCAAAAGTACTGTCCTTGTACAGTACATGGTGATAAAACTGGTCATGTCTTGGAAGATAAATCAATTAGTCAGACTGAATTATTATGTTTGCTTGTTTTAATGGTTGATGAATTATGGCTTGTCTGATGCCCATAGCTGGGTTTACAGGGAAAGGTTTATTGTTTGCTCATGTGAATATTTGTCATCTTAGATATAAAAATAAATGAACTTCAGTTTAACTTGACATTTAATCATGTTCATGTATTAGCTCTTTCTGAGACCCATTTAGACTCTACATTTGTTGATAGTGATTTCCAGTTTCAAAAGTACAAGCGTCATGGGTGAGACAGGAATGGGTGTGGAGTGGAGTTGCTTTATACGTTAATAATGCTATTCCTAGCAAACTTCAGTCAGACTGAATGAGACATGATTTGGAGATCATTTGGGTTCAGCTACACACGAAGCCACTTCAGATTGGATGTTGTCATAGACCGCAGAATGCCAATAAATCATGCTCAGATGAGATCCGTGAGCAGCTACAAACTGTCAGGAAAAAAAAAACAAACAAACAGAAAACGGGGCAGCGTGGTGGCTTAAGCCGTGGTCACAACCCGCCGTACTTGCATGTGCGTGCAGTCTACTTGCAAAAACGTGGGCTAAATTTGGAGATTCGTACGTCGTAAGTACTGCCTCAGTACGAATTTAGGAGCACGCAGACACGCCGTAGAGGTTTTAGTGCATGCAGAACTTTCGCTGCGGTCAGGCTGCGGATTCACCAGCAGTACAGATGACACACGTTGTGAGTACTGCCTCAGTACGGATTCAAAGCAGCACATTTTCATTCAATTACTATTGAATTAACCAAATCCGTACGTAGGCAGTACGGATTACGGCACTCACCACATACTATGGAGGCCGACAGACTTGCATGCACAACGCAGCTTCTCACTTCAACTTGGACTTTATTTCCAAACGTCAGCAACACACACTCCACAGCTTCAGTCTGATAACTAGCTGTAACTTTTCGAGGCAAGTAAACACTTGTACAACTGACCGCTGCAGGCTGGACATGCTCATGCATCGCCGATGCCGAATAACACCTGCCGCTCCGGTCCGCTCATAAAAAAGAAAAGCGACCCCACACACACACACTGCTTTATTGTCAACTCTCTTTATCGTTACACTCCTAGAGATGTGCGTTGAACGTACTCCCTCCCTCCTCTTGCTACTGCCTCCGTACGTTTTCACAAAAACGTAGTGGCCATGGCATCCGCAGAAAACATACGGCGAAAAAAAAAACGCACAGTGGGTTGTGACCGGCGCTTTAGTGGTTAGTGCTGTTGCCTTGCAGCAAGAAGGTCATGAGATTGTGTCTCACCTGGGGCCTTCCTGTGTGGAGTTTGCATGTTCGCTCTATGTTTGCATGGGTTCCCTCTGGGTGCTCCAGTTTCCACCCACATTAAAAGACATGCAGGTTCGGTGAATTGGAAACATTAAATTGACCACAGGTGTGCGTTGGGACGTGGATGTGTTTGTCTGTCGATATATGGCCCTGCGATAGACTGGCATCATGTCCAGGGTGTACCCTACCTCATGCCCTATGACTGCTAGTATAGGCTCCAGCCCCTGTGACCCTTAATTGGAGAAAGCAGGTGTAGAAAATGAATGCTAACAGAGAAAAATTTGTTTTAGGGGATTTCAATATTGACTGGTTATGTCAGAAATGTACTGCTAAGAAGAAGTTACATCAACGTCTCTTTGTAGTTTGACCCAGATTATATCCACTTCAACTAGAGTTTGTACAACTTAGGCGGTTACAAATCTTCACGCATCAATCACATTCATTCAAAGAGCTTTGTGTTAACATAGTTTGTTTTAACAGACCCTTCCGTGGAGCTGTATGGTTAGAAGTTCTCCAAGGCTTGATCAGGAGTTAAAATCTTTGATGCTCAGAGATTTTTTGAATGAATGAATGAATTTATTTGGCACACAGACTCAACAATAACAAAAAACTGATACACAAGACAACTCCACAGTGACGTGTGACCAAAAGGGGGTGAGCAGAAGCAAAGCTAATAAACGCCCACCCCATCCATCCATCCATCCATCCATACATACATGTATACTCATTACCAACCCCAAGAGCAAGCACACAGGCAACAGTGGTAAGGAAAAACTCCCTCCGATGTATTGAGGAAGAAACCTCAAGCAGACCAGACTCTAAGGGGTGACCCTCTGCTTGGGCCATGCTACAAACACATTTAACACAACACAAACTCAATTCCCATCATAAACATATCTAGTGAACACCATATGTTTATCTACATACATATATACACATACCTACATACACCTGAATGAATGATGATACATACATGTGCGCACACACACACACACACACACACACACACACACACACACACACACACACACACACACACACACACACACACACACACACACACACACACACACACACACACACACACTTATATGCATATATTTGTCCATAATTAAACAATACCTATAATTCAAATCATATTTTCTTCACTGTAATACTTTGTTATAATATTCTTTTTAAATAATCTCTTGAAAAATACTAAAGTGCCACACATTCTAATCTCTGTTGGACATTCATTCCACTTCTTCACCCCAATCACAGACAGACAAAAACCCTTTGCATTTGTTCTTACTGGTGGTTTCTTAAAAATTGCACAACCTCGTAAACTGTAACTGGATTCCCTCAATCTGAACAGATTCTGGATATGTATCGGTAAGGCTTGGCTTTTTGCTTTAAACAAAGTTTGACTTGTGATGTAATCCACCAAATCTCTAAATTTTAATAAATTTAAAGACACAAATAGAGAATGTGTTGGTTCACGGTAATGTTTATTGCAGATGATTCTTATAGCTCGTTTTTGTAAAAGAAATATTTGATTTGTGTTTTCCCACATCTCAACACAATATGTCATGTATGGAGTTATTAAGGAGTAACCCTTTTTGTGAAAGTATGTCTTTAGTTTTATACAAAATGGTGATGGATTTTGACATTTCTGATTTGACATAAGTTATATGTGATTTCCAGCTGAGTTTGTTATCAATTATAACACCTAGGAATTTGTTCTCCGTTACTAATTCTAATTCCATATTGTTTATAGTAAGGTTTCTACATTTAGGTACTTGTTTATTTCCAAATATAATATATTTAGTTTTCCCAAGGTGGAGTGACAATTTATTAGCATCAATTCAAGCCTTAAACTTTTTCAACTCATTCTCCACCATGTCCAGAAGCTGTTCTAGATTATCACCACTACTGAAGACAGTTGTATCATCTGCAAATAAAATACACTTTAGTGATTGCGACACCCGACCTATATCATTAATATATAAAATAAATAACAAGGGACCAAGCACAAAGCCCTAATAATTACAAATAGCAATAATTACAGCAAAATGATCTAGCTGGTCACTTGACTGATCAATAGAAAGAAGGTTGACAAATAGTAAGTCCCTTCGGCTGCTCCCTTGTTTGCACTCGGGGTCGCCACAGCAAATCCAAAGTGGATCTGCATGTTGAATTGGCACAAGTTTTACGCCGGATGCCCTTCCTGACGCAACTCCACATTACATGGAGAAATGTGGCAGGGGTGGGATTTGAACCCGGAACCTTCTGAACTGAAACCAAGCGCATTAACCACTTGGCCACCACCCCTGCAGAAGGTTGACAAATGCTGTGTATAAAATGAATATCAGGGTACTACAAAAAGTTGTTGGCCTCAACCAAAACAAAGGTATGTGGAGGGTCAAGATGTGACCATCTTCTGCCAGGGGATAGTGAAGCATGAACAGAAGAATCTTGAACCTTCAATGATTATGAAGGTTGAGTTAATGTTCTGTTATATGGTCTGTTGCTAACAAAAAGGGTATACATCAGAGTCATCAGGAGATGACATATACCCCCCGTCCCAACAGATCAGTAATACAAAGTGTAAAGAGGGTCGCCCAAGTACACAAGTATGCTAAATATGAATGAAACTGGTCAACTAGTTCTTGAGATATCACGCTAACAAGGGTAGTAATAACAATATCTTGAATGTCTCACTGTGACGTTGAAATTGACGTTGAAATTACTGATATTCATAAGTGGTTACAATGCTTTTTGTTTTTGTTTGTTTATTTTAAACTGGACTTCACTTGGGTCTAAATGTTTGTAAAGAAAGCCATGTTAGGCTCTACTCAGTTATTGTTAATCTTGCAGGAAAAGTTCTTCCTAGGCACAATTTGTTTTTTAAACAGCCTGTTTTTTAGAGAGCTTTCACAGAATGGAATATTTTACCTGATGATATCAGAAATTTAACCTGTACGTACATTTTTAACGTCCATCTAAAATATTTTGTTTGGTTGTTTGTTTGAACTATGTGAATGATTAGACTGGAATTTTATTGAGTGTACTGACTACAGTGCTATCTGGGGTTTTAGCACATTGTTATATTTTCATTGTTGTATATTGTGTGACTTTGGGTGTAAACTTTTCTTTTGATTAAGGGCCCCAGTAAGACTAGCAACTGCTTAGGCAGAAGGTACTGGGGATCCTAATAAATAAATAAATACAAACAAATAAGCAATCAAGTTCTGGATACTGAAAGCAGACATGCCAATACTCTATTTACCCAATTCCCAATGTGATAGCATGGTTAAGTTAGCAGCACAGCTAGTTGTTTTTATTCCACACACAGTATCACAACACAAAAGTCATGTTTCATTCAAATTTAGTTCCCAAAGTGATCAAGCCAACACTAAGGGCCCATTCACACATAGTACGAAGTTGGTCGAACTGCACCTTAACCCCCAATCTCAATTCTCTTTTGTACCCCTTCCCCTTGGCCCTACCCCTACCCCTTTAAAACAAGGGGTAAGGTGAAGGGATATTCCTCTAGCCCTATGAATTGAGACACCCCTCCGCCTTAGGAGAAAAAAAACTGCCCGTGTCAAACTGCCGTTTTCACTGTTTGTTAACATCGCAACATGTTGCAGCAGCCTGTTTGCTCTTTTTATTTTCTCGCCTTTCTGCATAAATGCAAAGAAATAGAAGTCGCAGCTTTCGACGCATTGCAATCATGTCATGTTAATTAATTCAATTAATTTGTAATTTATAATAATAATAATAATAATAATTAATAGTATTAATAATTGATTAATTAGTAATTGATTAATGTTAATACTAATAATAATGAATCAATAATAGTAATAATTAATTTAGTTTGATTAATCATTGATTGATTGATTAGTAATTAATTAATTAGTAATTAAAATAATTTATAATAATAATAATTTATTCATTTATATAGCACCAAATCACGGCTAATCGCCTCAAGGCGCTTCACAAACATCATTTAAAAGCAGAATAAAATGAAATAAGATTAGAACACAATAAAAAATTTAAAACATAAATACACTCAACAAAAATATAAACGCAACACTTTTGGTTTTGCTCCCATTTTGTATGAGATGAACTCAAAGATCTAAAACTTTTTCCACATACACAATATCACCATTTCCCTCAAATATTGTTCACAAACCAGTCTAAATCTGTGATAGTGAGCACTTCTCCTTTGCTGAGATAATCCATCCCACCTCACAGGTGTGCCATATCAAGATGCTGATTAGACACCATGATTAGTGCACAGGTGTGCCTTAGACTGCCCACAATAAAAGGCCACTCTGAAAGGTGCAGTTTTGTTTTATTGGGGGGGGATACCAGTCAGTATCTGGTGTGACCACCATTTGCCTCATGCAGTGCAACACATCTCCTTCGCATAGAGTTGATCAGGTTGTCAATTGTGGCCTGTGG
The DNA here is from genome assembly GCF_902500255.1 of Thalassophryne amazonica. Taxonomy (NCBI): domain Eukaryota; kingdom Metazoa; phylum Chordata; class Actinopteri; order Batrachoidiformes; family Batrachoididae; genus Thalassophryne; species Thalassophryne amazonica. Next base: position 31,895,693 of record NC_047108.1, on the reverse strand, counting down.
AATGCTGGTCGACTCCTCTTCAATGGCTGTGCGAAGTTGCTGGATATTGGCAGGAACTGGTACACGCTGTCGTATACGCCGGTCCAGAGCATCCCAAACATGCTCAATGGGTGACATGTCCGGTGAGTATGCCGGCCATGCAAGAACTGGGACATTTTCAGCTTCCAAGAATTGTGTACAGATCCTTGCAACATGGGGCCATGCATTATCCTGCTGCAACATGAGGTGATGTTCTTGGATGTTTGGCACAACAATGGGCCTCAGGATCTCCTCACGATATCTCTGTGCATTCAAAATGCCATCAATAAAATGCACCTGTGTTCTTCATCCATAACAGACGCCTGCCCATACCATAACGCCACCGCCACCATGGGCCACTCGATCCACAACATTGACATCAGAAAACCACTCACCCACACGACGCCACACACGCTGTCTGCCATCTGCCCTGGACAGTGTGAACCGGGATTCATCCGTGAAGAGAACACCTCTCTAATGTGCCAAACGCCAGCGAATGTGAGCATTTGCCCACTCAAGTCGGTTATGACGACGAACTGGAGTCAGGTCGAGACCCCGATGAGGACGACGAGCATGCAGATGAGCTTCCCTGAGACGGTTTCTGACAGTTTGTGCAGAAATTCTTTGGTTATGCAAACCGATTGTTTCAGCAGCTGTTCAAGTGGCTGGTCTCAGACGATCTTGGAGGTGAACATGCTGGATGTGGAGGTCCTGGGCTGGTGTGGTTACACATGGTCTGCGGTTGTGAGGCTGGTTGGATGTACTGCCAAATTCTCTGAAACGCCTTTGGAGACGGCTTATGGTAGAGAAATGAACATTCAATACACGAGCAACAGCTCTGGTTGACATTCCTGCTGTCAGCATGCCAATTGCATGCTCCCTCAAATCTTGCGACATCTGTGGCATTGTGCTGTGTGATAAAACTGCACCTTTTAGAGTGGCCTTTTATTGTGGGCAGTCTAAGGCACACCTGTGCACTAATCATGGTGTCTAATCAGCATCTTGATATGGCACACCTGTGAGGTGGGATGGATTATCTCAGCAAAGGAGAAGTGCTCACTATCACAGATTTAGACTGGTTTGTGAACAATATTTGAGGGAAATGGTGATATTGTGTATGTGGAAAAAGTTTTAGATCTTTGAGTTCATCTCATACAAAATGGGAGCAAAACCAAAAGTGTTGCGTTTATATTTTTGTTGAGTGTAAGTAAAAGAAGTAAAAGAATAAAAAGAATAAAAAAAGACACAATCATATAAAATACTAATAAAACAGGAAAACAGTTTATTTATTTAAAATAAATAAACACTTGAAATATATCAGTCTGTGTGCAATGAATGTATACATTAAACAAGTTTCACTTTTTGAATGGAATTACTGAAATCAACTTTTTCATGATATTCTAATTATATGACCAGCACCTGTATGTATGTTATGGGCTGCATCTAGTTCTGTTAACCTGATATTTCTTTTTCAAATTCTCCCATTTTTTGCATCCAGCACTATTTCCTTTAGAACTTTCCTTGACAAACAATATCAGTCTATTAGGATGTCAGGTTATGTGTTACACATATACTTGTGTGTGTATATATTTTCCAACTTATTCCCATTGATGAAACTTCTCATTTTCTTATTAGGAGAGGAGTGTACTCAGGGCTCCCTGTTTGTTTACAAAATACACACGTTACACACCTTGAAATCCAACAGCAGGGATCATTATTATCCAAAGATTTATGAACATACAAATTAACATGCTTATCCTTTATCGTGATTTTCTCCATTGTGAGATATAAAAGTGTCTTATCGTAGCGTTCGTGTGTATGTGCATTAGAACACCTCAGCGCATGAGCAACGTTACAATATTCTTCAGAACGACAACATACGCAACATGCATCCAGCAGCATACACGTTGCTGTCATAGGCAACGGCCTGTAAAGTTATTTGGCAAGTTATAACTTTCTAAACAGCGTAATTTGCAATGAAAACTGCTTACATTTGTGCGGCTCTTTCTGAGCCATGTTTGTTTTTTCGGAGACAGCAGTAAGCTCCTCCTACCCCTCCAAACGGAGTGTGCATCCAGATTCACTCCAAACGGAGGGGTTTGCAGCCCTCCGCCTTCCCCTCAGCCTCGCTCCAAAAAGAGAATTGAGACACCCCTCTGTCTCTCGTGCCCACGCAAAACAGAGGGGAAGGGCCAAGGGGTAGAACTGAGATTCAGCCTAAGTGTGCAAAACGTGTAATATCGTAGCTGCTTCCAATGCCTCGTACACCTGTTGCTACAGATATTTGCACACACCAGCGGCTGAAAGAGAGTGTGTGCTGTGCGAGCCCATCGAACCCTCTCGCAGCAGGTGTCGGCCAAATTCCAGCTGACGCACACGAACATCTAACACCGCTTACTTGGCACTTGGAAAATGTGCGGCCATTCACACTATTAACAAAAAACAGTCAGCAGACGATCACTTTTGAGCTGGATGTGAAATTTGTCTAAGTGCCCCATGACTGTGTGCCAGAGTGTCGCCTCTACCCACAACACGTGTGCGTGTGTTTCGTGCGCTCCCCCCCCACCCCCCATCAGCGGCATGATGTGATGCATCTTGTCCTATGGAACACAGTGTGAGCAGCAGCTTTTCACACTGTTCCTGCTTGAAAGACACCGTCGTGTGCATGAACCGTTGCAATGGGATTGTGCACGCCTGCTCGTCGGCGCAATGTTTCGTGGTTCGCTCATATGACCTGTTTCACCGTGAAGCACCCTGAGTTGTACTTATTCGCACTATGAGGCCCTAAGAAAAAACAGTAGATTCACAATATAGTAACAAGCATAAACATCAACAGTCTGGACTCTGACCGACTCACAGACTGCAAAGACAGTGAAGGAGAGCAGATATGTGATGTACAGGAATAAGACTGATCTGATTCACAAATGAAAATGCTCAAGGAATTTATCAAAAAGGTATGAAAATTGAGTTATTTATGTTTCCATAAACAGTATATACACAGCATGAGAAGTGGATCATGCGGTACCGGGTTTCTTTCTCAACAATTTCCCATGATGCACTGCATATTTTGTCCGATCTCTACCAACCAACAACTGACAAATCCTTTTGTGAAACGGGTCAAGTGAATGCCATGACACAAATTACCAGCGGGGGTGCTCAGTGCACAAAAGTGCCATCATGTTTCATCAAGTTGTATCATTTTCCGAATGATCTGGACCAATGCACAGATAAACAAATGCATTAACAAAAGAATGGATGGGTGGTATGCCTTCCAGCAGCGCTCTTTCCACTCAGCAGCAAGAGGTAATTAATGTTTGGTTAGGAACTGCCTAAGAGCCTATTCTTTAAAGTAATAGAAGCTTTTTGGAACAGTACCTTGGTAAGAGCCCCAGGATGGAAAGTCCAGCGGATGTTGTTACTGTATTGCACTCTGACATCGCCTCGGTCAGTAATTCTATGAACAGTCCCGATCCTGCAAATGTACTGCAAACACAAAAAGCTCATCACCCTGAGTCTCTCGCTGTATTGCTGTGACCTTAATGTTCATTTTAGCAGCTGTGATTTCACAGTGGGTTTACTTTCACTCTGCTGAACACAGATGACCATCTGAGCATTACATAAATAATGTGCATGCCACGTTCAAGAGACGTTCTTGCACTGAAACTCAGTTAATGCTTGTGTAACACAGAGGTGAATGTAAAGAGCTAAGGCAGTGCAGGTTTAACTTGCTACCAATCAACTCAGCAGGTGATTTCAGCAGATGGAGACTAAATTGGTAGGAGGACCTCATCAAAAAAAATCATCTGCTGAGGCGACTGGTTTTAAAGAAAAACCTGCAGTTTTGGTCCTTCATGACACACAGCCATTCACCCCCAAGCTAATAAACTATAGTGTATACCTAGGATTATGGGTTCAAGCAAATGTAATTTGGGGGGGGGGGGGGGGGGGTAAGCGCCCAGCTTTCTGTCACTCTGCAGAAGAGAACAGGAAAAAAGTATAAAACGGTTTTTATATGTAAACGCATTATACACAGGGTTCTAGCCACGGTGGGCGGCACCAGGTGGCCCCTGCCCAGTACTGCACATTTTCACCCAGCTCTCTGGTTCAAATTGGCTGTGGCACCCAGCACAGAATTTCTGAAAAATGAACTGAAATGTTGCTGAAAATGTACCAATTCAATTGTATTTCAAGCTTATAGAGTCATAGTTCTGCAATTTTAAACCAATAATTAAAGTTATAAGAAATATATTTGTCATTTTCTTCTTATCAAATCGCAAACAGCAGAGATCAGAGTCAGCGCATTCTGTGGCCACAGAGCTGTGAAGAGCAGCAGCTGAAAACAGTGTCTCTGCTCCGCTCTGAACTGAAGAAGAAGAAGAAGAAAAAAAAAGAAAACTCTGCCATAAAACTTCTACATTAAATAAACCAGAGGTCCTTCTGTATCTGATGACATATTCAGAAATTTGCAGTTAATTTACAGTTTGAAAGGGATCACGTTTCCAAAAAGCTCTGCATTTCAAACCAGCAAACGCGTGAGTGATCAGAGAGGGGGGGAGGTTGGAGAGAGACACGGAGAGGGAGAGGGAGAGAAAGGTGTGCTTCTCCAGCTAAAACTAGAATTGCATCAGGAAGGGAACCCCGAGTAAAACTTGTGCCAAATCTCAATGCGGATCTGTGCTGTGTCCACTGTGGTACCCCTGAACAAAAGAACAGCCACAAGGCAAACAACAACAACTGTATTTTATTTTGTTGTGTGCAACTACATTCGTACCTGCTATAGATGCTTTTCTAATTTCAAGCAGATCTTTCCAAGTAAAATTACAGTTAAAATAAGTATGACATCACTCAGATGAAAGAGAAGATTTAAGTACCTCTGCCATTTTGGGATTCCACCCTCCGTGGCCGTCCTGCATCTGTCTCAGGATGTCCACCTCCAAGAGACACTTAACCTTGTCTCCCTGCTGAAAGGAGTGGCCATCTGCACTCTCCTGGCGCTGCAGCTCCGCGTGCTCTCCTGGACACACAAATAAGCATCAAGTACTATGCACAAAAAACAAACAAACAAACATCTTAAAAATCAATGTAAATACTACAGTGATTATAAAACTGTCACAAAAAATAACTTTCCTTTATGTCCATTTTGGAGGAGCCACCAGACAAATTCATGAATTCCATTAAAGTATGATCCAAAGCATGTTAAAAAGTTGATTGCTGTGGTGGCACTGAGTGAACAAAGGGAGATGCCGTAGGAAATTACAGATTTGTATCAAAAATGGTATGAATATCTGTTTGAATCCTGTTTTTAATTTTTTTGGTGGGGGAACAGGTTAATGGCTCTGCTCCTGTATACAGCTCTTCTAAAGAATGTCAAGATATCTGTTGCAGACCAGGCAAATCTGCCTACTGCAAAATTATTAAGTATTTTAGCTCTGTCCCTTTATATTGATCTACCTCAAAACATAAGCATCTATTCCAGGTTTGGTCCAGCATTTTCACCAAGTGTCATCAAACTGAAATCATGGAAGAAAGTTTGATAAGTTTTGGCTTTCATCTTTGGCAGAACAGGTTCATTATTTTATATGTACTCTAGCAAATAAAACCAACAGCTGCAGATAAAAATACAACCTTTTGGCAGGGGTACTTTTTAAAGACCCCACTGAAAACATTTGTATAGTAAAAATATCTTCAAAAACCATTTTATGTTTGGTTACAGTGCGTCTAGAAAGTATTCACAGTGCTTCACTTTTTCCACATTTTGACAGCCTTATTCCAAAAGGGAGTAAATTCATTTTTTCCCCCCTCAAAATTCCACTCACAACACCCGTAATGACAATACGAAAAAAGTTGTTTTGTTTGTTTTTTTTGCAAATTTATTAAAAATAAGAAACTAAGAAATCACACGTACGTATTCACACCTTTGCTCAATACTTTGTTGATGCACCTTTGGCGGCAGCAATTATAGCCTCAAGTCTTCTTGAATATGATGCTACAAGCTTGGTGTACCTATCTTTAGGCAGTTTTGCCTATTCCTCTTTGCAGCACCTCTCAAGCTCCATCAGGTTGGATGGGGAGCGTCGGCGCACAGCCATTTTCAGATCCCTCCAGAGATATTCAATCAGATCTGCTCTAGCTGGGCCACTCAAGGACATTATTCTGAAGCCACTCCTTTGATATCTTGGCTGTGTGCTTAGGGTCATTAGCCTGCTGAAAGATGAACCGTCACCCCAGTCTGAGGTCAAGAGCGCTCTGGAGCAGGTTTTCATCCAGGATGTCTCTGTACAGTGCTGCATTCATCTTTCCCTCAATCCTGACTAGTCTCCCAGTTCCTGCCGCTGGAAAACATTCCCACAGCATGATGTTGCCACCACCACGCTTCAGTGTAAAGACGGTGTCTGATTTCATCCAAACATGACACCTGGCATTCATACCAAAAAGTTCTTGATCTTTATCTTAATGTTCATTTTAGCAGTTCGTTTCAGTCTAATAAATCACATGTGCAAAAAAAAAAAAACGTTTCTAATATCATTATGGGGTATTGTGTGTAGAATTTTGAGGAAAAAAATGAATTTCATCCATTTTGGAATAAGGCTGTAACATAACATAATGTGGAAAATGCCTAAGCGCTATGAATACTTTCTGGCCACTCACTGTACTTTAATAATTACTGAGCATGAAGTAAAGGGCTGCTCATCATTAAGCAGGAGAAAATGGCTTCACAGATGGACATCAGATTTTTCAAGATGGTCCATATCGGCTTAATACACAGATGACTGATTAAAGAGTGATGTGGTGTCTAAACAAAGAAGTCGCTGTAGCTTACCAAGTTTTGGAAGGTGGTCTTTGTAAAAGAAGCCTCCTTGGCCATCAGTGACGTATTTGAGGTCTACCTTGCCCTTGTGACCCATTCGGTAGACATTGGTAGTGCCGTTAGCCCAGGTGACACTAGCCACGCTGCGACCTGACTCTGTGTCCCAGCCACGAATGTCCACTACTTTCCCAACCTTACCCTCCCCGCCTAAACATACAGGTGCACACAAACACAAATATTTAAGAGGAAAGCACAGTAACAACCTTAATGAAGAATTAAAAGTCAGTTTTAAAAACAAAAAAGTTTTCATGCATTATGGTTGAAAAATGTAGATTTGTTTGCAAGAAATATCTAAACACGACTCAATAACAACAGTGCAAACATGTTTCAAAAGACCAATGCAGACAACACACAAGAATGAACGACAGTGAATGTAAGGTGAGAGAGAGATGACAGACACAGAAGAATGTTAGAAAACGTATTCGCTGTAGGAACATGAGCTAGTAGGTGTCAAAGTCATTCACTTCTATTTGTTTAGTGGCAAGTCAGACCTAATGGTATGAATAAAACGTTTGCATTCTATATCATAGCACTGCAAAACAACACAAAAAACAAACGTTTCACTTTTCAAAGCTGCACACCGAATTGCAAGAGATAAATAAAATTCAACTGAGATGAAAGTCATCAATCTGCCTCAGTGCCGAACTTCATCAAGTAAAGCAGTGACCTGGCTGATTTCAAGCAAGCGCATGGCACTGTGCACATTGCACTTAAAGCACACACCGTTTAAGCCTGATGAGCAATTTAAGCCAGAGCCCAGGGTGGTGATTTCAGAGACCCCAAAAGGACATTTTGACTCATTCATTCCAACCCAGAAAAGGGAGTGTTGCTATTCTCAGAAAATGATGATACCAGAAAACACCCATTTATTAACACATCAGTTCTCCATAAAGAAACATTAAAGAGTGCTCATTTAGCTGAGTGATCAGAAAAAAATTCTGAAATTCTGAAACTATTTTGAACGTCCACTAGTAGAGGCTAATCACCTCTAATGCTGAAAGAATAAATAAAAATAAATACAGCGACAATATTGAATAATGGTTCATCAGAAATGAAATGGCAGCTGTTCAAGGAGCCATAAAAACAGAATTCAAACAAGAAACAACCCCAAAGACCGCAATTTTCAACTTCCACCATAAACTATTTTTCAAATTAAAGACCTTCTCAGTTTATGTCGCTAAACAGAGCTGGAATGAGAACAATTAAAAAAAAAGAAAAAAAAAAGGAAATGTTATTGAATATGGTCTTTGTCATGACACAGACATGCAAATCTAAAAGCACATATGCACAGCAGACTTAGATGAGTCACTGGCAACACGATGAGTGCACGCAGACACGTATTAATGCAACATTTCATGGGTTATTGAAACATGAGGATAAAAGGTTATTATGGCTAGCAGGTGATTAAACACTTTAAGGAGGTACAGTTCCAAAGCAAAGATGAAAGGAAGTTGCTGTGTGGGCAATGAGGCTTTAGTGGTATGAGCAGTCCAGAGACGTGCTTCACATGCTATCCACCTCACCACTCACCATCTTGATTGCCCCAGTCCCAGTCTGGTCCACGAACCACTTTAACACCTTGAAAGATTCCTTTAAGGATAATTCGTGGGAGGTTCTGCCTTGGTGACAAAGACACTCTGTGATAAACAAAAAGAATCTCAAATAAACAACCCATCTTATGCTACAATACGTATAATCTAATCAAAAGGTTATTAGAAATGCAATTCCAGTAACAGGTACAAGAAAGAAATATATTGGTATTATAATTTATATTGGTTATATAATAAACCAGATATGTCCAGTGCAACAAAACCAAAAGAAAATGTTTGAAGACAGTTACAGAATGACATGCTTTTCAAAGGGGAAAAATACCAATTATAATGCAACAGTGGTGGATTTAATAAAACACATGAACAGTTTTTTCCACAGCTAAAGTAAATTGGGAATATGAAGCTCACAAAAAAATTCTTCTGTCAGTGTAAAGTGGTGTATTTGTTTTCAGTGAGTACAGCAGTTTTTGTGCTCTATACCACCACAGCAGAGTTAAACTGAACATGTGCATGTAGTGTTGACTTTCAGTTTTAATACAAGCAGTTTAACAAAACTGGCTCACTAACCATTCAGGAATGATAGCCAATGGTAACACCTTACAATAAAGGCACATCAACTGATCTTAGTTAATGCAGTAATAAGCATCAACTAAGTGAATTTAATGCTAACTGTGTTTAGTAATCATTTATTGTGTTCATGTGAGTTAATGCTGACTTCTGCATTAACTCACTGTGCAGTGAATTAACAGTGAAGTGTGCTGAGTAACTATTATTAACGTATTCTGCACCTTTATAAATTGGGATAGGTGGTGGAGAAATGGTTAGTGTGCTCATTTCCAAAGCAGAAGGTTCGTGGTTCAAGACCCACCTCTGCCCATTCTCCATAGAATGTGCAGTTGCATCAGGAAAGATATCTGGCATAATGCTTGTGCCAAATCAACATGAAAATCCATAATGGAACTGCTGTGGTGATCCCAATTGAAAAAGAAAGAAGCCAAAAGAAATTACTTACTAGCATCTTTATAAATTCAATTTCTATTTATTTCAATTTATTTAGTTTATATAGCGCCAAATCACAACAACACTGCCACAAGGCGCTTCACACAAGTAAGGTCCAAAACTTTAGCAACCCCTAGAGCAAGCACACAGACAATAGTGGTAAGGAAAACTCCCTCTGATGACATTGAGGAAGAAACCCAAGCAGATCAGACTGAAAGGGGTGACCCTCTGCTTAGGCCATTCTACCAAAAGGTTTACAATACAGAACACAACTGCTGAAAAAAATGAAAAACAATGTATGAATTATTATGCTAGTTAACATGGACATCCTTAGCAAATGATTAGGCTACTCAGTACAGTTAAGTCTTAAGCCCCAGTCACACAGCATTAACGAAGGACACCAAAGCCAAAATGAAACAAGAAATTTGGACTTAGGTTGAATTTCTGAGACATCGTTTAACCACCGTCCAGCTTCGTTCCTGTAGCTGCCGCTTCGTCAAAATTTTCGAACTGTTAAAAAATGTGAACAAATCCCGATAACAACCTCAATTCATCTGTATTCCATTTTGCTTTCTGTGTTGACGGTTCCTCATCATTTGCGTAGTCCCTGTACCATCAGCGTCCCGTTTGACTGTCATCCAACTTTGTCCAACCAACCTCCCAAGTCCGACGTCTTGCACGAACATCGACAACATCTGAACAGATCAATAACTAAAGATTCGACGAGCTGAACGTAACTCGTCCATGTGTGGGACGAAAAGCAACATTTACATACAGAAACAATAGTGGCAAGAACGTTTTATCAACTAATTTAACTATTTACACACGTTGCAGCTGTCTCTGTGTGCATACATTGTTGTAATGAAGACAAACCTGTTGTCAAGACATCCAGATCTTGCAGCTGCAGGTGCCGCAGACTGGCTGCAGAGTTGACCACAGGCTGGCACTCGGTCTGATACCCGTTGTCAAGTCACATCATCATGAATGTTCATTTTAATTTTGTCTAAAGCGTCAAGGTCGACATTCGCTTCGTTTTTCTTTTGTTAGTTTCGGTTTTGTTTTGTTCATTTATGCGGTCTGGACTCGCAGACTTTTCAGTGATGGGAAAACTCCAAGCTCATTTGTCCTCTTTTTCTCAACGATTTTTTACTTTGTGACTTTTTTCCTTCGTTCAGCTATCATAGTGTGCCATGTGACCAGGCCCTTAATTTCCTCTTGGTTAATGCATATTACCATATTAATTAATGTATCTTTATAGTAAAGTGCTACCCAGCTATTTTTGTACACGGTGCCTCTATTTTCAGACTCCATAACTGGACAAATTATGTATAACGGTTATTTTTAACACAAAAACACTTATAGCCAGTTTTCATGAGACAGGTCAGAGGACAGACACACAAAAATTTCCAAGTCACTGAATATGTACACCAATCATTACGAAATAAAATCAGTATAGGACTGTGGTAAATCTGTCTGAAGTAGTGGATCTCAAAAACTGAGTGACTATGCAAAAAAGGAGACAAGTGAGGGAAGCCATCAAGACAGATAGCAACCCTGAAAGAGTTACAGAGCCAGTCCACACGGAGACGAGTTTAGGCATATCCGCAAAAGGTTTGTATCATGTTAGCATTTCAGAGCCCAAAAACACTACTTTTCGAAAACGGGTCTCACAGTGGATACATCTCATAATACCGCTTTTGTATTTTTGTGTGTACAATGAATATGCAACTTCTGTGAAACGATGTCATCATCATCTTCTGTGTTTGCAGATGCATGTAAGCTTTATGCGCATGCGCCACATCTTCCTCTGCTAATATATATCCTACAGCATTTTTAGTCTTTTTCAGTAGTTTTGCGTGTACACAGATATTTCTTGAAATGGTGTCGTGTTCACTGAACACTTTTTGAAAGCAACAAAGAAAGAGACTGTATTGGGAAAGTTCGGTTTCTGTGTGGACAAAACAACAGTCTTCTGTGGATGTGATTACAGAAACTGAGAATTGTGTAAGTCTGGTCTGTTGCACCATCAGTCATAGAGCTTCACAGTGGAGAGAAACACAAAGATTGAAATTTTTTTTTAAATGGTCAAATCTAGTCTAGAGTCTCCCATGTGCCTTGTGACAAACTGTTGTTGAAAGCTGATGTCCTCTTTTGAAGAAAATAATCCTCCTCTGTTCCAAAATAACAGTCTTTTCAGACATACAAGTACAGACAAAAAGCTTTCAAGTGGTAGCATACCTAATGGTGAAGATTTGATCCGATCTTGATGCAAAGGAGCTGCCTATTCCCATAACTTCTACAGGCGATTAAACAATGGCTTCCATGTTAACAGAACAGCTTTTTTGTTTTTGTTGTTTTAGATATATTAAAAAAAAAAAATTAGAGAATCCACAGTACTTGAAACACGCTCTGTGAGCGTGAGTCCTCAGGGAGGCTTTGCTTCTCCCATGTCTCTCAAACATTGCCTCGCTGCCTGTCAGAATTCTTCAGTCCCTGGATCCTGCAGCAGTTCACAGAACAGTAATTCTCAGCGTAAAACTGTCTGAGCTCAGCTTGGACGCGTTTATGAAAAGAGCTTTGAGCCTAATCCTTGGACAGCATGGCTATCAGAAGGCAGGATACCTCAGGTCAAAACATGGAAAGCATGGAATGTGAACCGAGAGCCATGTGGATATATCAGTCTGTCATTAGACAGATAAGACCGTACATGTTCCACTTGGTTCAGTGCGTTACTGCAGTAAATTTCAGGAAACGTAATGCTGGTTTGAGGAAGATACTGTTTATTTTAAGTCAGAGAAAAAAAAAGGGGAACTCCCTAAAAGCACAAAACATAAGTAGTGCAGCCTTAATATGACCAAGTACATGATAAATGACAAGTAGAACAATTTTAGTTAGAGAAAAAGTATTTTCTCAAAGGCAATTCAAAATATTTCATGAATGAGTGTCAGATTCCTTGTATCATAAAAACAGAAGCCAGACATCATTGTTAATGATGTTTTGTTTCTTTTTTAAGTTCAGCAACTCTGTGTAAGACCACAAGGGATCAGGATTACTAATCCTATTTAACCAAATGTTACCAACGTTCCCAAACAGGATCAAGACGAGAGGAATACACCTCCCGAAATAACTGCCCATGGGTCAACAGCCACCTGCGTGCTGCACTGCCAAATATAGCAAGATGGCATGTACAAAAGTAACATTTGTTGACAAGAGATCACTTCCCTTTCACACAGAACTGTCAGAAAATCACAACCTTTACATTGAAAGACACCAGAGGTTAAGGTTTCACTGGTGAGCTGGTTGTTTCGTTGTTCACCATGATTACTCAAAAACGCGCTGCTTCGCCTTTAAATGCGCAGTGAGCTATTTCAGATGATCAGCATGGACCGTGCTTTTCAAAAAAGGCTTATTTTACTCTGTGTGTGGGTTGCACTGGAAAGCTGAAGCTTTGGTGCTAAATTGATTAGCAGGTTACATGGCTATGGACATGCTCTAGTCTTCTGTTTTTTTCTGGGGACGTTATAGCCCACATACAGGCCTGGGCATATGTACTACAATGTTAAATGGAGCTTCGAAGCACAGAATTTGCCTCAAACATTTCTTGTAATCGAATTACTCGCGTTGGGTGGCACGGTGGATTAGTGGTTAGCACTGTTGGCCTCACAGTGAGAAGGTCGTGGGTTCAATTCCTGTGGCCTTTCTGTGTAGAGTTTGCATGTTCTCCCAGTGTTTCGTAGGTTTCCTCCGGGTGCTCTGGTTTCCTCCCACATCAACGACATGCGGGTTAAGTGGATTGGAATCTTTAAATTGTCCCTTAGTGTGGCGTGTGGGTATGTCTGTTTGTGGCCCTGCGACAGACTGGCGTCCTGTCCTGGGTGTACCCCACCTCATGCCCTGTGACTGCTGGGATAGGATCCAGCCCCCCGCGACCCTTCATTGGACTAAGCGGTAGAAGTGAATGGAATGAAGTGAAAGAAATTAATCAAGTTACTCGAACTAAGGGGTTACATACTGTAATCATTACAAAAACAGCAGCAAACAGCTGTAATTGCTGGTGTTTGGAACTACACTGCAGAGAAAGTCCAGAAACAGGCTAACGGTGGAATTGTGATGCATCTTTATTGCAACTATAGGACATAGAACTGAGAAGGTCAGGTGGAGCTGTGGAACATTATGTTCAACAAATGGATTAGACAGCGCTGACCCAGTAACGCTACTGGAACTGTATGTGTGTTGTCGGTGTGTTGAAAAACCGATTAAGGAAATATGAGGTCTGTTAGAAAAGTATCCGACCTTTTTATTTTTTTTAAAAACCTGATGGATTTGAATCACGTGTGCTTGCATGAGCCAACCTTGAACCTTCGTGTGCATGCGTGAGTTTTTTCAGGCCTGTTGATTGCGTCATTTGCTTGTAAGCAGCCTTTGTGTGAGGATGGGTGGAGTCTCTCATCATTTTTCTTTGCAAGGAAATGGCGGAATGACTGGAGCAGCACAACCGCATCAAATTTTGCCAGAAACTGGGCGACAGCCAGGTAAAACCATTCAGAAGATTCAGACGGCTTTCGGTGGCTTTTCAGTCATGTGACTATCCGAGAAATTGTGGACGAGCTGGGCATGTCACAACATGTCCTGTGAGGCTTCAACACGAAGGCGCAGCTTTGTGCCGATGAATTTTGCTGCAACTCTTTTCATGGCAAAATCTTCTGTCACAGTGGAATGTGCTGAAAAAGTGCTTATGTCCACCTCTTCCACAATTTCTCGGATAGTCACACGATGGTTCCACATCACCACAGTGTTCACTTTGGAAATGATCATTTGATCATCTGAGCATATCGATGGCCGCCCGGAGCGCTCTCCACCGTTGTGCGGACGTCTTTAAACCGGTTGTACCTCTCCTTAATCTGTGTGATGCCCATAGCATCGTCACCGAAAGCCGTCTGAATCTTCCGAATGGTTTCCACCTGGCTGTCACCCAGTTTCTGGGAAAATTTGATGCATTCGCGCTGCTCCAGTCGTTCCGCCATTTCCTTGCAAAGAAAAAACGACGAGAGACTCCACCCATCCTCACACAAAGGCTGCTTACAAGCAAATGACGCAATCGACAGGTGTGAAAAAACTCACGAATGCGCACGAAGGTTCAAGATTGGGTCATGCAAGCACATGCGATTCAAATCCATCAGGTTTTTGAAAAAAATAAAAAGGTCAGATACTTTTCTAACAGACCTCATACACTGAACAGTAACCACCTCTTATAAACATATGGCTCACACATATGCTGCCCTGAGTGCTGTAAGCATGCAAGCGGCTAGACATGACTCAAGGTAGCTTTTAATATATGGGCCTTAACTACAAACAGGACACTGTGAGGCACTCAGAACACAACATAGTAAACAACCATCTGCACTAAGCTTTATAGCATTTTCACAGCACAACAGATAGCCTGAACCAAAAAAATCAAAGTCGTAACCTGAATTCTTACAGGCCCTTTAATCAATGCTGAGGAAATGTGGATTATATTACACATTAAAATCCAGATCGCTTTCGCAACATGATTTGGCTGTAATATGATTGACAGACAACCTGTGAACTTCTCCCTGCAATGCAAACAGTGCAAGGCTTGGATAGCAATAATGCGGGACAGTGTTAGTCCATTCCAGACAACATGTGTAAAACAAACAAACGAAACCTCAAACTCAGCTTCTGTGAGTTAAAGTCCACACATTTGCTCCATGTTGTAATTACTCTATTTTCCAGAGTAGAGGCTAAGTTGCCCCTGTTAAAAAATGTCTGAGGAAATGAGGAAAAACCCATATTATATATATGATTTTGTGCACTGTTGTAATGTACTTGGCATTTATATCTTTTATTATTAGAGTTTATTTTGTTCAGTGCTTTGATTCCTGGTAAAGTCCTGTATAAACAGTTAATTATTACTACTAGTAAAGTATGGGTGATTTTTTTTTGGTTTACAAGTCGCACCGGAGCCTAAGTCACAGGACCTCCCAAAGTACTAAAATGTGATTTATCCATCCATCCATCCATCCATCCATCTTCTTCCGCTTCATCAGGAGTCGGGTCGCGGGGGCAGCAGCTCAAGCAAAGCCGCCCAGACCTCCCGATCCACACACACCTCCCCCAGCTCCTCCGGGGGAACCCCAAGGCGTTCCCAAGCCAGCCGAGAGATGTAGTCCCTCCAGCGTGTCCAGGGTCTTCCCCGGGGCCACCTCCCAATGGGACGTGCCCGGAACACCTCTCCAGCAAGGCGTCCAGGGGGCATCTGGAAAAGATGCCCGAGTCACCTCAACTGACTCCTTTCGACGTGGAGGAGCAGCGGCTTGACTCCGAGCTCCTCCCGAAGCTCCTCCCTCCTCGAAGCTTGGAGAAAAAGTGATTTATACTCTGGAAAATATAACAGCTCAACTCTTCAGGCAGGATGATGAGCTAATCAATGAAATCACCTGGTTTATATGCAATACATGATAAGACTTTTAGTCACTAAGTTGGGGGGAGACATGAAGGATTTATTTATATGAACTTTGATGCACCAAATGAATCTAAAAAGCACATATGTTTTATCTATGTAAAATCCATTGAAATGTTTGCCACCTTGTGGGCAGTCAGTGGATCCTGGATGGATTACGGAAAACTAGAACCCACTGTCGGCCTCCAGGTGAGCATCAGCTAACAAAACAACCACCTTCATATGAGCGTTACTTAGCAAACTGGCAGATGTGGGGAGAAACAACATGACCACTATGGAGGCAAATACAGAACCAAGTATAAAACAGAACAGGAAAATGAAACCGGAATTAAAGAATGGAAAGAATGTGCGGCTGGGGATGACACCAACATTTTGAGACAGTCTTACAAATTAGCAATAGCAAACTTGAAATACTGTACAGAGCCCTTCACACATAAAACACTGAAGCTGCCTGCGCACGAAGGAGGAATCACATGCCACTCGTGAAAAAATTGGAGCTGCCTCGAACACCTCATACAGCTGTCACCACAGCTATTTGTGCACAGCACATACACTCTACATTTGTGTGCTGCTGGCACCTGTAACCCATTCCAACGGCGAACAAGATAAGGTTGCATTGTCAACTGATCATGTTCGCAGCATTCGCACAGCATGTCGTACACAGGTCAGACATATCGTGCTACGGCACAATATGCTGCATAAAATTATCGCCCATGTCGCACTGTGCCCAAATGACATGATCAAAGCAGCTTTTACACCAGCGGCTGAAAGACAGCAAGTGCCCATTCAACCCCCTCTTGGCAGGTGATGGCCGGAGTCCATGTGCCACCCACGAACTTCCAACACCACTCGCGGGGCACTTAGAAAAGACGGGGCTATTCTTGCAGCCGGCATGAGAGTAGAGGGCAGGCAACCACATTCAAGCCAGTTGCCGCAATGTCTAAGTGCCTGACCAGTGTGCCATTACCAAGCAACACGTGGTGTGCGAGTGCGTCGCCTCCCCGACACGTGGTGTGCGAGTGCGTCGCCTCCCCGAAACAATGTGGTGTGCGAGTGCGTCGCCTCCCCGACACAATGTGGTGTGCGAGTGCGTCGCCTCCCCGACACAATGTGGTATGCGAGTGCGTCGCCTCCCCGACAATGTGGTATGCGAGTGTGTCTTCCCAACACAATGTGGTGTGCGAGTGTGTCGCCTCCCCGAAACGTGGTGTGTGAGTGTGTCTTCCCAACACAATGTGGTGTGCGCGTGTGTCTTCCAACACAATGTGGTGTGCGCGTGTGTCTTCCAAACACAATGTGGTGTGCGAGTGTGTTGCCCCCCCAACACATGTGGCGTGCGAGTGCGTCCCCCCAACACATGTGGCGTGCGAGTGCATCCCCCCAACACATGTGGCGTGCGAGTGCGTCCCCCCAACACATGTGGCGTGCGAGTGCGCCCCCCCAACACATGTGGCGTGCGAGTGCATCCCCCCAACACGTGGCATGCGAGTGCGTCCCCCCAACACAATATGGGATATGAGTGTGTCCACCGCCCCCCACCATGAACCAACATTGCCAGGTGTGACTGGAGTGGTTGGAGTGCGATCGCTGTCCAGCGCTGCACACATATGGACAGCTGTAATGTCCAGCTGGAACAGCTCACCACTGTGTACCTGCAACTCAGCTAGGGAACATATGTCATGCCATCAACAACATGAAGAACACTCCATGCAATGCACATGTCTGGGTGGGCTCTCATGCTCTCGTCAGTTACAGCTGACAGCTAGTGCAGCAGATTAGAGAATATTTACAGGGGAATCTTTCAAATGGTGATACAAGCACCAAATTCAACACAAATAGTCCTGAGACATTACTCTTTTGAAAAAGCAGACTATCCACTCGATTTTTCAATAGGCAGCCAGGTAGGGGTCAATGAATAATTACACAGGGATCAAAATTAAAAGATGCTCCAATCATATTGAAAACTATACCACATTATTCATCCAACCATAAAGATTCCAAAAAGGTATAGTTTGGACTATCTTTGAATGTTATGAAGTTATGGGGCAAAAACAGCAAAAACAGTGACAAAGCTCAATTTCAGTTTGTGCAGGAGGCCAAAGTTAAAGTTGCTCCAATTTTGGTAAATAGTGATACAAATTGTTGGTTGAACTAATAGGATTAATAAATTAAATAGATTTGACAGTGTTGAATGTTTACTGTCCAAAGTAAAGGTCAAACAATGTCAATGTCCATTGGATTCTATGGCATATGACATATGTTACCCTGTAACATGATAACTAAGTACGACACATGGTGCAAACTATTCCTTTTTAAAACCCTATTCACTCAACCAATAATTTGCATCACTTTGTACCAAAATTGGAGCAACTTTAACTTTGGCCCCCTTTACAAACTGAGATTGACCGTTGGTACCATTTATGCTGTTTTTACCCCATAACTTCATAACATTCAATCAAAGATGGTCCAAACTATACCTTTTTGGTATCTGTATGATCAGATGAATAATGTGGTATATCTTTCAATATGACTGGAGCATATGTAAATCTTGACCCCTGTGTAATTCTTCATTGACCCCTACTTGGCCGCCTATTGAACAATCAAGTGGATAGTCTGCTTTCTCAAAAGAGTAATGTTTAAATAATATGTGTGCCAAATTTGGTGTTTGTATCACCATTTGAAAGATTGTTTCAGTTATCTGCTGCACTAAGCAGCTCAGTGCACACGATGTGTTAAATTAAAAACACAGAGAACAGGCCAATTAAATAAATACAACAATAACTACAAACATAATAACAAATACATGACATAAATAATCATATAACAAAGGAACAGAAACATGATTTTTTTTTGTCTTTGAGCTGAATTTGTTCGGTAAGCTGGGCGTGTCCGCGCCAGTTGCTGCTGTTGAGATCTGTGGACCTGCAAGTCTCAGCTGGAGAGCACACGCCATGTTATGAAGGACATCATCTGACAACTCCCCACCATGTGGCGCTTGCTTGGGCATGCTGTCCTCACGTGGAAATACATAAAAACACATTGCCTTTGCAACAGACGGGAGCTACCATGTCAGCACAAACAGCAGGGCTGTACATGTGAAAAGAACTGTCTGATCATGTGTACACTCAGCTGGCGATCTGAATGTCACGTCACCCATGTCAGCTATGGTCCACATGACGGGGTGTCCTTCGGCGTGCCACTCGCTGGACATGCGGGGATGGCTGGACACGCGGCACCGGCAGATGTGGACATAAGGGCCCACTGCTTCATTCATGTCATTTCATGACTGTACATCTATGACCATGGGCCATATACAAAGGAACAGAAGGATCATACTTGTATTATCCGCTCAATAAGGGGGATTAAATATTAGAAATTCAGTGTTTTTTGGTGTGTGGTCTTTTTTCCCCACAGCAGTGGTGTGATGTGGTGTCACATATTCCAGGTGCTCACACTGTGTTTGTGTGCGTGTATGAGCGTGCATGAAACCGTTGTCGCAGTATCATTCACACCTGTCTGACCATTAGGGATGTGAATCGTACAACAACTCACGATTCAATTCGATTCCGATTCTTGGGGTGACGATTCGCTCCAGAATCGATTTTCGATTCAAAGAGCTCTGAGAAATAGTTATATTATTTAAAAAATGTTTATGTTTAAGAAAATGCAGCTTTACAAGGTTAATCAAGTGATTCTAGATGTAAATTTACTTATCTGCTTTGCTCGTTCGGAGTTGGCTGGCAGATTAGCGAAGCGCTGGTCAGTAGTCGGTAGAGACCGCTGCTCCCCTCTTTTAGCTCCGGGTGATAGCGTAGCATGTGGGCTTGCGGATTTGAAGTGTTTCCGAAGTACTTAACTTTCATTTTGCAGATTCTGCACACTGCATAAGTCATGTCAAGCTCCTTCTTACGCAGCAAATAATAAAATCCAAAATGCGCCCAAAGATTTGCCTTCAGCAAAGACGGTGCTGGCAGAATAGCTCTTCGTCCGCCATGCTAAGCTACTACTTACTAATATTTACAGAAACATACTAGTTACTACTTGAGTGTTACTAAACACTCAAAACTAGTGTTTTCAGATACCAAAAAAAAAAAGAAGTAAATACATAATCCTGGTCCTGAGGATTGTCTGGACACATCTGTTCATTCCCCACAAGAACCAAACAAGGAACCTTAAATGTAGTCTTCAACCTGAGCAGCACCTGAAATAGCAGTGGCTATTTCTATCAAAACAAATGCTAAAAGCAAATATGCTCATGATCCCTGTTCACGTTATGAAGCCATTGTGTCAGTCAAAGTGCAGTTATTCATTGCTGCAGAACAGCTAGAGTACCGTGAACAAAGCATGATCAATTATCTGCTTGAGCAAATGATCAAATACTGGGGGGGATTCACACTGACTTCATACTTTGTTTGAATTACAGTCCAAAACCAAAGCTATTCCATTTAGTGTACAGAGAAAATGAGCCAAACCTCACATTTGAGAAACAGGATCCAATTAATAATTTACATTTTCCAAAATAAATTACGAAAACAATTCAACATGGAGTATTTTTCAGTCAAGTGACCAAACAATTTATTTGCCAATTGTTGTAGTTCAAACCCCCAGACATTTGATTTTAATCAGTAGAACTGATCATATGAAACAGCTGAAGGCACCTTTAAAGAGATACTTACCTCACTGATTAACTAAATAGCATCATCAATAAAGTAGCAAGTCAAGAGCAACGTGTTATGATTTCACTGTAGTATTGTGCATATTTCCACTGAAATTCATAATTTCATATTCAACAGTGCAAGATGTTATGAGCACAGCAATATCTGCACTTTTATTATATTTAAGTGGCCCCAAATCATCAAATGTGATGATGAGGGTGCGTCGATACAGCATTAAAACAACGGGACTGTCTGGACTATTTATTAATTAGGCTGTAATTTGCAGGCATGTCACATTACATCACTAAATGTTGTCATGTGCCTGACTTTAGGAGCAATCAGGACACTGCAGACATCCTTACACTGCAGAGGAAGCTGTGTTTTCTTACAGCACAAATGTGACCACACAACAGGTACTGTATGCGTGCGGACAATTACATGAATAAAAGTTGGGAATGGATTTGCATAATGACTGCCATACGGAATTTTCACAGAACCTGACACCATGTTTTAGAGCAACTTTTCAGCTTTTTAACTGCAGGACGAGAGATCTGAATGGATGACCAAACAGGAAGTCACAGAACTTTCTCTTATCGTGCCCCTGTTCTGTGGAATGATCTCCCTGCATCAATAAAACAGTCAGATTCTGTGGAGATTTTCAAGTCCAGACTTAAGACACACTTATTTCCCCTTTCATATGGCTAGCATACTGGTACAGTTTTGTTTTACGCTTTTTACTCTTTTAATTCATTTATTAGTAATTGGAGCGGGCCACGGCCTCAACTTTACCTAAATTCTGGGTCTCTTAGTGAAGTTTAGGGCTAGTGGCCGGCGATCACCTTAGTATTTCTCTGTTTTTCTTGTTGTTTAATGCTGACAAATTATACACTATTTTTTTTGGTCTTTCTGATGCCTGATTCTGTTTTTCTCTCTGTTTAAGGTGCAGCTCCATCCAGAGATGGGAGCTGTATTCGTGTTGGTAATCCTCATGTCCTGTGTGCCAATAGCATTTGTTGTATATTCGTCCGTGAATTGTTCTGTGATTTATGTTTGTAGCATGGCCCAAGCAGAGGGTCACCCCTTTGAGTCTGGTCTGCTTGAGGTTTCTTCCTCAGAGGGAGTTTTTCCTTACCACTGTTGCTCTGGGGGTTGGTAAGGTTAGCCCTTACCTGTGTGAAGCACTTTGAGGCAACTCTGTTGTGATTTGGTGCTATATAAATGAAAATAAATTGAAAAAATTGAAATTGAAGTGGTAAGTGAAATTCTTTTTAAACCACTAGCAAATCAAATAGAGACTATTTACTGGCTATAATATACCATGCTACACTGCTCTGCTTTTGGGGAGGGAGGGTAGGGCTGTTTGAAAGCGGTAGGTCTTTTTACAACAAGTAGTAAAGATTATTTTCTCCTTATTTTTACGACATGGGAGAAGTTGTGGTGACACATGCACAGAGTTCCAATTTTGGACTAAGTTTGAAACATATGCCATAGTCACCTTCTTATGCACGCACGCACGCACACACACACACACACACACACACACATATATATATATATATATATATATATATATATATATATATATAAAATTGATGGTATTTGGCTCAGCCATCACTGCGTTTGTCCATCGCCGGTGGTCAGGGAGCACATCACTGTATGTGCCTCGCTGTATGCAGGACAAGCTGCCCACTTTTATGTTTGCATGTACAGAAGGACACAACAGTCATGCAGAAGCCAAGACGGCATGCACATAAGTGCTCAACACTGTTGCACAGTTCTACTGTTTGATGAAATGGGTGAAATGTAGAAGTGAGAAATTAAATACAAGATTGAGGCATGTTAGTGTTGGTGTAGGTAATGTAGGTTAATCATTTTGACTTGGTCATTTTAAAAGTAGCTCGCAAGCTGTGCTTTCCAAGTTTAAAATTAGTCTCAGTATTATGCACCACAGTATTATCCAATCACACAAAAACCCCAAACGAACTTACCAGATTTAAGAAAAGAGCATTAATAAGCTTGCCAGTAAAACTGTGGTCATATGTGTGTATTGTTTGGTTGTGGAGGACTGGGACCTCATCAAATCTGTTGAATGTCACAGAAATATGTTTGCCCCACCAAATACACATTTTAATGAACCACAATGCTGAGCCAAACCACACTCGGACCTCAATGACGAACCAATACCTCAGTAGAGAAGCTGTGCTGAGAGAAGAAATGAAATTCCAGTGCCTGACAGAATGCTAAATGATCACTGTACTATTTTCCCAGACTGGCACAGGCAGGGTTTCACTTAAAGTGGGAAAACTGCATGTGGTGTAAAATATGTACACAGAGTGTCAGTTCCACCCAAAATGTCAACATCGACTGCAAACAACGTGAACCAAATCAAATCTAGAATTTAACAGTGAGGCAGGCATTCTGATTTCAAAATAAAATGGAAGAAAAACAGACCCACTCCCAATAAAACCCTAAATACAATTCATAGTCATTGTTTTAGGAAGGTACAGTCACTAAATTTAACTGCCATTCCTGGATTTTTTTTTTTTATTATTAATTATAGGGGTTTACAATACTGCCACAATAAAGTACTTTATTGTGAAGCACAATTAGGAGGCGCTGCCTTGCCACACACTGTATAATGACACATCCTGAATGCTGAAACATTACTTTTAGAAGTTCCAAAACATGGATCTTGATTTTGAACCACTAATTATTTGATTGGAGAACAACCACGTTATTATAGCAGACTGCTTCTTACATGAATTTAAACTTAATTTATTAATACAAGAGAAACTTTGCCTTGATAATTATTGGAGCACATCAATATTTTCTTGAGGGATGATTATGTCTCAGCTGGAGAAAGATGTTGTCCATTAACTGAAGGGTCAATGAGTCCTGACTGTTGCCAAGTGTGAAGCAAGACACTGCACTCCAAACACTGCTCAACGTTGGTGAACACTGCCCCACACACAGTGTGTGTCTGTGTGTGTTTGGGTTTTTCTTTACATATCCCCATATGTAAAGAAAAAGATAAAAAAAAAAAAAAAGAAAAAAATCCTTCACAATGCCCAACCCTACTTGAAGGGATTTCTGCATTTGTTGTTCACTGTCCCTCATATGACCTTTATTTCCACTTTTCTGACTGTTCCTTGTTGAATTAAGGTTTCAATTTAACAGAAAAAAGGTTGTCTTTAACTAAAGTGCCAAGGTGAATCTCTCAGTCTCTCGCTTGAATCACTTGCATTTAATTTGTGTATTCTATTTGCGGATCTCGCTGGACAGCTGGCAAAGGAAAATAAATGAAATTGTATTGGAACTGGACAAATTATACAAGAAAACTAGGTCATACATATCACTTCATTAAAATAAAAAGATGGCATTCAGCTGACATTCAGAGTGCCTGAGCAGTTTGTAGCTTTAATGTGCACTGATGCAGAAGAGTGGATTCTGATGCGAAAACTCACTCCAGTAAATCTCAACACATTAGACACTTGGCATTAGCTCCCTTAAAGCACCCTGACACTTGCATGACTTTGATCCACGCACTTGCACGCACTCTGCCGGGCATGAGAGTAAACGTGTCTCAAACTCATTGTAAACTGGTGTAAACTGTGCGCAGCTTCGTGCAAGAGCGCAAAGAAAATTTTTAAATCTCCATCACGCATTAATTACGTGAACTTCACGTGAACATAACCAAACAAGTCAAAAACACTGCGAGTGCGAATGCACTGTGAGTGGGAGTGATTGCATGACGGCACTGCATCAGAGCGCAGCTCATCTGAACGATTATAATGAGATGTTAAATCTGTCATACTTTTACAGCTGCTCACAAGAAGGAAAGAACATACAGCTGTTTTACCAAGCTATTACAATATAAACATGACAAATAATTACCTTTTTGACAGCTCCAAATACGTTCTGCATGGTGTTTTGGAGTCCTTCGTTAGGCTTTAGTGGCTTTTCTCATAAGGAGATTTGCCTGCTTTTGTTTGTGAGGGCAACGGTGAACGTGGCTACAAGCTTCGGCTTGGGACGCGTCCGGTGGTTCTGGGTGTTGTCAGCTTGCTGGTCGCTGCTCAGACCCATCGGGTTTTAGCGCATAAATACCCACCATATGAGACCGCAAGAAGACTAGGTTAAGCAGGTAGATTTGGGTTAAGTAGTTCAGGGCGGGGGACTCCGAGGGACACGCTGGCCCTCAGCCTCGGTTATGTGAGATTGACAGTTTGCATTCAGTTCGGTTCACATTACGTTTTTTGTAACCATGGTTTCTGTTTCGCATTTTTTCTCCACTCCTTCTGAAAGTTTTTTGGAAAATTGTCAAAAGAAACACTTATTGCAGATAGCTAAACACTATGGCATTACAGTGGGAAATAATATACGCAAAGATGATGTTAGAGATATAATCACTGCTACGCTCTTTAATAAAGGCGTCCTGAGAGGGGGAGAGCAACAGTCGGGTTTATATGTCAATTCTAAACCCGAGCTGTCTGTTTCGTTTGATGGACTGAGTTTTGAGCAGCGTAAGGAATTAATGTTGCTGCAAATTGAACAAGAGAAAAGCAGAAAAGATGCTGAACTTCAATTGGAACAAATGAGACTGAGAACTGAAGCTGAAAAAGAGGTTCAATTGGAACGTGTCAGACAAGAGACTGAAAAAATGAGATTGGAATTGGAACACTATAAATTGAATTTGATTCGGGATGGTAAGGTTATAGGTAAGGTGAGTGAAGAATCATTTTCCTCTGCTGTTTGTAGGCCTGCTCCTAATGCGTTTGACGTGGGTGCTAGTCTGCACCTAATGCCAAAGTTTAATGAAAAAGATCCAGATACTTTTTTCGTTCTGTTTGAGCGCATTGCAGATGTTAAAAATTGGGCGGATTGTGATAGAGCGTTGTTGTTGCAGTCCGTGTTTACTGGCCGTACCCAGGAGGCTTATTCTGCATTGAGCGCTGCAGTGTGTCTGGATTATGCCAAAATAAAGGCTGCGGTTCTAAAATCCTATGAATTAGTCCCAGAAGCTTATCGCCAGAAATTCAGGAATTTTGAGAAAAATGAACGTCAAACTCACGTGGAATTTGTTAGAGATTTAACCTGTCAATTTAATCGTTGCTGTTCTGCTTTGAATATTGACACTTTTGAGGGTTTGTCAGAGTTGATGATCTTGGAGCAGTTTAAGAACTGTATTCCTCAGCATGTAGCTACTTATGTTACTGAACAGAAACCCAGCACCGCTCTGAAGGCAGCGGAGCTGGCAGATGATTTTGTCCTGACTCACAAGGGGGCTATGGGTGAAATTTTTCCATTTAGGACCAAGCCTATAGTCAGTGAAAGTCGCTCCTACTCACAGACCTTTGCGCAGGGTCGCTCTGCTTCATTCAGAGGGAACTCTAGCAGGTGTAATTACTGTCAGGCAACGGGCCACTGGAAGTCTCAGTGTCCTGTGCTCAAGTCTAAAAGCAGGCGTAAAATGTACGTACCTTCAGCTCCTGTTCTGTCAGCTTCAAACAATAAGTCCAGGAAAAAGTTCGATAAAGCTTTTGCTCCTTTCATCCATGATGCGTATGTGTCCATTGTAGGGAGCGAGCAGTGTGTTCATATTAAGATGCTGCGTGACACAGGGGCTAACACTCATTTATAGTGGCTTCTGTGCTTCCATTTGCCTCTGCTACAGAAACGGGTGACTCTGTCCTTATGCATGGGATGGAGCTGGGTGTGGTCTCCGCGCCGAGGCACACAATTATGTTAGAATGTGGGTTTATTAATGGTCTGGTGATTGTAGGCGTGCGCCCCGCTCTGCCGCTTCCTGGGGTTTCATTGATTTTAGGCAATGATTTGGTTGGTAGTGCGGTGTGGCCGAGGTCTCCTTTGCCCGTGGTGACCCCTGAGCCACATTCATCATCTCTGCTTGAAGAGCAGTGTCCAGAGGTGTTTCTGGCTTGTGTCGTGATGCGCGCTCAATTTCGTACGTCTGAGTCAGATGTGCTTGAGAGCTCAGTCTTGTTGCCCGAGCTCCCCGCATCTGTTTCTGTGAAGGAATGGAGTCAGCATCAAAAGTCTGATCCAACTCTTTCAGTTTTGTTTGAAAATGTTCTTCCAGGTGACAAGGTACAGAGTGCTGCTCATGGGTACTTCATGCAGGAGGGTCTGTTGGTGCGCAAGTGGGTCCCATGTCACGGTGACTTCGTTGGTGAGCCCATTCTTCAGATTGTTGTTCCTGAGATGTTTCATGATGTGCTCAGAGTTGCCCATGATGACTTTGGTCACTTAGGTGTGAAAAAAAACGTTGAAAGTGCTGTTTCTACAGGCGTTCAGTTTAGACATTCATCATATTAAAGGTTCTGATAACTTGTTGGCTGATGCTTTGTCACGTGTGCCAGTTTAAAAAAGGAAAAAGCAAAGTTGCCTTAATTTTTGTGCCCATCTCTCTTCTGCCTCTCCCCAGGTTCAGGCGCCGGAACGTGTGCTAAACTTGTGACTTTACCAATTGGTGTCATCTTTAGCCTTGTATAGCTAAGTCTAATTTGATTCCTTGCAAATGGTAGAATTTCTCTTGTTTGATAATAGAAAACAGAAGAAAAAACTTAGTCCTATCAGATTTTAAAGTAGTTTGTAAAGGGAAAAAATGTATAGCTGAATATAGGTAAGCTGTAAATAATATTGTAATTTTGGTGCAACAAAAAAAATATAATGTAGTACTACTAAAAAAAAAAAAAAGAGAGAGAATTGTGCTGTTTGCAATTGGTTTGGAAAGTCCTTAGGTGGACTTCCCTTTTGAAGGGGGAGGGTGTGACGGTCCCCGCCATTTTGTAGCAGGGCGGGCCCATAATCAGGGGCACCTGGGCCCGGTGTCCCTGTCTCTTATTTAAGTGGGCCCAACTAATTCATCTGGTTCTCTCCCTCTCTCTTTCTAGGACGTCTCGCTGCACCGACCGGTAACAGAGTGCCTTTTTGCACAGCTGCACATCTTTGCACCTTTTAATTTATTGACAAACTATTGTAAATAAATACTTCTATTTTTCTAATCCTCTTGTTTGTGTCTCCTCCTTGTCACTGTCCTCTGAGCCACGGGCACGTGACATACACATACATACATACATACATACATATACAGTGAGGAAAATAAGTATTTGAACACCCTGCGATTTTGCAAGTTCTCCCACTTAGAAATCATGGAGGGGTCTGAAATTTTCATCTTAGGTGCATGTCCACTGTGAGAGACATAATCAAAAAAAAAAATCCATAAATCACAATGTATGATTTTTTAATAATAATTTATTTGTATGTTACTGCTACAAATAAGTATTTGAACACCTGTGAAAATCAATGTTAATATTTGGTACAGTAGCCTTTGTTTGCAATTACAGAGGTCAAATGTTTCCTGTAGTTTTTCACCAGGTATGCACACAATGGAGCAGGGATTTTGGTCCACTCCTCCATACACATCTTTTCCAAATCTTTCAGGTTTGGAGTTTCAGCTCCCTCCAAAGATTTTCTATTGAGTTCAGGTCTGGAGACTGGCCAGGCCACTCCAGGACCTTGAAATGCTTCTTACGGAGCCCCTCTTTAGTTGCCCTGGCTGTGTGTTTGGGGTCATTGTCATGCTGGAAGACCCAGCCATGACCCATCTTCAATGCTCTTACTGAGGGAAGGAGGGTGTTTGCCAAAATCTTGCAATAGACAACCCCATCCATCCTCCCTTCAACGCGGTGCAGTCGTCCTGTCCCCTTTGCAGAAGAGCACTCCCAGAGTTTGATGTTTCCACCCCCATGCTTCATGGTTGGGATGGTTTTCTTGAGGTTGTCCTCATCCTCTAAACATGGTAAGTGGAGTTGATTCCAAAAAGCTCTATTCTGGTCTCATCTGACCACATGACCTTCTTCCATGCCTCCTCTGGATCATCCAGATGGTCACTGGTGAACTTCAAAGGGGTCTGGACATGTGTTGGCTTGAGCAGGGGGACCTTGCTGCCCTGCAGGATTTTAAACCATGACAGCATCATGTGTTACAAATGTAAACTTTGTGACTGTGGTCCCAGCTCTCTTCAGGTCATTGACCAGGTCCTCCTGTGTAGTTCTGAGTTTTCTCAGAATCATCTTACCCCACAAAGTGAGATCTTGACTGTCAATCTCCCTTGGTCTGGGATTCCATGCATCTTGTGTTTGTTCCACTTTCTAATAAATAATCATAACAGTTGTCTTCTACCAAGCTGCTTGCCTGTAGTCCTGTAGTTGTTGTTGTTGTCCTGTATTCCATCCCAGCCCTGTGCAGGTCTACAGTTTTGTCCTTGGTGTCCTTAGACAGCTCTATGGTCTTTGCTATGATGGACAGATTGGAGTGTGATTGATTGAGTGTGTGAACAGGTGTCTTTTATACAGGTAACAATTTCAAACAGGTGCAATTAATACAGGTAAACAGTGCAGAATAAGAGGGCTTCTTAAAGAAAAAAGAAAAAAAAAATCACACATTGTGATTTCCGGACTTATTTTTTTAGATTATGTCTCTCACAGTGGACATGCACCTAAGATGAAAATTTCAGACCCCTCCATGATTTCTAATTGGGAGAACTTGCAAAATTGCTGGGTTTTCAAATACTTATTATATTATTATTATATTATTATAGAAGAGGGATATGTGTGTACCTTTTTTGTTTTATGTAAATTGACTGTTTGCATTAAGGTCAGATGCTGCACGTGTATGATGGTGTTTTGCTATTTGTAATAATGTTTGATTAGAAGATTGAGATCAGGAGAGGCACTGCGAAATGAGTTGCATGTGTACCAGCTGGTGGATCGTGATTGGCTGGTTGGAGGGCTTGTGGCACGTAGTGATTGCTGCAGTGTGAGTGAGGCGGGGTTTCAGTGCTTGGGCGCTGTCTGAAGAATAGGACATGGAAGTGGACTGGAGGTGCTTCGACGGGGGAGGCTCCGTCGTTGAGAAAATGCGTTCGCTCGTTTGCTCTGGAGTCTGGGTGACACAGAGAGTGGTTCCGACGCTGCATAAGCGAACACTGACCCCGGACAAGAACTCGCCACACTGTCGGTGGGCGACCAGAAGGAGGAGACGCGGGAGTCACCGCGGCTGAGCGAGGAGGAATGCTGGATGGCAAGATGGGAGTGCACAACAACCTCAAGGGGGGAGACAGACGCCCAGGAGCAGCGTAGATGCCTCCAAGAAGCGTTGATGGAAAATACGGCATTTTCCAAGACATCTATCCGGTAGCCTGATTCCACGCACTGGCCGTGGCAGTGTTGCAAGAGCTACACATTGTGTATCTGCTTTGTGCCGAGGTTCACTGCAAACCAGAGGTTAGTCAGAACATGTTCCCATATCGCATGGTCGCTGGAGACGTTTCACCTCACTTGGACAGTTGGATTCTGGACTGCAGGCCGAGGACTGGTCTGTGAGCATGCTACGTTTGGCTTCATGCAGTTTCTCCCACTGGGAGGCGTGAGTAAAAGACAGACCTGTGTGGATGTGTGTGTGTCTGTGTGTGTGTGTGTGTGGGGGGGGGGGGGTTGTGTTGTGTTTGAATTTAACTATGGATTTGTTTTTATGGTTGGAATTTGTTTGTGTTTTAACAAACGTGGGAATTATGTGGACCGTGACTGAGTGTTTTTGCTGTGTTAATGTCATTATGACTGATCCTGTGGCGATAGCGCAATTAATGTGCTGGTGTAAGGGGGAAGGTATTGACCCTGATAATGCTATTCTAGTGAAGGACATTTCATTCGAAGCTGAAGTGGGTTTCGTAGAAGAAACACTGCAATCTGTCAAAGCATTAGGGCGAGTTCGGGTACGAGCCAGGATATATGCCCCACAGCCACAAAGCCTTGTGGTGTTATGCAAGTGTCAAGAGAACGTTATCGCAAAAGTTCTTCCATCAGAGGTGCTGCCCGAAGGGTTCAATCGGGCGTGGCGAATTGAAGGGGAAAGTGCATTGCCTCCTTTTGTCGAGTAAGGTACGGTAAAGTCAGCCCCTAGTACACCTTCTTCATTCTCAGCATTTACGCCCAAAGCTATTAGCTATTAAAGAGCCATGGGGGATGTTTTGCAGATGACTAACCCGCCTTGAAGTAGTGAAACTTGCCTGTGCCAGCGATTGCGAACATTTTGGGGAATTTTACCTACCCAGTGGGGGAGGAGCAGATGGAAATCTGGCTCAAACAAGCTAGGCTAATGATTGAGGAATGATTGTCCGGAACGGGAGATGAGAATGAGGATAATGGAAAGTGTGAAGGGTCCTGCTTTGGAGATGTTGCATGCTGTTCAGTTTAATAGTCCAGATACTACCGCTCTGAAATATTTGAACATATTGGAGAATACATTTGGTACTCCTGAAACGGGGGAGGAACTTTATCTTGTATTTAGATCACTGTGTCAACATTCGGGTGAGAAACTCTGAATTTTTGAGGCGGTTAGAGCATGCGCTTAATAGGATGGTGCAGAAAGGTGGGTTGCAGGTAACAGCAGCAGACAATGCACGTCTGGATCAGTTTATTAAGGGTGCTACTTGAGCCGATATGATGTGATATGATGCGAGAGCGTCAGGATAATCCTCCTATCTTTTTGAGGCTGTTGAATGAAATTCAGAGTGAAGAGGAGCATGAGGCGGCTCGCCAGCGACTACAAGCTGGGAGTGGGGTGTATGCTAGGAATGCTATGGTTACAACAGACTCAGAGGTGCGAGGTTTGCAGGCCGAGATACAGGAGCTTAAGAGTCGTGTGGAGGAGCTCACGATAGTTGCCGTCTCACCTAGGTCTGCAGTCACTCATGTTCCAGCCACCGTGTTAATGTCGGTGGAGAATTCTGACCCCGCAAGTGTATAAGCATTTAAGAAAGAAGTAAAGAAGCTTCGAAAGCAAGTTTCCGTTATGGGAATTAAACCCCAGTATAGGCCGGTTGAGGTGTCCGGGTCGAGGAAGGCGAGGCCCAAGTCTGTAACACCTATAAGTTGTGTTCAGTGAGAGTCTAGGGATTTTTTTGTTGTTGTTGTTACTGGTGTGATGAGGATGGGCATATGGCTTTTAAGTATGTTGACAGAGAATTATGCTCAGGTGGTACAAAAGTTGTTACAAGAGTGATGGAAACAGAAGGTTAGGCTGGCATCTGACCGAAATCCTGGAGATCAGACCATTCAAGCTAGTGTTAAGAGGAGCATGGTGCAGAGGCCAGTGAGCAAGTTGCCAGAGGGACTGGTTGGACCTCCATCTACTGTACCAGTTAGAATTGATGGAAACCCCTGTACTGCTTTGGTGGACAGTGGTTCTCAGGTTACGATCATCTTTGGCCGCTGGTACCCTGAACATTTGTCTCATATTCCGTTGCATCCTTTGACAGGACTAGCAAAATGTGGATTTTGAGTTGCCTAGCCATACACTAGGAAAACCAAGTCGGAATCTATTTTGGCCTTGGTATGTCCGGATACTGGTGGTTCCGACTCGGTACCAGTTTTGCTGGGTACTAATGTAAGAGGGATGTAATCCATTCAGTCGTGTACTTCACCTAAAGTGGAGGAATATTGCCAGCCTGGTTGAGTGCAGGTGCAGGATCGTCGAGACTGGATCATGGCTGTGAGTTGCCAGTGGGGGGGAGTTACGTGGCCGAGGCCTGGTCCCTTGGTGATTCCTGTTGGGGCCGAGTAGGTGGCAATATGCAAGGTTAAAGAGAATGCACAGGTGGGAGACAGTATATTGATTATGGAGGGTGCCATATCAGTTGCCCTACCAGCTAGTGTTTTGGTCCAGCCCAGTGCGTTGTTTTCCAAGTTGCTTGATCGGAATCGATTTCTGGTGCTTTTGTGTAATGAGTCCTTAAAGCAGGTTGCTATTTCCATGGGGACAGTGATTTCTCATTTGCATGTAGCAGACATGGTGATGGACACTTCATGTCCGAAAGGGGGTACTGCTCCGGTTTTGGACTCATCGTTGTTGGATTTTGGGGATACTCTGATTAGTGAGAAATAGAAGGAGAGGCTACGCAGAAAGTTGTCAGAACATTCAAAGGTCTTTTCAAGGGAGGAATGGGATGTAGGTTTGGCTAAGAGGGCAGAGAATCGGATTGATTTGCGGGATGATACTCCATTCCAGGAGCGGTCTCATAGCATAGCTCCTGCAGATCTGGATGACCTTAGGCATTCAGGGGTAGGGATCATAAGCGGCAGGGATCATAAGAGAGTCCCGGAGCCCTTATGCCTCGCCTATTGTACTTGCCTGTAAGAAGAATGGACAATTGTGTATGTGTGTGGATTATAAATCAGTGAACTATCAAATGAGTATACCGTACCATGCATTGAGGATGCCCTGGATTGTTTATTTGGCAGTAAGTGGTTCTCGGTGTTAGATATGCGAAGTGGTTACTATCAGATTCCCATGGCAGAGGAGGACAAGGAAAAGACAGCTTTCATATGCCCTTTGGGATTCTATCAGTTTGAGCAAATGCCGCACGTTATAATGGGGGCCCCGGAGACTTTTCAAAGGCTGATGATGAAGGCTGTCGGGGACATGCATATGCTGGAGATAATAGTGTATTTGGATGACTTGATTGTGTTTGGTGCTACCTTGGAGGAACATGAATGAAGGTTGCTTAAGGTTTTGACTCGTTTGGAAGAAACCGGACTGTCCTTGGATAAGTGTCAGTTTTTGTCATTCCCAAGTGACTTATGTTGGATATATTGTGTCAGCACAGGGTATAGCCACAGACCCAGCTAAGGTGGAAGTGGTGACTCGGTGGAAGCAGCCCATTGACCTCCCCTCCTTGCAGTCTTTTCTGGGATTCTGTGGGTATTACCATCAGTTCATAAAGAACTATTCTATTCTGGTTCAACCCTTAACCGATCTATGCAAGGGATATCCCCCCCACTCAGTGGAAGAGAAGGACAGTTCTCTTGGTGGCGAAGACTTATAATCAAGTCCAGGAGCCTTTTGGTGAGCGTTGGGATAAATCGTGCATGGAAGCTTTCCAGACTACTATTCACTGCTTAACTAGTGCACCTGTATTGGCATGTGCAGATCCGGCGAAGCTGTACATCCTTCATACTGATGCTAGTCTTGGTGGTTTGGGGGCTGTCCTTAATCAGGAACATCCTGAAGGCATTAGGCCAGTAACTTTTGCTAGCCGGAAGCTTAGGACATTATAGCGGAACTATCCTGTGCATCAGTTAGAGTTTTTGGCTTTTTTTTGGTGCAAGCTTTTCCCACGAAGGATCAGACAGCAGCTACCGTGGCAAAAATCCTGTGTGAGAAGTATTTTGTGCATTACGGTCTTCCTGCGCGCATTCATTCAGATCAAGGGAGGTATTTTGAGAGTAGATTGATTAAGGATCTGCTGAGAATGCTTGGGGTCTGTAAGTCGCGAACTAGCCTGTACCATCCACAGGGAGATCCACAGCCACAGTCTGAAGAGCAGGATGCGGAAGTGGACTGGAGGTGCTTTTATGGGGAAGGCTCTGTCGTTGAGAGAACTCGTTCACTATTTTTCTCTTAAGACTGAGCAATGCAGAGAGCAGTTTCGACGCCGCATAAGCGAACACTGACCCCGGACACAAACTAGACAGGAGTCGCCACACTGTCGGTGGGCAACCAGAAGGAGGAGACGTGGGAATCACCATGGCTGAGTGAGGAGGAACGCCGGACGGTGAGACGGGAGTGCACGATAACCTCGAGAAGGGAGACGGATGCCCAAGAGCAGCAGAGACACCACCAAGATGTGTTGATGGAAAATACGGCATCTTCCAAGACATCTAACGGGTAGCCTGTTTCTGCTTTCCACGCGCTGGCCATGGCAGTGTTTTAAGTTCTACACATTGTGTGTCTGCTTTGTGCCGAAGTTCGCTGCAAACTGGAAGTTCGTCAGAACTTGTTCCCGTATCACATGGTCGCTG
Organism: Thalassophryne amazonica; assembly: GCF_902500255.1. NCBI lineage: Eukaryota > Metazoa > Chordata > Actinopteri > Batrachoidiformes > Batrachoididae > Thalassophryne > Thalassophryne amazonica. The sequence goes on along the minus strand of NC_047108.1, from coordinate 31,861,239 downwards.
GAGACGTTTCACCGCACTTGGAAGGTTGGATTCTGGACTGCAAGCCGAGGACTGCTCTGTTAGATACACGACATCTGGCGTCATATGGTTTCTCTCGCCAGGGGGCATGAGTAAATTACAGAACTGTGTGTGTGTGTGTGTGTGTGTGTGGGCCTGGATGTGTGTTGTGTTCAAGGGGAGTCGGAAACCGGGGCTTTAGGGTGGGGGGGTCTGCCTCACCGGTTCTGCAATGGTCTCGGGGGCCTACTCTGTGGCTTGTGGGGCCCAGGGTCCCACAGCCCGTTGGGAGAGTGGGTGATTGCAGTGGGGCGCGGCTGCTGGGGGGGTGGGGGCCGTGGTCTCTGTGGGGTGTCACCCCGCTCTCGCTTGGGTGGCCACCCGATTTTGGGTTTTGGTGTTTGGGGTGGGATTCGGGGTGGGGAGGTGGGCTGGGGGGGGAGATGGGACGCATCCTGCTGGCTGCGTTGGAGGAGTCTTGTGTGTTGGGGGAGCCTCGTCTGCTTCCTGGCCCGGGGCGTTGGGTCTCGCCTCTAGTGTGGGAGCCGGGCCCAGCTCTCATATGGCTCGTTGGTCCCTGCCTGCGCTTTTGTTTCGGGTGCAGTGGCTCCTTTGTCCCCTGTCCCCACCGCCGCTCGGTCCTCCCTTTCAGGGACGTGGTCCGGGTGGTGTTGTTCTGGCGTCCCCCCCTTTTTTTTCCCCTGTCTGCATATATAGTAATGGTAAATGCCACACTGGCAGAACCATTTATGAACATTAATACACATACAGTAGTGTTCAGAATAATAGTAGTGCTATGTGACTAAAAAGATTAATCCAGGTTTTGAGTATATTTCTTATTGTTATATAGGAAACAAGGTACCAGTAGATACAGTAGATTCTCACAAATCCAACAAGACCAAGCATTCATGATATGCACACTCTTAAGGCTATGAAATTGGGCTATTAGTAAAAAAAAAAAAAAGTAGAAAAGGGGGTGTTCATAATAATAGTAGCATCTGCTGTTAACACTACAAACTCAAAACTGTTATGTTCAAACTGCTTTTTCAGCAATCCTGTGAATCACTAAACTAGTATTTAGTTGTATAACCACAGTTTTGAATGATTTCTTCACATCTGCGAGGCATTAATTTTGTTGGTTTGGAACCAAGATTTTGCTTGTTTACTAGTGTGCTTGGGGTCATTGTCTTGTTGAAACACCCATTTCAAGGGCATGTCCTCTTCAGCATAAGGCAACATGACCTCTTCAAGTATTTCAACATATCCAAACTGATCCATGATACCTGGTATGCGACATATAGGCCCAACACCATAGTAAGAGAAACATGCTCATATCATGATGCTTGCACCACCATGCTTCAAAGTGACAAAGTTTTTTTAATTCGGCACACAAAATATTCAAATAGAAAAATTGAACAATTCCACAAACAAACACAGACAAAACTAGTGAGTCCGAAAGGGTGTGGGCTGAAGCAAAGCTTATTAGCGCCCACCCCTGCTAGTACAAGTCCAACAATTCTAATCAGTCATATTTACATAAATATAAATTCACTACTACATGTCGACACACAGACATACACATCAATATACTATTCACTTATAATTATATTTATATAGTACCAGATCATAAGAAAGTCGAATCAAGGCACTTTACGCCAGTAAGGACTAACCTTACCAACCCCCAGAGCAAGCACTAGGCAACTGTGGTGAGGAAAAACTCCCTATAAGGAAGAAACCTCAAGCAGACCAGGCTCTTGGGGGTGACCCTCTGCTTGGGCTGTGCCACATATACCTATATACATACGTATATACTTTACAAACATAAATATATACATACATATACACAGTCACTTATATACATATACACCTACCCATATCTATATATCTACATACGCATATACATACCCACACATTCAAATATACAATAAGTCCCACTTATAAATTGAACATTCCATATAAATCAAATTATATTTGCTTCTTTATGATACTTAGACATAATGTTCTTTTTGAGTAGTTTCTTAAATCTCACTAAGGTACTACTCATTCTAACCTCTGTTGAACATTTGTTCCATTTCCTCACCCCAACCACAGACACACAAAAACCCTTTACATTTGTTCTTACTGGTGGTTTCATAAAAACTGCACAACCTCTTAAACTATATCTGGATTCCCTCAATCGGAACAGACTCTGGACATGTCTCGGTAAGGCTTGGTTTTTCGCTCGAAATAAAGTTTGAATTGTAATGTAATCGACCAAATCAATGAATTTTAATACATTTAAAGACACAAATAGAGAATGAGTTGGTTCACGATATTGTTTATTGCAGATGATTCGTATGGCTCGTTTTTGCAAAAGGAATATTGGATTGGTATTTGATTTGTAAGTGTTTCCCCATGACTCAACACAATATGTCATATATGGTACCATCAGAGAATGATATAAAGTAAGTAACCCTTCTTGCGGCAGTAGGTCTTTGGCTTTATACAAAATGGCTATAGTTTTTGACAATTTTGATTTCACATAATTTATATGTGGTTTCCAGCTAAGTTTATTATCAATTATAACACCTAAAAATTTATTCTCTGTTACTAACTCAATTTCCTTATTGTTTATAGTTAAATTTTTACATTTGGGTGCCTGTTTATTTCCAAATATAATACATTTAGTTTTCCCAAGGTTGAGTGACAACTTATTAGCGTCAAACCAAACCTTAACTTTTTCCAGTTCTTTCTCCACTATGTCCAGAAGCTGTTCAAGATTTTCACCGCTACAGAACACAGTTGTATCATCCGCAAAAAGGACACATCTCAGTGAACTCGACACCCAACTTATATCATTTATATAGATAATAAACAACAAAGGACCCAGCACTGAGCCCTGCGGCACCCCACATGTGACATCCCTGAGCTCAGAATTTGTATTATTGAATTGAACATACTGAAATCTGCCTTGTAAATAACTAGCTATCCATTCATATGCCAGACCTCTGATTCCATATTTCTGCAGTTTACTTAATAGTATTCCATGGTTAATTGTGTCAAACGCTTTCTGTAAATAAAAAAAAACACCTATTGTGTATTGTTTATTATCAATTGCAGTTGCTATACTTTCCACAAAGTCCATCAAAGCATGTGATGTAGTTCGAGACCTTCTGAATCCATATTGTTCTTCACAAATGATGTTATGCTTCAGTAAATAATCATTTAATCTTTTAGCAAATATTTTTTCCAAAATTTTGGAAAATTGTGGCAGGAGTGATATAGGTCTATAATTAGAAAATGTGTGTTTGTCAGGAATTACTTTGGCTATTTTCATTTGAGAAGGAAATTTACCAGTACTTAGTGACATATTGCAAATATAATTGAATGGTTTTACTATACAATCAATAACTTATTTTAATAAAGCCATATCCAAATTATTAAAATCAGTCGATTTCTTACTTTTTGAACCATGAACCAGATCAAGTATTTCCCTTTCATGAGTAGCACCAATGAACATTGAAACAGATTTGTTAAACGTTGAATTATTTACCCAGAAGTTATTAGTTGATGAGTCAATCTTACTGGCAAGATTTTTACCCACATTAACGAAGTATTCATTAAAGTGTTCAGCAATAGACTCGTCGTTATCAATCGTGATGTAGTTACTCTGAAAAAATGAAGGATAATCTCTAGTTACTCTATTCTTTTTTACTATTTCATTTAATATGTTCCATGTGTTTTTGATGTTATTTCTATTTTTGACAAGTAACTCATTATAATATGTTTTTTTACTGAGTCTCATGATATTGATTAACTTATTCTTATATGTTTTATACTTACTTTCAGCTTCCTTAGTTCGTAGTTTTATGAATTGTTTATATAGTACGTTTTTCTTTTTACATGCCCTCTGAAGTCCCTTAGTTATCCATGGTTTGTTGCTATATTGATTTCTATATATTTTGTCAACAAATGGACAGTGTTTATTATACAAACTGGAAAAAATGGAAATGAAAGCATCATATGACCTGTCAACATCATCAACAAAAACATCTGACCAATTCTGACTTGATAAATCCTCCCTTAAATTATCAATTGTTTCAGGTGTTACTTTTCTACTCATGAATTTGATATTGCTTCGATACTTACAACAACCCTCCAATGCAAAGACTGAGAAAACTGGCAAGTGATCACTGATATCACTGACCAGTAGTCCCCCACTAAGATTACCGGATATAACGTTAGTTAAAATATTGTCAATGAGAGTTGTTGAGTCCATAGTTATTCTGCTAGGATGAATGATGGTTGGAAACAGTCCTAAACAGTACAAGGTGTTTATAAATGAGGTAATTTGTGGATGATTGTGAGGGTTTAAAAAATCTATATTGAAATCTCCACAGACAAATAAATGCTTATTTCTGTTGATTTTGTTGTACATTCCTAAGATAATGTCTTCAAAGGTGTCAATATTTGTCCCAGGAGCTCTGTAAATGCAACTAACAACTATGTTTTTGGAGTTTATAGATGTCATTTCTATGGTAACACATTCCATGATGTTGTCCACTGTAAATGACATGTTGTTAATGAGTTTACAGTTATAATCTGACCTTACAAACAATGCAACGCCTCCGCCCCTTCTCGTCTGCCTATTAACCAGGAACAATTCATAACCATCAAGATATACCAGATCTTTATTATCCTCATTTAACCATGTTTCTGAAATTGCAATAACTGAAAAACGTTTTTTGGATGTTTTCAAACAATCATTAATAGTGGACAGATTACGAGAAAGACTTCTGCTGTTGAAATGTATAATTGAAAAATTTTCATCATTGATTTTATAATTTTTGAATTGTTCTTCTGTAAAATATTTGCACTCTCACAATATTCTCACTGAAAAAGGTATCAGGATCATTTTCAGATTCGAAGGGGTGGTTAGCAGAGTTATTATAATTAAATGTATCTAGACAGAGCTCCTGGGCAGAAATAAACGGATCATTATCCTTAGTCATTATGTCTGTCTTGTCTCCGGGTGTAGAAGATGTGGATGAGTGGGATGCTCCAGTCTGCATCATGGTGCTGTGATGTGTTTGAGTCCTCATACCTATTGTTCATATTTGTCCAGCTCCTCGATGTTCCTTATTGCCATGACTTTTGCTTGTTCTGGTGATCCGTTCAGTTTGATGAATATTTTACAGTTTGAAGTCCATGTGTGCTGGATTTTTCCCTGTTTCTTTAAGAAGCGTGCTTTCCTGGCGATGTCGGCATTCCGTTTGGTGAGATGTTCATTGATGAATACGTTGTCCCTTTCAGTTTTCTTCCTTGTTTTAACAGTGCTGTTTTGTGTTTTCTGTTGATGAATCTCATGATGACGGTTCGTTTATCACCGTCATTTCTCCGGGGCAGAGGGTGGCACGCTTCAATGTTATTTAAATCCATTTCTATACCTTTAGATAGGAGGCTTTAATGACGCAGCGCGCGGCCTCAGTGAATTCACCACGTTGGGCGGGCCTCGGACGTTGTTGCTGTCCAGTCGCGGGGCTAAGTTGCCGGTTGAGGTGGTATTCCCACTGTCCGGGTTGGCAAACACCGGCGTAGCAGATGGCAACTACAAACACCACCTCAGAAAACTCAGGTACAAACTTTTTGCAGCTCGCTCTGACGACACGCAGCTCTGACTGACTGTGACTGACTATTGACGAGATAATCTATCACTGTCTTCACTGTGAACTGTGGCTTGAATTCAAAGTTTGGGGGTCGCCTCACAAACTGTCTGTGGCCCTTGGACCCAAAAAGAACAATTTTACTTTCAGTCCACAAAATATTCCTCCATTTCTCTTTAGGCCAGTTGATGTGTCCTTTGGAAAATTGTAACCTCTTCTGCACGTCTTTTATTTAACAGAGGGACTTTGCTGGGGATTCTTGTAAATAAATTAGCTTCACACAGGCGTCTTCTAACTGTCACAGCACTTACAGGTAATTCCAGACTGTTTTTGACCATCCTGGAGCTGATCAATGGGTGAGCCTTTGCCATGCTGGTTATTCTTCTATCCATTTTGATGGTTGTTTTCCGTTTTCTTCCATGCGTCTTTTTTTTTTTTTTTGTCCATTTTAAAGCATTGGAGATCATTGTAGATGAACAGCCTATAATTTTTTGCACCTGCGTATAAGTGTTCCCCTCTCCAATCAACTTTTTAATCAAACTACGCTGTTCTTCTGAACAATGTCTTGAACGACCCATTTTCCTCAGGCTTTCAAAGAGTAAAGCATGTTCAACAGGTGCTGGCTTCATCCTTTAATAGGGGACACCTGATTCACACCTGTTTGTTCCACAAAATTGATGAACTCACTGACTGAATGCCACACTACTATTATTGTGAACATTCCCTTTTCTACTTTTTTTTTAAAACTTATAGCCCAATTTCATAGCCTTAAGAGTGTGCATATCATGAATGTTTGGTCTTGTTGGATTTGTAAGAACCTACTGAATCTACTGGTACCTTGTTTCCCAAGTAACAATAAGAAATATACTCAAAACCTGGATTAATCTTTTTAGTCACATAGCACTAGTATTATTCTGAACACTACTGTATATGCAATTTATTCTTGCAGGACAGAAGGTATGTAGTGCGTGAGTGACCCCCATCCGCCCTTCCAGATCACCCTACAAGATCCTACTCAAAGGTCAACTGACAACTTCTATCAGGAGGGACTGACCACCAAAACAATATGAAGACAGACAAAAACGAAAGACAAGTGGTGAAAGCAATAACTGTGAAGTGAGACACCGAGGAGACGGGGCCCCAACATAAAACATGCCGGAACAAACCACCACACATGAACAAGCAGTGACAGTGACAATCTATTGTCTAGTTAGTGAGCATTCATTCCCTAATCTAGGACACCAGAGTCTTGATCCCTTTGAAAGCACCCAAAACCGAATTGTGGTGCCGGCCACGAACACGTGACCAGCCACACACAGAGACCCAGATCACAGCTATATTTTCGATCACTACTGTGGCTGGTGTGTTGGGCCAAGATAAAAGTACAGAACCCTACCATAAGACATGGACTACTCAGGCGTATCGGAAGCAATACGGCCAACCGCAAGCGACAACGGAAAAGGGCCCAGGACGTAGGGCCCCAGGAGGAACCAGGCAAAAAAGGGAAGCAGAAGGGCACAGGGGCGAGGAAGGGCAGCCACCACAGCCACCGGGGCAGCATGAAGGACCAACAAGGAAGCGGCCCGACGGCGCCGGAAAGCATCCCCGACACCACCCCCCACCAATGGAGGCACAGGAACTAACCCCACACCCGAGGGGAGCATGCAGGGCGCCGGCAGGGCCCACCAAGAGGGGGGAGCCCAGAACCTCACCACCCCGCCCACAGCACCAGAGGGAGGAGCGAGCGGCGGCGGGGACGGGGGGCAAAGGAGCCACCGCAAATGAACCCAGAGCGCAGGCAGAGACCACCGGCACATGAGGGTGGGGCCCAGCCCCTAGGAAAGAGGCGAGACCCCCCCACCTCAGGCCCCCACAGCCATCCAGGGCCCAACCCCACATGCGTCTGTGCGTCTCATCAGTGGAGGCTCAGTCTTACATTTAAACTCTGAAAAATAGCCAATCATCGAGCCCTGTTAGCACTGTACCTTTCAATGTTTGGAAGGGTTCAGTAACTGATCACATCACTTTGCACGCAAATAAATTAGCATACTATGACAGTTGATGCAGTAACTGCTATTCCTAGTTGCTGCACAACTAGGAATAGCTTAAAAACTTACAAATAAGTGAAACAATGGCCCATTTTAAATGCCAAATAATGTGCTTGAGGATTTTTAACATGACACCATTTATGTGGAGCCAGTTCGATGACTGCTAACTTTTGGTACTGAAAGTAAAATTGGACTTTGAAAGACACAGCAGAAAATGAAAATGAAAATACTGGCAGTGAAATCAACTGAAAAATGTTGCACTGTTACTAAAAACCAGTGTTGGGACTGAAAAAGCAGACTGGCTCATATCATGCTCAGGGAAGCAGACCAAGAGGCCATAACAGTGCTGCAACGGACGATCTCTCACAATGGAAACAGTGTACCTCATCTCATTTTCCCTGTGACTCAACATTTTTCCAACAGCATACAAGAATTCTCAGAAGACACTGAGCACGAAAGATATCCAGCCACAACCTTGGGCCCCTGGTGAGTATCCAGGTCTGACAACCATACAGTAAGACTGGAAGCACCTGTGTTCAAAGACCTCATGACTCCATAAGCCCTTTCCAGCTCATGACTCCATAAGCCCTTTCCAGCATTTCTTGATCAAAATCACTGAAGCTGAAAGTGCTGAATTCCACACCCTGACCATAGACTGTACATACACTGGATAAACCCTGGGTGATGTCAGCCATAGGTTATCTATGGAGTCCCAAAGCAGCACTTTTGAAAGCCAAAAGTTGCTGCTCTGGGTGTCACCATGTTGGTAGTGCTTACTCACGCTGTCTACATCACGACAAACACAAAAATGGATAAAGAGGTGGAGTGTGGGTGAGACCCTGCATGACCTAGGTGAGATGAATGATGCCTGAACGTCTGCCCATTTTAGAGTTACTGAGCAAGCTAAGCTAACAGGCTAACCTTGGTTTGGCTGTTAATTTAATCATATTTTGGGGGCTTTTGTAGCAGTTTGCTTTGGTGTCAAGTCTGGGAGCATGCGGTGGTGCTGAGCTTTACCGCATCCACAATGCCATAACATTGCCTTGGGTCCTGGTGATTTTCACCCCTAGATTTTCTACTTGTACTCCTAAAGATTTCAGTAAGAGGCTACAGTGCTCCAACTGAAAAAAGTTAGACTGGACGCCTGATTTCTGCTTTAAAACCAGACATTTTAAGATGTGCTTCTATGGAAACCTCACTCCTCAAGTGACCAGTCAAGGAACTGCAACTTTTTTTTCTTCCTATTGTGCCTCATTTTGGACAGCCAGAATTTATGTCTCAACACCAACCACACACAGGTGGGGAAAAGATGTTGAGAAACAATATTTGTAAATTAAACATACCAATATCTTACCTCCACATAGATTAGATAGACATAGATTTAAAAATTTATCGTGAAAGAAAAGCATCAACACAACATGCTAGGCCACAAAACAGAAGATATCTTGCAAAGTGTCCATGCAGACATTAACAAAAAGAAACACTGAACAATTCATAATACTGGCAGGAAACTATAACTGAAGACAGCTACCAGGGCTGCACAATTTTGGAAAAAAAAAATTGACATTGCAATATTTTTTAATTTTTATTTATTTATTTATTTATTTTTGCCAATGGTGATATGTGAATAACTTGCAGGATTTTTCAGGATACACTGAAAATGGCTGAAAGCCCTGTACATATGCCAGGCCTGTATGTGTCACTGCAATGCTTCCACTATGGAAAGGGTTTGTGGAACTTCCACAAAAACAGATGGTGCAGCAGATGGTGCATCAGAAGCAAATTATTTTTTAAATTTTCATTTATACAGCGCCAAATCACAACAGAGTTGCCTAAAGGCGCTTCACACAAGTAAGGTCTAACCTTACTAACCCCCAGAGCAACAGTGGTAAGGAAAAACTCCTCCTGAGGAAGAAACCTCAAGCAGACCAGACTCAAAGGGGTGACCCTTTGCTTGGGCCATGCTACAGACATAAATTACAGAACAATTCACAGAACAATTCACAAAACGAATATACAGGAAACTGTGTTGGTGCAAAGGACAGGAGGGTTGTCAGCACAAACACAACTCCCATCTCTGGATGGAGCTGCACCTTAAACAGAGAGAAAAAAAAACAGAATAAGGCATCACAAAGACAAGAAATACAGTATAATTTGCCAGCATTAAACAACAAGAAAAACAGAAGAAAGACTAAGGTGATCGCCAGCCACTAGCTCTAAGCTTCACTAAAAGTCCCACAATTTAGGTAAAGTTGAGGCCGCCGCACGCTCCATTTCCTCATAAAATGAATTAAAAGAGTAAAAAGTGTAAACAAAACTATATAACAAAACTAATAAAATTAATTTAAAGGGTAAAAAGCATAGTAACATACTATGCCAATGTGCTAGCCATACGAAAGGAAAAAGAAGTGGGTCTTAAGTCTGGACTTGAAAGTCTCCACAGAATCTGACTGTTTTATTGACGCAGGGAGATCATTCCACAGAACAGGGGCACGATAAGAGAAAGCTCTGTGACCTGTAGAGTTCTTATTCACCCTAGGAACACAAAGTAGTTCTGCGCCCTGAGAACGCAAAGCCCGGACCGGTATGTAAGGTTTAATTAGGTCAGCTAGGTAGGGAGGTGCCAGTCCGTGAACAATTTCATAGACTAGTAGCAGAACCTTAAAATCTGATCTCAATGGGACAGAAAGTCAGTGAAGGGATACCAAAATGGGTGTAATGTGGTCGAACTTTCTGTTTCGTGTCAAAAGTCTGACTGCAGCATTTTGAACCAATTTGGAGACCCCTAATGCTGGACTGCGGTAAACCAGAAAATAGAACATTGCAGTAGTCAAATCAACAACTTTTGCAAAGCACCACACTGAGTAAAATAAAGCCTTTTAAGAGAAAGAGGGCCTGCAATGAGCATCTGAAAGCCTTATTGCGAATTTAAAGTGAAGCAGTGCGTTTGTGTATTTTTACAAAACATGTCGCTGTGTACTGATCCACTGGCTGATCTGCAACTTCTGCATTTTAAATGAATCAAATTTACCTATTAAAAAATGCCCTTATTTGGATTTGATAAGATTTTGATCAACATGGTGAACAGTGGATTTATCAATGTGTCTTTGGAGGAAAAGCTGCACTAACACAGCCCAGTTTTTCACAAGCTGTGTTCACATTCACACACAGCCTGTCTAGAAATAATTACCCGTGATGTCAGTGTAGCAGCAGAAGGTTAGAATGTTTCAAAGCAATAAGCAGAGTCTTTTATTCTGACCTGTTTCGTCGTTTCGGCTGGATCATCGCAGTGGAAATACTTAAAGTAGACCTGCTTTGAAATAAATGCAGTCAGATCTTTGGACCAAAAAATGACTTATATTTACACATAAGATCCTTCTGAATGTAGTAAAGTAAATATGCAAGCCCAGATCTATCATTCAACAGAGAAATATTTGTTTTAACGTGATGATGGGTGCACTAGTGCTGCAGCTTTAGGCTTTCCAGTATGGTGTACGTTTGTCTTATTTGGGGTCCTTTGACTTTCCCCGTTTTGCTATACAAAGCATATCTACAGCCGACAAGAACTGATTTGCATGGATTACAGTCACGCGCCGGTATGACAAAACAGTTCCAGTGGGATCATAAGATTTCCCTGGACATTACACGACCAGCCGGGGCTCCCTGGATTGTTGGCGGCTCGATCAAACGCGGCAGGCGGAGGAGGGACAGAAAGAAAAAGTGGGGATGTCGTTCGGGCCTACTAGCACGGCTACGGAGACAACCGCAAAAACCCCTTCTTCCCAGCCTGTTTCTCCTCAACTCTCGGTCCATCGTGCACAAAGTGGATGAATTGGAACTCCTTATCTCCACTAATAAGACTGTGCAGGACTGTAGCGTGCTTATTATAGCTGAGACCTGGCTTCATCCATCGATCCCGGACACTAGTGTGCAGCTAGTTAGCCACACGCTTTACCGACAGGATCGAGACAGCAGCTCTGGTAAGAAGAGGGGAGACGGTCTCTGCTTGTACGCACATAACGATTGGTGATCGCAGAGCCGTGTCATTAACAAACACTGCTCATCAGATATAGAAACTTTGACTGTATTATTCAGACCATTTTATCTACCGAGGGAATTTTCTGCTGTAGTTATCACTGCTGTTTACATTCCATCTGAGGCCAATGTGAGCACAGCTCTGAGTTATCTGTATGACATCATCACCCTCCAGCAAAAGGCGTACCCAGAAGGGACACACATCATAGCTGGTGACTTTAATAAGGCTTGCTTGAAAACAGTGCTTCCAAGATTCATACAGTATGTTAAGTGTCCCACCAGAGGTAGCAATATACTTGATCATGTATATTCAGACAGAGTTGTACCACTGCCCCATCTTGGCCTGTCAGACCATGTCTCTCTTCTATTGGTACCAGCCTACATCCCTCGCAGGAAGAAAACAAAGCCTGTGACAAAGATAATTCAAACTTGACCCAGTGGAGCTCTCGAACAACTTCAGGACTGTTTCCAACGAACTGATTGGGATTTATTCCACCATTCTGACCTGGAATTATATACACAGCAGGTTCTTTTCTACATCAAGTGCTGTGTGGATAGTGTCACAGTGCAGAAATGGGTCCGGACCATTCCAAACCAGAAAGCATGGATTAGAAAGGAGGTCTCCATGCTCATACGAGCTTGTGATAGGGCCTTCAAGTCAGGAGACCAGGCCTTATACAGCTGCGCAAGGGCAAACTTAAGACAAGGCATCAGGAAGGCGAAACGGACGCACTCAAAGAAGATTGAGGAGAGTGTCAGGAATAACAACGCAAGACAGGCATGGCAGGGACTGAAAGGAATTACCAACTATGAGGGAAATACTGCCACCATCTCTGAGAGCAGTGCCTCTCTGGCGGAGAAGCTGAACTGCTTCTTCTCAAGGTTTGAGGCAACTTCTCTACCCTCACACATAAACATCCCTGTTATGGACTCGAGGGTTCTGATTGTTCAAGAACATGAAGTGAGGAGTGTGTTCAGAGCTGTCAACCCAAGGAAAGCCATAGGCCCAGATAGTGTACCTGGGAAGGTCTTGAAAGCCTGTAGCTATGAACTAGCAAAGGTTTTTTAGAAACATTTCAACTTGTCCCTTGCCAGTGCCACAGTCCCCTCCTGTCTTAAAACAGCTGCAATCATTCCAGTACCCAAAAAACACAACATAAAGAACTTGAATGATTATAGACCTGTTGCCCTCACACCCGTGGTCACCAAATGCCTAGAGAGACTGATAGCACAGCATATAAAAGCCAACCTCCCTCCATCATTTGATAACCATCAGTTTGCATATAGACAAAACAGATCCACGAGGATGCCATAAATACAGCCCTTTACACAGTTTTACAGCACCTGGAACGAAGTCACATGTATGCCCGGATGCTGTGCACTGATTAAAGCTCAGCATTCAATACCATCATTCCGGATATTCTTATCAGGAAACTTTTCCATCTTGGCTTCTCTTCACATCTCTGCTCCTGGATCCTGGACTTCCTTACACACCGTCCCCAGTCTGTTAAACTTGGTTCTCATTTCTCCTCCTCACTAACTCTCAGCACAGGCTCCCCTCAAGGCTGTGTGCTAAGCCCTCTGCTGTATTCCCTATATACATTTGACTGCACATCTGCTTCCACAGCCAACACAATAATTAAGTTTGCAGATGATACAACGGTCATTGGCCTCATCTCAGGGGGGGATGAGATAGCATATTGCAAGGAAGTCCAAAGTCTGACAATGTGGTGCTCTGCGAACAACCTCAACTTGAACATAAGAAAAACAAAATAAATGATAATAGACTTCAGGAAGAACAGGGTCGATTACCTGCCCCTCTTTATAAAAGGTGACTCAGTGGAAATTGTTCAAAGCTATAAATTTCTGGGTATACACATCACAAACACACTCTCCTGGACAGTGCACACAACTGATCTAATCAAGAAGGCATTGCAACACCTTCACTTTCTCAGAATCCTAAGGAAACATCATCTCAGCAGAGCAGTAATGGAGTCCTTCTACCACGCTGTTATTGAGAACATGCTGACCTACGGAGTCACAGTCTGGTATGCAGCTTGTACAGCAGCAGAAAGAAGGACTCTACAAACGATGGTGGAAACAGCACAAAAGATTATTGGCTGTCCTCTTCCCTCCCTGGAAGATGTTGCAGGTGCTCGATACCTTTCCAGAGCCAAAAACATTTTAAAAGACTCTTCACATCCTGGACACAAAATATTCAACCTTATGCCCTTTCCAGAGCCATAAAAACACACACGAACAGACTTTTGAACAGTTTTTACCCCAGAGCCATACAACATTTAAACAAAATGACAAATTTACAGCTAAAATTTGGACCTCCGCAAAACTCATCACATCCGGGACGCTGCCGTGACATAAGAGAAAAGACCCTATCACAGCATGCATTGCGCACACCGGGATGGATATAGCAGTGTAAACTGTAATTTGTGGATTTACGTCAGTTTGCATCTCTTACAAAAGCACCTTTTTATTGTCTTATACGGAAGTAGCGACTTTTTATAAAACTTCATATTGTCTTGCAGTAAGTTTGGTGAGTATACATGTCTTTTATTTTTGCCTGAAAATTATTTTTGGGGACATTTTCATACGCCCATTTGATTGAGTGGTGTTGCAATGGAGGCACTCCATGTAAGCCAATATTTTCTCACGGGGCAGGGCTGGGGTCGGGGTTACCGCGACGACTCGCTCGCATGCTAGCAAGCAGGCTGGCACAGTAAGAGTTGGGGATGAACATCGCCCGCTGTCGATGTCGCCGCTGATCTGAGCATGCAGAGCTGTATCTCGCATTCATTGCAGCTTACTTTTGGATGATGAAACCAGGATCTGCCGGTTCATCCCACACTTCGGCGCCTGGATCAGCGGCTTCTCCCCTCATGGCTCGGGTTTGTGCTGATAAGGTCTTAGCTGTGTGTCCGCCACCCTTGCTGCTTCTCCACCTTAATCTCCGCCGTCATTTTCCTCATCAAATTCTCAGATATCACCATCATCTTGGTCACAATTTGAGCTATCTGAGGTACTGCTAAGATCATCAGGATCCTCTACGTCAACTTCCATGTCGAGATTGAGCTCACTGTCCAACAATTCGGCGATCATTTTCAAGCGTTCGAATTGAGAAATAGCTAGTACTGCATCCACTCAATGCGCGGGATCGGACTGAAGGCGCTAGCGCTCTGTCTTCTCTCTTACGTCACGGCAATGTCCCAGATGTACAAACAGTTTTCACAGAGGGCCAAATTTTAGCTGCAAATTTGTCATTTTTAAACAAAGATTTCTCTGCTGAATTACAAATTTGGGCTTGCAGATTTACTTTACTGCATTCATAAGGGTCTTATAAATACAAAACAGCTATTTCTTTCTGAGATTCAATTCAAGGATTCAAAAGAATTTATTGTCATATGCACAAAGGAACATGTTCCCTGCACAATGAATTGTGTCTACTGCATTGAACCCATCCTAATTGCCAGTTAGGAGCAGAAGTCGCCATAAGGCGCACGGGGACCAGCTCTAGATGTACATCCCTGCTTTAGGTCACAGCAGGGCTGAGCAAACCATGACCGACCCAAAGACAAACAACACACACGTAACAGACATAAGCCGGCCTGGTACATAAACACGTATAAAAAAAGCACACACAAGGTAAAGAAGAGAAAAAACCCTCAAGGTCGCTGCCTTCGAGAAGCCACAACAATGAGGAAAAAACTCTTATCAGCACAGAGAACAGTAAACACACAGACAAACAAGAACACAGGACGACAGCCAAGATTTGAAAGTCCAGTTTATCAGAACACTCCGGTAGCAGCCCTTTTTGGCGCTAAACAACGGCCATGACTGAATCCTGGAAGGGAGGGGGGTTCTCTGAGCAGTCCACTGTTCACAGTCAACGTCAGAACTGGAGAAGCTGAGGGAGGGGGAAACCAGGGAAGCGAGGCTTGAGTGTTTAATCTTCTTGGAGGTTTATTATCGCAGCGGCCTTGAAGTGCAGCTGTCTTGGGGAAGCCAAATGAATGTCTGTTTAGCAGACGCCTGAAAGATTCCACAGTTCTGAGAACAAAGTGGCTCTCAATGCATCTGAATGTAGAAAGGAAATGTGGTCATTTACTGACGGTCAAGGCGGTTTTCCAGCGCTGCAATCCTCCCAGAGATGTCTTCCAACGTGCGGTTAACACCCACCGACTGAGCAGTCACTGTCCTTCCAATCGAATCAATCAAGTGGGGCAATCTGGACGGCCCAATCAAAACAGCCTCCACTTTTTGATTTTCCAGTAAACCAGCGCTATGCCCGCGTCACACAGCAGAAAGCCGGTCACTCCCAAGCCAAATAGATACACATCTTCGATGTCCTCCACAGACAGCGAGTAAAGGCACATGACCTGCCATCTCCTCCATGAGTCCATCACGTAGCCCATCACATGTGTCCCGGCAGGACAGGTCGGGTCCTCCACCCCCGAATGTCTTGTAGAAAAAATAGTGTCAATTGCGTTCAGAGACCACTTTAACAAATCCATTTTTTCCCTTCCATTTTGTCACTTTTCAGAAGAGCAAAAACTGGAGCCTCACAGACAACACGCCACAGAAGCAGGAAAGGTAAGGAGGGAGGGAGAGGAGAAAATGCGTCCGTCTCAGCCGAGTGCAAGCTGGCAAAAAAAAAAAAAAAAAAGATCTGACCACATTTATTTCAAAGCAGGTCTACTTTAAATATTGTATCTTGGAAATTGCTTGTGAATAAACAGCAATTTTAAAGAAGTCTCAGTGTTATGATACGGTGCTCCCAGTGCTTTGTCTTTTTTTCAGCTGAGAACGTGATTGATGCGTGCAGCGCAGCAAGGGAGAAGGAGCATGTCACGCACTCGCATTACCAGGATCCTTTATTCAAGTAGGTTCAATGTTTTTTGTTGGTTCGTCATGAAAAACGGAAGCAGATTTTTAGCCTTATCACTCAGCAATGTAAATGCGCATGCTTAACGTAATTATGCTACATTGCAAGTCCCTGCAACATAACAAATCGCACACGTGCACATCACAATGACAATGTTCAAACGACATATGCAGTCCTAACAGCTATGAGGAACTAATGTGGGTGAGTGGCGGTGCAGTACTCACGGCTGGGAGTGTGCAGTCTCATAACGCTCAAAAGCATGGCTCAAGTCGTGCTTGTTGTTCATATAACACTGAGTGCAAAGGTCATAGTCAAAGCACACCTTGCACTTCCATCTCATTCCCATGATGCCATGCTTCTTGCAGCTGTCACAGATGATGTTGGAATGACGCACCCCTAGAATGGAACAAGAGAATGTCAAAAGGTCTAAATATACCCAAAAATAAGTGTTACTCTAAAATCAGGACCATATTTCCACAATTTTCACAAAAAAGGGAATACTGTGTTTACTCCCAGTGAGTCAATTCCAAACTACAATAAGGAACATTCATATCCTTCACAGTATGACATATCTATTGAGTTATGATCACATTTCAGCTCTAATTAATGTTTTATTACATTATTTGGTCTTCAATATGAAAATCATTAATGTATTTAACACATGCATCATGTTACCTATGTTATTTGTCACACTCGCTGATATAATGAGATGGGGAAGAATTAGGCCACAAACAAGTGTGACAAAAATACACATACCCCCTGAGCTCCTCATCTTATCAAGTCTTCATTAAGTAAAGGCCAAACCTCTGAGGCAGAAAACATTGCTTTAAAATGAGCACAATGTTAAAACTCTGACATTCTCCTGTGATTCACATCCAAAAGAGCACTGTCTAGGTAACTATCAGAAATGGGTTTGCTAAATTTAGGCTTTTGGAAAACCGAATGAGTTATTGCAAGACTTGTACTTCAACTGGAAACATACAGGAGAAACACAAGGAAATCCATTTTCATAATAAGCCTGTGACCAGTGAAACCATACTGTATCACCATCCCTTAATCTTTTTCTTAGATCAAGCCAGATCTGGAAGCATTTGTGCTGCATCCACCAAACCACAGAACTGGCCTAGCCCCTGGATGGCAATCACTCAGGCAGAAAAGTGATCCATCTCCACCTCTCAAAAGCAACCAATTATCTACAACAACCAGTTAAAACGTGGGCATTCCCTTGGCTTTCTTCACGTGTTGGGATCCTCAACACTGAGAATTCTACATGCTGGATCACACAAAGAGAAATATGCCACATGGCCAAAAGGCTGTAACCGATGCGCACCTGAGTTTCCCACAAGTAACCGGTCTGATTCAAGGGGTAACCAAGGACCCTCTAAAGAGACCTAGTGCCAAAGCCATACAGTTGTCCACATAGGTCACTGGTTAGTGTTTACATCTCACAGCCACACAGACATGAAGCACCAGGACCCTAAGGCCTTGCTCTCACTGCCTCCAATGCACTTACCGAGTCTGCGGGCTCGGCAAGCACTGCAGTGGGCCACTCACACTGCCCCCCGTCTACTGTGCGGAGCTGCGGCCAACTCCGGCAACAGGTCCAGAGACTACGCTCGCTGTTTTGATGCGGAGCACTCTGGCAGCCTGCAAGGATAGACTTCTTAAAAGGACAGACTGCGTAAAAATCCGCAGCGTCGCAGGGTCTCGGTAACCGTAGCCGCAGAGCCCCCGTGGTCACTGAGACAGGTCTGTATCTTTTTAATGACTTGGATTCTCTGTGGGTCCCACATCCGTACCACGCAACGGTAACACCGGAGGCAGTGTGAGCGAGGGGTAAAGACTTTGATGCTCTCCTGCAAAGATATAGGCATCGCCAAACCCTTGTCCAACGAACCCATGATTCCACGTTTCCTAAGTGTATCTCAATCACAAATGCAGAGGACACAGAGACATGTATGTTGCTGCTGAGATAAGTTGACATCTCTACAAGTTGAACACCTTCTACAGATACACTTTTGATGGCACCTTGCGTGACCCGCGGCCTGAGACATATTTTTAGACATGAGGAAGCGAAGCAGCAGTGAGTAGATGACAAACAGAAAAAAAATCATCCTTGAGCAGAAATGGTGCATCCAAGCATTTTTGAGTGATCTATATCAGACTGATTAAACCCAAGTTACCAATTAAGAGTGTGATCCTTGTCCCCTTTGCTGAGCAGAGTTGTGTGATATAAGCAACAGTGGATGACTACGATGAACGGCTCTATTCATGGTTCAACGAGACAGCTGTAATGTGGACAAGGGAATTGAAATGGCTACTAGTCATTTACGTTACCAGTGTCTATGCTTACCTGCTTATTGATTGTGGACAGACAAATGAAATAATCAAGCGATGCAAACATGACAATGGCTATCAAATGTATACTGACCATCATGTGGAAGTTGTAGGACTTTGAAGTAATGAAGGGGACAATGACTTTGTTTACATACGAAGCTGTGTGAAATCGGAGCAACGTTCGACAGCAGAACAACATTGTACATGGCTGCTGTGTGTTAACACAGCAGAAACCCAATCAACGGGATGCGGTTGTGTTTCAGGGAATGTATTATTTATTTGTGCTTATCCAGTCTTATTTAGACGTATATGATGTTTTGGGGGGGGGTTTCAGAATACACCATGGGCTACAATAAAGCTGGAAATACGCTCATCACAAAATCTCAGAAAATTCAAATAAAAAAAAATTGTGTTCCCCATAGCACGTTTTTACGTCACTGCATATACGTACTCGTATATGCAGTGATGAGAACTGTTTACAATGCTTCACATCCATGTTAAGCAAGTGTGACCAAGAAGGTTTGAAGAAGAAGCTACATCGGGTTAACGATCTCAACAAGACAGCTGCACACAGAACACTGAATCAGTTAGCACTACTGGTATTGTCTATGCTTACTAGGGGCCAAGACCAGTTCACACTATTAGTAACTGGCATAAGATGTTCGCTAGATGTACCAGTTTTACCATCCCAATATTGTCAATATATCAGTGCTGGATGAGGGGAGCGGTCTGTCCGCTGTCTTGTGCAGCAGTTCCTATAACTGAGTCTCACACTGTGCCGGCGCTGGAACAAACAAGCTCAGAGAAAAAAAAAACAAAAAAAAAACAAAAACAAAAAACAAAAACTAAATACTAATGCCCCCCCCCCCCCCCCCCCATGCACACAGTATGTTGGCTCACTGTAAATATTTTCAAAATAAGTCAAATAATGTGCCTCTTGTATAAGACTTACCAACTTGCGCATTATCATACAGCAGCAGGTCATATGCCCCCTGGTACCCGGTGCGGTAGTTTGTTCGAGTGCCACTGTCCCACTGCACCACTACAGTTTTATCTGGAGTGGTGGTGCTGCCTTGCCGGCCAATCTCCACCACAGTCCCCACGTGACCCTCGCCGTCATCCTGGTTTCCCCACTTCCAGTCCAAGCCACGCACCACACGCATGCCCACCTCCATGCTGCCTTTGCTGAGGCCTGGCCTGGCGGTGGAGTGCAACGGCCGAGGCCTGGCAGCGCCAACACTTCCGCTGCTGCTGCTGCTTCGCCTCTGGGTCTCCTGATGGGTGGGGCCGGTTCGTGCCAATGATAGAGAAGGCAGAGGTGGTGCCAGTGGGGTTTTTGGTAATGGATCAGGAGCCGCTGGAGTGAATAGAGGGGAGAAAAAAAGACAAAAAATTCAGCAATGCATTCAACAGCAAAGATGTGATGCACACATTTCTGTAATCACTCACACATATTGGAGATATAATCTCTGAAATCATGTAATCACGTAAATGCTTCTCGTCTGCACATCTTTTGTAGAATAGCGCAGTTTGAAATGACTGCTATCGCAATACAAGTACATATTTGTCACATCAATAGAATTTTGAATTGAAAATTTAATTTAATTATGAGAGAGGGAAGCTTTTGCTCAACAGTGTCACTTTCAAATGTTATAGAAATCACACATCTTACAAGTGTTTTTCTGTATCTGGTACAAGGATGTGAGAGAGAAGAAACATAGATCATCTAGAATCACACAAGACCAGAAAAAATATTAACTGGATACAGGACTTCCCTAAAAATCTCGAAATAACACAGGAATAAATTCACAATATAATTCAAATGAAAAAAATTAAATCATAGGCTCTCGGTTGGAAACCACAGTACCCTGTAGCAGCGAAAGCCTACAGTCTTGCTCAAAGATATCACAGCTGCAGCTCTGTGAGTGGAATTTATTTGACAGAACATGTGACAGCTCAAGATTATGCTCCAAGTTTTTAGTCACAGTGGCTTTTTCCTCACAAAAACACAGAATGGAATCTGCTTCCCAACTTTTCTTTTTCTGTTTGTGCTATGCTTATATTTGCAGTGGAAACCAATCAGCAGTTCATTTGCCAAAATGTCAGAGGATGTCCATTCCACTGCTTTGAAAGTCAGTGGAAAGTCCATAACCTGACAGTTTTGTCTATTGCTGTGCCCATCAGTGGCTGCTGAGGGAATCATGAAGGCTACGTGTGTCACAGCTGTAATTTCAGCAGTGATCCTGCTGACAGATCATTTAGTACAGGCCTCACATTGTGCCATGGCTGACTTCTGGAGAGCAGCTGGTAATGAATTCCTGCTGGGCTTATAAAGGCCCGACATGAAAAGCACACTTAATCAGGACAACAATCAGTTGTTAGTTCAGTCAAGGTAAATTATACACTCAAAGAACTGCACTGTCTCACGTTTCCGGAATTCCAAAGTCAGAAAAATAACCACAGGAAGTTCCAGCAACTATTTTAGAAAACTGGAAATGCTGCTATTCTTCCTTGAAGAAAAGTTTTGAAAAACACACACACACACACACAGGGTGGGACAATAAAATGTTACCACTTTTTGATCGTACACAAGTTTTTGAAATGAGAACTTATTCGAAAATTTTATTTATCGACTCGTGAATTAACATTTGATACCAAAGACTACCCACTTTGTCTCTTGTTTTCCACACAGTTCAATGATGATGACATGTTCAATCCACGCTCCTCTTCTTTGGATTATAAAAAGTGGAAACATTTTATTGGCCCATCCTGTGTGTGTGTGTGTGTGTATATATATATATGTATATATATATATATATGTGTGTGTGTGTGTATATATATATATATACACACACACACACACACAAGATGGGCCAATAAAATGTGTGTGTGTGTGTATATATATATATATATATATATATATATATATATATATACACACACACGAGTATATATATATATATATATATATATATATATATATATACACACACACACACACAGTATATATTTCATAGACCCAAATACTGAACAATTAATCAATTATGTAAATTACCATGAGTTACTGCCCTAAGATCCCCATTACACAGGGACAGTGTCCATTCCGCATCCGTTATGCAAGCAGGAGATCACCACAGGATGCGGTAGAAATGCACACTGCATTGCGAAGACCTTACAAAGCACGCTCTGTAGTTGCGCACTACACACCATGCTCACCATGGTCGCAGTGAAGTATGGAGGCGCGCCTGACAAACACCGAAGAAGGCTGGAGGACGCTCAAACAATGCACAGACAATGCCATGATGCCCCCCCCAACGGATGATGAATGAACACACAATGATCGGGGCTGTTTGTCATCATTTTAATGAATAAAGTTAATTTTATTAAGCGTGGTTATAAAGTGCAAAATGAGTTCCTTGTCTCTGTCGCTGTGTGTGTGTGTGTGTGTGAAGTCCTGGCGCACGAACAGCAAGGAAATATGACGACAACAATGACACACAAGGGACACAATGACAGAAAAATGTTTTTCTCCTGTGCATATTCCACTTTAGACATTTTTTCAAATGTCAGGTTCCTCCTTTGGGTGGCTTTACACAGTGAAACGTTTATGCAACTAACTGCAGTTTACAAGTTGCATGAAACAATTTCCATGCTACTTGACAAGGAATAGGTGCTGAAACCTAGTATTACAAAGGGCTAAATTATTAAAACCTGGAGTACTGTAAGATCCAACTGTTAATGGTGCTGTTTTTGGCACTGGAAGATAAACCGATACATTTTTGTTGTGCAGAAGAGCTCTCCCCACTGGACCGATGAGTAGTACCCATATATATATATATATATATATATATATATATATATATATATATATATATATATATATATATATATCTCAAAGTTCTCATGCAACACATTCCACTTAAGCTAACTAGGGTGGTTGAAATGCTACTATATCAACTGTATTTTCACGTTGTCATGTGACATGATAGCAGCATTTTGAATTGCTGTTGCATGAACAGAGTTTCATTTCAGTTTTGAATTTGTGCATAAATATTTGTCTATTTGCCTGGATTACTGTTGCTTGGTTGAACATGTACCACGGTTCTCATCTGAGGCGCTGTTTAGTTGGATTTCTATTTTATGAAGGATGACCAGGATTTGAAAAAAAATGCAATGGGCTGGATGTGCACTAAGTTTATAGCTGGCTTGTCCCAGGGTACTATTGTTGAGTTTTTTGAAGAATGGAGAAATTTTGGAGATGTGACAGGAGATGCCTCCAATAACGTGGTGAATTTGTGAGGTTTTATTTTGGGAGGCCACCTGCACTTGTTTTATGTGGTTTTACTGAAGCGGCATGAGACACGAGCCAGGAATGGCTGCACTGGATTACTGTTATAACAGTTCCCCGCTGTGCTGTGGTCACTTCTGATGTACTATGTTTGGAGCAGGAGATGAGAGCAGAGAGGAGTCGGAGCCGGTTGATACATTTTTGTATTAACACCAGGTGTTCATTTCAGTTTTGCTTGTGTTGCAGCAGAGTTCCCCCATTCTCCATGCAAAATCATCATTGGCCTGACCATTTCCGATTTACTCCATACGTTCACAAACAAATGTTGTTATTCCCATTAAACACCATACAAAATTTCAGCCTTATATCTTTATTGGATTGTGGCATACTGGGGCTTTAAAAATGGAGCATGACAAGTGATTTTACTGCAAAAATGAATGGTATAGAAAAAGATGCTTTATTCAATATTAGTCACCCAAATAGTAAGGTAACATGAGAAATAAATCTCAGAATTTGAGAGATCTGATGCGCTTTAATGTAGAAATACAGAGGGCTGCTCCAAAGCACACATGAAAATCTTTTTTTGTTTTTTATAGTTTTCAGCAAGCTATAAACTGGCAAATATGCAACTGTGGAGCTTCTTTTATAGTACACACATGTAGTACCAAAGAACAACTGAAAATTTCATTCAACTAGCCTGAAAAGTTCAAAAATAAAGACTTACTGAATTTAGCAAGCAAGTGGACTGACATGAATCGTGGCTCCAACACGAGAGATGTCAACTGAAACAAAGGAGAGGATTATCAAACTCTTAAAAGAGGGTAAATCATCACGCAATGTTGCAAAAGATGTTGGTTGTTCACAGTCAGCTGTGTCTAAACTCTGGGCCAAATACAAACAACATGGGAAGGTTGTTAAAGGCAAACATACTGGTAGACCAAGGAAGACATCAAAGCATCAAGACAGAAAACCTAAAGCAATATGTCTCAAAAATCGAAAATGCACAACAAAACAAATGAGGAACGAATGGGAGGAAACTGGAGTCAACGTCTGTGACCAAACTGTAAGAAACCGCCTAAAGGAAATGGGATTTACATACAGAAAAGCTAAACAAAAGCCATCATTAACACCTAACCAGAAAAAAAACAAGGTTACAATGGGCTAAGGAAAAGCAATCGTGGACTGTGGATGACTGGATGAAAGTCATATTCAGTGATGAATCTCGAATCTGCATTGGGCAAGGTGATGATGCTGGAACTTTTGTTTGGTGCCGCTCCAATGAGATTTATAAAGATGACTGCCTGAAGAGAACATGTAAATTTCCACAGTCATTGATGATATGGGGCTGCATGTCAGGTAAAGGCACTGGGGAGATGGCTGTCATTACATCATCAATAAATGCACAAGTTTACGTTGATATTTTGGACACTTTTCTTATCCCATCAGTTGAAAGGATGTTTGGGGATGATGAAATCATTTTTCAAGATGATAATGCATCTTGCCATAGAGCAAAACTGTGAAAACATTCCTTGCAAAAAGACACATAGGGTCAATGTCATGGCCTGCAAATAGTCCAGATCTTAATCCAATTGAAAACCTTTGGTGAAAGTTGAAGAAAATGGTCCATGACAAGGCTCCAACCTGCAAAGCTGATCTGGAAACAGCAATCAGAGAAAGTTGGAGCCAGATTGATGAAGAGTACTGTTTGTCACTCATTAAGTCCATGCCTCAGAGACTGCAAGCTGTTATAAAAGCCAGAGGTGGTGCAACAAAATACTAGTGATGTGTTGGAGCGTTCTTTTGTTTTCATGATTCCATAATTTTTTCCTCAGAATTGAGTGATTCCATATTTCTTTCCCTCTGCTTGGTCTAAAAAAGTAACCTTTACTGACTGCCACAATTTTTTTCCATGATTTCTTATAATGTTTCTTAAAGCCAGAAAGTTACCATTTGAAATGATTTAAGTTTTGTGTCACGTCTGTGATCTGCTTTTTTCTACAGTATTTGTTGTCGCTGCGTGTTGTCAGAGAGCTGCGTGTCATCAGAGCGAGCTGTAAAAAGTTTGTACCTGAGTTTTCAGAGGTGGTGTTTGTAGTTGCCATCTGCCACGCCGGTGTTTGCCAACCCGGACAGTGGGAATACCACCTCAACCGGCAACTTAGCCCCGCGACTGGACAGCAACAACGTCCGAGGCCCGCCCAACGTGGTGAATTCACTGAGGCCGCGCGTCACGAGTGCCGCTTCCCCGAGGCCTCGTGCAGCCACCGCGGATCCATCAGCGCGGAAACACCGAGGCCGCGCGGCACCAGCGCAGTGCAGATCCATCCCGGTGACAAACAACGCAGGCTGTTAACATCGGCGATCGACAAGCTGCTCATAAGCCGACCATGGGGCCTAAGAAGGTTCGGACAGCGGAGGAAGGTGACGATATTTAAATCTCTCTGGACTTTCTATCAGAGGAGATTTCTGTTGTGAAGCAGCAACAGAAATCAATCATGGATCTGGTGGAGGAGGTGAAGGCATTACGGCTCCAGAACGCTGAGAAAGACCGGCGTCTGGTGCAGCTGGAAAACAGAGTGGCTGAACTGGAGCAGTACACCAGAATCAACGACATCATCATCACAGGTCTTCACATCAAACCACGGTCCTACGCACGGGCGGTAACAGATGAGAGCGGAGGGGAGCCCAGTGAACAGGAGGTCAGCTCTGTGGAAAAACAGGTTGCTGATTTCCTCCTATCTAAAGGTATAGAAATGGATTTAAATAACATTGAAGCGTGCCACCCTCTGCCCCGGAGAAATGACGGTGATAAACGAACCGTCATGAGATTCATCAACAGAAAACACAAAACAGCACTGTTAAAACAAGGAAGAAAACTGAAAGGGACAAACGTATTCATCAATGAACATCTCACCAAACGGAATGCCGACATCGCCAGGAAAGCACGCTTCTTAAAGAAACAGGGAAAAATCCAGCACACATGGACTTCAAACTGTAAAATATTCATCAAACTGAACGGATCACCTGAACAAGCAAAGGTTATGGCAATAAGGAACATCGAGGAGCTGGACAAATATGAACAATACGTATGAGGACTCAAACACATCACAGCACCATGATGCAGACTGGAGCATCCCACTCATCCACATCATCTACACCCGGAGACAAGAGAGACATAATGACTAAGGATAATGATCCATTTATTTCTGCCCAGGAGCTCTGTCTAGATACATTTAATTATAATAACTCTGCTAACCACCCCTTCTAATCTGAAAATGATCCTGATACCTTTTTCAGTGAGAATATTGTGAGACAGTGCAAATATTTTACAGAAGAACAATTCAAAAATTATAAAATCAATGATGAAGATTTTTCAATTATACATTTCAACAGCAGAAGTCTTTCTCGTAATCTGTCCACTATTAATGATTGTTTGAAAACATCCAAAAAACGTTTTTCAGTTATTGCAATTTCAGAAGCATGGTTAAATGAGGATAATAAAGATCTGGTATATCTTGATGGTTATGAATTGTTCCTGGTTAATAGGCAGACGAGAAGGGGCGGAGGTGTTGCATTGTTTGTAAGGTCAGATTATAACTGTAAACTCATTAACATGTCATTTACAGTGGACAACATCATGGAATGTGTTACCATAGAAATTACATCTATAAACTCCAAAAACATAGTTGTTAGTTGCATTTACAGAGCTCCTGGGACAAATATTGACACCTTTGAAGACATTATATTAGGAATGTACAACAAAATCAACAGAAATAAGCATTTATTTGTCTGTGGAGATTTCAATCTAGATTTTTTAAACCCTCACAATCATCCACAAGTTACCTCATTTATAAACACCTTGTACTGTTTAGGACTGTTTCCAACCATCATTCATCCTAGCAGAATAACTATGGATACAACAACTCTCATTGACAATATTTTAACTAACGTTATATCCGGTAATCTTAGTGGGGGACTACTGGTCAGTGATATCAGTGATCACTTGCCAGTTTTCTCAGTCTTTGCATTGGAGGGTTGTTGTAAGTATCGAAGCAATATCAAATTCATGAGTAGAAAAGTAACACCTGAAACAATTGATAATTTAAGGGAGGATTTATCAAGTCAGAATTGGTCAGATGTTTTTGTTGATGATGTTGACAGGTCATATGATGCTTTCATTTCCATTTTTTCAGTTTGTATAATAAACACTGTCCATTTGTTGACAAAATATATAGAAATCAATATAGCAACAAACCATGGATAACTAAGGGACTTCAGAGGGCATGTAAAAAGAAAAACGTACTATATAAACAATTCATAAAACTACGAACTAAGGAAGCTGAAAGTAAGTATAAAACATATAAGAATAAGTTAATATCATGAGACTCAGTAAAAAAACATATTATAATGAGTTACTTGTCAAAAATAGAAATAACATCAAAAACACATGGAACATATTAAATGAAATAGTAAAAAAGAACAGAGTAACTAGAGATTATCCTTCATTTTTTCAGAGTAACAACTACATCACGATTGATAACGACGAGTCTATTGCTGAACACTTTAATGAATACTTCGTTAATGTGGGTAAAAATCTTGCCAGTAAAATTGACTCATCAACTAATAACTTCTGGGTAAATAATTCAACGTTTAACAAATCTGTTTCAATGTTCATTGGTGGTACTCATGAAAGGGAAATACTTGATCTGGTTCATGGTTCAAAAAGTAAGAAATCGACTGATTTTAATAATTTGGATATGGCTTTATTAAAAAAAAGTTATTGATTGTATAGTAAAACCGTTCAATTATATTTGCAATATGTCACTAAGTACTGGTAAATTTCCTTCTCAAATGAAAATAGCCAAAGTAATTCCTCTGTTTAAACTGGTGACAAACACACATTTTCTAATTATAGACCTATATCACTCCTGCCACAATTTTCCAAAATTTTGGAAAAAATATTTGCTAAAAGATTAAATGATTATTTACTGAAGCATAATATCATTTGTGAAGAACAATATGGATTCAGAAGGTCTCGAACTACATCACATGCTTTGATGGACTTTGTGGAAAGTATAGCAACTGCAATTGACAATAAACAATATAGAATAGGTGTTTTTTTTTTATTTACAGAAAGCGTTTGACACAATTAACCATGGAATACTATTAAGTAAACTGCAGAAATATGGAATCAGAGGTCTGGCATATGAATGGATAGCTAGTTATTTACAAGGCAGATTTCAGTATGTTCAATTCAATAATACAAATTCTGAACTCAGGGATGTCACATTTGGGGTGCCGCAGGGCTCAGTGCTGGGTCCTTTGTTGTTTATAATCTATATAAATGATATAAGTTGGGTGTCGAGTTCACTGAGATGTGTCCTTTTTGCGGATGATACAACTGTGTTCTGTAGCGGTGAAAATCTTGAACAGCTTCTGGACATAGTGGAGAAAGAACTGGAAAAATTTAAGGTCTGGTTTGACGCTAATAAGTTGTCACTCAACCTTAGGAAAACTAAATGTATTATATTTGGAAATAAACAGGCACCCAAATGTAAAAAATTAACTATAAACAATAAGGAAATTGAGTTAGTAACAGAGAATAAATTTTTAGGTGTTATAATTGATAATAAACTTAGCTGGAAACCACATATAAATTATGTGAAATCAAAATTGTCAAAAACTATCGCCATTTTGTATAAAGCCAAAGACCTACTGCCGCAAAAAGGGTTACTTACTTTATATCATTCTCTGATGGTACCATATATGACATATTGTGTTGAGTCATGGGGAAACACTTACAAATCAAATACCAATCCAATATTCCTTTTGCAAAAACGAGCCATACGAATCATCTGCAATAAACAATATCGTGAACCAACTCATTCTCTATTTGTGTCTTTAAATTTATTAAAATTCATTGATTTGGTCGATTACATTACAATTCAAACTTTATTTCGAGCGAAAAACCAAGCCTTACCGAGACATGTCCAGAGTCTGTTCCGATTGAGGGAATCCAGATATAGTTTAAGAGGTTGTGCAATTTTTATGAAACCACCAGTAAGAAATGTAAAGGGTTTTTGTGTGTCTGTGGTTGGGGTGAGGAAATGGAACAAATGTTCAACAGAGGTTAGAATGAGTAGTACCTTAGTGAGATTTAAGAAACTACTCAAAAAGAACATTATGTCTAAGTATCATAAAGAAGCAAATATAATTTGATTTATATGGAATGTTCAATTTATAAGAGGGACGTATTGTATATTGAATGTGTGGGTATGTATATGCGTATGTAGATATATAGATATGGGTAGGTGTATATGTATATGTATATAAGTGACTGTGTATATGTATGTATATATTTATGTTTGTAAAGTATATACGTATGTATATAGGTATATATGGCACAGCCCAAGCAGAGGGTCACCCCCAAGAGCCTGGTCTGCTTGAGGTTTCTTCCTTATAGGGAGTTTTTCCTCACCAGTTGCCTAGTGCTTGCTCTGGGGGTTGGTAAGGTTAGTCCTTACTGGTGTAAAGTGCCTTGATTCGACTTTCTTGTGATCTGGTACTATATAAATATAAGTGAATAGTATATTGATGTGTATGTCTGTGTGTCGACATGTAGTAGTGAATTTATATTTATGTAAATATGACTGATTAGAATTGTTGGACTTGTACTAGCAGGGGTGGGCGCTAATAAGCTTTGCTTCAGCCCACACCCTTTCGGACTCACTAGTTTTGTCTGTGTTTGTTTGTGGAATTGTTCATTTTTTTTCTATCTGAATATTTTGTGTGCCGAATAAAAACTTTGTCACTTGTCACATAAGTTCAGACGGTACATGAACGCAGCCTCAGCAGCAGCGCTCACAAACCGGCTACTGCACTGTATGAAAACATTCAGCTGGTCAAACAAAGTCAAACTAAATGCTAACGTTACAATAACTAAGCAAATGATAAAAAAAAAAAAACACCAAGAACTACAGCAAAACAAAATATGGACGAATTGAGGTTTTTGGCGACATTCATTCAAATTTTCCAACAGTTTAAAAATCCTGATGAAGCGCCAGCTGCAGGAACGAAGCTGCGCGAAGGTTAAACAATGCCAACGAAAGTCAATGGAAATCCAGATTTCTTGTTTCGTTTGAGCTTCGTTGCCCTTCATTAAGTGCCGTGTGACCGGGCCTTAACTCATTTATGCATGAAGGGGTGGAGTGTGGGTGGCTCTGTGTGTGACGATAAAAAACTGAACACACCCATGTCTCTGAATCCGAACAACAGTCCAGCTAACCTCAGTTTGGGTGTTTATTAAATTATATTTTTGGAGACTGTGCAGTGGTTCTCAGAACTGTTTACTTTGGTGCAGACAGTAAAAGTTATCCGCCACATATTTCCTCAGCAATCACACATTAAGTGGACCTACTGACCACTGCTTAAAGTGGTAACACAGTTACCATACAACATTTCACTCAGCATCAATATTGCAACAGAGATGTCTTAGATGAACAGTAACAAAATACTCCAAACAGACAGAAAAGCAAGTAGCTCTGTTTTGGTGGGAGACCACGAGAGGAGTCATCAATGTGCACAGCTGTTGTCACTCAAAGCAGTCACGCACACAATTATACAGAATTTCATTAATTAAATCATCTTAAACTAAGAAGTTACCAAAAACGTCACCCCATGCTGTTGTCATGGAGAAGGAAACTATCTACAGAGACCAAAACCTTTTTTTGTACCAAGCTATAAACAAATTTATTTCTGCTCTAAAGTTTGATGACCTCAAATGGGCTTTCATGGGAATGTACTCTGTTCTGCCGGCCTCAAGCCAGTCAGGGAACTACACTTCCTGGTTTGGTCAAAATGCGAGCTCGAGTGTTGCCGCTTGACGGCAACACACAGCACCAATGGATGCTCGCTGACCAGTTTACCGAGATGTCACAACTTTGCATTTAGCATGCATCAACTATCCTGTGTTAAACTAGAACTTTACCTTCTGATGAGACAGATTTAATAAACTTGGACCATTGTAGAGTTTGCTTATTAGCTTAGGGTTTGATTGTTCTAAATGATTTATATAGGTGTATTGTGATATGCATTGTGTCATGGAGTATCGCTCCACCCTGATTTCAGAGTAGGCTTTCTGGTGCAAACTGTTTGCCAACTGGGACTTAAATACAGAGCTTCCACTGCTTTTGGCTTGACGCCGTGCCTGAGGACACATCCGGTGCTGAATGGAGTACATAGAGAAATTTCTGAAGTCCAACACTTCAAAACACAAGACACTCATGTTGTGAAAGTTCAGAAGTCTGCATGATCATTCAGGCTGGGCAGTATTAATGACAATATAAATTAAATAAATTTGTCCAACAGTAAGGACTTTGACTACACCAGTGAACCAGGGTAGCGCTTGTTAATGAAATTATCGACTTGCATCAAAAGTGAGAACCACAAAGTTTTGTTCAGGAAAATTGCCAGATCAAGGTATTATTTTGATTGATGGCATCAGTTACCATATTTTCCCGAGTATAAGTTGCATTACAGTACAAGTTGCATTACAGTATAAGTCGCATGTATCACTTCATGCAAGAAGAAGCAAAATGGGTTAAATTACTGTATTATTCATTTATAAGGCATATGGTGTTAAGGAGCACAGCTAATGAGCTAATTCATGTGAGTATAAGGGCATAAAATGCGAGTAAACTGCTTCTTTCAGCCACGGAACAGATGATCATATGTGAGATGAACCTACCACTCGATGAAACTTTGAAAACTCAGTGTATCATTCGTATGTTTACATATATGTCTATTTTAACACAAACACTGCTTTAGTGTGGGGTTAAATTTGTCTCATTAATACCTGCAAAAGCAGACGGTGAGCTACACATATTCCTTGATTTGCATGTGTTTTGTGATCCACAAACATACATTTCTGATTTGTAACTTGTGTGTTGATTTTTTACAAATAAATCTGTATTTGTAAATATACAATTTTTTCATTTGTAAAAAACAAACATTTGCATTGTTATTTTTTACAAAATATACCATTTATAACTTAATGTAGGGCAAGGAATAGCTTATCTCCTTCACACATGGTTTCACCATGAAAGCTAAAGTCCAGTTAAGTTGAGTGCAAACCATAGTCACATCAATGCATAGAACAACACTGCTATTGTCTCAAAATTACGTAACTGAGCAAAGCGATGAATGCGTGTGATCGGTGATCCACAAATGCTAAATCACACTTCATAAACACCATTTTCAGTTTTGCAAATGCATTTTTTTTTATTACAAATGAAAAAAAAAATACATTTACAAATGCACATTTATTTATTTTAAAAAATGACAACAAGTTACAAATCGGACATTTGTGTTTCTGGATTGCAAGACCGGCGGGTGCACTCTGTGGGTGGTTTCTCCCTCTGGACTGCCAAGGGGCTCCTTCATGGATCTTCCCAGCTACGGACCCAGATTTGTGATCAGAGGACAGACTGTTTTATTTGAGTCTTGTTCCAGAGTGGAGTCAGCTGTTTGGGACTTTTCCTCTTCCACGTTTAATGGTGGATTATCATGCTGACATTTTGAGCTCAGCACTGATCTCTTTTGGATTGCCTTTCTATGTGGAACATTTCCCAAAGTAACAGGCATCAGGAAGGGCATCCAGCATAAAACGTGTGCCAAATCAACATGCAGAGCCACCTCTGCTGTGGCGACCCCAAGTGAAAACAAGGGAGCAGCTGAAGGGACTTACTTTTACAGGGTAGTCCAACACACATACGGTAAATTTAGTTTTAAATCAGGTCACAGTGTATTTATCTGTTTCCTGTTCACGTTGTTATTCTTCTGTGGAAATGTAAGTGTGTTCATTTGCACCCTAACGACGCATAGGAACAGACATGAACATCTGTTCCTGTGTATTGTCACAGTGCAGTTCTTTATGTCATTTGACAGTACTAGTTGCTGTTTGATTAAGACATTTATTCATTTTTATTTGCCTGAAGTGAGCATGCCTGCTAATTGTATTTTATCTGGAGCCTGAGATGAGGAAAAGCTCAAAACAGTAATGGCATCATGATCGTTCATTTGTGTGACCCGACTGTTTAAAGTGTGCTGGAAGTAATCAAGCCCTGTTGGAAAGTTTCCACCTCTCTTGATTTTTTAGCATTTTAGCAAAAGCAGAAACATCCTGATGGCTGACAGAGTGAAGCAAACACTGCTACGTCCGCAACAAAGCTTCTAAGCTTTCATTTGAAAGTGATGGTCCAAATTTACACAGGCTGTACAGAGAGAAGATGACACAATTCACCCCAAAACTCTTAATTCTTTGAGTCTGTTGGATTTTGGATCCTAACGTGTGCTGACTCTGCTGTCTGTGCCGCAGGATGCTCTGTCTGTGCACAAGGAATGTCTCCACAATGCTGTTTGAACAGACTGCCTGAACATGCAGATGTATTTATTACACTGGAGAAAGTCAGAATACATTATTTTCAGGAGATAATGGACTTTCTATCTAATGTGACAGAACTGTGAAAGAACGTTGTGAGGAGCTGATGGCAGAGCTGCGTGGGAGCACACCAGAATAGCAGAGATGATAGAAGAGGGAGCTGCTTTTGGAAGTGGCTGAGAGAGTCCATCAGCTGTGGCTAATGGTAAGTGGGCTGGACACACCTGTCCCCACCAGCTGGGAATATCCTTCTTCCTTTAAATCAAGACCACAATGGGGAAATGTCTTATGCTGGCAGCCATGGTCAGCCCCCGCAAACAGAAATGGGCTTAAACACAGCAGAACCATGAAGGACATCTGTCCACAGGAGGATGGCATAAACCTGAACATTATTCTCCGGCTGGCAATTGTGCATCATCTGTGCATGACGACTGCTTTGAAAGTGTGGACTTCACATATATAATCTTGGAAATCATTCTACAAGTGAGTGCCCTGTTCAGTTTTTTTTTCCTTTTGTTTTTTGTTCTCAGTGGAGCTGGTTGGCTTTGTTAATTTTATTTTATGTTGAGATGTCAGATGTCAGAACTCGATGTGTGTGGAGTCTGCTCTCTGTACCTGAGCAGCACACCATTTTAACCCCATGAACATGCACACTCTCCGCTGCTTTTCAGGCTGCCTGATCACACAGATGTATTTCTTAGATTTTTCAGTTATATCAATGACAACACTAATAAGCATGCGCAAACCTGAGGCAATAGCAGACACTGTTTTTAACAGGCTGTGTTAATGATACACACACACACATACAATAAGTCTTCTTACAGTGGACAGCGGATGTTGCTTTTACCATAACAGCATCAAAATGAACAGTTATCACTTAAAAACAAGTCATTATAACCTTGGGCAAGGTATCAATCAAAAATTTTCGATACCAGTACCAACACCGGTTCCTGAACGATACTTTTTTGATAGCAATTTTATGTTATAATATTATTATCAACAACATTTTATTCAGTCTTAAAGTACATAAATATGAAATTGGTTACTGGATCCTTGATCTCTGGACTGAAATAAAATCTACATGGTGGATTCTTGATCTCTGGACTTAAATAGAAATAAACAAAATCTGTAGTTTTTTTTATCAAAAGCATTTCCTTTCAGATATTTTGGCATGAATGTCACTCCATATTTCTGAGCTGAACTCAGCTGGCTGCTGCACCTCAGCGCAAGACGTCTCATTTTGGAAGGAAAAAAAATGTTTTCATCGATTGCAGTTTATTGTTTGGGTTTTAATGATTGGAAAGAGGTGTCATTTGATTTAAACGGTGATTCGCTTTGAAGTTATTAATTCTGACTGGACACTCTATCGTTCTAACATGACTCAGCAGAGAGCCGTGCCATGTTTGGAGCTATGCAAACAGAATGGAGGACAATTCTCGTTTCTTTCTCGCAACAAGACAGGAGTCCCAGTTAGTGACTTTAACCCGCACAAAAGTGACTCACGATTGACATATTTTAATGGCTTTGAGAGGGGTTAAGAAGCGGATTTGCCACTTCTGAAAAACAGTGAAGCAGCGAAGCAACGAACCAACGAAGCAGTGGATCGGAGCACTGCTTCGTTGGTTCACTGCTTCAAAGCGGAGCAGTTACAGAAGTGGTTGATTACAGACCCGCTGCAGGGTCTGCAATCAGTGTAGAGAAGTGATCACTTTCCCAACAAACACCCTCAAATACAATGGCCGCTCTGAAAGACCGATAAGTCAAGTCTTGATCACGTGATTAACCTCTGGGTACCAAAACTTGGCACCGAAAGAGGAGGCATGTTTTGATACTCTGTACTACCGAAGCATTTCGGTCGGTGCCACAAAAGAGCCAAAGTTCTGTACCCAGCCCTAATTATAACACAACATCACACTTATGTAAACTTCGCACTTAATCTGCAGCTCTGTTCTTAATGTTAGCAGCTACATTCCTTTCAACAGCATTCTGGCACGTTTCCTCAAAGCTATGTAAATGCTGTCAGAAAAACGAGTACTCACAAGTCCTCTTTTTTCAGTAGTCTCCGTTGCTGTTTGTGGTGAATACCGTATACTTCGAGAGTGTTCATGGAAGTGCACAAAGTAATCCCAGCAAATCATCAGATGGTCAATAACAGCTTTTGTTTTTCTGTGGGATGTGTCCTTTAAAATTTTTTTTTAAACAAAAAAAATAATTATAATGATGATGATAGAGATGTACCGAATCCTGATTTTTAAGGTTCTGCTAAATACCAAATCCACTGCTTAAGATTTGGCTGAATCCGAAACCGAATCCTACTCCGATCATCAGCTAGTACATTATAATGCAATGAAAACCATTGCACAGTGTATTTCCTTTCCTTAACAGTAAGATAAAACATAGGCAATAACTTCTACCATTATTTTTTTTTATAAATGGTAAATGGACTGCATTTATATAGTGCTTTTCCATCTGCATCAGATGCTCAAAGTGCTTTACAATTATGCCTCACATTCACCCCAATGTCAGGGTGCTGCCACACAAGGCGCTCACTACACACCGGGAGCAATAGGGGATTAAAGGCCTTGCCCAAGGGCCCTTAGTGATTTTCCAGTCAGACGGGGATTTGAACCTATGATCTTCTGGACTCAAGCCCAACACCTTAACCACTAGACCATCACCTCCTAGTCACACTTAGAGAACACCACTGAAATGTTAAGCTTAAAGCCATTCAGTGTACAGGCTTAGTGTTCTGTTCATTCCAAAGAACAAAGAAAGAGAGCAAAAAGGTTATCTTCTCTTAAGCCTGGTTCACACGAAAGGATTTTAAAATGATCTTTAGGTTTCCAAAACCTGAGAGACCACACATGTGAAGATAAAAAATCAAGCTCTAACAGGTTTGGTCGTACAGTGTGTGGTGTTTAGCCACACGGTAAGAACACCACCACACACGAACATTCACAGCTCAGACAGGAAATCTCGCAAAATCTCTCGAGATTAAATGTGACTTCAGAGTAAACAAACAGAGATACTTTGTGGACTATTTAAAACAGAGGGGAAAAAAGATACAAAAAGAAAAAGAAAAGGCGTTCTTTAAAAGAGTGGAGACAGCGCGACCACCGGACTTTCTGGTAAGTCAAAACAGCTGTTTTGATTTTATTTTCCGCTCCGTGCGTCCGTCACCTCGCTTTCTGATTGGCTGCACGTTACATTCAGCAGGCTGCGTGCTCGTTTGTGGTTGGAGGACACCACACACACTGCGATATCGGGCCAAAAAAATCCAACATGTTGAATATCCCCGGTTTGCAATCGGAGCGCTCCTGACACCCTTCCGAGCAGATCAGAGCGCTCTGAACACACCACACATGACAGAAATATCTGATAAGATTATCTTTAGCGCCATCACGATTGCCGGTGCGTCCTTAAGATTGTCGGAAGGGGAAGATCGGGTCCGATATCGGGCTAATTATCCTGCCGTGTGAACCCGGCCTTTTACATTAACAACGTAATCACGTTGTGCTTACGTGCGGTAGGATTCGGTTCGGTTGGTGCTCTAGGGTTCGGCCGAAACCGAACCCCGTCAACAAGTCCAATGTTCGGCCGAATCCGAAACCGAGTCTTGGATTCGGTACATCTCTAGATGATGATAATTAATGTATTTTAACAGCTAAAATGTGATTCAGTTACTATTACTCTGAGTGTTCTAGTTTTGTGGAATTGATAAAACAAAAAATCTGCTTATTTAATTAAAAAAATAGACTGCTTAGATTGAAGGTGATTTTTTTTTCTTAATGCTGTTAAAGTGAAAAAAAACAATGAATTGACTTGCATTTATATTGAAATTCATATACTAAAGAATATACTGCAATATATACCATGTCAGTCTATGCTTGGAATTATTCCACAATATGAATTTTAGGCCATAACACCCAGCCATAACATCCATAAGAAGTAAATTTATGATTCACAATGAGAAAGACTTGTATGCTTTAAATGAGGCAGAAAAGTAAAATATATTCACATCAAAATTTAGTTTGGCAGGATAGTTGTGTTAATAATCTCACTGTATGAATTTAACTGTTATTTGGCAATACGCAAAGATCATTTCTAACCTGAACCTCCTGAAACCTGGCTAAGTTAGACAGCATGCAGGACTTCAAATCAGACATGATAAAAGCAAAAAACTGACAAAAGAAGAATGGATTATGGTGAATAATTCCTCAAGCTGGGAGACCATTTCTTGCCTCAACAACTGTAAACGTTTGTTGTGGCCAATTAGTTGGAACAAAATATAATATTGCTCGAGAATTTCACTGCCAAAGGCCAGCAAACATTCATTCCCTCACAGTCAGCGGGTTAAAGTCGGTCATGGTCAGGCCACCTGTTCTGCTGAAGCATCACTGCCAATCCACGACTGAAGGCTAAAACGGCCAGGATTACAGCTCTCTGCCTGTAACAGATGGACTGGCTTCCATCATACACACACAGAGCAAATCTAAAAAAAGTCACATCCACCTGCGTCACACAACAACCTCACAGTAGTTGAGCAACAACAAACATGCAAACTGCATCCAAATTCAACAATGGAAACAAATATATATTATGCAACGACAAACGTCAACTTTCAACTGCGAGAATTTTTACACATTGAAATGCAATTATTTTAAAATGAAACAAGATTTTACATTCATATTGATGATTATGATTTGTATTAATCGAACGGTACCTTAATTATCAATGTGTTTTGTAAGTTATTTTCAAAATTACTTCTATATTACAATGAACAAAACATTATTTTTATACATCTATAAGATAACAATAATTGAGAGCTGTAATGATTAACCAATTTTAATCAACTATCTAAAAATCAGCAATTACTTTATTTTGACAATTGATGAATCATCCTGAGTCATTCTTTTGATATCCAAATTCTCAGATTTCAAGTACATAAGTGAAAGGTTTGTTGACCCAAGCAGACAATTGCGCATAACGGCAATAACCACTGAGCAGCTTCAAAAATGAATGAATAAATTTGAATGAATGAATAAATTTATTCAGCACACAGTCCAAAACAACAACAAAAACCTTACAACGGAGAAAGAAAATGGATTAACAATGCATCCATGTGTCTGAAAGGGTACAGACAGAAGCAAAGCTCATTAACGCCTACCCCTTTAACCAAAAATAAAATGATCTCGTCCGAAAGTAAAAAAAAAAAAAAAAACATCTATTCCCACTCCTTTTTCAACCACTTCAATCTCTTCATCTTAAAGGACACAATCCAAATGCTAACAAACAAATTCACAATTACAATTAAATTGTAAAAATGGAAAAGGAATCATGTTTTATTATTCCTCACACAGCCACTGCCATCAGATATGACCTACTGTGTGAGGCAGCAAAGGCTGTGTGTCCTACCGTACGAGTACATGGTCTCACGACCTTATATACTCATTGTGTTCAAACAACAGGCTGCTTGCCTTCACCGCATGTTAATAATGCTACAAATAGACCAAACGATTAACAGTATATAGTGCACGCACAAATCCGTGACAGTTATCAGCCTTAATACGACAATTACACCAAACGATTAACAGTATACAGTACACGCACAAATCCATGACAGTTATCAGCCTTAACACTACAGATAGACCAAACAATTAGCAGTATACGAGGTCTGTTAGAAAACTATTGGACCTTTTTATTTTTTTCAAAAACCTGATGGATTTGAATCACGTGTGCTTGCATGAGCCAACCTTGCATGTAAACCATTTGGATTATTCAGGCGGCTTTCAGTGACGATGCTATGGGCATCACACAGATTAAGGAGCGGTACAACCGGTTTAAAGACGTCCGCA
Source organism: Thalassophryne amazonica (assembly GCF_902500255.1). Classification (NCBI taxonomy): domain Eukaryota; kingdom Metazoa; phylum Chordata; class Actinopteri; order Batrachoidiformes; family Batrachoididae; genus Thalassophryne; species Thalassophryne amazonica. The sequence continues at coordinate 31,821,702 of NC_047108.1, read as the reverse complement.
CAACGGTGGAGAGCGCGCCACACTTCGGTCGGCCATCAACACGCTGAAATGACTGGCTCATTTCCAAAGTGAACGCTGTGGTGATGTGGAACCGTCGTGTGACTATCCGAGAAATTGCAGAAGAGGTGGACATCAGCACTTTTTCGGCACATTCCACTGTGACAGAAGATTTTGCCATGAAAAGAGTTGCAGCGAAATTCATGCCGATGGCTTTGGCATGAAGCTGATGGCAGAACAAAAGCGCCACCATGTTGAAGTCTCATAGGACATGTTGTGACATGCTCACCTCTTCCACAATTTCTTGGATAGTCACACCACTGAAAAGCCACCGAAAGCCATCTGAATCTTCCGAATGGTGGAAGAGGTGAGCATGTCACAACATGTCCCGTGAGACTTCAACACGGTGGCGCTTTTGTTCCGCCATCACCTTCGTGCCCAAGCCATCGGCATGAATTTCGCTGCAACTCTTTTCATGGCCAAATCTTCTGTCACAGTGGAATGTCCCAAAAAAGTGCTGATGTCCACCTCAATTTCTCGGATAGTCACACAACGGTCCCACATCACCACAGCGTTCACTTTGGAATGATCTGGTCATTTCAGCATGTTGATGGCCGACTGGAGCGCGGCGTGCTCTCCACCATTGTGCAGCTGTCTTAACAGGTTGTACCGCTCCTTAATCTGTGAGATACCCATAGGATCGTCACCGAAAGCCGTCTGAATAATCCGAATGGTTTCCACCTGGCTGTCGCCCAGTTTCTGGCAAAATTTGATGCAGTCGCGCTGCTCCAGTCATTCCGCCATTTCCTTGCAAAGAAAAAACGACGAGAGACTCCACCCATCCTCACACAAAGGCTGCTTACAGGCAAATGACGCAATCGACAGGCATGAAAAAATTCACGCATGCGCACAAAGGTTCAAGGTTTGCTCAAAGCAAGCACACATGATTCAAATCCATCAGGTTTTTGCAAAAAATAAAAAAGGTTCAATACTTTTCTAACACACCTCGTACAGTGCACGCACAAATCCATGACAGTTATCAGCCTTAATACTACAGAAAGACCAAACGATAAACAGTATACAGTGCACACACAAATCCATAACATTTATCAACCTTAAAACTACAGACAGACCAAACAATTAACAGTATACAGTGCATGCACAAGTCTACTGCACATAGACCAAACGATAAACAGTATACATTGCACGCACAAATCCATGACAGTTATTAAAATTAATACTAGATTAAAATTAATACTACAATTACACCAAATGATTAACAGTAAACAGTGCATGCACAAATCCATGACAGTTATCAGCGTTAATACTACAGATAGACCAAACGATTAAATCAAATCAAATCAATTTTATTTATATAGCGCCAAATCACAACAGTTGCCCCAAGGCGCTTTATATTGTAAGGCAAAGCCATACAATAATTACAGAAAAACCCTAACAGTCAAAACGACCCCCTGTGAGCAAGCACTTGGCGACAGTGGGAAGGAAAAACTCCCTTTTAACAGGAAGAAACCTCCAGCAGAACCAGGCTCAGGGAGGGGCAGTCTTCTGCTGGGACTGGTTGGGGCTGAGGGAGAGAACCAGGAAAAAGACATGCTGTGGAGGGGAGCAGAGATCAATCACTAATGATTAAATGCAGAGTGGTGCATACAGAGCAAAAAGAGAAAGAAACACTCAGTGCATCATGGGAACCCCCCAGCAGTCTACGTCTATAGCAGCATAACTAAGGGATGGTTCAGGGTCACCTGATCCAGCCCTAACTATAAGCTTTAGCAAAAAGGAAAGTTTTAAGCCTAATCTTAAAAGTAGAGAGGGTGTCTGTCTCCCTGATCCGAATTGGGAGCTGGTTCCACAGGAGAAGAGCCTGAAAGCTGAAGGCTCTGCCTCCCATTCTACTCTTAAAAACTCTAGGAACTACAAGTAATCCTGCAGCCTGAGAGCGAAGCTCTCTATTGGGGTGATATGGTACTAAGAGGTCCCTAAGATAAGATGGGACCTGATTATTCAAAACCTTATAAGTAAGAAATAAGAATTTTAAATTCTATTCTAGAATTAACAGGAAGCCAATGAAGAGAGGCCAATATGGGTGAAATATGCTCTCTCCTTCTAGTCCCTGTCAGTACTCTAGCTGCAGCATTTTGAATTAACTGAAGGCTTTTCAGGGAACTGTTAGGACAACCTGATAATAATGAATTACAATAGTCCAGCCTAGAGGAAATAAATGCATGAATTAGTTTTTCAGCATCACTCTGAGACAAGACCTTTCTAATTTTAGAAATATTGCGTAAATGCAAAAAAGCAGTCCTACATATTTGCTTAATATGCGCATTGAAGGACATATCCTGATCAAAAATGACTCCAAGATTTCTCACAGTATTACTAGAGGTCAAGGTAATGCCATCCAGAGTAAGGATCTGGTTAGACACCATGTTTCTAAGATTTGTGGGGCCAAGTACAATAACTTCAGTTTTATCTGAGTTTAAAAGCAGGAAATTAGAGGTCATCCATGTCTTTATGTCTGTAAGACAATCCTGCAGTTTAGCTAATTGGTGTGTGTCCTCTGGCTTCATGGATAGATAAAGCTGGGTATCATCTGCGTAACAATGAAATGATTAATGAAATGAGAACAATGATTAACAGTATACAGTGCACACACAAATCCATGACAGTTATTATGGTTGTGAATCGTACAACAACTCACGATTAAATTTGATTCCGATTCTTGGGGTGATGATTCGATTCAGAATTGATTTTCGATTCAAAGAGCTCTGAGAAATAGTTATACGAGGTCTGTTAGAAAAGTATCCGACCTTTTTATTTTTTTCAAAAACCATATGGATTTGAATCACGTGTGATTGCATCAGCCAAGCTTGAACCTTTGTGCGCATGCGTGAGTTTTTTCATGCCTGTCGGTTGCGTCATTCGCCTGTGAGCAGGCTTTGTGTGACCACTGGTCCACCCCTCTCGTCATTTTTTTTTTATTGCGAATAAATGTCTGAACGATTTGGAGCTTTGCTGCATCTATTTTTTTCCAGAAACTGTGAGAGACCTCCAGGTGGACACCGTTCAGAAAATTAATATGGCTTTCAGGGAAGATTTTATAGGGATTACACAGATTAAGGAGTGTTACTGCCGCTTTAAGGCCGGCCCACAGCGTCTGACAGCGCGCCGCGCTCCGAGCGCCGATCGACAGGCTCAAACCCCGCTAAAACAACCAGATCATTTCCAACGTGAAGGTTTTGTTGATCCGGGACGTCGTCTGACTTTCACAAAAAGGCAGGAGACGTGGACATCAGCACTTTTTTGGCACATTCCACTGTTACAGGAGTTTTTTTTCATGGAAAGAAAAGCGGAGGGACGCGCCACGGAGCCGTTCATTACGCGGCACAAAACCACCTCCGTGTTGGTCTCACAGGACGGCTTTCAGGTGGATTTCAGACGGCTGTCGGTTGCTTTTCAGTCGTGTGATTATCCGAGAAATTGAGCATGAGCTGGACATGCCCCAACATGTCCTGTGAGGCTTCATCACGGCGTTGCTTTGCGCCATGCGGCTCCACCGCGACGCGCGGCATTCCGCTCCTCTTTCCATGACAAAAACTCCTTTAACAGTGGAATGTGCCCTTCATTTCTAAACTGGACGCTGTCTTGATCCGGTATGTCGTCTGACTAGCACAGGAATTGTGAAAAGACGTGGACATCAGCACTTTTTTCGGCACATTGAGACAGACGTGCGGAGGAGTTCGGAGGAGTTCCGCGGAAAGGTTCAAGCTTGGCTGATGCAATCACGTGATTCAAATCCATATAGTTTTTGAAAAAAATAAAAAGGTCGGATACTTTTCTAACAGACCTCGTATTACTTAAAAAATGTTTATGTTTAAGAAAATGCAGCTTTACAAGGTTAATCAAGTGATTCTAGATGTAAATTTACTTATCTTCTTTGCTCTTTCAGAGTTGGCTGGCAATTTAGCGAACTGCTGGTCAGTAGTCGGCAGAGACCGCTGCTCCACTCCTTTTAGCTCCGGGTCATGGCGTAGCATGTGGGCTTGCGGATTTGAAGTGTTTCCGAAGTACTTGACTTTTAGCAGATTTCGCACACTGCATAAGTCATGTCAAGCTCCTTCTTACACAGCAAATAATAAAATCCAAAATGCGCCCAAACATTTGCCTTCAGCAAACACAGTGCTGGCTGAATTAGCGCTTCGTCCGCTATGCTAAGCTTCAGCTCACGAATGTTTGAAGCACGCCGGACCCTCCCCTCGCAGGGACGCTGTAGTACGGAAGCCGTTGCCTGACAAACAGTACACGCAGCGAGTAAGCAAGAAAATGTTTAAAAAAATGCTTTTTTAAAAATCGATTCTTGGACATTTTGGATCGATTCAGAATTGTAATGAATGAGAATCGCGATTCGGACATGAATCGATTTTTTCCGGCAGCCCTAACAGTTATCAGTCTTAATGCTACAGATAGACCAAACGATTAACAGTATACAGTGCACACAGAAATCCGTGACAGTTGTCAGCCTTAATGTCAGAAATGAGTAAGAGCCTGCTCAGACTGGATTGCGACACAGGAAAAATCAATAAGGACTGAGTAAATAACACATTCATACTAGATTCCTTCAGAGTGGGCAAAATACCTAAAACAAAATCCTCAGTTAAACTATTTCACTTTTAGAATTCTACTTTTCCCATGTTCCTCAGCACGGTTTGAAATATCAATCTAATAAGTTGTGTAATTTAAGAGGATTTTAAAAAATAAATAAAATTTCAACATGTCATTTAAAAAAAATCATTAAGACAAAACAAAATTAAATGACAATACAGAGTATCTTCTGTTAATATTGCTAATATATTTCATATCTCAGAATTTTCCACCATCATCCTTACAATGCTTAATGGGAAAAGAAAAGTCAAACTGTGAAATCAGCAGAACAAATTTCATGAGCCAACATAATACTTGAAGCCTTTTATACACACTACGTTTCCCAACAATCATAATATGACACTGCCAATTAGCAAAATTCCTGTGATTATCAAACTATTAATCATCTTACTCACTCCCAATGATTCTCATCCCTCCTTTGAACATAGTTGGCTGCTATATTCTGGTGTGTCGTGACACTTCGAGCTTTGTGTTGCTGTTATCCAGACTGTTGCTGTTATCCAGATCGGTGAGCAGTATATATGAAATTCAGAGTGCTACCAACAGGGACATGAACCCTATCTGGGACATTCTTCATATTTGGTTTACAGTGAACTTTGCTCTTTAATCAGGAACATGACGTTTTCCATGTACTGTTTTTTTTGTGAGGGGGGCGGGTTCGTCTAATACATGTTGCGCAAGGTCTGGCCATGCCTGGTGTGTCATCTCAAAAAGACCTTTACTACAATAAAGAAATTAGAGACTAATGCCATTTCTCCAAAAGAATGACAGTGCCTGTAAAATGTACTCACTTCCTTTGGCTTTTACATGTTTTTATTGCTTTGAGACATCAAATTCAGTGTTTCCCCAGAGACTTGTTTCAGGCCCAGAGGTATTCTCAAAAAACACCTGAACTGTGGGGTGCATTGTCCACAAAAAGGTGAGATAATCACAAAAGCAAAAGCTAACGTTGTGATGTGGTCATTATGAAACTATGTGGACATGCTTGATCATGGTGCCTGCAATTAAAGTGCATATTATTGGTAAATGAAATGTCAAATGGGCTACCAATTCTAAATAAAGAAAGAATAGTATTGATGTACTGCATTTCATTTTTTGTGCCATATGTCCTGAGAAATTAAGTCATAAACATGGGGAATTTAGCTTGATTTTACCTGCCACTGATAAACGTTCAAAACATAAGCCTGAGAAAGGCAGACTTGGATGAAATCATCTGATTTAACACTCAGAGACGTCACTGAACCAAATAAGAAATTTTTGCAGCTCAAAATTGGTATTTTTTTTGGTGCATTCTGACGTTGAAGACGTCAAAATGGTGAACAAGTGCGTTTTGGAAGCATGCAGCAGCAACACTCATGATGTTTATTTGGTGAACAGGTTTCCCAAAGATAAGATTTTGAGGAAGAAAAGTTAAGGATCAAAAGTTTACATAATAATGTAAACTTAATAACATCATTGACAGCTTGGAGTCTTTTGTAGTAGTTGTGGACAAGGCTCTCTGATGGTAAAACTGCCACTGAATATGTCTTGGACTTTATTTACATCAATCATGAAGAAACACAAACACTCTATGGTAAATCTGTATGGAGTAGACAGTTCTCAAAAACCGAGTGACTGTGCAAGAGGTGGAAGAGCGAGAAAAGCCACCAAGACTATCAATCAATCAATCAACTTTTTTCTTGTATAGCGCCAAATCACAACAAACAGTTGCCCCAAGGCGCTCCACATTGCAAGGCAAGGCCATACAATAATTATGAAACACAGTCTACGTCTAAAGCAACATAACCAAGGGATGGTCCAGGGTCACCCGATCCAGCCCTAACTATAAGCCTTAGCGAAAAGGAAAGTTTTAAGCCTAATCTTAAAAGTAGAGAGGGTATCTGTCTCCCTGATCTGAATTGGGAGCTGGTTCCACAGGAGAGGAGCCTGAAAGCTGAAGGCTCTGCCTCCCATTCTACTCTTACAAACCCTAGGAACTACAAGTAAGCCCACAGTCTGAGAGCGAAGCGCTCTAATGGGGTAATATGGTACTACGAGGTCCCTAAGATAAGATGGGACCTGATTATTCAAAACCTTATAAGTAAGAAGAAGAATTTTAAATTCTATTCTAGCATTAACAGGAAGCCAATGAAGGGAGGCCAACACGGGTGAGATATGCTCTCTCCTGCTAGTCCCCGTCAGTACTCTAGCTGCAGCATTCTGAACCAACTGAAGGCTTTTTAGGGAACTTTTAGGACAACCTGATAATAATGAATTACAATAGTCCAGCCTAGAGGAAATAAATGCATGAATTAGTTTTTCAGCATCAGTCTGAGACAAGACCTTTCTGATTTTAGAGATATTGCGTAAATGCAAAAAGGCAGTCCTACATATTTGTTTAATATGCGCTTTGAATGACATATCCTGATCAAAAATAACTCCAAGATTTCTCACAGTATTACTAGAGATCAGGGAAATGCCATCCAGAGTAACGATCTGGTTAGACACCATGCTTCTAAGATTTGTGGGGCCAAGTACAATAACTTCAGTTTTATCTGAGTTTAAAAGCAGGAAATTAGAGGTCATCCATGTCTTTATGTCTGTAAGACAATCCTGCAGTTTAGCTAATTGGTGCGTATCCTCTGGCTTCATGGATAGATAAAGCTGGGTATCATCTGCGTAACAATGAAAATTTAAGCAATACCGTCTAATAATACTGCCCAAGGGAAGCATGTATAAAGTGAATAAAATTGGTCCTAGCACAGAACCTTGTGGAACTCCATAATTAACTTTAGTCTGTGAAGAAGATTCCCCATTTACATGAACAAACTGTAATCTATTAGACAAATATGATTCAAACCACCGCAGCGCAATGCCTTTAATACCTATGACATGCTCTAATCTCTGTAATAAAATTTTATGGTCAACAGTATCAAAAGCAGCACTGAGGTCCAACAGAACAAGCACAGAGATAAGTCCACTGTCCGAAGCCATAAGAAGATCATTTGTAACCTTCACTAATGCTGTTTCTGTACTATGATGAATTCTAAAACCTGACTGAAACTCTTCAAATAGACCATTCCTCTGCAGGTGATCAGTTAGCTGTTTTACAACTACCCTCTCAAGAATCTTTGAGAGAAAAGGAAGGTTGGAGATTGGCCTATAATTAGCTAAGATAGCTGGGTCAAGTGATGGCTTTTTAAGTAATGGTTTAATTACTGCCACCTTAAAGGCCTGTGGTACATAACCAACTAACAAAGATAGATTGATCATATTTAAGATTGAAGCATTAAATAATGGTAGGACTTCCTTGAGCAGCCTGGCAGGAATGGGGTCTAATAAGCATGTTGATGGTTTGGATGAAGTAACTAATGAAAATAACTCAGACAGAACAATCGGAGAGAAAGAGTCTAACCAAATACCGGCATCACTGAAAGCAGCCAAAGATAACGATACATCTTTGGGATGGTTATGAGTAATTTTTTCTCTAATAGTCAAAATTTTGTTAGCAAAGAAAGTCATGAAGTCATTACTAGTTAAAGTTAATGGAATACTCAGCTCAATAGAGCTCTGACTCTTTGTCAGCCTGGCTACAGTGCTGAAAAGAAACCTGGGGTTGTTCTTATTTTCTTAGTGATGAGTAGAAAGATGTCCTAGCTTCACGAAGGGCTTTCTTATAGAGCAACAAACTCTTTTTCCAGGCTAAGTGAAGATCTTCTAAATTAGTGAGACGCCATTTCCTCTCCAACTTACGGGTTATCTGCTTTAAGCTACGAGTTTGAGAGTTATACCACGGAGTCAGACACTTCTGATTTAAAGCTCTCTTTTTCAGAGGAGCTACAGCATCCAAAGTTGTCTTCAATGAGGATGTAAAACTATTGACAAGATACTCTAACTCCCTTACAGAGTTTAGGTAGCTACTCTGCTCTGTGTTGGTATATGACATTAGAGAACATAAAGAAGGAATCATATCCTTAAACCTAGTTACAGCGCTTTCTGAAAGACTTCTAGTGTAATGAAACTTATTCCCCACTGCAGGGTAGTCCATCAGGGTAAATGTAAATGTTATTAAAAAATGATCAGACAAAAGGGAGTTTTCAGGGAATACTGTTAAGTCTTCTATTTCCATACCATAAGTCAGAACAAGATCTAAAATATGATTAAAGTGGTGGGTGGACTCATTTACTTTTTGAGCAAAGCCAATAGAGTCTAATAATAGATTAAATGCAGTGTTGAGGCTGTCATTCTCAGCATCTGTGTGGATGTTAAAATCGCCCACTATAATTATCTTATCTGAGCTAAGCACTAAGTCAGACAAAAGGTCTGAAAATTCACAGAGAAACTCACAGTAACGACCAGGTGGACGATAGATAATAACAAATAAAACTGGTTTTTTGGGACTTCCAATTTGGATGGACAAGACTAAGAGACAAGCTTTCAAATGAATTAAAGCTCTGTCTAGGTTTTTGATTAATTAATAAGCTGGAATGGAAGATTGCTGCTAATCCTCCGCCCCGGCCCGTGCTACGAGCATTCTGACAGTTAGTGTGACTCGGGGGTGTTGACTCATTTAAACTAACATATTCATCCTGCTGTAACCAAGTTTCTGTTAGGCAGAATAAATCAATACGTTGATCAATTATTATATCATTTACCAACAGGGACTTAGAAGAAAGAGACCTAATGTTTAATAGACCACATTTAACTGTTTTAGTCTGTGGTGCAATTGAAGGTGCTATATTATTTTTTCTTTTTGAATTTTTATGCTTAAATAGATTTTTGCTAGTTATTGGTGGTCTGGGAGCAGGCACCGTCTCTACGGGGATGGGGTAATAGGCGGATGGCAGGGGGAGAGAAGCTGCAGAGAGGTGTATAAGACCACAGCTCTGCCTCCTGGTCCCAACGCTAGACAGTCACAGTTTGGAGGATCCCAAAAAATTGGCCAGATTTCTAGAAATGAGAGCTGCTCCCTCTAAAGTGGGATGGATGCCGTCTCTCCTAACAAGACCAGGTTTTCCCCAGAAGCTTTGCCAATTATCAATGAAGCCCACCTCATTTTTTGGACACCACTCAGACAGCCAGCAATTCAAGGAGAACATGCGGCTAAACATGTCACTCCCGGTCTGATTGGGGAGGGGCCCAGAGAAAACAACAGAGTCCGACATTGTTTTTGCAAAGTTACACACCGATTCAATGTTAATTTTAGTGACCTCCGATTGGCGTAACCGAGTGTCATTACTGCCGACGTGAATTACAATCTTACCAAATTTACGCTTAGCCTTAGCCAGCAATTTCAAATGTCCTTCGATGTCGCCTGCTCTGGCCCCCGGAAGACAATTGACAATGGTTGCTGGTGTCGCTAACTTCACATTTCTCAAAACAGAGTCGCCAATAACCAGAGTTTGATCCTCGGCGAGTGTATCGTCGAGTGGGGAAAAACGGTTAGAGATGTGAACGGGTTGACGGTGTACACGGGGCTTCTGTTTAGGGCTACGCTTCCTCCTCACAGTCACCCAGTCAGCCTGCCTTCCCGACTGCACGGGGTCTGCCAGGGGGGAACTAACGGCGGCTAAGCTACCTTGGTCCGCACCGACTACAGGGGCCTGGCTAGCTGTAGAATTTTCCACGGTGCGGAGCCGAGCCTCCAATTCGCCCAGCCTGGCCTCCAAAGCTACGAATAAGCTGCACTTATTACAAGTACCGTTACTGCTAAAAGAGGCCGAGGAATAACTAAACATTTCACACCCAGAGCAGAAAAGTACGGGAGAGACAGGAGAAGCCGCCATGCTAAAACGGCTAAGAGCTAGTAGCTACGCTAAGCTAGCGGATTCCCAAACAGGGAATCCGACACTAGACAGGCTGTGGAGCAGCACAGGTAACGCACGACAACAGTGCTAAAATAAAATAAAAATCCACTAGACAGGCTGTGGAGCAGCACAGGTAACGCACAACAACAGTGCTAAAAAATAAAATAAAATAAAAATAAAAATCCACTGGACAGGCTGTGGAGCAGCACAGGCAACGCACGACAACAGTGCTAAAACAAAATAAAAATCCACTAGACAGGCTGTGGAGCAGCACAGGTAACGCACGACAACAGTGCTAAAAAATAAAATAAAAATCCACTGGACAGGCTGTGGAGCAGCACAGGCAATGCACGACAACAGTGCTAAAACAAAATAAAAATCCACTGGACAGGCTGTGGAGCAGCACAGGTAACGCACGACAACAGTGCTAAATCAAAATCCACTGGACAGGCTGTGGAGCAGCACAGGTAACGCACGACAACAGTGCTAAAACAAAATAAAAATCCACTAGACAGGCTGTGGAGCAGCACAGGTAACGCACAACAACAGTGCTAAAAAATAAAATAAAATAAAAATAAAAATCCACTGGACAGGCTGTGGAGCAGCACAGGCAACGCACGACAACAGTGCTAAAACAAAATAAAAATCCACTAGACAGGCTGTGGAGCAGCACAGGTAACGCACGACAACAGCGCTAAATAAAAATCCACTGGACAGGCTGTGGAGCAGCACAGGTAACGCACGACAACAGCGCCAAAAAAAAAAAAAAAAAAAAAAAATCAAAATCCACTGGACAGGCTGTGGAGCAGCACAGGTAACGCACGACAACAGTGGTAAAAAATAAAATAAAAATCCACTGGACAGGCTGTGGAGCAGCACAGGTAACGCACGACAACAGTGCTAAAAAATAAAATAAAAATCCACTGGACAGGCTGTGGAGCAGCACAGGTAACGCACGACAACAGTGCCAAAAAATAAAATAAAAATCCACTGAACAGGCTGTGGAGCAGCGCAGGTAACACACGACAACAGTGCACCTAGAGTGACTAGAGGTGCACCGATCAGGATTTTTTAGGCCGATCACCGATCACTGAAATTTTGATCGGCCAATACCGATCAAGGCCGATACCGATCAAGTACATATTTGGATCAGGCCCAAAATAAGAATATAGATCTAATGTATAGGACTATTTTTGCATTAAAACTTAATGATGAAAACAAAAAACATACATTCAAATAAAGACACTAGAATAAACTGCCAACTTTTGTTTTATTACACTGACTTTGTTCTACCAGCAAGCTTTTCTTTTCCATGTTTCATGTTGCTCAGGTTACAGCCTACAGAACGTTGAGAATGTAAAATACAGCCCTCATTCTATGGGGTTAAAAGTGTCTCATTAATATTTGTAAATGCACACAGGGTGATCTACAAATAATCATTGATTTGCAAATGTGTTCAGATATCCACAAATGCAAATTTCATATTTGTAACTTGTAAATTGGTCTTTGCAAATAATGTTGTATTTGCACATATAAAACTTAATTTGTAAAAAAAAAAAAATTACATTTGTAAACCTGGAAATTGTATTTATGAATTGAGTTTCAGCATTTGTGGATCACCAATTACATGCATTCATCGCTTTCCTCTGTGACGTAATTTTGAGACATTCTTTTCGCGAAATCCACAGATCCACAAACAAATGCCTACTGATTCACAAATACACACTCACGCACACTGGATACCCACTAGATGGCAGTGTGGTTCCATTCATTACACAGCAGTCTATTTAGATCTCTCAGTGCCATCTGACTCATTTTGACTTCTGATATGAGCTGGACGGACACAGACTACATTAGATGATGGCAACTGCTCTCCTTGTCCGTCCAGCTCATATCAGAAGTCAAAATGAGTTTACGTCACAGAGGAAAGCAAAAACAAAAATAAACAAAACAGTGTTTCACTTTGAAGTTATTAATTCAGACTGGATTCTATCGTTCTAACTTGACTCATCAGCAAGCCGCGCAGTGTTTGGAGCTGTGTGAACAGAACAGAGGACGATTCTCGTTTCTTTCTCGCAACAAGACAGGAGTCCCAGTTAGTAACTTTAATCCGCACAAACGTGACTCACAATTGACATATTCAGGGACGAAAGTGGTGAAAAACAAAAAAAGCTGAAACCCAAAATTACTCCCCAACACCACCCGCACAAAAATGTTTCAATTCTAGAAGCTCTGAAATGCAATCTGGGACTATTCCAGACAAACTGGAGTGAGTGCAGCATCCATTTAGGTGAGAAAAAACAAAACAACTTTCCTTATTCAAATTCATTCCAGTAGTATTCTGCTCTTACTAGGATGCAGCAGTTTTCTAGTTTGGCAGATAGTTCTGGAGAAAATCACTGAAGAAATTAACAAATTGAAAATATGGTTTGACCGAAACAAACTGTCATTAAACTTAAATAAGACAGGAATGAAAGGGAGGTGTAAGAGACACTAGGTGTTCACAGGAAACATTTATTTCTATATGTATGTATTTATTTATTTATGTATGTATGTTCATTGTTAGTTGCTATTATATATTTTCTGTTGTGTTTCTATTCAGGTTCTTTTTGTCTTTCTCTAAAATTGTATATAATAAGCATTAGATTAAGTTATAAAATAAGTTATAAAATACATCTATCAACTGTTTCAGAAGACCATAACAGGTCGGTTTAACATAGAAAAGGTAAATAATACTCACAGACGTATGCTCTTTAGGGTTTTAGCGGGGGAAAATTAAGCAAAAGAAAGAAAGTATAAACGAAGCAACAGATCGAAGCATTGTTTCAATCTGCAAACCACTGCTTCGATTGGTTCAAGGTTCAGAGCAAAGCCGTGCTGCAGAAAAGTTGATCACGGACCCGCTGCAAGGTGTGTAATCAATGTAGAGAAATTATCATTTTCCTGACAAACACCCCCCAAAACAATTGTGCACTGTTGTGATCGATCCTTTTGATCGGCGCATTTTGCCGATCACCGATCAAGGCGTGATCGGCCGATAATGATCGGTGGCCGATCGATCGGTGGACCTCTAACCAAGACATCCAGACAACCCAAAGTTAGAGGGTTACAATCACTGGTTTACATCAAATTGAGCAGATGGGATGGGTTTATCAGTGAAATCACCTGCTGGAGTCAGTGGCTCCAAAGAAAATCTGCACCCTCTTGGCCCTTTCTGGAATAGTTTGGACACCAATGTAATAGGGGTCTGTGTTGTCCAATCATATTATTTGCTTGTCCCGGACAATCAGACAACTGTTAATGTCAAGGGCTGCAATCTGTCCTCTGTCATACCAAACACCTGCATGTCCTCCCTCACCACATCCATAAACCTCTTCTTTGGCCTCCCACTTCTCCTCCTGCCTGGTGTCTTCATCCTTAGCATCCTTCTTCCTATGTACCCTGGGTCCCTCCTCCACACTTCAAACCATCTCAATCTCACCTCTCTGACTTTGTCTCAAAACCGTCCAACCTGAGCTGTCCCTCTGATATGTTCATTCCTAATCCTGTCCCGACATGTCACTTCCAAAGAAAATCACAGCATCTTCAACTCTGTATCCTGTCCTTTTGTTTGTACCGCTGTCTCTCAGCTGTACAACAAAGCTGGTCTGTCTCCAGCCTTGCAAATTTTTACTGTTGTAGATATCCTTTCTCCACCTCTCTACCACACTGTCCATTAGGGATGGGCGATATGACCTAAAATTCATATTGTGGTATAAACTGAATCACTTCACAGTAACTGTATATATTGTGATGTAAAAGTAAGTGGAAAAATTATAATGGAAGTGTTTCTGAATGGATTATATAGTCCCTTAGCAAAGCTAAACTGATTAAAAAAGCATCAAAAAACAAAAACAGATATAATGGAATTTTGAGAACATTTGTAATGCAGATCTCAACACTTCAAAGTGCTCCGTCATTGTTATAAAAGAATCCGTCAACAACAGAAAATATTCTGTTAACACGACCTCTGTTGTACACTCCACCTGGTGGCGTAAGTAAATTAAAATCACTTATAATGTTACACTTTTACAAAGAGGTTTTCACCTACTAATGGCAAGATGGAGCCAGTGACTGAAGCACTGCAGCCTTTTCCAGTTGCTCGGAGTCACTGTCTTCACATTTGTGCCAATGTTGGTAGTAATGCACACTAGAGATTCTAGAGACCCCATTACTCCCGTGCATCCTTTAATCCTTCTGCGATTGCTTCACCCATGTGGTCATCAGGGAAATATGAAGTCTGTAAGCACCGGCTGGCCAGTTCCCACTCATCACTTATAAAACGGATTGTGAGGCTGATATAAGGCTCCATGGTGCGACTCGACCACAAGTCCGTAGTAGTTGCGAAATACTTTAATTCACGGAGGTCTTTTTCAACTTTCTCTCAGAGCTGGCCATACAGTTTGGACATTTCTGTATCATTATACAACCCCTGGCAATAATTATGGAATCACCGGCCTCGGAGGATGTTCATTCAATTGTTTAATTTTGTAGAAAAAAAGCAGATCACAGACATGACACAAAACTAAAGTCATTTCAAATGGCAACTTTCTGGCTTTAAGAAACACTATAAGAAATCAGGAAAAAAAATTGTGGCAGTCAGTAACGGTTATTTTTTTAGACCAAGCAGAGGGAAAAAAATATGGACTCACTCAATTCTGAGGAATAAATTATAAATTATGGAATCACCCTGTAAATTTTCATCCCCAAAACTAACACCTGCATCAAATCAGATCTGCTCGTTAGTCTGCATCTAAAAAGGAGTGATCACACCTTGGGGAGCTGTTGCACCAAGTGGACTGACATGAATCATGGCTCCAACACGAGAGATGTCAACTGAAACAAAGGAGAGGATTATCAAACTCTTAAGAGGGTAAATCATCACGCAATGTTGCAAAAGATGTTGGTTGTTCACAGTCAGCTGTGTCTAAACTCTGGACCAACTACAAACAACATGGGAAGGTTGTTAAAGGCAAACATACTGGTAGACCAAGGAAGACATCAAAGCGTCAAGAGAGAAAACTTAAAGCAATATGTCTCAAAAATTGAAAATGCACAACAAAACAAATGAGGAACAAATGGGAGGAAACTGGAGTCAACGTCTGTGACTGAACTGTAAGAAAACGCCTAAAGGAAATGAGATTTACATACAGAAAAGCTAAACGAAAGAAATCATTAACACCTAAACAGAAAAAAACAAGGTTACAATGGGCTAAGGAAAAGCAATCGTGGACTGTGATGACTGGATGAAAGTCATATTCAGTGATGAATCTCGAATCTGCATTGGGCAAGGTGATGATGCTGGAACTTTTGTTTGGTGTTGTTCCAATGAGATTTATAAAGATGACTGCCTGAAGAGAACATGTAAATTTCCACAGTCATTGATGATATGGGGCTGCATGTCAGGTAAAGGCAATGGGGAGATGGCTGTCATTACATCATCAATAAATGCACAAGTTTACGTTGATATTTTGGACACTTTTCTTATCCCATCAATTGAAAGGATGTTTGGGGATGATGAAATCATTTTTCAAGATGATAATGCATCTTGCCATAGAGCAAAAACTGTGAAAACATTCCTTGCAAAAAGACACATAGGGTCAATGTCATGGCCTGCAAAAAGTCCGGATCTTAATCCAATTGAAAATCTTTGGTGGAAGTTGAAGAAAATGGTCCATGACAAGGCTCCAACCAGCAAAGCTGATCTGGCAACAGCAATCAGAGAAAGTCTGAGCCAGATTGATGAAGAGTACTGTTTGTCACTCATTAAGTCCATGCCTCAGAGACTGCAAGCTGTAAAAGCCAGAGGTGGTGCAACAAAATACTAATGTGTTGGAGCGTTCTTTTGTTTTTCATGATTCCATAATTTATTCCTCAGAACTGATTCCATATTTTTTTCCCTCTGCTTGGTCTAAAAAAGTAACCGTTACTGACTGCCACAATTTTTTTTCCTGATTTCTTATAGTGTTTCTTAAAGCCAGAAAGTTGCCATTTGAAATTACTTTAGTTTTGTGTCATGTCTGTGATCTGCTTTTTCTCTACAAAATTAAACAACTGAATGAACATCCTCCGAGGCCGGTGATTCCATAATTTTTGCCAGGGGTTGTAGTACTTGCGGCTCAGCACTACATATCATAGATCAAGGGTTTTAATCACGTATTGAAACCCACTGCATTCTGACTTTTTAAATCTGAACCAAATTCAAATCACCAACGTAGCACCATGTTTTTTAACCAGCTCCTCCTGCTCTGTGGTCCCTGTGCTTGCAGCCATTTTCACACTGAGGATAATACAATGACGTCAACCAACGTTATCATGATTGGTCGGTGGAGTCCAAATCTCTACCGTAGGCCAAATTGATTTCATTTTTACCATCCACTGCATATACCACGCACCCCTACTCTCCACGACTTTGGATACTTGACACCAAGTATTTAAACTCATCTACCTCCACCAACTCTACTCCTTGAAACCACACATTTCCACTGTGCTCCCTCTCATTCACATATGTACTCAGTCTTGCTCATACTGACTTTCATTCCCGTTCTCTCCAGAGCGTACCTCCACCTCCCCAGGTATATATCAACCTGCCTTCTCCTCTCACGACAAATCACTGTCATCTGTAAACATCATAGTTCATGGATCTGATCTCATCTGTCAACTTGTCCATCACCTAGACCTGGGTGATATATCGATTTTATCGATTAATTTGAGTTTTTTGTTGCAGACGATTTAAAAAATAAAAAAATCTGAGTTTTTTTCTCCTCTTGCTGCGGCGCACCTTTTTGTCCCCAGGGCCTTCTGTAGCTCCCCCCTCCCCATCCCGTTTCCTTCACACAATAACAAACATGGCTAACCACTAATGAAGAGCACGTTTCGTTAGTGGTTTGGGATTACTGCGACAGATGTGGAACAAGTGACTGCACTCTGCAAAGTTTGTCTAAAGCCCATTGCAACAAAATGCAGATGTACAACAAACTTATTCCAGCATCTAAAACAGAGGCATCCAGCTGCATGGGAGAAATGCCACACTTTACGAGGGGAACAAGAGTGCAAACTCTCGCTAAAAAGCAGTTAGCTTTACTCTGGTGGAATCATTTACCCAAGTGTATTTTTTAAATCAAAAGAACAGGTGGCGCTTCAATTCCAGGAGGTAAGTAGGGGTTACTTTTGTTACGTTTTTGATACAATAAAAGCAAGTTTTTGATACAATAAAAGCAAAACTTGTTTTGAATTATCTCTGTCATTTGTACTGAAATGTTTTCTTTAAAAAAGTGTGTGTGGGGGGGGAATTTACTTTTAGGCCAAATTGCCCAGGCCTACCATCACCATTACAAAAAGAAAGGGCTAAGAGCCAATCCTTGAGGTAATCTCACCTCCATCTTGAACGCATCTCTCATTCCAACTGCTCATCTCAATGCTGTCACACTGTCCTTGTACATATCCAGCACCACCCTCACATACTTCCATGCAATTCCAGACTTCCTCATACAATACCACAACTCTTGGCACCTTGTCTTACGCTCTCTTAATTCACAAACACACAATGTAAGTCCTTCTGACCTTCTCTATACTTCTCCATCAGCACTCTCAGAGAAAATATTCAATCTGTAGTGCTCTCTCACTATGAAACCATATTGCTGCTCACAGATCTTCACCTGTTTTCTAAGCCTAGCGTCTACTCTTCCCCATAATGTCAGGCAGTGGCTGGTCAACTCTATGCCTTTGTAGTTATTGCAGTTCTGCCCATTTCCCTTTGTTCTTAAAAATCAAACCCACTTCTTCTTCACTCCTCAGGCATCATCTCACTTTCCAAGATTTTATTAAACAATCTGGTTAGAAATTCCACTGCCATCTCTATAACCTAAACATTTCCATGGCTCCACTGTAATGTCATCTAGAACTGCCTTTTCACTCTTCATCCTCTTCGCAGCATCCTCATCTACTCCTCATCCTTATTAATCCTCGTCCTTGCATTTCCCCAGTCTTTCTTTCTTTCTTTCACACACACACACACACACACACACACACACACACACACACACACACACACACACACACACACACACACACACACACACACAAAACACCTTCTCAACATACTCTCCTCGTTTCTCAACACATTTCCTCCTGTATCACTGTAACCTGCTGCACTTCCTTTACAGCCCGGTCCCTCTGTCTAGCCAACTGGTACAAGTCCTTTTCTCCTCCTTTCCTGTTTAGCTTCATGTTCAGTTCACTATATGCCAATATGTACTCCTGTCTACTTTCATCATCTCCCAGACTATCCAAAGACTTTTTTCGCCAACCTGTTTCCCCTTATACTTATTCCACGAGCAAGTCTCCTCGTCTTCCTTCCACTGTTCAGATGTCAGGCCTAGTACCTTCCTAGCCATCTGCCTCCCTCCTCGCATCTGCAGTACTTTCCATAATATCGTCCATGATAATAATGAAAATGATAATATCAGCATAAATTTTGTGGGATTAAAAAAAACAAAATAGCATATCTTGACATAAATAGCCGGGCTTCTGTTCCAGATTAAGGGAGCAGTAAGACAGTGTAGGTGTGTTTGGCAAACCATCTTCTCAGTTGTTTTATTGTGTCTGGTTTGCAATCTTTCTTTTCTCCTAGTTAATAACATCAAGCATAACTGCCCCAGTCTTACATTTCTCCCATTTTATATTTCTACTTCACTACAACTGGTAACAAATACTGTACATTTTACCTCACAACATTTATCTGACAGCTTTACTTCC
This sequence comes from Thalassophryne amazonica, assembly GCF_902500255.1. Lineage (NCBI taxonomy): Eukaryota > Metazoa > Chordata > Actinopteri > Batrachoidiformes > Batrachoididae > Thalassophryne > Thalassophryne amazonica. The sequence goes on along the minus strand of NC_047108.1, from coordinate 31,802,443 downwards.
TCATTACTGTGTAGATACACATTAATAACACAAATTATAATCAAAAAATTGTGCTCTAAGATCAAAAGGTTGTATTCACTCAGTGGGAAACTCACAAGTTAAAAATATATACATATTAATTTTGCATGTCTCTGGAGGCGGGGAAAGCTGGAGTACCTGGAGGGAACCCACACAAACACAGGAAGAAACCGCTTCTTTACACGGAAAGGACCAAGGCAGAAGCAAATCCAGGATTTTCACACTGTGAGGCAACAGTGCTAACCACTATGCCACAGTGTTGGCATCTCTCTGGTTTGTTGACATAAATCAAGAACCACAGTGTTGCACAAACATACTGTCACAAGGTCAAGATCACCACACCCATGGTCATGTAATGGTGGTGATCACTTGTCAGTTATAATGGCACTTTCCAATGTCATTACACCACCAAAGTAAAGTCAATTTTTAGAAATTACCTCAAAACATTTCAGGTAAAAAAAAAGGGGTGCAGAACATGGGGCCTCAATGGTGAGTACAGCCATGAATGCAGTGATGGATTAAGAGGTAAATATTTATGAAATTGTTTTATTTTTGAGTTCATGTTGTTAGTATCCACTTTCTGTTTTAGACAAAACTTTTTTTAAGGCTGGATGTTTATAGTTTTATATGATGCCTTACCAGTAAAACCTCGGGATAGGGGGTGGAGGTGAATACTTTTTAAAGTCACTGTACTTTAAATAATGTGGGAACATTGTCATATCAGATCAAATCAAATCAATCAAATCAATTTCATTTATATAACGCTAAATCACAACAAATAGTTGCCCCAAGGCGCTTCATATTGTAAGGCAAAGCCATACAATAATTACGGAAAAACCCCAACTGTCAAAACGACCCCCTGTGAGCAAGCACTTGGCGACAGTGGGAAGGAAAAACTCCCTTTTAACAGGAAGAAACCTCCAGCAGAACCAGGCTCAGGGAGGGGCAGTCTTCTGCTGGGACTGGTTGGGGCTGAGGGAGAGAACCAGGAAAGGGAGCAGAGATCAGTCACTAATGATTAAATGCAGAGTGGTGCATACAGAGCAAAAAGAGAAAGAAACACTCAGTGCATCATGGGAACCCCCCAGCAGTCTAAGTCTATAGCAGCATAACTAAGGGATGGTTCAGGGTCACCTGATCCAGCCCTAACTATAAGCTTTAGTAAAAAGGAAAGTTTTAAGCCTAATCTTAAATGTAGAGAGGGTGTCTGTCTCCCTGATCCGAATTGGGAGCTGGTTCCAGAGGAGAGGAGCCTGAAAGCTGAAGGCTCTGCCTCCCATTCTACTCTTACAAACCCTAGGAACTACAAGTAAGCCTGCAGTCTGAGAGCGAAGTGCTCTATTGGGGTGATATGGTACTAAGAGGTCCCTAAGATAAGATGGGACCTGATTATTCAAAACCTCATAAGTAAGAAGAATAATTTTAAATTCTATTCTAGAATTAACAGGAAGCCAATGAAGAGAGGCCAATATGGGTGAGATATGCTCTCTTCTTCTAGTCCCTGTCAGTACTCTAGCTGCAGCATTTTGAATCAACTGAAGGCTTTTCAGGGAACTTTTAGGACAACCTGATAATAATGAATTACAATAGTCCAGCCTAGAGGAAATAAATGCATGAATTAGTTTTTCAGCATCACTCTGAGACAAGACCTTTCTAATTTTAGAAATATTGCGCAAATGCAAAAAAGCAGTCCTACATATTTGTTTAATATGCGCATTGAATGAAATATCCTGATCAAAAATGACTCCAAGATTTCTCACAGTATTACTAGAGGTCAGGGTAATGCCATCCAGAGTAAGGATCTGGTTAGACACCATGTTTCTAAGATTTGTGGGGCCAAGTACAATAACTTCAGTTTTATCTGAGTTTAAAAGCAGGAAATTAGAGGTCATCCATGTCTTTATGTCTGTAAGACAATCCTGCAGTTTAGCTAATTGGTGTGTGTCCTCTGGCTTCATGGATAGATAAAGCTGAGTATCATCTGCGTAACAATGAAAATTTAAGCAATGCTGTCTAATAATACTGCCTAAGGGAAGCATGTATAAAGTGAATAAAATTGGTCCTAGCACAGAACCTTGTGGAACTCCATAATTAACTTTAGTCTGTGAAGAAGATTCCCCATTTACATGAACAAATTGTAATCTATTAGATAAATATGATTCAAACCACCGCAGCGCAGTGCCTTTAATACCTATGGCATGCTCTAATCTCTGTAATAAAATTTTATGGTCAACAGTATCAAAAGCAGCACTGAGGTCTAACAGAACAAGCACAGAGATGAGTCCACTGTCCGAGGCCATAAGAAGATCATTTGTAACCTTCACTAATGCTGTTTCTGTACTATGATGAATTCTAAACCCTGACTGAAACTCTTCAAATAGACCATTCCTCTGCAGATGATCAGTTAACTGTTTTACAACTACCCTTTCAAGAATTTTTGAGAGAAAAGGAAGGTTGGAGATTGGCCTATAATTAGCTAAGATAGCTGGGTCAAGTGATGGCTTTTTAAGTAATGGTTTAATTACTGCCACCTTAAAAGCCTGTGGTACATAGCCAACTAATAAAGACAGATTGATCATATTTAAGATCGAAGCATTAATTAATGGTAGGGCTTCCTTGAGCAGCCTGGTAGGAATGGGGTCTAACAGACATGTTGATGGTTTGGAGGAAGTAACTAATGAAAATAACTCAGACAGAACAATCGGAGAGAAAGAGTCTAACCAAATACTGGCATCACTGAAAGCAGCCAGAGAGAACGATATGTTTTTGGGATGGTTATGAGTAATTTTTTCTCTAATAGTTAAAATTTTATTAGCAAAGAAAGTCATGAAGTCATTACTAGTTAAAGTTAAAGGAATACTCGGCTCAATAGAGCTCTGACTCTGTCAGCCTGGCTACAGTGCTGAAAAGAAACCTGGGGTTGTTCTTATTTTCTTCAATTAGTGATGAGTAGTAAGATGTCCTAGCTTTACGGAGGGCTTTTTTATAGAGCAACAGACTCTTTTTCCAGGCTAAGTGAAGATCTTCTAAATTAGTGAGACGCCATTTCCTCTCCAACTTACGGGTTATCTGCTTTAAGCTGGAAGTTGGTGAGTTATACCACGGAGTCAGGCACTTCTGATTTAAGGCTCTCTTTTTCAGAGGAGCTACAGCATCCAAAGTTGTCCTCAATGAGGATATAAAACTATTGACGAGATAATCTCACTCACAGAGTTTAGGTAGCTACTCTGCCCTGTGTTGGTATATGGCATTGGAGAACATAAAGAAGGAATCATATCCTTAAACCTAGTTACAGCGCTTTCTGAAAGACTTCTACTGTAATGAAACTTATTCCCCACTGCTGGGTAGTCCATCAGAGTAAATGTAAATGTTATTAAGAAATGATCAGACAGAAGGGGGTTTTCAGGGAATACTGTTAAGTCTTCAATTTCCATACCACAAGTCAGAACAAGATCTAAGGTATGATTAAAGTGGTGGGTGGACTCATTTACATTTTGAGCAAAGCCAATCAAGTCTAACAATAGATTAAATGCAGTGTTGAGGCTGTCATTCTCAGCATCTGTGTGGATGTTAAAATCACCCACTATAATTATCTTATCTGAGCTAAGCACTAAGTCAGACAAAAGCTCCGAAAATTCACAGAGAAACTCACAGTAACGACCAGGTGGACGATAGATAACAACAATTAAAACTGTTTTTTGGGACTTCCAATTTGGATGGACAAGACTAAGAGACAAGCTTTCAAATGAATTAAAGCTCTGTCTGGATTTTTGATTAATTAACAAGCTGGAGTGGAAGATTGCTGCTAATCCTCCGCCTCGGCCCGTGCTACGAGTGTTCTGGCAGTTAGTGTGACTCGGGGGTGTTGACTCATTTAAACTAACATTCATCCTGCTGTAACCAGGTTTCTGTAAGGCAGAATAAATCAATATGTTGATCAATTATTATATCATTTACTAACAGGGACTTAAAAGAGAGATCTAATGGTTAATAGACCACATTTAACTGTTTTAGTCTGTGGTGCAGTTGAAGGTGCTATATTATTTTTTCTTTTTGAATTTTTATGCTTAAATAGATTTTTGCTGGTTATTGGTGGTCTGGGAGCAGGCACCGTCTCTACGGGGATGGGGTAATGAGGGGATGGCAGGGGGAGAGAAGCGGCAGAGAAGTGTGTAAGACTACAACTCTGCTTCCTGGTCCCAACCCTGGATAGTCACGGTTTGGAAGAGTTAAGAAAATTGGCCAGATTTCTAGAAATGAGAGCTGCTCCATCCAAAGTGGGATGGATGCCGTCTCTCCTAACAAGACCAGGTTTTCCCCAGAAGCTTTGCCAATTATCTATGAAGCCCACCTCATTTTTTGGACACCACTCAGACAGCCGGCAATTCAAGGATAACATGCGGCTAAACATGTCACTCCCGTTCCGATTGGGGAGGGGCGCAGAGAAAACTACAGAGTCCGACATTGTTTTTGCTAAGTTACACACCGATTCAATATTAATTTTAGTGACCTCCGATTGGCGTAACCGGGTGTCATTACTGCCGACGTGAATTACAATCTTACCAAATTTACGCTTAGCCTTAGCCAGCAGTTTCAAATTTCCTTCAATGTCGCCTGCTCTGGCCCCCGGAAGACAACTGACTATGGTTGCTGGTGTCGCTAACTTCACATTTCTCAAAACAGAGTCGCCAATAACCAGAGTTTGATCCTCAGCGGGTGTGTCGCCGAGTGGGGAAAAACGGTTAGAGATGTGAAAGGGTTGGCGGTGTACACGGGGCTTCTATTTAGGACTACGCTTCATCCTCACAGTCACCCAGTCGGCCTGCTTTCCCGGCTGCTCGGGATCTGCCGGAGGGGAACTAACAGCGGCTAAGCTACCTTGGTCCGTACCGAGTACAGGGGCCTGGCTACCTGTAGGATTTTCCAAGGTGCGGAGCCGAGTCTCCAATTCGCCCAGCCTGGCCTCCAAAGCTACGAATAAGCTACACTTATTACAAGTACCATTACTGCTAAAGGAGGACGAGGAATAACTAAACATTTCACACCCAGAGCAGAAAAGTGCGGGAGAGACAGGAGAAGCCGCCATGCTAAACCGGCTAAGAGCTAGTAGCTGCGCTGAGCTAGCGGATTCCTAAAAACACGCAAAGTGAATAATGTGTAAATAATTTAGAGGTGATTCAGCAGAGGGAGTGCTTTAGTTAAGGCATGTGAAGATTACACTGTGAAACAAATCGTTATCTAGTTAACTAGATCAATCTAACTGCGCAAATTAAACAGCTAACAGATACAGCAAAAACACCACTGTGCTCCGGAACAGGAAGTGATACAAAACCGCAGTGAGAGCCAACCACCAGTAGAGGCAGCTCACAACCATGTAAGGCAGCTTTGACCTTTCTGTTTGCTTATGCTGCTGTAAAGGTGAGCTAGACTCACTCAACTGGCTCAATCAGCTTCAACGTCATTTCAAAAATCAATAGAACAATGAGTTACCTACACATTTTGAGCCAATCCAAAACGCTATCGATTTCAACTCAAACCACTTGTTCACTCTCACAAAGGACATTTTACTCAGTATCTGAATAAAGAAACACCGAGTGCTGACAGGCATCATTTCTGCTTTAAACACACACACACACACACGTCTGTAAAATGAATCTCACAGCAGCGTTTTTGCTATCAGCTGTTTGGCACAACATGCACCATATCACTCACCACTTCATCACTAATCCAAAACACACCTGTGAAATTCTTTTGGAATGCTTTGACGACAATATAATTTCCTAAAGCAAATGAAAAGAATAAAAGTCATAAATTGTTTAAAAAAAAGTTTTCAAATTAAAACACCCCAATTCATTTGTGGAAAAAAAAGTCATACAGCGGGAAAAATACATATTGAACACCTAGGGATGCACCGATACACATTTTTCACTTGCGATTCGATCGCGAAACTTGAATTTGGATATCTGCCAATAATGATACTATTTCGATACCAGAGCTCTGTTTGTTTTAATATTGTTATTATCATTACTGTTGCTTTTCTAGGAGGATATTTTGTATTCCCAGTTATAGAGCTTCACAATGAAGTGTTTAAAGGAGGATTTTCTTAAAAAGAAGGCCTGAAAGTTCAGCTAAAAGACTTATTTTTACAGATGTAAAAGAGAAAAGACAGTGTTTTCTCTCTCTCTCTCTCTCCCCTTCTCAATTTCAATGGAGTTTATTGGCATGGGAAACATATTTACATTGTCAAAGCAAGTATTACATTACAAATTAAAAAATTAAGTTCTGTCTCCCTCTGTAAGTCTCTCTCTCTCTCTCAGTCTTCTTGCTGTGCAAACGTGGAACATTTTGGAAACACAAAGCTTTTCAACTGTAAAATAAACCGTAAATGTCTATATGTATCATCGACACTCATGCAAGGAACTCTGGATTAATACTGACGGATTTTGATGGAGTTTTTTCCCAATTCAGTGGAGAGAAAATCTGACTGCTCCTGTGCTGTGTTCTGAGCTGCTGCTTAATAGCATTTCACAGCCTCAGGATGCTGAAATGGCTGATTTTTTTTAAGCAACAATTCAGTTAATTTTTCAGAAAATCCATGCTCAGCGGCACAGACAATTTGAACCTGAGAGCCGGGCAGAAAATTTGCCAAAATTTGTCTGCTCAGCAGTAAACCAAGCAGAGAACAACAGCAGCAGTTGAGAAGTTTCACATACGTGGCTTCTCTCCGGTATCGGAAAACATGACAAGTTGTAGCAGTATTTCGATACTTGAATTACGTTGGTATCGGAAGCCAATACCGATAATGAATTGGATCGGTCCCAACCTTAGTCACCATTTTTCTCAGGAAATATATTTCTAAAGGTGCTACTGACATGAAATTCACCAGAGGCCAGATTTTGGCCTATTCTTCCACACAAACAGCCTTCAAATCTTAAAGGTTCTGTGGACCTCTTCTATGAGCTCTGATCTTTAGTTCTTTCCATCGATTTTCTGTTGGATTCAAGTCAGCTGATTGGCTGCACCATTCTAGCAGCTTTATTTTCATTCTCTGAAACCAATTCCGAGTTTCCTTGACTACATGTTTCGGATCATTGTCTTGCTGAAATGTCCACCCTCTTTTCATTTTCATCATCCTAGTAGATGGCAGCAGATTTTTATCAAGAATTTTTAATTTTTCCATTCACGCTGCACTACCTTTATTTACCCTACCCTACCCTGCTTTTACGAGGTCTGTCAATAAAGTATAGGTCCTTTTTATTTTTTTCAAAAACTATATGGATTTCATTCATATGTTTTTACGTCAGACATGCTTGAACCCTCGTGCGCATGCGTGAGTTTTTCCACGCTTGTCGGTGACGTCATTCGCCTGTGAGCACTCCTTGTGGGAGGAGTCGTCCAGCCCCTCGTCGGAATTCCTTTGTCTGAGAAGTTGCTGAGAGACTGGCGCTTTGTTTGATCAAAATTTTTTCTAAACCTGTGAGACACATCGAAGTGGACACGGTTCGAAAAATTAAGCTGGTTTTCAGTGAAAATTTTAACGGTTGATGAGAGATTTTGAGGTGATACTGTCGCTTTAAGGACTTCCCACGGAGCGAGACGTCGTGCAGCGCTCTCAGGCGCCATCGTCGGCCTGTTTCAAGCTGAAAACCTCCACATTTCAGGCTCTATTGATCCAGGACGTCGTGAGAGAACAGAGAAGTTTCAGAAGAAGTCGGTTTCAGCATTTTATCTGGATATTCCACTGTTAAAGGAGTTTTAATGAAAGACGTGCGGACGGATTGCAGCGTCGGCTCGCAGCCGCCACGACGCTCCGCCACAGGAAAAACACCTCTGTTGGAAGCCTTAAGGACAAGTTGGAACATATCCAGCTGTTAAACAATTTCTCATATACTCACTCCACTGAAAGCCATCAAAAGCCGCCTGGATTTTACAAATGGTTATCAACACGGAGGTGTTTTTCCTGTGCTGCCGCACCGCGTCGGCTGCATCCCGACGCGCGGACCCGTCCGCACGTCTTTCATTAAAAAAATCTCCTTTAACAGTGGAATATCCGGATAAAATGCTGAAACCGACTTCTTCTGAAACTTCTCTGTTCTCTCACGACGTCCTGGATCAATAGAGCCTGAAATGTGGAGGTTTTCAGCTTGAAACAGGCTGATGATGGCGCCTGAGAGCACTGCGCGACTTCTCGCACCGTGGGAAGTCCTTAAAGCGACAGTATCACCTCAAAATCTCTCATCAGCCGTTAAAATTTTCACTGAAAACCAGCTTAATTTTTCGAACCGTGTCCACTTCGATGTGTCTCACAGGTTTAGAAAAAATTTTGATCAAACAAAGCGCCAGTCTCTCAGCAACTTCTCAGACAAAGGAATTCCGACGAGGGGCTGGACGACTCCTCCCACAAGGAGTGCTCACAGGCGAATGATGTCACCGACAGGCGTGGAAAAACTCACGCATGCGCACGAGGGTTCAAGCATATCTGACGTAAAAACATATGAATGAAATCCATATAGTTTTTGAAAAAAATAAAAAGGACCTATACTTTATTGACAGCCCTCGTATTTCAGCAATGGAGTCTTGTTTAGTGAGTGTGCATACAGGTCATGGTGGTTGAGTATGTTACTTAATGTTTTCCTTGAAACAATTGTACCTTCTAATTCCAGGTCTTTCTGAATCTCTCCACAAGTGGTTGTTGGCTCTTGGACAACTCTTCTGATAATTTTTTTCACTCCTTTGTCAGAATTCTTGCAAGGAGCACCTAGTCATGCCCAGGTTACAGTGAAATGATGTTCTTTGCACTTTCAAATTATGGCCCCAACAGTACTCACTGGAACATTCAGAAGTTAAAAATTCTTCTGTAACAAATGCCATCAGTATGTTTTGCAACAATAAAGTTGCAAACATCCATCGTGAGAGACTTCTTGTGTGACACTTTGGTAATGAGACACCTTTTTATAAGCCATCAGTTGGGACTGAACCAGCTGATAATTTGCACAGATTTCAGCTGGTGTCATGGCTTTTCATGCCTTTTTGCAACTCATTATGTCATTTCACATTACACAATTTTTGAGCATATATGGTTTGATTTCTTTGTATGAATGGATTACTTGGGTTGTGGGTTGTTACAAAGGCATGTCGCACATTATTTAACATCCTGGTTAGCAAGTAGTCACGATTGTAAGTCTATCCATGCACGTGTAATAATAATTAGTGGTCGCTGACGCATTTTATTGCTAATTATTAGGGACGGAGAAAGCGAAGCCTTTTGTACCAATGAATTAATTATGTTGAAATGGTTCAGTGTTTTGAAGAATTTGATATAGACCTTTGCTGGCCAATCTTTACCATAGCACTTGCATGGAACAATATAACAGTCAGCTACTGATACTGTTTATTATGTTAATTAATAAAGGGTTTATGTGCATCTTGAAATTTTTGACAATATTTTCATTTAAAGACATTAATAATATGCTTGTGTTTTAATATGATTGTGCCATCATAAAATACTTTATGTAATAGAGATATAAATTGTGGACTGCTTGTGCAACTAGTGACTGTTATGACCATACTTGTACAACAAGAAGGAGATTTGGGGGCTTCAAAGGTTTTTATTTAAAAACAAGATCATTTCAGCTGTGTTATGGGCCTTTCAGACCCGAAGTGTCAAAGTCGTTGAAGTGCCGCGGATCAGTCTAAAAAGCATTATTTTCAATGAGACGCTTCAAGTTTTTGAAACTGACACTTGGCATTGCGACAAAAATCAAGGTTAAAGAGACGCATCGCCGGGAGAGTGTGTTGCGGCTTGCCGTCAAGCTGCCATGGTCAAAATTCAACCAAATCCAACTTTCGCTGCTGTGAGCTGCGGCGTAGCGTCACACTGCCCAATAGAAATGAGACATCAGGCCGAAACATGTTAGACTACAGTGGCAGAAACCACTGATCTATATATAACACTGTGTTATATACAGATCAGTGGCAGAAACGTGTCACAGAACTGCAGAAAATCCTTGCAAATGTTTTAACCTCAAAATTAATTTCTGATTATTGTACAAAAAATGTTTCTTACATTGGAACACTTGTAATTAAAATAGTAAAAATTTAAAGAGTCTTTAGAAACCTTTCTTCATCTTTAAATTAAAACCATACTAACCTGTTATTTCAGATGAGATGATTTCTTGTTTAACATAAGGAACCTTGACCATTTATTTTTAGACAAATAAAATAGCATGGAAATGTGTAGATTTTTAAGTCTGGTAGATTATTCATATCTCGTTACAACCATAAAAACAGACACTGTAAATAAATACAAATGTTTATTATAAATGCAACAGGAGATTATTTAACAATGATTGCAGTGCAATTGTAAATAATGTGACAAACCTCATGATGAAATCATTTTTTTTTTTAATTGAGCCATTTCAGCTTGTAAATACAGAATATGTGATTGCCTTTAATGTTGTGATCAGGACAGAGTAATTTCTAAAATATGAATTTTGAATGAATGAATGAATAGTTTATTCGGACATAATGCATACAACAACAACTCAGCACCATTGCGCCTACATGCCTGGCTGACACATCCAGTCCATCAGTCCAATCCAGTCGGAAAAGGAGTGGGGGGGATGTAAAACTTATTTATTCCTACTCTCCTTTTTCAGTCACATTAATTAGTCTAACTCAAAGGACACAATCCGAATGTTAATATATATTCGCAGTCTAGTGACACATAAAACACAAAACTCAACTTACTTCATCAGATACATATCCACAGAACATTTCTTTATATAGATATTTAAACCAGGCAATATTTGGACATTGTTTGAGTTCCTCAGTTAGATCATTCAATTTTTTGGGGACCACAAATGGAGACACAGAAGCCTTTCCTGGTCATCACGAGCGCCAGCAATTTCAAAATGATACAAGCCACTGAAATTATATATTCCTTCTATCTCCGTAAAAAATAAAAAAAATTCTTGTTGATTAGTTTTGACTAATTTAATGTGACTAGTGACTGTGAATGTTTTAAAACTGTGCACAATGGGGGCAGGGCTTCTTCTACCTGTGCAAATGTCTTTTGACTGAACTTTGAATTCATGGACATTTTCAATGATCCATTCATTTAACGTAAAATATAAAATGAAAGCTTTTTAAAAAATAATAAAATAGTTGCTGTTTAAAGAGTCTTTGTTTTATTTAGAAGCGTAGAAGCAGGAGCAGGTGTTGGTTTGCTGGATTCTCAGGACATTTAACCAGATGAAGGTGTCTTCTGCAGCTTTGACCTCTGGTGGAGTTTTTGAAGACACTTTGGTCCCATTTTTAAGAACAGAACTGTTTTCTTCTGACTGGAATTTCATGGTGTTCAACTCATCACTGGAGGTTTTTGAAGCGTGTCTGAATTTAGATTGCCTGCACAGCAAATGTTCCTGACTGTGGTACAAATTAAAAAAAAAATCTTAAAATATAAAGAAACACTAAACAGTTCATTTAAAAAAATGGGGGAAAAAAAACACTCGAAAAAAATCTAAGTTATTTAATATAGCTGTCTGGGAGCATAGTTCGTGATCTTGCATTACTTTTTTGGAGCAACCGACCAACGTCTGCTGCTCATCACACTGCCTTCACTCGGACTGACAGTTGCCATATTGCATGACTCAGCATTTGCATAAGATAGGCTTTTCATCTATTTTTGTCCTGCCAATGTGGCAGGAAAGTGAGGACTTGTCTCTTGTTGCTGGAAAAAAAAAAAACCCTCACTCTAATTAAAAATGAGTGGCACCTGGTCACTTTGCCTCTGTGTCTTGCAGCTAATATGGCCAAGGAGTGATGGGGGTTCCAGCCACTCTTGACAACATTTCAATTTCAATTTATTTAAAGTTGAGCTTTTTGTGGTCTCAGAAGTAACAAAAAAAGCTGTAGCTTTATTTGGTAAAAATAAAAACTGAACAATTTACAAATTAAAGCATTCACTCAGCTCAACTGTGCTAAAATGCTAAGCTAATGTTAGCTGAACTTCAGCAGTGCAGTAACGTCACGTTTAATTTTTAAATTATTCTCATCTCAGACTAAGCTGTAGAACTAAATTCCGCTGTTCAAACTGGGTGTTTGTATATATATCCAAAAGTGAGGAATTTCCGATTTAGTCGGTCTGCTCCACTGCCACTGTTCCATGTCTTCCTCTGCCCCGGAATGAAGCCTGAACTCCGGCTCCTGCATGCTATCGCGGTTCAATCGATAACCCACCAAGTCATCGATCCTCCCTCGGCCGGGCGTCACTCCGAAAAGTAGCTGAAAAAAAAAAAGCTTCTCCCAGCAGGATGATGGGAGACTCGTTCTAATGCTGTTTTTTTTTTAAAGCTTTTTTGTGGTTCTACAGGCGAAAAATCAAGATGGTGATCGCTCAGCTTTCTCAGGCTTTGGAAAAAGTCAAGAAGTGACGTAGAAATCCCCCCCCTTGCCGCATCTGGAGCGACCCATCTGACGTCACTGATGCACATTAACTGCCGCTTCTGACGCTTCCGGTCTGAAAGGCCCTTTACAACCCCAATTCCAATTAAGTTGGGATGTTGTGTAAAAGACACACACACACACACACAGTGAGGCAAGTAAGTATTTGATCCACTATGGAGAGGTCTGTAATTTTTATTGTAGGTACACTTCATCTGTAAGAGACAGAATCTAAGAAAAAGAAAATCAGAAAATCACATTTTCTGATTTTCTGAGTTGATGCCTTCTCAACAAGCTGCTTGCCTGTTGTCCTGTAGCCATCCCAGCTTTGTGCAGATCTACAATTTTGTCCCTGGTGTCCTTAGACAACTCTTTGGTCTTGGTCATGGTGGATAGGTTGGAGTGCGATTGACTGAGTGTGTGGAGAGGTATCTTTTATACAGGTGACGAGTGCAGAATAGGAGGACTTCTTAACCGTCTGGGGTCCGAGAGCATTTTTTGGACAGTTCACTCGTCTGGCATAAATGTTTTATTATTGCTGTTAACAGCTCTCCCTTCATCCCACAATCAACTTTTATGTCTCTTTTTTCAGGACAACCTGTACGTTCAGAATATATATGCTATAGTGGTGTTTTATAGGTGTAATAAAGGTTTACAATCAGAAATAAGAAAGGAAAAAGTAAAGCAGAAAATAATTTTCCACACACATTTATTCAAAACACAGCAAACTATAATAAACAACTGTTTTGACTGTTGACACAATTTCAGTCTTCTGTGTAATGTACTGCTGCATGGCTTGACTGAAAATAAAGTTCACTTTGACTTTATAAAGGTAATTTGGGATCATGTATTCTTCTATTTATATACACCTACTGGCTCCTTTGTAAATGCATGTATATATTCTTATTTGTCTTTTTATATTTACTTTTTTTTTTACACCCTTGCACTACGGGGGTTGTCTTTTAATTTCATTGTACCTTGTGTATAATGACAATAAAAGCATTCTATTCCATTTTATTCTATTCTATTGTATAAAAACTGTACAACAAAAAGGTTATAACAATAAACACAAATGCACATTTTGAACAATATATACAAAATGGTCTATGCATTTTGTTTGTCTTCATCTCAAAGCAATTTCTGTCTGCTATTTCACAAAGGTCACATCACAAACTTCTACTATGAAGTTGACTGTGTTTCTGGAGTGAGTGCCTGCACTGAAAAGCTTTCACATTTAAAGCCCTTTCACACCGGGGCTGCTCCCAGTTGCTTCCTGTGGTGTCATGACAACGCAGGAATATCTGCGTCAGGTGCGCGCAGCAGGGGGCAGAAAGGAGGTGAGAATGCAGCCTGCAGGTTCTCTGCACAGAGAGGTCAGCGTGCACAGTTTGGCTGCAGACAGACTGTGCACTCTGACTTCTCTTCTAGTTTATATTTGTTCTTGTGCAGAGCTGCAGGGCTGCGCTCTGAGTTCTGTTATAGTTTATCTTTCCTCCTTTGACCGCGAGATGTGCGCGCGCACGAACCGTCCGTAAGCAAATGTGGAGATGTCTAGAGTTCTTAATGTTGACATGTCCTGTCTCTGGCAATCAGTCTGTGAACAGGACTTATGTCGTTTTTTGTCCTTTTTTTAACTGTGATGAGAGAGTTTGAGCAGAGAACAAGGAACTAATGCCTGCAGCCAGACTTTTTTTCTTTTAATTGTTCACCTGTGCGCGCGTGAACGACCCATCCATGAGTGGACTAGAGATGTCCGGACTTTTTACTGGATGTCTTTGGCAATCAGTCTGTGAGCAGGACTTTAATGGATTTTATTTAAACACATTTGTGAGAGAAGAAGCTGCTGCCTCACAGTGCCTCTCTTCACCAGATAGCTCCACACAGAGAAGGAGCTGAGCTGCAATCAGCATTTTTTTTTCTGTGGTCTTTCTTTTTTAAGCGCGTAGTTTTTACTGCATTAAGTACACAGTATAAAAACAATCCTGCATGATTTATACTGCAGGAACAATGGAAAACAGCGGGAATCATAAATTGGTTTCCGAGTCATGCCGAGTAACGCCACTTTGCCCCGACTTGTGCTGGAACCACTTCCTTTCTGCGTCGAGCACAGGACACCAAAAAAATTAAACAGGTTTAATTTTTCAGCGTCCGACTTGCTTCTTCCTTTGCGCCCCTCGCGCTGTTGTGGTGCCGAGCTGCATCGTCTTGGCACTGAGTTGCTTCTATGCGGCGTCATCATAATGATGCACGGCGCAACTGGGAGCAACTGGGAGCACCCCCGGTGTGAAAGGGGCTTTAGAGAGGGCTATTCACAGTTTGAGGAGCGGCCCCTCCCCCCTTGCTCCATTGATATGGTAAACAGTGCTTTACGCTGGAGCAAGAGAGCTTGCCACAGGCTTATTCAATAATATTCACAGCCAATGAGTAGTGGAGCATCTCTGAAACTCACACTCTGTGTTTGAGCATGTGAGATTGTATGAAAGGCCCTCTGTCTGCTCCCTCTGCTCATTTTCACTGACCGCTGTGCATAATGGCGCAGGGCGCATAGAAGCCAGCAGCCAGGGGGCTGTTCAAACGGGCCAACTAGTAACACATCACTCCTAAAAACAATCTTTGGTTTATCATGTGAGGTAAATCTGCCCTATGATTGGATTTCGGAAAACTATGTGACAGTGAACCAATTCCGATTGGACACTCACACTGTGCACAACATCACACAGCTTCTATGAGGAGTACAAAGATGGTGAACGGCTGGCTCGTCGTAAACGACGGCGTCAGCCCCAGAGGGTTAAAGAAAAACTACCAGGTCCGTGAGAGAGAAGGAGAGAGAAGCTGGAAGTCCTGCTCTGTCCTGGGCTGTCCTCTGGACTCGTTGGAGGAGGTGGCTGAGAGGAGAGTGTTAGCCAAGTTAGCATCCATCATGAACAACTCCTTGAGTGACAGACTGAGGCATCCTCAGTGCAAGAAGGAATGATACCGCAGGTCGTTCCTCCCTGCTGCTGTCAGACTGTACAATAACACTGTGAAATAACCACATGCAATAATATGTCCACAAATCATGTGCAATAACTTGTTTATAAATTCCAGCACTAGTGTCACCTTATCACATCTAAACCTTACTTCACATATTTTAAATAAGATGCTCCTATTTTTAATTTCAATCATGTATATATGTATGTACGTATATATATATATATATATATATATATATATATATTATTCCTACTTCATTTTCTTATTTTATTGTAGTGTTACAGGTATTATTATTATTATTATTTTTGCTTTATCTTGCACACACTGTTTGATGCACATTTTCTTCTACTCACACTCATCTTGTGTTTATTAAGACCTGACGTAACATGTGAATTTCTCCACTGTGAGATCAATAAAGTCTTATCTTAATACAAAAGGGCCCATTACTTATGGAACCCATCATCTTGGCTTTTATATTTTTAATTAATTTATTTAAAGCTGTAGAGATTTGCTTTGAGTTTAAGGAAGATCATTTTAGAAACTTTTATTTTGAGACTGATTTAAGGCCCTGTCACACCTTAACGATTTAGCCAGCTGTATTAAAAACGCTGGCATAAGTCCAATAAGTTAAGGGTAAGTTTTTTTTTTATAAGTTAAGAGCAAGTTGAAGTACGCTGAAACACGTTCGCTGATGTATGTCCTAATAACCTGAGCTCCTCAAAACAGAACAATTGTTTCATTCACACATGGAGTAATCTGACCTGTTCATTTCAGTCCAATTCACCATCACAGACGGACATGAATCCACATAAAACTCCTGATTTTTGAAAATGACCTCTGAAAATACTTTAATTCATGGCTGGAAACGTAGTGTTTTAAAGCAAGTCCCTCTGTGGTTTTTCTGGTGCGTTTCTCATGGGATGCCTATGTCATGCTCTGAATACACAGAAGCGCTCTGATGATTTAAACTTTTAACGCGTCGTCACTGTGGTGTGATGATCAGATGACGTGATCGATCAGGGTGATCACACCTGATTAATGCGGGTTATATTGTTTTGTTTTTTTAAAGTATGCAATCCCACTCAAAAATGTAAAAAAAAAAAACCTAAACTGTCAACATGACAGAAAAACTCTGCCTGTCTTACTGGATTAAAGGTACAGTGTGTCATATTTGAAGAAGAGAGCAAATGTTATGTCCGTCAAATATTAATGTGTTTTTAAACTTTTCAACATTATTTATTTTCTTAACATAGACAGAAAAATGCAAAAAAGAACTTTTGGACAAGTGTGTGTATACTTCCGTTAGACTCCAGAAAATAGAGTAATCAGCGAAATTCATGAGCAACACTGAAAGCATCAGGACAGAAACATTTTGTTTGTGTTTTACAGCTTAAACACTGTGTGAAACCATTACAAAATAATGTTTGGATTGTTTTAATAACAGCTTTATTTAAGTGAACTCCCATGATGAAGCTAAGCTCTCAGCGGTCTAAACAGAACTTTTCGTACCGTTCATTCTGTGTCCGCAGGACGCTACATGTATCTGCATCGGTGTTAAATCCAACTCTGTAGCCTCATGTTGCTGGAAAGTTGTGTGTGAGGAAGAGCTCCCCTTGCAGATGGAGAAAGGGGGCCGGGTTGAGCCACCCTGCCTGTTTTCTGTGGACTCGAAGAGAAGAGCAAATGACTTTAATGAAAAAAAAAAGCTCATAACGCAACATCAAAGTTATATCAGCATTGTGGTATTGCTCTACTTACAGATCTCCTTTAAAAATACATATGCATAACTTATATTACTGAAACACCGCCTAGCCCTAAAAAGGCCCAAAACCCAAACACAGCCCCACGGAGTACCGCAGCCACAGTAAACACCAAAGCCCAAAGCACCCCTGCAAGAGAAGGCAGTAGTTGTGTGCCTTAAGGGCACCAAAATCTGAAAAGTTTGGTGCCCCTCAGAAAAGTTCGGTACCAAACCTACCGCTACGCAGCATAGCGGCAAAGCAACTAGGGGGGTCTGGGGGCATGCCCCCCACAAAATGTTGATATAAAAGGATGCAAATTGTGCATTCTGGTGATATCTGGAGCAGATTTGGGGTGAAATTATGGAAGAACAAAAAACGAAAGAGATCCGCACAGCCAGTTAGCTCCCAAACAAGCCTTTAATAACACACCAAAGGTGACGTTTCGGGCCTCGCCCTTCATCAGACAGGATGAAATTATGGAAGGGAATTTTTGTGTTTTTGGAGTAATATTTTCTGAAATTTTGAAATTTTCTAACCTTGTCAGAAGCTGAGATGACCCCATGCTAATATGCACAGGCAGATTGGCATGGGGTCATCTCAGCTGCCGATGTTTTATTAAACATCCAGCCCATTAACAATCATGGCTGCCATGAGTGTTGATTACACTTGTGATTACAGAAAATCTATTGGCAGTCATCATGGTCATCTGCCATTCTCTGCAGCACTTCAAGGTGTTCTTCCTCAGAATCAGAATTAAGCTCAGAATCTAAGGCAGCTCTTCCCTCAAAAACTCTGTCATAATTGTGTTTATAAACCAGTCACCATTTGCTTTTATTATACATCTGTGTAGTTAATAAATAAAATAATTTTCACGGATGATTTGCTCACGCGCACACGTAGAGAAATAAAAAAAAAAAAAAAAACTCTCCGCTGGCTGCTGTTCGCTCTTCCCTCAAAAATTCTGTCATAATTGTGTTTATAAACCAGTCACCATTTGCTTTTATTATACATCTGTGTAGTTAATAAATAAAATAATTTTCACGGATGATTTGCTCGCGCGCGCACGTAGAGAAATTAAAAAAAAAAAAAAAAACTCTCCGCTGGCTGCTGTTCGCTCTTCCCTCAAAAACTCTGTCATAATTATGTTTATAAACCAGTCACCATTTGCTTTTATTATACATCTGTGTAGTTAATAAATAAAATAATCTTCACGGATGATTTGCTCACGCGCGCACGTAGAGAAATATAAAAAACTTTCCGCTGGTTGCTGTTTGCTCTTCCCTCAAAAACGATCCATTTGATCTGTGTATAATAAAACGCGGCATTACAAACAGAGGAGGAGAACATTTTTTGATGACGTTTTGTGTATGTGTCTGTCTCAGAAAGTCAAATTCTGCGCAAATTTTATCCAAATTTGATAGATTTCTGTACAGTTATGAAATAAAAAAGGTGGATTCCAGTCGGGAATGCAAGTCTAAAGAGTTGTGTGCCCGCCCCCAAAGTAGGGTGCCACAGGTTCCCGGGTAACTAAAATCGAACCCTGACGAGTACCCCATCCTATCTGACAATGAAAAGCAGCCGTGGGTACTACAGCCCAGACAGTGCACACATGGGAGCGAAGCAGCCCTGCAAGCTCAAGAAGCAGGACACCAACCACAATCAGAGCACCAAACAGAGTCCAGCACTGCACAGACCTAATGGTTCAAAGCCCCGCTGGGACCACCCACAGGAGCAAGGCCAGACCTCCTCAAAGCACCAAAATGCCCCTCCCATGGCCAAGGTCCCCACACTGATGCAGAGGGCCGAGCTCAACTCGGCCACTGGAGCCAGGCATGCACTGGTTTTCATCTCCCACTGAGTGGGCCCCCAAAAGCCCCACAGCACACCACCTCCTCAACACCTGTCAGCCAACCAGATATCCACTCCCCCACCCCTCAGAGACCAAAGGACAACAGCACCATCACCATGCAGCTTCCTGGCATGTGCCCGTGCCCACAGCGCAGGCAACTGCCCAAGGAATTGCCTTGGTGTACCTGAGGGCCACAGCCACAGACCACCCCAAACATATGCCAGAGGGTCCTCGGCCAGCACTCAGGCCATGCCCAGCCCCCACCCCCCACGCCCAGCCCCCACCCCAAGTCATGGTTAGAACAGCCCACCCCCACCCCACCCCACCCCATCACTGGCCGTCAAGTGACTGTACAAGTGATTTAGTTGTGTTATATTTAAAGACATCCACACATATGCACACAGTTGTTTAGACTTTTTTTTTATTTAATTTATGTCATGTTGTAGAGATTTTGACTGTGGGTTTAAGAGGAATCATTTTAGAAATTTTAATATAAAGACGTCTGATTTTTTTTTTATGTTATTACAAAATTCAAACATGTAAAAGTTCACAGGTACGCAAACGTCTCAACACAAACACAAACTCATGGAGAAGCACTTCATGCAGGCGAGCGGAAAAAAGACAGCTCATAATACAATCACTCATGACCAAAAGCAGAATGTGCATGTGTATATAAAAATATACTGTGTAGCAATTTAGCAATTTATTTATTTATTATCTGTGTAACCCAGTGGTGTAGAGATAGACAGCGCAGCACGTGCCATCGCACTGGGGCCCAGGAGGGGGCCTGTGAATTTGTCATAACTAATTTACATTATGCACACCTTGCACATTACACAGCTGATTCATTACCTTATAGCTTTAAGCAAACCTCTTTCTGTCATGGTTTCCCAATTGGTGAAATAGTTAAGCGTAAAATATTCCCAAATAGTGTAATTTTTTTAATGAATAATAGGCTAAATTTACAATAAAGAACACTCCGTTAAAAGAATAACAAAATGTCTGTTAGGGTATTTCAGAAGATGCTATGTAGTGATGAATGCTGGGTAAACTATACGCTGCCTCCATGTCAACTAGAGGATGACATTTTTCGGGAATTCCCGTAGGTCACGTGATTCCTTAGGGATTCCCGCAGGATGGGAGTTAAAATTTTATCAATCCCGTGATTGGGATGGGATGGGAATAAAAGTGAACGGGAGCGGGCAGGAGCCGGAATGCCAAAAATAGATGATGATTTTCATCTATTTAAAACGACCAAAATTACACCCGTCCATTGTTATGCCGCGTTCACACCGGGCGCGATCAGACGCTACAAATTCACGGGGGTCGCGTGGCGATGGACGCGCCTCTTTCGCCCGGTGTGTCGCTCTGCTTTTGCTGCGAAAATTCGCCCCGGTGCACCGTCATCAAATAGGAGGAGCTTCCATTCTGCTCGCCGGCTCCGGTTGTCAGTCAAGTTAACATGATGGACCTTGATCATACGGAGCGAGTTGTTGTGGAAAGCTCCCAATACAAGGAGTATCATTATTTGCTGCAGGAGCTGAGTCTGGATGACGGCCGCTTTCAGCGGCCCTTCCACCTCTGCAGGACCCAGTTTGAGGACCTCCTGTCCCGTTCACGCGTGCACGTGTAAACAATAAAAAAAAAAAACAACAAAAAAAAAGAGAAACTCTGGTGCCTGCTGTGGGACTGCAGCTCGCTCTTCCCCCAAAACTCTGTCATAATTGTGTTTAGAAACCAGTCACTATTTGTTTTATTATACATCTGTGTAGTTAATAAGTAAAATAATCTCCATGGACGATTCGCTCGCGCGTGCACATAAGATAAAAAGAAACTCTGCTGCTTGCTCCAGGGCTGCTCCTCGCGCTTTCCCAAAAAACTCTGTCATGATTGTGTTTAGAAACCATTTGTTTTATTATACGAGGTCTGTCAATAAAGTATAGGTCCTTTTTATTTTTTTCAAAAACTATATGGATTTCATTCATATGTTTTTACATCAGACATGCTTGAACCCTCGTGCGCATGCGTGAGCTTTTCCACGCCTGTTGGTGACGTCATTCGCCTTTGAGCACTCCTTGTGGGAGGAGTCGTCCAGCCCCTCGTCGGAATTCCTAGCGCTTTGTTTGAAATTTGTTCTGAACCTGTGAGACACATCGAAGTGGACACGGTTCGAAAAATTAAGCTGGTTTTCGGTGAAAAGTTTAACAGCTGATGAGAGATTTTGAGGCGATACTGTCGCTTTAAGGACTTCCCACGGTGCGAGACGTCGCGCAGCGCTCTCAGGCGCCGTCGTCAGCCTGTTTCAAGCTGAAAACCTCCACATTTCAGGCTCTATTGATCCAGGACGTCGTGAGAGAACAGAGAAGTTTCAGAAGAAGTCGGTTTCAGCATTTTATCCGGATATTCCACTGTTAAAGGAGATTTTTTTAATGAAAGACGTGCGGGCGGATTGCAGCGTCGGCTCGCAGCCGCCGCGACGCTCCGCCACAGGAAAAACACCTCCGTTGGAAGCCTTAAGGACAAGTTGGAACATGTCCAGCTGTTAAACAATTTCTCATATACTCACTCCACTGAAAGCCATCAAAAGCCGCCTGGATTTTACAAATGGTTATCAATACGGAGGTGTTTTTCCTGTGCCGCCGCACCGCGCCGGCTGCGTCCCGATGTGCAGACCCGTCCGCACGTCTTTCATTAAAAAAAATCTCCTTTAACAATGGAATATCCGGATAAAATGCTGAAACCGACTTCTTCTGAAACTTCTCTGTTCTCTCACGACGTCCTGGATCAATATTGCCTGAAATGTGGAGGTTTTCAGCTTGAAACAGGCTGACGACGGCGCCTGGGAGCGCTGCACGACGTCTCACTCCGTGGGAAGTCCTTAAAGCGACAGTATCACCTCAAAATCTCTCATCAGCCGTTAAAATTTTCAAGGAAAACCAGCTTAATTTTTCGAACCGTGTCCACTTCGATGTGTCTCACAGGTTTAGAAAAAATTTTGATCAAACAAAGCGCCAGTCTCTCAGCAACTTCTCAGACAAAGGAATTCCGACGAGGGGCTGGACGACTCCTCCCACAAGGAGTGCTCACAGGCGAATGACGTCACCGACAGGCGTGGAAAAACTCATGCATGCGCACGAGGGTTCAAGCATGTCTGAGGTAAAAACATATGAATGAAATCCATATAGTTTTTGAAAAATAAAAAGGACCTATACTTTATTGACAACCCTCGTACATCTGTGTAGTTAATAAGTAAAATAATCTCCATGGATGATTCATTCGTGCGCGCACGTAAAATAAAAAGAAAAAGAAACTCCGCTCCCCACTGCTGTGGTGCTGCTGCTCACTCCAAAAACTCTGTCATAATTGTGAAATAAAGGATAAGAGACATAAGTCCTGCTCACAGGCTGCTACCAGATACAGGACATGTTCACATCTTCAGTCAAACTCCAGACATCTCCACGTCACTACATATTCAGTCCCTGATTGATCATCGCGGCACGATGAGACGATAAAGTTGATTTTTCAACTTGGGGAGGAGGGCAACGCAACTTGATGCGACGCAATATCGCGCCACAAACGCGCCAATCGCTCAAAATCGCTTAGAGCAGAGACCATGCGTTTACCACAGATCTGTGGTTAGAAGAGAGAACTAACACAAATTACATAACGGTCACCGTGCACTACATCCACAATTGGGAGATGTCAAACCGCATCCTAGCCACGAAGACATACGGGAGTGGGATGGGAGTGGGACTGATTTCGAGTGGGAGCGGGATGGGATTTATTTTTTTACTCCAGTCCAGGATTGGGACGAGATGGGATTTATTTTTTTACTCCAGTCCAGGATTGGGACAGGATGGGATTTTTTTTTCTGGGAGCGGGATGGGACGGGAGTGAAAATCCACTCCTGTGTCATGCTCTAATGTCAACCAATGACATAGCTACATTTATGACAACTAATGACACCAAAGACCTTTCAAAAAAAAAAAAAAGGCTTCCTACAAACACAAGTCCAACAGTAATAACAGAAAGGACAGAAAAGAAGGAGAAGATAAGAGCAAAGCTGACTAAATTAGACAGTTTTGGATTTTCCAGCACAGCCAGCGGCAGCAGCCCACCGACGAGCCAGGGACCGGCCACTCCTCTCGTTTTTGACGTTGCCAGTGACAGTAGCGTCAGCTGAGAGATCGTTTTCCAAGTTAAAAGTGATTAAGACATGTCTGAGGAGCACCATGGGGCAGGAGCAGATGAGTGGTTTAGCTATCCTCTCCACTGAAAACTCAAGAGCCAGGGAGTAGGACATTGGGAATGTTACAGAAAATTTTGTCCCGCGCAAGGCTCGCAAGACATCCTGCCACTGAGCCAAATATTTTCAGGGAACTTGGGGTATCTTATAATAATCTGTGATGGGTTGCCATGACCCTTTCCTGTTTGATCACAGCTGTGTGCCAGTTTTGGGGGGGGTGTCTGTGTTTTTCAGGCACCTTGACACTTGCACAAATTTGATCCCCGCACGACCACGCAATTTGTCATGCCAATGTGTCCTGCTGGACGCCATGCTATATAAAATAGGCCTAATCATCTTGTAGCTGATGATGCATTTGCTCTCAGAACTTGGCTAATGAAATCATTCTCTCATCGCTCCCAGAATCACAGAGAAATCATCTACAGCTACAAGCTGTCGCATAAGTGCCATGCGGTGAACGCATTTGTAATCTTGTCTCAAAAGTAATTATTTATAATACATGTATTTTAATGGATTGGTAAAACAGTTGCATTTTCTTTCCTTCTTATGAATTAGATAATGTATCTGTAAAGTTATGTTTATTATAGACTGAATTAGGGCTGCAGCTATCGATTATTTTAGTAATCAAGTATTCTATCGATTATTCAAGTAATCGGATAAAAAAGTACTTTTGCATTTTTAAACATCAACAACAGTCCAGGGCTTTTCCTAAGCAATGGCACAATGTCGTTGCACCAAAGTCTTGACATTTTGCTGAAATGGTGATGGGATGAGGCTTTCTGTTTTGTTTTTAAGCTTTTTTTTTTAAGGTGGTGGAATGGGTCCCTGCGTGATTTTTTTAATCCCTCTCTCTCTGATTCAGCAGATGCATTTCAGCTGGAAGTTGAACGTGCAAGCCTCGCAGTCAATTTATGTTTTTTTACAATTTAATTTCCATTACAGCGTTTGTGAAGCGTTGTGTGTTGCCCAAAAAAGCGAAAATTAAAAAGCGAAACAGTGAATCTGAGCAAAACACAGAAGAAAGAGTTGACTTTTGCTGAGAGGATCTTCTTTCAGAAACTGTTTGTCAGTGTATCTGGGGACGGAGCTGTGACTCAGGCAGGGAGAGACAGCAACCGGCTGCATAGTCACTGGACCGTGTGTTTTTTAAAAATAGACAAACACACTGCTTTGCTTTAAATGCGCAGTAATAGGGATGGGTATCGAGAACCGGTTCCTTTCGGGTATCGTTAAGAAATGATTCGATCCACCGACATCAATAAGCTTTGTGCTTAACGATTCCCTTATCGGTCCTTCAGAGTGGCTGTTGTTTGGGGGGTGTTTGTCAGGAAAATGATTATTTCTCTACACTGATTACAGACTCTGCAGTGGGTCTGTAATCAACTTTTCTGCAGCGCGGCTTTGCTTTGAACCTTGAACCAATTGAAGCAGGGTTTCAATCTACTGATTCGTTGAGTCATTTTTTCTTTCGCTATATCTTAATTTTCCCCTGCTAAAACCCTAAAGAGCATATGTCTGAGTATTATTTACCTTTTTTATGTTAAACCGACCTGTTATGGTCTTCTGAAACAGTTGATAGATGTATTTTATAACTTAAAAACAGGACCGATGCTAACGCGTTAGCATGTCTATGGCGTTTTCAATGTTAAAGTTAGCATTAAGCTGTAGCAGCTGTCAGCACGTTTGGGTGCATTGTAATATTTTTTAAATTTATGTTTGTTTATATATTAATAATAATAGTAACCACAACAACAATAGTAATAATAACTAATCTAATGATTAGTTATTATATACAATTTTAGAGAAAGAGACAAAAAGAACCTGAATAAAAACGTAACAGAAAATATAAGACCAACTAACAATGAACATACATAAATACATACACCTAGTGACTCTTACACCTTTGAATAAAGAAAGTTGTTTTTTGTTTTTTTTCCCTCACCAAAATGGATGCTGCACTCACTGTGGTTTATTGTCTGGAATAGTCCCAGACTGCATTTCAGAGCTTCTAGAATTCAAACATTTTCGCGCAGGTGGTGTTGGGGGGTAATTTTGGGTTTCTGAATATGTCAATCATGAGTCACTTTTGTGCGGATTAAAGTTACGAACTGGGACTCCTGTCTTGTTTCGAGAAAGAAACGAGAATCGTCCTGTTCTGTTCACACAGCTCCAAATGCTGCGCGGCTCTCTGCCGAGTCAAGTTAGAACGTCCAGAGATCAAGGATACAGTGACCAATTTCATATTTATTTACTTTAAGAGTCAATGAAATACATAGAAAACCTGTAAAGCCTACTTTTAATACAAAATTCACAAGAGGTATCGATAAGGAATGGGATCGATATCGATAACATCTTACCAATACCCATCCCAACGCAGAAAGTCTATTTCAGATCATCAGCATGGACTGTCGTTCTCTTAAAAGGCTATTTTTTACTTTGTGTGCCGTATTGGAAAGTGGTAGCCTTTCACGCTAATTCATTACCGTTTACACGGCATATGCGCATGCTCTAGTCTTCTTCTGTTTTTTTCTGGGGACGTTACAGCACCACACAAAGGCCTGGCATATGTACTACAATGTTAAATGAAGCTTCGAGGCACAGAATTTGCCTCAAACATTTTTTGTAATCGAATTATTCGAGTTACTCGACTAATCGTTTCGAAAGGAAGCGCACTTCAAGTGAATCATGTTTAACTATTCAAAAAAAAGCCTTTATTCAGATTTGATAAGAGTTTTCATCAACAGGTTGTACAGGTGATTTATCAGTGCAGCTTTTTTGGAAATGCTGCACTTCAGAGCAGGGTTCTCACCAGCATTATAACAGCCTAACAGACCGTTACATTGTTTTTGATGATGTGTAATGGAAAATAATCATTTCTCTATGTTGATTGTGGAGCTGCTGGTTCTGATATAGAAGCAGCGCATCCACAATTTATTCATCAACCTGTATCAAAGCCATTTCTGCCTTTTCTGCTGATTAAAGTCTCTAAACGGGACTCTTCTGCGAGAATCATCCCTGCTTCACATGGACAGTTTTTATTCAATCGTCATTAACATGCCTTTTGTGTGGTGCAGCTAACGATGTGGTTCTCTGCCGTGGACTGAAACATCTATCTCCCGCTTCTCTGGTTCATAAACTAAAGTTAGTGTCCCTCATGAAAATATTAATACTAACGATAATATCCTCTGCTCCGTGTCTGTGTGTCTTGCGGGATTTGCTGTGGCTCTCTGCTGAGATGGAAAGACGGATCATTCCGCAATCAATAACTTCAAAGCGAATCGCCATTTAAAATCAAATGACACCTCTTTCCAAATGTTGCAAAACAGACAAACTACAAGCTCATCTGAAAAAAGCCGCTTTTCCCCAAAATGAGATGTCCTCTGTTCCGTCGGGGAGAATTTATCCTGGTTTCTCAGTGCTCCATTTATATCCCTCCGAAACACTGCTGCCTGCATTCAGAGGGCCATCATTTTGTTTTTGTTTTTTTTTGTCTTTGTTACAGCCTTACTTTAAAGCCAAAAGAAAGAGGCATCACACCAAAACATGGAAGAGTGTAGAAATGTGTGTCACTGCACAGGAGCTAATTTATACACCGCAGTTTACTGTAGAAAATCCTTACAAAATGTTTTTTTTTAACTTCACGATTAATTTCTGATTACATTTTGAAATTAAAAAAAAAAAACACCAAAGAAGGCCCTTTATAAACCGATAAAGCAAAAGCTTCAGCGGGGTCAAAGCCTAAGCAGTCCCCGGACCCCCAGCTTCTTAACGTGATTTTTCCATCCTATTACGCTGAGAAAAAAATCCTGCTGAGAACCCTGCACAGCCGTTTTTCAAAGGCTGTATTATTCGCCAAGTATCCACAGAAAAGAAGGAATTTGACTTCGGTTTGAGTTGCACTCTGTAAGGCATGTACAAACACACACTAAAATCACAGTAATAAAAAGTGCAAATGAAATGTGCAATAAGAGAAAAAAAAGAATGTCCTGTCCGCAGACTGAAGATTTCACAGACTGCTTGGGCGCAAAGCTCCAACATGCTTAATAATGTCAAAAAATACATAATTACCCAGGAAAACACAGAGAGAGAGGGAACAACCTAAACTTAAAAATCTGCATGACGGCAAAGCAACATTGTGCCATTGTTTAGGGAGAGCCTATCCACTATGGATATTGTTTAAAAACACAAAAGTACTTTTTATCAGATTACTTGACTAATCAATAAAATAATCGCAAGAATACTCTATTCCAAAAATATTCGATAGCTGCAGCCCTACAACATTTCAAAATTTTCTTTGTGTATGGGCATGCAGCCGCGCACAGTTCATGCACAGTTTACAACCGTTTACGACGGGTTTACTCACTGGCATGCCAAATTGCATGCCAGTGCGTGGATCAAATCCGTGCAAGTCACAAAATCTTTAAATAAAGTGTAAAAAAAAAACAGTATCTTTCTTCTGTCTTGTCATGCCATAGGCTTCGTTTTATGATCATCTCTTTTGCCTTAAGGTTTATCATGTAGGGGTGCACACTTGACTTTGCAAGAAAAATGATTTTGTAGTCATTTCAGCAGCGCCATGAATTAGACAGCTTCTCCTCTGCTGTCTGATGCCATGATGAGGTATGTTGGCTGCAGACTCTTGTGCACATGTGATTCAGAGCTGGGGTGTTTTAAAACTTAAATTCCTCACCTCTTAAAAATTTTTTAATACAATAACCCAAGTCATTTATTTGATTATAAAATCCAACATTGTTGGTAAAAATCTATATAGAATTCATAGTGTGGGTGGGCACATGCATGTGCATGATTGCGCAATTTGCGTCCATACGCGTAATAACTAGTAACATGCACATAGGGCCCATCTTGCACTGGGGCCCGTGCTGAGGTTGCTACACCACTGGTGTAAGAAATGTACCTGAACTCAAAAACAGAACCAGTTGCAGTATGTCTGTCCAAAACCTGGCAAAAAACATTTTCATTTTTGGATTACTGGGCATGTCCTTCCGTGGTTGACATTGTACCTAATCAGTCACTCTCACTGTGTCTTGTACAACAACACTACTTCTTGGTAACATGAAATATGGGGTTCCACGGGGGTACGTCTTAGGCCCCTTGCATTTCTACATTTATATAGCACCCCTTGGGCCCATACTGCGGTGCTCTGGGATTACCTTTCATTGCTATGCTGATGGCACTCAGTTGTACATGCCAATAACTGCTTAGAGGATTCCCTTGCCTCACTGAAAAGTTGGATGTCCAGCAATTTCTTTCTTTTAAATTTGGACAAGACCGAAATGATGCTTCTTGGTCCAGCGAGACACTGGAATCAGTTTGACCAGCTAACACTTAACCTAGTTTCGTATATCATACATCACATTGACATGAGGAACTTTGGGGTGATTTTGATCCCACGCTGTCCTTTGACCTACACATTAGAGATATTACAAGGACTGCTTTCTTCCACCTGCAAAACACAGGGAAGCTTTGTCCCATCTAGCGGAACAGATACGTGGATGAATCGTGACTTTGACAATAAAAGCATGAAATTTGGCACAGTGTTCGAGCATAGCCTAAATATAATTTTTGGCTATAGGGACATCACAGAGGCGGCCATTTTCCATGCTGGCCACCATGTGTTGTTTTATTAGTAGCTCAGGCTTTAGACCACCAAAGGTCTTGATCCTGGTTCCTAATCCTACATTTTTAAGGATGAGGAATGCAGTGGTCCTATTTATATCCCCAAATGATGACTCAGCAAGGGAATACTATGGTTTTTGTGGACCGCCACTGTATCCGCCACTGCAGTTTTTTCACATTAGCGCGTTAACTCCAAGAGCTTTCAGTGGGAGTGGCAATATGGCAGCTGATTTGCTTCAAAAAATGTTAGCCAATGAGCTATCCAGTGTTATATACAGATCAGTGATCCTGCTCCATCTCTGCCATGTGTTGAATTAGCTGGACATTTCAGTATCTCATCTCTATCTTCCTGACACAGAACACATTTATCCCAGTCTGTGGTCAGGCACTGTGTATCAGACATTCCAGGCTCAGTAGGGTTCACTAACTTGAATAGTTTGGCCATTGTCTCACAATTCACTATGATACTTAAGGAACAGTATGCACTAGCTCTAGCGCCACCAATCCAGCATCAGCTGAAACCACCAGGAAGGTTTGTCAGCTGCCGGCAAAGTCACATGGAAGAGTACAGTTAGTTGCATCAGACCTGTCAAAGTCAGCTGAAAGCATACAAATGTACATACAGATTAGCCCCAAAATTTCAGAATGTCATCAGACCCAAACCAACTGAATACAGATGTTTTAACCAATGAAATAACAGTTTCAAATCAGTTTGAAATATGGTGCATATGTACTCACAGCCCCTTCATAAATGCTTGCTACTCAGCTAGATTGCTGATGTTAGCCAAATATGTTATCTAGCTAGCTTGCTTAATAATGAGGATTTATAATCATAGTGCTCGCATAAATGCATTTCATTAATGAGAAAAACTACTCACACGTTTCTTGCAGCAATCAACTCTGTGCCAACAAGGCGCTGCAGAGACTAGCGGATGACAAAAAGCTCCTGCAGGTCCTACTATTTTTAGAGTTCCCTCTAAAATTTTATTAAATTTAAATTAATTTTATTAGTAATGGAACAGGTCTCTGCCTCATTTCATCTAAATTCTGAGTTAGTGAAGCTTACAGCTAGTGGCTGGCGACCTTAATTTATGAATTATACCTTAGGTGTAGTTTTTCTGGCCAACTGACTCTGCTCTTTTTCTCTCTGTCCAAGGTACTGATGACATCGCACAAGACTGACAGCTGCAAACCACAGGGCGCTGGACTGACCATGAGATGCCATGCCTGAAGCTGATGCAGCACACTGCACTCTGCATTTGGAATAGTGTGCCGCGGTGACTGGCCCACTGACAGCATGAGAAATGAACAATGGCCCTGCACCCCAGGGCACTGGATGACCCCCTGCCTGCGGCATAAATGCTTGTGGTCATCTGAACAATTGCATCTTGTTTTTATTGTTGCTTTGATCTCCTGCTTTCTGATTCTTTAGCTTTGTAAAACTTTGCAAAAACCTTTTAACTGTTAGAATGACCTAAGGAGTGGGTCACCCCACCGAGTCTGGTCTGCTTGAGGTTTCTTCCTCAATATCATCAAAGGGAGTGTTTCCTTACCATTATTGCCTGTATGCTTGCTCTAGGGGTTGGCAAGGTTAGACCTTACTCATGTGAAGCACCTTGAGGCAGCTTTGTTGTGATTTGGTACTATATAAAATGAAATGAAACTGAAATACTGAATAAGTCACAAATGAAAGTGAAAACAAATAATAAGAATTGCCTAGTGGGGGGGGGAGATTACTGACAGAGTCCACCTGAAAATAAAATAAGACAATTACAGTAATTTAATATGAACTAAACTGTAAATTGAAGTCAAAGGTTCTGTGAATAAACAAATCAAGACAAACTAATAGTAGCCTAACAAAATAAATTTGAGGTTTTTCATTTAGAAAAAAATGTCCATATTTTACACTCTTCCAGGAGTTTTTAATTTGTCTTACTAAGTTTTACGTAGTTGATATAAACAAAGAGTTCAAGTATTAATTACTTAGTTGTATTATGAAGCCTCATAAGTGGCAAACTTTGCTTTTCTAGGCCCCCATCTCAGTTACCAAACAAGCTAAAGCTAACAGGATAGCTTTGGTTCCCGTGCCCTCGATGCTTAGATGCTTATTTTTGTGGAGTGGGTGGTAATTTTCATGATAAGTGGCTTGGCTGCCAGTATTAAAAATAATGACCAACTTATTTTTATTTTTACAGACAGCACAACTGGGCAATAATTTTCTTGAGCTTTTTGGTGGGTAGTATAGTTTTAAGTGACAAATCGTATGTTGGTACGATCTGCACTTTGATGTCAAAACACATTCCTGGTATGAAAAATGTGTACATGTTAGCAGGCCTAGTAAGGGCATTTTCACACTTGGAAGTTCAGGACAAAAATCAAACCAAGGTTCATGTTGTTACGTGTTTGGCCTGTTTTACTATGGTTTTATATTACATTTCATTCGCACTAAAGAACTTTTTATGATTTACATATGCTCCAACATCATTGTCGATGTATACAATCCATACACAGCACTGATTAGTTTGTCGATGTGTGTGTAGATGTGACTTGTTAGTCTGGGGGAAGTTCCATTTGAACAGATCACTTTCATTGTAACTACACTATTACTGCTACTTTTTTGTTGGTTTTTTTGTTTGTTTTGTTTTAGCAGCAGCATGCGATAGCACTTGCTATCAAAAGTAAAATTTGCAATTTGTACTGCCTGCTGCAGCAATGAGGACTAAAGGAAGGTTGTTATTGTGGAAACATAATTTGTCACATTACAAAGAGAAGTTACGTAATATATAATGTCACACAAATTTGAGTTTTTAAGCAGCCATCACAGCCAGAGAAAACGCCAAAACTCTGTTGCATCCTTAAAATTATGAAATTGTCCATTTCTTTCTTCCTTACTCTGCAATTTAATGAGTGACAATAACCTGCCTCAACTTCCTGTAGCTGGTCTGAAAGTCCTACCAATTCATAAAGTGTTTTCACTCTCCAAACAAACCAGGCTATGATTCAGTTTGATCAGGACAGAGACCACCTTTTTTGGTCTGACCAAATTTTGGTCCTTCAGTCCGAACTGTGGTCTGAGGCAGCTTTCACGCGTATTTTGGTTTGGAGTAAATAAAGGTCCAAACCAAACAACCCACCTGTAAAAGCACCCTAAGAGGACAACTGGTTCCCCAAACAGTACACAAAGCATCATACATCATTTGTCACACTTCCCAGACTTTCTCTTTAATTAGTTGCTGGGTGTCCTGTTTCCAACCTATACAAACTGAACAGCATCCACGTATACATTTCACAGCCTAATAAAAATACACCAATATTATCTAAAACACAAGATTAAATTACTTATGTAAATAATAGTTACCTGAAGGAATGGTAGTATGCAGCAGGGTGAGTGGTCAAATAAAAATGTAACAAATAACTAGCACATCAATGGTTGGGAGGGGGAAAAGATATTAAAAATCTACTGTCAGGTGTTACCAGTTTCCAGAAAAAAAAAAAGGGGGGGGGGGGGGGGGGGTGGAAAAACAATACCACCTAAAGACTGAAAGATGCCCTGACGATCTCTGAGTGAACGAGGTGAGGAGGAGGAGATCCGGAGGAAGGAGGCAGCAGAAGAAAGCAGCCACGCTTGTGTTCCAGAGGTGTGACAAACAGTCGTGAACAATCTTACATAAAAACAATCCAGCTGCACAGACGAACTGCCTGGCTGAAGAGGATCAAAGGTGGAGGACAGAAAAGAAAAACCTTTGCTGCTAGAGGATGCAGCCTGCATTTAGTCCTTTGTGCGTTGTGTCAGCAAGATTACCACCGTGCATGAAGACAAGACGAAGGACGACGACCGGAGAGAGCGGCTGCCTGCCTGATGAGCGCTGTATCTGGTTCCGTGTTCCCCCGCTATATGAAAGTAGACCAGTGGGCTGTGTTCCATGTACTTTGCAGAAGCTACTGTCCATCCCAGAAGATCATGAACATCAGTAACGCATGTGAAGCTAGCGCACTGTGCTTACTCTTCAATCTGTATAAACACGTACACAGAGTTCATTATACGGTACAGCTCATAGGGACAGTGCTCGCTATACTGCCAATGCACGGGCAAGCAGAGGACAGTGTGAAGGGGGAGGGGCAACACGTTTGAGAGGGGAGGGCCTGGGTGCTCCCCCCCACCCCCCCAAAGTAGGTGGTCCTCAGGAAAAAAAAAGAGAAGCAATTTTGATGAATGGACACCTGTCACAATTTCCACTTACAATCACAAACTGCGAGTGCAATCGCTGTTGTCAGGCTGGTATGATCATCCCACAATCTCCTCCAGACCTACAAGGAAAGACAAGGACAATGTGCCCGCCAATGATTCAAGACACTTTAATGTGGCAAGCATCACCAGTATGGTTCCCAACCAAGCAAAACAGCAATCTGTTGATGCTGGTTGGCGCCAGAGTATGAATGGCTATGAATGAATGGGGGATTAGGAAGGGGTCCAGACACAGTTTATTATGCAGGTTAATGCTCCACTCTCCCACAGACAAGGAGATCCAGATCACATGATATGAATCATTCATTCATTCACACAGCCTCTCTACAAAAGGACTGCAGAAATGAGAGTGTGATTAAGTCCTGGCAGGAAATTAACACAATGCTTACATGCTGAAATAAATCTAAATAAAATACTTATGACCAACCAGTTATACTAGCAAAGTTTATATGAATAATTACAACCCGAATGGAATCTAGTTTTAAAGGAATCATTTCTACTGGTGAATCCATATCATTTACATGGGTTTTTAATAAAAATGATAAGCTCGATACATGCACGTATGTGTGTTGCTCAAGACAATTGGACTGATGAGTTTGACGTCTACGCTGAAGTCGTCATCACTCCTCACAACACATACACACTTTTATGTCAACAGTGGGCACACATTCTGTTTCTGCTGCTCAAACTGCAGGAAGATTTTATCTTAATAGAGACAGTACAACTTTGTTCTGGGCCAACAAGGAATAATTGCAGTAATTATTGCATCATTTAAATATCGAGGCGATTATATGAAAATGACTATTCTAATCACACCACTATGAATTACAGTTGATATGCAACACATGGGCATTATACCTGTAAAATCTGGTAAATGTAGAGTAACAATGTACAAAAAAAATACACAGTTATTTTGGACATTTATTTTTCACTTATCTACAATTATTATCGTATTATACTACTTTTATGGCCCAAAAGTTTAATGAACTAATTTATAGCACCAAAACAGTTTGTTCATATGAATAAATGTACATTTTAAATAAAGATTTTCATATTTTTGGCTTCCCTCATCCTAACTGACTTCATTTTAAAAGGTAGAGCTCCAAACAGACCCAGTAATGCCAAGCTTAGACACAACATAAAAAAAAGATATTGCTTCACATCCCACTTTAGTTATACAGAAAACACATCAATTAAACTTAATCTTTACTATAGTAAAACTTGGGCCCAGAATAATACTGATTTTAAACATTTTAATTGTTAAAATTATTAATTATTATTATTATTATTATAAGTAATAGTAGTAGTAAGAAAATGTCTTCAAAAGTGGACCTTCAATCAAGGAGGATTGTGGAGGGCAAGTTCCCCACACAGCACCCTCTTTCTATCTGGATTTGGCCCTGGGTTGCAGTCTCTGAGCAGGAACAATCAAGATCTTGTGTATGTATTTATGTGCAAAGCGCGGGTTGATTGAGACATAAGGTGTCCTCAGAAAGAAATTTTGGGTGTATCGCAAAGTTTAAAAATATGTAAAACTCTGCTTTTCTTTTTGCTCCGTGTCTCAACACGGTGCTGTGATACACTCAACCCTGTGCAGAGAGGAGAGAGAGGCAGAAAGACCTGCTGTCAGGAGAAAAAACAAAGCAGAGAAATTCTAAAAATTTATTTTTGAACATTTTGAAGGCAGTAAATTTTATATCTTGTGTCCAGCCTTGATTCTGCATAAGGATGGCTCCAGAGCGTGAACGCTGCCTTTTGGCAGCCCAATCGATGGAAATCTGTCGTAGAAACAGAGACCTTTAATCCTTACAGCAACAGAGCATGGCAGCTGCGTAAAATAGGACATGTTTATGCATTGTTACTGTAATTTTGCCATGTTTTTAGTATTTTGGGAAAAAAATACATTGTTCATTATGAATGAGCTTGCTATTTCCGAGCATCAATGTCATGTATTTACAGAAGAATAGATCGCAGAAGGCTGTATGATGTATGCTACGCTTTAAGAAATAAAACTCTGCATTTTGGTAAGGAGGCACGCAGCCTAAACAAGGGGGTGCAGTGCCCCTATTTCGCGGTTTAGAAGAAAAACTCTCTCTCTCTCGCTCTCTCTCTCTCTATATATATATCTATATCTATATATATCTATATATATATAGTGAGGAAAATAAGTATTTGAACATCCTGCAATTTTGCAAGTTCTCCCACTTAGAAATCATGGAGGGGTCTGAAATTTTCATCTTAGGTGCATGTCCACTGTGAGAGACATAATCTAAAAAAAAAAAAAAACAATCCGGAAATCACAATGTATGATTTTTTTAATAATTTATTTTTATGTTACTGCTGCAAATAAGTGTTTGAACACCTGTGAAAATCAATGTTAATATTTGGTACAGTAGCCTTTGTTTGCAATTACAGAGGTCAAACATTTGCTGTAGTTTTTCACCAGGTTTACACACACTACAGCAGGGATTTTGGTCCACTCCTCCATACAGATCTCTAGATCATTCAGGTTTGGAGTTTCAGCTCCCTCCAAAGATTTTCTATTGAGTTCAGGTCTGGAGACTGGCCAGATCACTCCAGGACCTTGAAATGCTTCTTACAGAGCCCCTCCTTAGTTGCCCTGGCTGTGTGTTTGGGGTCACTGTCATGCTGGAAGACCCAGCCATGACCCATCGTCAATGCTCTGACTGAGGGAAGGAGGTTGTTTGCCAAAATCTCGCAATACATGACCCCAACCATCCTCCCTTCAATACGGTGCAGTCGTCCTGTCCCCTTTGCAGAAGAGCACCCCCAGAGTATGATGTTTCCTCCCCCATGCTTCACGGTTGGGATGGTTTTCTTGGGGTTGTTCTCATCCTCTAAACATGGTAAGTGGAGTTGATTCCAAAAAGCTCTATTCTGGTCTCATCTGACCACACGACCGTCTCCCATGCCTCCTCTGGATCATCCAGATGGTCACTGGTGAACTTCAAATGAGCCTGGACATGTGCTGGCTTGAGCAGGGGGACCTTGCTGCCCTGCAGGATTTTAAACCATAACAGCATCATGTGTTACTAATGTAATCTTTGTGACTGTGGTCCCAGCTCTCTCCAGGTCATTGACCAGGTCCTCATGTGTAGTTCTGAGCTTTCTCAGAATCATCCTTACCCCACAAAGTGAGATCTTGCATGGAATCCCAGACTGAAGGAGACTGACAGTCATCTTGTGTTTCTTCCACTTTCTAATAAATAATAACAGTTGTTGTCTTCTACCAAGCTGCTTGCCTCTTGTCCTGTAGTCCATCCCAGTCCTGTGCAGGTCTACAGTTTTGTCCCTGATGTCCTTAGACATCTCTTTGGTCTTGGCTATGGTGGACAGGTTGGAGTGTGATTGATTGAGTATGTGAACAGGTGTCTTTTATACAGGTAACAAGTTCAAACAGGTGCAACTAATACAGGTAAAGAGTGCAGAATAAGAGGGCTTCTTTAAGAAAAATTAACAAGTCTGTGAGAGCCAGAATTCTTGCTGGTTGGTAGGGGGTCAAATACTTATTTGCAGCAGTAACATACAAATAAATTATTTTTAAAAAAAATCATACATTGTTAGGGATAGGTATTGATAAGATTTTATCGATATCGATGCCATTATCGATTCTGCTTATCAATCCAATTCCTTATCGATTCCCTTATCGATACCTATTGTGAATTTTGTACTAAAAGTAGGCTTTACAGGTTTTCTATGTATTTCACTGAGTCTTAAAGTAAATAAATATGAAATTGGTCACTGTATCCTTGATCTCTGGATATAAATAAAAATAAACAAAACGGTGTTTCGCTTTGAAGTTATTAATTACGACTGGACTCAAATAAAATACATCTATCTACTGTTTCAGAAGACCATAACAGGTCGGTTTAACATAAAAAAGGTAAATAATACTCACAGCCATATGCTCTTTAGGGTTTTTGCGGGGGAAAGCGAAAGAAAAAATTAATCAACGAAGCAATGATCGAAGCACTGCTTCGATCTGCGAATCACTGCTTCGATTGGTTCAAGGTTCAAGGCAAAGCCGCGCTGCAGAAAAGTTGATTACAGACCCGCTGCAGGGTCTGTAATCAATGCAGAGAAATTATAATTTTCCTGACAAACACCCCCAAAAACAACGGCCACTCTGAAGGACTGATAAGGGAATCGTTAAGTAAAAAGGTTATTGATGTCGGTGGATCGAATCATTTCTTAACGATACCCGAAAGGAACCATTTTTTTTTGTTGTTGTGTTTTTTTTTATGTCTCTGACAGTGGACATGCACCTAAGATGAAAATTTCAGACCCTCCATGATTTCTAAGTGGGAGAACTTGCAAAACCACAGGGTGTTCAAATACTTATTTTCATCACTGTGTGTGTGTATATATATATATATATATATATATATATATATACACACACACAAAACTGATATTGTGTTTAACTATTTAAATGGTATTTATGAATAATATATAACATCAAATTACATAAAATATAACAAAATATTGCAATCTGAAATCTGCATCATGTTTAACTTAAATTGACTCAAGTTGTGGCTCTCACATCAGATTAAAAAAAAACCTAGAAATCTTGATTTATTTTACTCTGCTTCACTTTAACAAATTTCCAGTCAATTCTGAATGTGCAAAAACAATAAATAGAGCCAATACCCATTTAATTTGAAAAGACCTGCACCCCTACCGAGTTGTGGAAAATGCCAATCAAATCGCGAGATGCTGAAAGATTCACACCGCTGTTGGTTTGTTGTGTGGTGAAATGTTCTAACGGATCAGCTGAGACGTTCCTGCTACAATATTCACACCGAGTGATATTTTGTCTTATTTAATCTTGTATCCCAACTCCAGTAGCACTGCCAGCAGCTGTCACACAAGTGAGCTACCCACACTCAATTCCAATTTATTTTTATTTATATAGTGCCAAATCAAAAAAAAATTGCCTCAAGGTGCTTCACACAAGTAAGGTCTAACCTTACCAACCCCCTGAGTAACAGTGGTAAGGAAAAACTCCCTCTGAGGAAGAAACCTCAGAGGGGTGACCCTCTGCTTGGGCCATGCTACCGACAGAAATTACAAAACAATTCATAAAACAATATAGAGGAAATGTTGCTGGTCCAGTGCACAGGACAGGAGGATATCTGTAACAGACACCAAACCCATCTCCGGATGGAGCCGCACCTCAAACAAAGAGAAAAAACAAAAAAAAAACAGAATCAGGCATCAGAAAGACAACACATACAGTATAATTTGTCAGCATTAAGTAACAAGAAAAACAAAAGAACTAGTAAGGTGATCGCCGGCCACTAGCCCTAAGCTTCACTAAAAGACCCAGAATTTAGATGAAGTTGAGGCCATAGCCTGCTCTGTTTCCTAATAAAATTAATTTAAAGGGTAAAAAGCATAGTAACATACTATGCCAATGTGCTAGCCATACAAAAGAGAAAATAAGTGCATCTTAAGTCTGGACTTGAAAGTCTCTACAGAATCTGACTGTTTTATTGACACAGGGAGATCATTACACAGAACAGGGGCATGATAAGAGAAAGCTCTGTGACCCGTAGCCTAATCCTGCACCCTGGACCGGTATGTAGGGTTTAATTAGGTCAGCTAGGTAGGGAGGTACCAGTCTGTGAACAATTTTATAGGCTAGTAGCAGAACCTTAAAATCTGATCTCACACTCCACTTCTTTATCCATTCATGGGTTCTCCGTAGCCTATCCAGAGTCAGCGGTGCCACTGCTGCCAAAATGGTAACATCCTGACATGGGTTTCATACGGTCTGTTCGGGATCTCAACAGGAAAACCTATGGGTGATGTCACATAGGCTTTGTCCAGTATATAAGTGATCTATGCATAATTCTTGATAGCCATGCAGGTTGTACTGTATCCATGCACTCTGAATGCCACAGTTATTTGATTATAACATTCCACTTTATTCTAGACGACTTCGAACGGATCAAGTTTGACTATATAAATAATGATGAAGCACTTACACTGTTGAGAGCTCTGTACTTCAATTGATTGCATTACTGTTATTACTGTTGGCTTCAGACACTGAGAGGACGAGCTCCTTCATGCTATCTACAAGTACACAATCACATTCTTTAATTTAGATGAACCAGTGATACTGTTAAGAGCTCTGTACGTCAGCTGACTGCATTACTTTTGGCTTCAGACACTGAAGGGATGAGCTCCTTCATAATACTGACACTAACACTGACACCTACAAGTGCACAAAGTTTTTACACTGATAAGCTTGCAACAGTTCCAATTTCAATTTAACAATTGGCAACAGCTAATAGCTATGAAAAAGATGACATGCACTCTAGGGATGTGAATCGTTCAACAACTCACGATTTAATTCGATTCCGATTCTTGGGGTGACGATTCGATTCAGAATCGATTTTCGATTCAGAGAGCTCTGAGAAATAGTTATATTACTTAAAAAATGTTTATGTTTAAGAAAATGCAGCTTTACAAGGTTAATCAAGTGATTCTAGATGTAAATTTACTTATCTCCTTTGCACGTTCAGAGTTGGCTGGCAGTTTAGCGAAGCGCTGGTCAGTAGTCGGCAGATACCGCTGCTCCCCTCTTTTAGCTCCGGGTGATGACGTAGCATGTGGGCTTGCGGATTTGAAGTGTTTCCGAAGTATTTGACTTTCATTTTGCAGATTTTGCACACTGCATAAGTCATGTCAAGCTCCTTCTTACACAGCAAATAATAAAATCCAAAATGCGCCCAAACATTTGCCTTCAGCAAAGATGGTGCTGGCTGAATTAGCTCTTCGTCCACCATGCTAAGCTACAGCCAATGAACTCTGCAGCTCACGAGTGTTTGAAGCATGCCAGACCCCCCCCCCCCCCCCCCCCCCGGGACGCTGTAGTACGGAAGCCGTTGCCTGACAAACAGTACACGCCGCGAGTAAGCAAGAAAATGTTTAAAAAAAATGCTTTTTAAAAATCGATTCTTGGACATTTTGGATCGATTCAGAATCGTAATAAATAAGAATCGCGATTCAGACATGAATCGATTTTTTCCGACACCCCTAATGCACTCAGATCTGATATGTAGGAAAAAAACCTAAATCACTGTAATTGGGCTTATTTGGGGGAGAGAGACACTGTCCCTTTAAACATCAAGACCACAGTACATATGTTCTGCAGAATTAAGGAATTGGGCAGCACGGTCTTGTTTGAGAGAGGGCACTAAAGGGGTAAAATATGACGCAATTTTTCTACAACCGGGGACACACCCATCTGTCCCCATCAGCAACATGCCACTTTCTCTGAGTATTTGGGCAAATTATATGCAAACAAAGTGAAAATGCAAAGGAAAAAGTGACGATACAGTGGACATGTGTTGCGGTTTGTTTATGACCTGGAGCTCAAATGGAGAAGAGAGTACATACACAACACAAAGGTTAAACTGGAAATCTCAACCCTGACTAATTCTAATGACTGGCTTTGGCTCGATCTTCAAACTGTTACAGAACTACTTCCACTGTTCAATAAATCACATTCAACACAGACACAAAAATTCACACACAAAAAAACCCAACAACAACAATTAAAGGCATTAGCCCCAATTAGCTCCAATATGCTGCCAACTGCAACTTTAGTTCAAAATTAGAACTGGTTACTGTACATCTCCTGTAACCAGACTGTGATAAAAGATTGGGTCTGTTAAACCTTTGTGTTACAAACTCTGTTTTGTCAAACCTTGTAGAACTATTGCATCATTGCAAGAGGTGTTGGGCAGAAGCTCCTCGGTTCAAATCCCCACCTGACTGGAAAAATCACTAAGGGCCCTTGGGCAAGGCCTTTAATCCCCTATTGCTCCTGGTGTATAGTGAGCGCCTTGTATGGCAGCACCCTGACATCGGGGTGAATGTGAGGCATAATCGTAAAGCGCTTTGAGCATCTGATGCAGATGGAAAAGCGCTATATAAATGCAGTCCATTTAAGAGAAAGAGTCCATTTTATTAACAACCATGATCTGGATCCAGTTACTGATATAGAAGTAACAGTCACCTGCTGTTTTACAAGTCCATTAAATGATCTCTGAACGGATGCCAAAAACTTACAAAAAAAGAGCTCAAAACTAAAATTATTACTGTAGACCTAGTGGAACATAGGCTGCCTTTAAAATGCCAACAAAGATGAACAAGAATCTTTAGGCACTGGCTTCAGGTACATGAGACATATCCCAAAACATGGATTCTGATTGGCTGAAAGACAAAGAGACATGGCCATGCCATTCACCATCACTGACCCTAACACTAACCCTAAGGGACTATACATTATTCCTCCCATGCAGATAAATGTTTGTTGCAGCTCTGTATTTCTCCCACTGCAGCTGTAGAATTCGTGTAGAATTCGTGTTTTAGGATATGCCTCGAATACCGAGAGCCACTTCAAAATCTTTAAGAAAAAACTCATGCGCACGAGGGTTCAAGCTTGGCTGACGCAATCACACGTGATTCAAATCCATATGGTTTTTGAAAAAAAAAATAGTCGGATACTTTTCTAACAGACGTCGTACTTGTATAAACAAACACACTGCATTCAAAATGTCTTAACTCCTTTAATATTTTTCGATTTTGATGATTTTTTTTTTTTTTTTTTTTCGGCCGTATCCATAACTCTCATTTGGCTATTCGCACTGCATGACTCTGGTGACTACTTGTATAAACATACTGCATTAAATGAGAGTTATGGACACGGCCGCCGTTTGAATAGGGTCTGCCTTTTGCCACCAGAGTCTTGCTGTGCGAAAAGCCAAATGAGAGTTATGGATACGGCTGAATAAAAAAAAATAATAATCAAAATCGAAAAATATTAAAGGAGTTAAGACATCCTGAATGCAGTGTGTTTGTTTATACAAGTACGAGGTCTGTTAGAAAAGTATCCGACTATTTTTTTTTCAAAAACCATATGGATTTGAATCACGTGTGATTGCGTCAGCCAAGCTTGAACCCTCGTGCGCATGCGTGAGTTTTTTCATGCCTGTCGGTTGCTTCATTCGCCTGTGAGCAGGCTTTGAGTGAGGTGTGGTCTACCCTCTCGTCTATTTTTTATTGAGAATAAATGTCTGAATGATTTGGATCTTTGCTGCATCAATTTTTTTCCAGAAACTGTAAGAGACCTCCAGGTGGACACCGTTCGAAAAATCAATATGGCTTTCAGGGACGATTTTATGGGGATTAAACAGATTACGGGGTGTTACTGCCGCTTTAAGGACGGCCCACAACTGCTAAGAGCGCAGCACGCTCCCAGCGCCAATGGACAGGCTGACACCCCGCTGGAATAACCAGATCATTTCCAACGTGAAAGCTTTGTTGATCCGGGACCTCGTCTGACTTTCACAAAAAGGCAGAAGATGTGGACATCAGCACGTTTTCCGGCACATTCCACCGTTACAGGAGTTTTTTTTTTTTTCATGGAAAAAGAAGCAGAGGGACACGCCACGGAGCCGTTCATTACGCGGGACAAAAAAACCACCTTAGTGTTGGTCTCACAGGACGGCTTAAAGGTGGATTTCAGACAGATTCCGGTTGCTTTCCAGTCGTGTGAATATCCGATTGTGATTGTGCATGAGCTGAACATGCCAGAACATGTCCTGTGAGGCTTCATCACGGCGTTTCTTTTCGCCATGCAGCTCCGCCGCGACGCGCGGAATTCCTACGCCTTTGTTCCTCTTTCCATGACAAAAACTCCTGTAACAGTGAAATGTGCCGTTCATTTCTAAACTGGACGCTGTCTTGATCCGGTATGTCCTCTGACTAGCACAGGAATTGTGAAAAGATGTGGACATCAGCACTTTTTCCGGCACATTCCACCGTTACAGGAGTTTTTTTTTTCATGGAAAAAGAAGCCAAGGGACGCGCCACCGTGCCGCTCTTGACGCGGCACAAAACCACCTCGGTGTTGGTCTCTCAGGACGGCTTTCAGACAGATTCCGGTTGCTTTTCTGACGTGTGAATATCCAAGAAATTGAGCTTGAGCTTGACAAGCCCCAACATGTCCTGTGAGGCTTCATCACGACGTGCCGAACTCCTCCGCACGTCTGTCTTAATGTGCCGGAAAAAGTGCTGATGTCCACGTCTTTTCACAATTCCTGTGCTAGTCAGAGGACATACCGGATCAAGACAGCGTCCAGTTTAGAAATGAACGGCACATTTCACTGTTACATGAGTTTTTGTCATGGAAAGAGGAACAAAGGCGGAGGAATTCCGCACGTCGCGGCGGAGCTGCATGGCGAAAAGAAATGCAGTGATGAAGCCTTACAGGACATGTTCTGGCATGTTCAGCTCATGTACAATCACAATCAGATATTCAC
Organism: Thalassophryne amazonica; assembly: GCF_902500255.1. Taxonomy (NCBI): domain Eukaryota; kingdom Metazoa; phylum Chordata; class Actinopteri; order Batrachoidiformes; family Batrachoididae; genus Thalassophryne; species Thalassophryne amazonica. The sequence goes on along the minus strand of NC_047108.1, from coordinate 31,758,930 downwards.
ACGACTGGAAAGCAACCGGAATCCGTCTGAAATCCACCTTTAAGCCATCCTGTGAGACCAACACCGAGGTGGTTTTGTCCCGCGTAATGAACGGCTCCGTAGCACGTCCCTCGGCTTCTTTTTCCATGAAAAAAAAAACTCCTGTATCGGTGGAATGTGCCGGAAAAAGTGCTGATGTCCACATCTTCTGCCTTTTTGTGAAAGTCAGATGAGGTCCCAGATCAACAAAGCTTTCACGTTGGAAATGATTTGGTTGTTTGTGCGGGGTGTCAGCCTGTCCATCGGTGCTGGGAGCACGCTGAGCTCTCAGCAGTTGTGGGCAGTCCTTAAAGCGGCAGTAACACCCCGTAATCTGTTTAATCCCCATAAAATCGTCCCTGAAAGCCATATTAATTTTTCGAATGGTGTCCTCCTGGAGGTCTCTTACAGTTTCTGGAAAAAAATTGATGGAGCAAAGATCCAAATCGTTCAGACATTTATTCGCAATAAAAAAATAGACGAGAGGGGTAGACCACACCTCACTCAAAGCCTGCTCACAGGCGAATGACACAACCGACAGGCATGAAAAAACTCACGCATGCGCACGAGGGTTCAAGCTTGGCTGACGCAATCACACGTGATTCAAATCCATATGGTTTTTGAAAAAATAATAAGGTCGGATACTTTTCTAACAGACCTCGTAGTTCCAAGTTTTGCCACCAGAGTCTTGCCGTGCGAATAGTGAAATGTGGACACAGCCGAATAAAAAAAAAAAAATCATCAAAATCGAACAATATTAAAGGAATTATGACATCATCAATGCAGTTGTTTATAGAAGTAGTTCCAAGTTTTGCCACCAGAGTCTTGCCGTGCGAATAGCCAAATGAGAGTTATGGACATGGCTGCCGTGAGAATACCCATGGCCAATCTTTAATGCAGAATCTTACCTGGACAGAGTCTACACAATATTTTCATCATTTCTTTTCAACCACAACCACAAATAGTCATCTGTCAGTTTCTCTCAACATCATTTCTGTGATGCAAACCAGCAAGCATAATGAATGAACTGATCATTTGTGGCCAGAAATAAATGAGGGAAGCTGTGCTCCTCAGAAGGTGTGGCTATTTCTTGATCCACTATCAAAATATCAGAAACGCCACAAAACCAAGCCATTTCAAAAATAAAAAAAAAACACGTTAGAAACAATCGGACTGCTCATACCAACGGGACTGCTGGATAAATGAGCTGAAAATATTATTTGTATTTACTTTCATTTGTGACATTTTAAACTCCAGTTTCAAGTCATAACACGTTGACACTGCAGACAGAGGGACAACTGAAAACAAGGAGGAACATGCTGGTCAAAAGCAGTCCACGCGAGTCAACTTTCACCTGGTTGGTTTAAAACATTATGCTGAGTTAACAGTGATATGGTTAGTCTATTTGACGCTTTCTAATTCTCATATGTGTCGTTTCTTTTCTTATTGTTTATGCACCAACAACACCAGATCAAACTCATTTTATGTGCGAACTTACTTGACAAATTAATTCGATTCTGATTTAATGAACCTTTAATGAATGAAGAGAAATGGGCACACTCGAGCAACGAAAAGCATTTACACTCGTAGTTTCAGCGTCTATTTGATCATGTTTAGTTAATAATACGACAGTTGAGAGTGTTGAGGCGATAATGGCGTAAAGGTTTATTTGGAAGTGAGTGTCAGCTTCATTTAACGGGAGCTGGGATGATGATTACTCGAGCTTGTCCCGCGTTGACGCTAGCTAGCTAACTCCCGCTTCCAAATCACTTATCGCCATAAAAAAAACATTTGCCGTTATGCTGGGGAAACTTACCGGACCTTTGCCAGACTGTTCAGTGTGTGGTTGGATAAAACGGCATGTTGTCGTGCATTAAGAACGCTGACATGGTTTATTTTAGGACAGAACTATTTACTACACGCGAAGGGTTTTTTTTTTTTTTGTGCAGCTCACAGCCACCATGACAACACGCCCATAAATGACGTCACTGTTAATGCTGCCTTCACATGCTCCTCGTATTAAATAGCATTGTAGTGTTTTTAGACGATAGATAGATAGATAGATAGATAGATAGATAGATAGATAGATAGATAGATAGATAGATAGATAGATAGATAGATAGATAGATAGATAGATAGATAGATAGATAGATAGATAGATAGATAGATAGATAGATAGATAGATAGATAGATAGATAGATAGATTGATTGATTGATTGATTGATTGATTGATTGATTGATTGATTTTATGGCATGCCAAACAGGAAAATATGAGAATACAAAAATGAAATCTTGAGTAACTGAATGGAAACTCAAGTCCAACCGATATGGATTTTTGAGGCCGATGCCAATAACGATATTTGGATGAAAAAAATGCAGATAATTGATAAATCGGCTGATTTGCCGATAGCCGATAAATCAGCCGATATTATTATTAATATTTTTTTAATGAATAAAATGTTCTTTTTTGGACCCTTAACAAAAAAGGTATGAGCTAAAAGCTGAAGCTTTGTCCTCATATTGATTAACTTTATAACAGAGAAGAATTTTCAAGTTCAAAAAATGCAATCAAGAATTAAACCTTTGTGAAATTAGCAAATACATATCCTTAAAAAGAGTTGTGAAATACATCTGATCTTACTACATAAACTGAGTTAATCAAGTTGAGTTGAATTGAAACGGGAGAAATGTGGGGTGAATGTAATCATAAAGTTATTACAAACAACATCCTTATAAACTTGTATGCTTTTGTCAGTCAATCAGTGCAGTGTGACAGCGAACTACAGGGGCCGGTAATGAACACATTTAAGCAGGGGTGTAAGCAGCTCTCATTTGAATGGAGTCAGAGCTCCATCTACTGGACAAACGGTGCAAGGACATTTTACATTGCCGACACAAACATTATTTCAGTAGCTGTTCTGTTTATGAGAAACTATCTGTGTTCTATCGGCAAAATTTCGGCCGATAGTGAGTACATTGAAAAGGGCTTATATCGGGCAATAATATCGGCCGGTCAATATATTGGTCGGGCTCTAATGGAAACCTTGAGAATATTGAATAAACATTGCATAAATTGAATGGAAAACTGAAAATTTGATTTAAACGTTGATAATATTGAATGGAAGCCTGAAAATATTGAATGGAAACCTTCAATATATTGAAGGAACCTTGAATATATCGAATAGTTTTGACTGTGTTGAATGCTTGGTCTGTAAAGTAAAGGTCAAACAATGTAGACATCCATTGGATTTGATAACATGTGACATATGTTACCCTGTGACATGATAGCTAAGCATGACACATGGTGCAAACGATTCCTTTTTAAAAACCCACTCCTAAATGGTGGCCAGTATCCAGCCTAATTCAGGTCGGTTGTCTGGCTAGTTAATTACTCCACTAGTTGTTCCCGGTGTGTAGTGGGCGCCTTGTATGGCAGCACCCTGACATCAGGGTGAATGTGAGGCATTATTGTAAAGCAGTTTGAACATCTGATGCAGATGGAAAAGTGCTATATAAATGCAGTCCATTTACCGTTTAAAGATGGTAAATAATCAGGGGTGAAAGTAAGAGTTTAATATTAAAGACTGCTCTTAACCCAACTGCGGCGACCTTTCTCCGCGAAAATATCAAATGAAATAAATAAAATGAAACAGCCACACCAGCCAGGGTGAAAGTAAAATTATTCAATAATTTCTGGACCAAGCTGAAAGAAATCTGAAAACATCACACTGGAATATTCAGTATATCATGAATGAAATGAAGAAATGAATCTCATTCGTGTATATTCTTATGTTAATAGAATGTACAATGTCAAAGCGACTGTCATGTTACCCACCAAATTGAGAGAAAAAGTATTTCCATTCTATGAATTTGCTCTTTCAGAATATCTCAGGATGGAAAACCTGCTGTGAAGAAAAAAACCTGAGGCTAATATAAATTGAGACTTATGAAAGTGAGACTTCAAAATGAATCACTAAATGACTGGTGCGATATTCATCACGACAAAGCATTCAGACAGTAAAACTGAAATCACTAATTTACAGAATGCAGATCAACACTAAAAAATAAATCATTTTCTAACCTTTTATTCAGAAATTTTAGTAATTTCCTCCACATCATTTATATTACACATTATACACACTTATGAAAGCTCACTCCACAAGTTATTATTATTTATTTTTATTTATTTAACACAAAACGGCATTTTCAGGTCACTTTAACCCAAGTTTAAGTCAGCGTGCTGGCAAAAGCTGACAGGCTGCAAATGCCATCTAGTGGATTAAATAGGAATCGATGGTGTGCACTCATGGAGACAAGCAGGGCGTGAAAAATGTTTGCACAGCACTTTAACCACCAGTGCTTCCTACCCTCATGCTCACTCTTCTTATCTGGTCACAGTGGATAAAATAACATGACATCACCCCCACAACAAGGGGAAACTCCATTCTTTAGCTGCAGAGTTCCCTTTTGTTGCCGAGGAAAAGCTGCTGTCAGCATTATGAAAGAGGACTTAAAACGTTAAGCTTGAAGATTCTAGATTGAAACTGTCGGATTCTAAAACTTTTAGTCAATGAAGTCTGTGCAGTGTATACTAACTTGCCAAAAACATGTATAACATAGCCCCTTTACTTAGAGGATGACCAAATATTGCTGACATAGTAGAGAAGATTGAATCTTCGACTGGACTGGGTTGCTTGACGTGAGGACGTTTCGCTTCAAATTGCAGAAGCTTCCTCAGCTAAAATTCTTGCTCTGGTAGTCTGATTCTGTCTGACCCTTGTCGAGAAGAACAAACAGAAGCCACAACAGCTGGAGTTTTAAACCTAACCAGATGCCTCCTACCGAGAGGCAGAATGCTATTGACTAGTGACTAAACAATTGCTTTAATTAGCACCTATTGTGCTCTAGTTAGCACCCTCCTAATGACAGGGTAGCTGTCCCTCCTAACAATGGGACTGATGCCTCTCCTGATGGCGTGAATGACTAATTACCATGAACAAAAGACTGAAACTGCTTTGACCTGAGTACCCCATTGTAAACAGGGGACAAGGCTTGTCTCAGACCCCCTCCCCGGTTAAGGTTGTGTTTCAACTGTTTCACATAGAATGCCTCCTTGACCCCTCTCTCAAACCATTTCTTTTCTCTGGCTAAGATTTTAACTTCCTTGTCCTCAAACATGTGGTTAGTGTCTTTAAGGTGGAGATGAACTGCAGACTGAGGTCCACTGGCGCCCTCTCTGTGGTGCTGGTATAGCCTTTTGTGTAAAGGTTGCTTAGTCTCACCTATGTAGTGTTCTTTACAGTTTTCCTGACATCTGATAGAATACACTACATTGCTCTGTTTGTAACTAGGGATCCTGTCCTTAGGGTGGACTAATTTCTGTCTCAAGGTGTTAACAGGTTTAAAGTAAACTGGGATTTTGTGCTGTCTGAAGATCCTCTGTAGTTTTTCCCCTACTCTTGCTAAATAAGGGAGAGACACTCTTCTTGTCTCCGTCTCCTGTCTATCTGGTCTCTTTGTTCTCTGGGACTTCTGCACTTTGTCCAGGGACCATGTGAGGGCTTTCCGGACAAGTTGTTGTTCTTTAGCCCTTCCCTCTGCAGTTGTGGGCACCTGTAGGGCTCTGTGTTGCAGAGTCCTGATCACCCCGAGCTTGTGTTCAAGGGGGTGGTTTGAGCCAAAGAGCAGATATTGGTCAGTGTGAGTGGGTTTTCTGTAAACCCCTGTCTGGAGCTGCCTGTTCTCTCCAAACATAACATCACAGTCCAAGAAGGCTAAATGGTTGTTTCTGGCATCCTCACATGTGAACTTGATATTGGAGTCCACCGAGTTGATGTGTTCTGTAAAGTTCTCAACCTCCTGTTGCTTGATTTTAACCCATGTGTCATCGACATATCTGAGCCAGTGACTGGGAGGGATGCCAGTGAAAGACGTCAAGGCTGTCTTCTCCACTCGCTCCATGTACAGATTGGCCACAAAGGGGGATACCGGAGACCCCATCGCACAACTATGGATCTGTCCGTAGTAATTCCCCCTAAACAGGAAATACGTGGTGTTAAGACAGATCTTCAAGAGTTGGCAGATGTGGTCTGGTGTGAGTTTGGTCCTTTCAAGTAGAGACGCGTCCTCCAGCAGTCTCTGCCTCACAGCTGAGACAGCCTCAGCGGTGGGGATGCAGGTGAACAACGATGTCACATCAAATGACACCATAGTTTCATCTTCCTCCAGCTGCAGGTCCTGGATCTTGTTCACAAAATCTTGTGTGTTCTCCACATGGTGGTCTGAGTTACCCACTAGAGGAACCAAAATCCACTTGAGGTGCTTGGCCAAATTGTACGTGATGGAATCTGTGCTACATACAATAGACCTGAGTGGCACGTCCTGTTTGTGGATTTTGGGCAATCCATAGATGCATGGAGTGGTGTCCCCAGGGTACAGTCTGTAGTACGCCTGCCTGTCAATGAGTCCCTCTTTCTCCAGGTTTTGGAGGTAGTTAATGATTTTCTTCTTATAGCCGCTTGTGGGGTCTCTCTTCAGATGCTCGTATGTATTGGAGTCACTGAGCAAGTTGTTGATCTTGGCCTCGTAGTCCGATGTGTTCAGGACCACCGTGCATCTGTCTTTATCCGCTGGCAGGATAGGGATGCTTTGGTCCTTCTGCAGTGCTGACAATGCTTTCCGTTCTTCTCCTGTGATGTTGGACGGAGGAGGCTTAGTACTCTTCAGCACTGCTGTGACTCTTCGTCGGAGGTCCCCAGCTTCTGACTCTGACAAACTGTTATGTTTAATGGCTGACTGTACTGCAGTGATGTAATCTGTTGTTGGTATATGTTTAGGGGTCACTGAGAAATTTAGTCCTTTAGCGAGCTCATCCTTTTCTGTCTGTGTAAGAACCCTGTCGGAGTGATTCTTTACCCAATTTTCCCTGTTGTCACTAATTTGTCTGGGTGTATCTTTATAACTACACCCACTGAAAGTAAGCCTTTTCTGCACTAAAAGGTTGTGAAACTTCCTGATTTGCCGCTCCTTACTTTTTAAATGCTCAGACATTTGAATTTTAACTATGAACTTTGTGATCTTATTATGGGCCTCTTCCCCCACTAAAGTTTCTAACATTTTGTGAAGACTATCAAGATTATTTTGGAGGTCTAATATTTTAAAATGAAGCCTTCTAATTCTAAGACCCAAAATCCTCCTAAGGTAACTGTGCTGGATCTTTTCTGCTGTGTGACCTGCTTCTAGTGCCTTTTGCTTCATGCATTTGGGAATAACGTTGTTTTGTTTGCATCTCAGGTTAAATCTTAAGTGGTTTCTAAAGTTAGCTATCTTTTTAACAGTCTTTTCCAGCTTACGTACCAGTGCCAGGGCCTCATGCCCACAGTTGGTCGCAATGTTTCTGTGTAGGCTCTCAGTTGTCCAGGTGGTTTCCATAGAAGAGAAGCTTGAATCTTCGACTGGACTGGGTTGCTTGATACTATCGCTGACCTACATGCAAAATACTTTGTTAATTTTGCTAATTTTGCATATTAACACAGTATGGACATTTCTCCATACATTCTGTATATCCAATAAGGCACTGATGCCTGTATTTACTGTAATATTAAATAACTTTTGCACTGTGCTATGTGATAAAACTGAACATTTCAGGGTGGCCTTTTATTGTGGCCAGCCTATGGCACACCTATGCAATAATCATGTCGTCTTATCAGCATCTTGATATGCCACACCTGTGAGGTGGGATGGATTATTTTGGCACAGGAGAAGTGCTCACTAACACAGAATCAGACAGATTTGTTAATATTTGAGAGAAATAGGTATTTCGTGTATACAGAAAATGTTTTACATCTGAGTTCAGCTCATAAAAATGGGAGCAAAAATAAAAGTGTTGCATTTATATTGTTGATCAGTGTATATACACTCAACAAAAATATAAACGCAACACTTTTGGTTTTGCTCCCATTTTGTATGAGATGAACTCAAAGATCTAAAACTTTTTCCACATACACAATATCACCATTTCCCTCAAATATTGTTCACAAACCAGTCTAAATCTGTGATAGTGAGCACTTCTCCTTTGCTGAGATAATCCATCCCACCTCACAGGTGTGCCATACCAAGATGCTCATTAGACACCATGATTAGTGCACAGGTGTGCCTTAGACTGCCCACAATAAAAGGCCACTCTGAAAGGTGCAGTTTTATCACACAGCACAATGCCACAGATGTCACAAGATTTGAGGGAGCGTGCAATTGGCATGCTGACAGCAGGAATGTCAACCAGAGCTGTTGCTCGTGTATTGAATGTTCATGTCTCTACCATAAGCCGTCTCCAAAGTCGTTTCAGAGAATTTGGCAGTACATCCAACCAGCCTCACAACCGCAGACCACGTGTAACCACACCAGCCCAGGACCTCCACATCCAGCATGTTCACCTCCAAGATCGTCTGAGACCAGCCACTCGGACAGCTGCTGGAACAATCGGTTTGCATAACCAAAGAATTTCTGCACAAACTGTCAGAAACCGTCTCAGGGAAGCTCATCTGCATGCTCGTCGTCCTCATCGGGGTCTCGACCTGACTCCAGTTCATCGTCGTGACCGACTTGAGTGGGCAAATGCTCACATTCGCTGGTGTTTGGCACGTTGGAGAGGTGTTCTCTTCACGGATGATGCGAAGGAGATGTGTTGCACTGCATGAGGCAAATGGTGGTCCCACCAGATACTGACTGGTATCCCCCCAGTAAAACAAAACTGCACCTTTCAGAGTGGCCTTTTATTGTGGACAGTCTAAGGCACACCTGTGCACTAATCATGGTGTCTAATCAGCATCTTGATATGGCACACCTGTGAGGTGGGATGGATTATCACAGCAAAGGAGAAGTGCTCACTATCACAGATTTAGACTGGTTTGTGAACAATATTTGAGGGAAATGGTGATATTGTGTATGTGGAAAAAGTTTTAGATCTTTGAGTTCATCTCATACAAAATGGGAGCAAAACCAAAAGTGTTGCGTTTATATTTTTGTTGAGTATATATACACACGAGGTCTGTTAGAAAAGTATCAGACCTTTTTATTTTTTTTCAAAAACCATATGGATTTGAATCACGTGTGATTGCATCAGCCAAGCTTGAACCTTCATGCGTATGCGTGAGTTTTTCACGCCTGTCGGTTGCGTCATTCGCCTGTGAACAGGCTTTGTGTGAGCAGTGGTCCACCCCTCTCGTTGGATTTTTATTGCGAATAAATGTCTGAACGATTTGGAGCTTTGCTGCATCAATTTTTTCCAGAAACTGTGAGAGACCTCCAGGTGGACACCATTCGGAAAATTCAGATGGCTTTCAGGGACCATTTTATGGGGATTACACAGATTAAGGAGTGCTCCAGCCGGTTTAAAGACCGCCCACAGCGTCTGAGAGCTCGGCACACTCCGAGCGCTGATCGACAGGCTGACACCCCGCTGAAACAACCAGATCATTTCCAACGTGAAGGCTTTGTTGATCCGGGACGTCGTCTGACTTCCACAAAAAAGGCATAAGGCGTGGACATCAGCACTTTTTCGGCACATTCCACTGTTACAGGAGTTTTTTTCATGGAAAAAGAAGCGGACGGAGTGTGTTGGTCTCACAGGACGGCTTTGAGATGGATTTCAGACGGCTGTCTGTGGCTTTTTAGTCGTGTGACTATCCAAGAAATTGTGCATGAGCTGGACATGCCCCAACATGTCCTGTGAGGCTTCATCACGGCGTTGCTTTGCGCCACGCGGCTCCGCTGCTATGCGCGGAATTCCTCCGCTCCTCTTTCCATGACAAAAACTCCTGTAACAGTGGAATGTGTCGTTCATTTCTAAACTGGACACTGTGTTTTATCCGGGACGTCCTCTGACTAGCACAGAAATTGCGGAAGACATGGACATCAGCACTTTTTCGGCACATTGAGACAGACATGCGGAGGAATTTCCGCTCGTCACGGCAGAACGAGCCTCGTACATACACACAGTATTTCTTCCGTTTTTCTTGTTGCTTAATGCTAACAAATTACAGTGTCACCCCTTTGAGTCTGGTCTGCTTGAGGTTTCTTCCTCAGAGGGAGTTTTTCCTTACCACTGTTGCTCTGGGGGTTGGTAAGGTTAGACCTTACCTGTGTGAAGCGCCTTGAGGCAACTCTGTTGTGATTTGGTGCTATATAAAGGAAAATAAATTGAAATTGAAAAAAACTGGGGAAAATAAGTATTTGACCCCCTTTCAGTTTTGCAGGTTTTCCCACCTACAAAGAATGTAGAGGTCTGTAATTTTTTATCGTAGGCACACGTTAACTGTGAGAGACAGAATCTAAACAAAAAAATCCAGAAAATCACATTGTATGATTTTTAAATAATTAATTTGCATGAAATAAGTATTTGATCCCCTACCAATCAGCAAGAATTCTGGCTCTCACAGACCTGTTAATTTTTCTTTAAGAAGCCCTCTTATTCTGCACTCTTCACCTGTATTAATTGCACCTGTTTGAACTTGTTACCTGTATAAAAGACACCTGTTCACACACTCAATCAATCACACTCCAACCTGTCCACCATAGCCAAGACCAAAGAGCTGTCTAAGGACACCAGGGACAAAACTGTAGACCTGCACAAGGCTGGGATGGACTACAGGACAACAGGCAAGCAGCTTGGTAGAAGACAGCAACTGTTATTTATTAGAAAGTGGAAGAAACACAAGATGAATGTTAATCTCCCTTGGTCTGGGATTCCATGCAAGATCTCACTTTGTGGGGTAAGGATGATTCTGAGAAAGCTCAGAACTATACAGGAGGACCTGGTCAATGACCTGAAGAGAGCTGGGACCACAGTCACAAAGATTACATTAGTAACACATGATGCTGTCATGGTTTAAAATTCTGCAGGGCAGCAAGGTCCCCCTGCTCAAGCCAGCACATGTCCAGGCCCGTTTGAAGTTCACCAGTGATCATCTGGATGATCCAGAGGAGGCATGGGAGAAGGTCATGTGTTCAGATGAGACCAGAATAGAGCTTTTTGGAATCAACTCCACTTACCATGTTTAGAGGATGAGAACAACCCCAAGAAAACCATCCCAACCGTGAAGCATGGGGGAGGAAACATCATACTCTGGGGGTGCTCTTTTGCAAAGGGGACAGGGAGACTGCACCGTATTGAAGGGAGGATGGATGGGGTCATGGATTGCGAGATTTTGGCAAACAACCTCCTTCCCTCAGTCAGAGCATTGAAGATGGGTCATGGCTGGGTCTTCCAGCATGACAATGACCCCAAACACACAGCCAGGGCAACTAAAGAGGGGCTCCGTAAGAAGAATTTCAAGGTCCTGGAGTGGCCTGGCCAGTCTCCAGACCTGAACTCAATAGAAAATCTTTGGAGGGAGCTGAAACTCCAAACCTGAAAGATTTGGAGAAGCTCTGTATGGAGGAGTGGACCACAATCCCTGCTGCAGTGTGTGAAAACCTGGTGAAAAACTACAGGAAACGTTTGACCTCTGTAATGGCAGACAATTTTTTCTGTACCAATTGTTAAGCTCTGTTTTTCTAGGGGATCAAATACTTATATCATGCAATAAAATGCAAATTAATTATTTAAAAATCATACAATCACAAGAAAATGGCTCAACTCTAAAACCACCGGACCAAAACCATTGGATGAGTATTGTTCAGGAAATATTTACAATGAAAAGAATGACTTTCATTTTAAGATTGAGCGAAACAGAATTTGACAAAAAAAATGGGACAAATGGATGACATATAAATTATCTACAATTGAAAACTGAATCAAACATATTCAAACATAATGGGTTGCTGTCGCAATTTTGTTTTTCAGTTTTACATTACTGAGTTCTTTTTCCCTCTTTGTTTGATGCTTTTTGTGAGCAAAACGTTTTATTGTAAGTGTTAAAACATTGTATCTGTGTTTATATGTGAAAAACAAAGTAAGTGAAAAAAAAAATTATACAATGTGATTTTCTGGATTTTTTTTTTTAGATTCTGTCTCTCACAGTTGAAGTGTTCCTATGATATACAGACCTGTCCATTCTTTGTAGGTGGGAAAACCTGCAAAACTCACAGGGGGTCAAATACTTATTTTCCCCACTGTATACGGTATTTGTTGTCTTTCTGATGCCTGATGTCCTGTGCACCAGCAGAATTTCCTGTATAATCATTTTGTAAATTGTGTTGGTAGCATGGCCCAAGCAGAGGGTCTCTCCTTTGAGTCTGGTCTGCTTGAGGTTTCTTCCTCAAATCATTAAAGGGAGTTTTTCCTTACCCGTCACGCTGTGTGCTTGGGGTTGGTAAGGCTCAACTTTACTTGTGTGAAGCGCCTTTAGGCAAATTTGTTGTGATTTGGCGCTACATAAATGACAATAAATTGAAACTGAAAAATTTCCTCTTCAGCATAAGGCAACATGACCTCAAGTATTTTGATGTATTCAAACTTATTCACGATCCCTGATATGCGATAAATAGGCCCGACACAATGGTATGAGAAACATCCCCATATCATGCTGCTTGCTTCACTGTCTTCGCAGTGTGATGTGGCTTGAATTTAGTTTTTGGTGATCATCTGACAAACTGTCTACAGCCCGTAGACCCAAAAAGAACAATCTTGCTTTCATCAGTCCACAAATGTTGTGCCAGTTCTCTTTAGGCCAGTCAATGAGTTCTTTGTTAAATTGTATCCTCTTCAGCATGTCATTTCTTCAACAATAGGACTTTGCCTGGGCTTCTTGACCATAGTTTGATTTCACATAGGCGTCTTCCAATTGTTACAGTACTGACAGGTAACTTCAGACCTTCTTTGGTCACCCTGGAGTTGATCATTGGCCGGGTCTTTGCCATTCTGGCTCTTTGATCCATTTGAATGGCGGTTTTCTATTTTCTTCCACATCATTCTGGTTTTGGTTGCCAATTTATAGCATTTCAGATCATTTTATTTGAGCAGCTTATTTTCTGCACTTCTCAAGTTTTTATAAAAGTATGCTGTTCTTCTGAACAATGTCTGGAACAACCTATTTTACTGTTTTTCAGAGAAGTGCACTAAAACCAGCATGTACAACATTTGCTGGCTTCTTCCTTAAGTAAGACACCCGTAAGGCTGTAATAAGGGTCACAGAAAGAACAAGAGCAATCTGTGATTTCTGCCATCCGCCAACCTGGATCACCTCCAAAATTTAATGGAGTCTTCCATGGCCTAACATCTACCTGTGGTGAAAATTTGGTCCAAATCCGTGTAGTAGTTTTGACCTAATTCTGCTAACACAGACAAAAGGGGGGTGGTGATGGCGTCATGGTTAAGTGTTGGGCTTGAGACCAGAGGATACTCAGTTCAAATCCCAGACTGATCAGAAAATCATTAAGGGCCCTTGGGCAAGGTCCTTAATCCCCTAGTTGCTCCCGGTGTGTAGTGAGCGCCTTGTATGGCAGCACCCTGACATGGGGGTGAATCTGAGGCATTACTGTAAAGCACTTTGAGCATCTGCTGCAGATGGATAAGTGCTATGTAAATACAGAACATTTACAAAAAAAACTAATTTTATTAGATCCTTGGTGAACATAAAAATACAGACACTGCTATTTTTGGAACAGCCTAATATTCCTTTTTCTTCACTTTTTGCAACAAATTTGATAATTTTTTCTTCATGTTTGGATTTGAAGTAGAATGTGCAGTGTTCCCAATACATTTGCGTGAGTGGAAATAAAAACTATTAAGTATTTTGCGCTTAACTCACTTTCTTTCAGACACACTATTACTCTGAACACAACTGCAAGTGTGTATCCGTCTATCTATATAGCTATACACACACACACAATGTACCCCCCCAATAAAAAATAAGTAACATTATGCACCATAAAAGGAGGAAAAAATACTTATGGTTTATTGTCATTTCAAGTACCACAACTGCGTGCTGTCACACAGTGAGAATATGACAGCTGTAGGTTTACTGATCCTTAATGACATGATATAGTTTTGTATACTTTCAAAGTTCCACTTGGAGGCTTTCTGAAAAATAACTGACATTTTCAATAAAAACCTTAGTTGTTCCAGTGGAAAAGAAGACTGTAAAGCAACAAAAACATCATTAAAAATGGGATCTACCACCAACTCTGCTGCTTTATTCAATTTGACAACCATATCTACTGCCCTTCAGTGGATGAACAAGATGGTATGAAGAAGGCCTCATGGTGGCAGTACAGGCCAGGCCTTCCACAGCCAACACGAAGAGACAGTATTAGCACTGTCTCCCTCAGAGTTGCACAGCAGATAACATAATATTTACAGAGGCATCATTCAAATGGTGAAACAAGCACCAAATTCAGCACAAGTACTCCTAAGACATTACTCTTTTGAAAAAAACAAAACAAAAAAAACAAACAAACTTGAATTTTCAGGAGGCAGCCTGGTAGGGGTCAATTGAAGAGTTACACAGGATCAAAATTAAGAGATGCTCTAATCATATTGAAAACTATACCACATTACTTGTCTGATCTTAATGATTCCAAAAAGGTATAGTTTGCACTGACTGAATGTTATGGGGTTATGAGGTAAAAACAGCAAGAACGGTGACAAAGGTCAATTTCAGTTTGTACAGGGGTCAAAAGTTAAAGTTGCTCCAATTTTGGTAAAAAAACAAAACAAACAAAAAAACAAGTGGTGCAAATTATTGGTTGAGCTAATAGGATAAATAAATGGAATAGTTCTGACAGTATTGAATGCTTGGTCTCCAAAGTAAAGGTCAAACAATGTCAACATCCATTGGATTGGATAACTAAGCATGACATGGTGCAAAACTAATCCTTTAAAAACCCTATTCACTCAACCAATAATTTGTATCAGTTTTTACCAGAATTAGAGCAACTTTAACTTCTGACCTCTGTACAAACTGAAACTGACCTTTGTCACCATTCTTGCTATCTTTACCCCATAACATTCAGTCATATAGTCCAAACTATACCTTTATGGAACTTTTGTGATCAGACAAATAATGTATTTTTAAATGCGATTGGACCATCTTTTAATTTTGAGCCCTGTGTATTTCTTCAATTGACCTCAACCTGGCCGCCTCCTGAAAATTCAGCCAGTTTTTTCAAAAGAGTAATGTGTATGTGTGTGCCAATTATGGTGCTTGTTTCCAGAAATCGACTGTTACAGTGATCTGCTCCACTGGAGGTGTGGAGACAGCAGACTGCTCCATTACTGGGATGAAGAGGATGTGCAATCATCTCACCTCAATTTTAACAATGCCTACATAAATAAATCCCTCTACTTAGGGCTTTGTTTACAGCAGCATCTGTCTGCTAGCAGGACAACTAGAAGTTTCCAGCTTGGTCAATCTGCATTTAATGATCAAGGTTATCAAAAATCACCTGACAAATTCTGTTGAGAATCGTAATCACCTGACAAATTCTGTTGAGAATCGTACGAGTGAAGTGCAGAGTTTCCTATTTAAAATGGCAACAGAGTTCTTCAAACATGGCATCAAACTAGAATTTGACAGGGGGGTCAGAGAAATTCACAATCACAGCTACAATTGTACATTGTACCTATTTTTATTCTCTTTATGGATAGTTTTTATTTTTATTTGTTTTATTCTTTTACTTCTGTTTTTATTTATGTATTTGAATTTTTTTATTCATTTTTAATTATTTATTCAATTTTATGTTGACTTGTTTTATGTAAGGCACCTTGAGACAGCTTTTGCTGTGATTTGGCGCATTATAAGCTAATTAAATTAAATTACATTGGGAGCAACACAACACTGCACCTTCAACAGCGGTCAAAGTTCAGAACGCATTTAAAATCCATCTCATGTTTTTCAAACTGTGGCCAAACCCTGACAAGATGAATATCATTTATACGGTGAAAAGTCAACTAAAATTTAATTATAGAGTAAGAAATGAACTGTTGTCCTCATTACAGCTAATTCAGTGTTACTGAACTAAAAAAAAAAAAAAAAAAAAAAAAAAAAAAAAAAAAAAGTGTTGGAGGGCCGCCTTCAGCTGTGCAGTATGATGAAAACATTTACCTACCTCTACAAAATTACACAATATGGCTGCCAACAATATTATTATACAGGCCTTAAGCATGGGAGGGAGTCTTCCAAACTAACTTGCCTCCAACCATACAAATTAGACGACAAAAAACCCCTCTCATAGCTTTGTACAAGTACAAAGACATAAATAAGCTATTCTGTATTAAAAACATTTAACTGTTATATAACAAAACTAATGAATCACAGTAACGGCAAATTGCCAGGAGGAGCCAGAATGATCCCAAAGACATAGAAAAGTCCCATGAGGAGGTTGAGCTTGGCTGTTTTCTGGGGGATTTTGACGTAGCATCGGCTGCGAAACTGCTTCTCCAAGGAGAAGGCCATGGGCAGCGTAAGCAGAGGCAGGGCCATGCTGATGGTGTAGCGTGTTGCTAGGATGCAGAATAGCACATAGGGGACAAAGAGCAGGAGATTGTAGAGGATGTATGACAAAGTGGGGCCTATGAGGATGGCTAGGGTGACGATTCCTGCCTGCTTGTCAGAGTCCATGTCTCTCGTATTGTTGCTGTGGAGAATGGCTTCTGTGTTGAGGGCCAGAGGAATGGCGTACACCAGCGGCATCACTGATAGGTAGCCAACTTGAACGGCGTGGGCAAACATGACTGCCAGTGGACCGAAGGTGATAAGGATCACTACATCACCCAGAGCCACATACTTCAAGCCAATGCCTAAGAATCAAAAGAGAAAACAGCAGCCACAACTAAAGTTTAAAACAGTGCTTCTCAAACATGTGCCCCCCAAATCCCAAAGTTCTCAAACCTGTAATTCACACCAAAACTAAAGCAGTGGATTTCAGTGACTTGTCTTTCTGTTCTATAAGAACCAGAGCCACTGCAACAACAAAAATATTTGTCAACATTCCTATAAGTAACATCAACTAAGCTCGCTCTGTGACAAACTGGCGACTTGTCCAGGGTGTACCCTGCCTCATGCCCAATGACTGCTGGGATAGGCTCTTAGAGGGCTGGCATTGAGGCAATATGGCTAAGCCTGAAACTAATTAGTTCAGGGGTTTGGGGGCCGCCTAGCTCCCCAATGGGGTCCAAGAGCAAAGCCCCAGGCTGGGGGCTAGGATTTTAGGCCTTTTTAAACCTGTTTGGAAAGCTCTCAGGAACACCCAATGTTAAAGATTTTAAACAATCATTACCATCTTTGAGGTCAAGTGGTTTGTGTTTTACCATGCAGTTTTCTAAAGCAAAAATAAAATAAAATAACCACAAACAAAAAAACAAAATTGGGCATAGGTTCCCTTATCTGCAGGTTTTGACTACATCATGGGTTAAAGAAATAAATTTTCATCTGACTGAAATTTTTTCCTGGCAAAAATCAATGCCAGCAATTCCCGTAAAATGTGGCATAGTGGGGGCATACACTCTTTTTTCCTCAATAAATACAATAAACATTATACAGCATACAAATCTATTCTAAATAGCCTCTAAGGAGAGACAGACAAAGCATAAAAAGAATGCAAAACTTGAATATAAAGGTACATAAAAGTGTGGTGGGGGTGGGGTGTAGTCTTGATTCTGGGAACTCTGGAGGTGCCCCCCACTGGAAGATTTTTTTAAAGACCAAGTCAAATTTTGTGTATTCTGGTGAATTTTACCAGGTATGAAGCCCTCTGAAACAAATAAAACTCACTTCAATGTGTGAAGTAAAAACACAGTATTAATTATGGGGGGTCTGGGGGATCTCCCCCAGAAATGTTTTAAAAGAGCAAGTCAAATTTTGTATATTCTGGTGAATTTTAATGGGTATGACACCCTCTGAAACAAAGAAAACTCACTTCAAAGTGTCAAGTAAAAATTCTTTGTCTTCTATAGTATTTTGATCTGTTCTAATCCGATGAATGCACCAAATAGGTGCTGTGTTGCTGGCTTTACAGTCAATAAGATACAAAATTATGGCCTAAAGCAACTGACAACGTTGTTCTGCTGTGCACAAAGTAACATTGTCACCAGTTTTGAAAACGCATGCACACTGAGAAACTCAAAACTGGCTTATTCACATTTAATCTGTAAAATGCTCTCACTCATAAAACAAACTAGGGCTGCAACTAACGATTATTTTAGTAATCGATTAATCATTTTTGTTGTTTTTTTTGTGTTTTTTTTTTTTACTTACATGTGAGTTTTGCCATTATTTCTTGAAGTTATTATTAAAAGGCTTTTGTCACGCAACATCAACATTTGACCTTGTAACAAAGTTATATTTTCATCAAAAACATACCTGGAGTAGTGTTTTGTTTTATTTTGCACATACATACATCACCAACACACCACAAAGAGATTGCCATCAGGTTTCACCCGATTATGAGCATTTTTAGATGCCTCCAGCAATTATCTCAACCACTGACAACATATTACAGCAAGAGTCCACAAAAGTATTTTAAAGGCCTGACTAAAGTGTAATATGTGATCTTTAATAAGTTATTTTCATGAAAAATGACACAAATGTGCAGTTTACTGCATTTAATTTTTTTTCTTGTGTAAAAACACAGCTCAGATGTGGTTTGACCGAAACAAATTGTCATTAAACTTAAATAAAACAGGGATGAAGTGGAAGTTTAAGAGTCACTAGGTGTTCACAGGAAACAGTTATTTATTTATGTTCATTGTTAGTTGGTTTTATCTTTTCTGTTGCTTTGTTTTATCAGGTTCTTTTTGTCTGTTTCTCTAAAATTGTATTGTAGCAATATTATTACTTTTGTTGTAACAAATAAGGGAACACCTTTTAGAAGAATGGTGCTCCGTCCCTTCAGTAGAGTTCCAAGGACTTGCAAAATCAATCGCTGTGTTTACATGTACAGTAATATGTAAACAGCATATTCTAATCATATAAACACAACTGCACTATGATGTTTTCACAGCATTTTGAAAGACGCAAGACAAAGAGGAAGTAATGTGGCTGTGAGTCAATCAGATTTTGCTGTGTAACATGTAAATGGGAATATGAATGGAATATTCCATAAACAACCTGTGTAAAAACCATAACCAAAATACTGCCTTATTTAAATGAGGTCAACAGTCCATTTATTGCTGTACATGTAAACAAAGTCACTGTCAAGGACTGAAGCTGTGCTGATGGTACATAGAGGTTCAACACTTTATGCTGGATTTCACTGTTAATTGTCACCAGTATGTTTACCAACCAAAACACTCAAAATGTAGGATGTGTGTGAGTTTATGTCCTGGTATAGTTCAGGAGTTAGCAATACAAGCATTATAACTCACCTCCTGTGTACAGAAATGAGCTGGACAGGCCTCCAAAGTAAATAAGGGCCAGGTGCTCCAGTCTAAGTGTAGACAGGAAGTAAAGCAGTGTGGCACACAAGCACCCCAATGAATACAGCAATGCTCCAAACATAACCACATCCTGCGGGGCCAAGATCTCATCCACAAGAGTCCTATCATCACTCTTCTTGTGGTCAATTCCTTTGGAGAAGTCATAATAGGTGTTTACAAGGTTCCCAGCCCCATGGACCACCAGGACAGCCACTGCACACACCATCAGGATAACCACATCCACAGATCCCTCGAGTTTGTATGCTAAAGCGCTGCCGAGTGCCACTGGTGTGAGTGAGGCGCTGAAGCTCCATGGTCGCAGTGCCAGCACATAGGCAGCGCACTTCTGCTTCACATCCAAGCAACGACGAGCCATCTTGGACATGTGGTTAATGCCCCGATGGTGATTCTGCTGGGAACTTAAACCAGTCTGCCACTGTTGATCATTGTGACCATTGGAGCCAGCCAAAGTTAGTGTCTCTGCTCTGCTTTGTTTTGGCTCTTTGGCCATTCCTTTGTATTGACTCTCAGAAAGAGTGATGATTCCCAAATTCCAACGTGTCTGGTCTGATGTTCCTACAAGCAGAAAAATTATTAAAAGTTACATCTGACAAAGCAGCATACCGTATTTACTCTTAAGTACCCCAGGCACCTGGAATTTTCAAGAAGAGGCAATTATTGATGATCGCTTGCATGCATGCTACACACAGTACGTACGGACATGCGTACTGCATGGAAGAGAAGCAGCGAAGACTAGAATCTGTGTTTCTGCATGCAGTAGCTGTTGCACAATTCCATAAAATGGCTCTGCACAACCGTTGCTCCTCTGCAGCGTTCAAGCTAAAAGTCGTGAAAGAAGCAAAAGAGAAGGGCAAGCACCATGCTGCTTGGATTTTCGTAGTTGATAGGAAACGCATCTGGGAGCGGTGTAGGAACAAAGGTAACCTTGCAACCCTGTCCAAAACAGCAAAATGGCTGCCTGGTGAGGGGAGGAAAGTGTGATATAAGTGGTTCTATGAAAGGAGAATGAACAGCAGGCATCAACGTGGCAGAAAAGAGTCTGAAATAGGAGGGAGTGCAGCTGTATAAGCAATATGGAAACCAGAACTTCAGAGCCTCGAATGGCTGGTATTTGAAGTTTTCTGAACGCCACAAGTTGATGATGCACTCATATTGCTTCACACCCAAAAGAACAGAGGGATAACAAGGTGGACTTCAGCAGGACTATGACAGTCCTGGACAGTAGCCACAAATTGTGAACTTTATGGATCACTTATGTTTTGTCGTGGCAATGAGGTAGGACTACTTCATTTTAGTTTTACTCTGTTCTCTCAGGAATTCACAACTTCACTACATGCAATGTGCCAAATAAATTAGGGGGGCATTTAATAAGGAGGGGGCCTTTAATGGAGTAAATAGAGTATGCTATTAATAGTTTTCCTTTTAGTAGTACACAAACACAATGGCCATTAATTGGCAACTTATTGCTTTAGATTTAAATTAAACAGTCTGAAATTTATCCTTTCCTGGTGTGCATTTTCTGAAGAGATAAATATTTGGATTTTGAACCACGCGCCACTAAAAACCAGGAACTTCCAGTACAGTCACAACATTGGAGAAGGAGGAGGAAGTGAGATCAGAACAAGAACCGCTGTCTTAATAGTCCCATTAATTTATGTATTTTTATAGGCTACTGACAGCCCCGTTTCCAGTCTGCACAAGTGGTTCGAGTCGGGGCTGCAGCGTGTTTTCGGTGTGAGAACGATTATTCTCACCAGCAGAATCCTTTTGATTGGCAGGTGGAAACACATATTGACAAGCACGCACTTGAACGGTGTCCATGGCTTTTTCACTCGACACGGAGGCAAAACAGTATTTTCCGATTTTTTGTTGTTGTTGTTTTATTGTTTTGTGGATCATGGCATAATTTTGTTGCGTGAGACGTTATGAGCACATGAGGAACTCTGGGAGTCTTAACTTATGGCACAAAGCAGCTCGTTAAGAGCAAAGACTCAATCCATCAGCCACAATAATGGATTACAGCCGGCGCCGTAACCTGGCACCAAACGCCCGTGTGACAAATGGACTTTTCTTCAGCCAAGACAGAAGGAATTAAATTATTTTCAGATGTCGTTTTGTAAAGTGGATAAAGTTAAAGATGATCTCACTGAAAAGGACAGGTAAGACATTATTTACTCCTTCTGTGATTTTGGGGTTTAATATTTTATAGTAAAGTGTTACGCTACTAACATACAGTACATTAACTGTATTCAAAAAGGAAACAATATTTTAAAAATAACTAATATTTTCAGTCCCTTGAGTCATTTTTTAGATTTGAAATGCATGTACCTTTTTCTAAGAAAAAGAAAAAACCTAAATAAAAAAAAAATCCACACTTTCTCTCACGTATTTCTGATAAAGGACAGTAAAACTTTTTTTTTTTAATCAGTCGATTATGACCAGAGAGCTGGGGGAAGAAAAAAAAAATATCATCCGCTGCATGCAGAAATCGCCTGCGTTATTGTTTATTTTATAATCACTATCATCATTCTGTGTTCTGAACTCTGCCAATAAATACTGTCACTGTTGTCAGACTGAAGATTTTCCTTGAAGGATTCATCTCCCTCATTGTGGTCTAAATAAGGCTAAAAACCATAAGGCTATGTCCTTCAGAAAAGCATTCAGACTGGACTTAAAAAAAAAAAAAAAAAAAAAAAAAGCTCCACACTAGAGAAAAAAATTGTCCAAAAACAGCTCAACCTCTGCTGTGTTTACAATGGGGGATTTTCAAGATCCCGCTAGACAGCGCCTACGCACATGCCTGATGATGTCACAACTCTATCCAATTAGGGAGACGCAGTTTTGTTCAAATAGCAAGAACTGTCAAGAAACTTTCTTGTGTGTGGTTGGAGTTGTGTGGCGGTAGGAATAGACTTTTGAATGCTTGAATAACGACGTCAGTCGCACAAAGAAATCAAATAATAGTTAAACGATGTTCATTGCGACCAGAATGTTGGTATTTTGGTGGTTGAACTTTCCTAGCAACGAAGCCCTGGTCACACGGCACTAATGAAATACACTGAAGCAAAAACAAAACAATAAATCTGGACTGACACTGACTTTCAGGGAAATCATTAAACCATTGTTCAGCGTTGTTCCTGTACGAATCCCGATGACAACATCAAGTCGTCCATAATCCATTTTGCTTTGCTTCTTGACAGTTCCTCATCATTTACATAATTCCCGTACCGTCAGCGTTCCGTTTGACTGTCGTCCAACTTTGTCCAACATCACAAGTCTGACGCCTTGCACGAACATTGTACACACACAAACAGCTGTTCGCATGCTGTCTCTGGCTGCAGAGGCTGTGCGCCACAGATGGCTGTGCGCACATTCACATGCCATCTTTGGCTGGAGAGCCTGCGCACACACAAAAGGCTATGCACCAGTTCGCATGCCATCTTTGGCTGTAGAGGGTGTGCACCACAGGCAGCTGTGCGCTCGTGCACACAGCCGTTTTTGGCTGGAGAGGCTGTGCACTCGAGTGCACAGCAATCTGTGTGTGTGTACAATGTTCGTGCAAGACGTCGGACTTGGGAGGTTGGAATAAGTTGGATGACAGTCAAACGGAAAGCTGACGTTATGGAAATAACACAAACGATGAGGAACCATCAAGACAGAAAACAAAATGGAATACTGACAAATTGAAGTTGTCGTCGGGATTCATACAGGAACGAAGCTAGATGACAGTGAAAATGATGCCTCTGAAAGTCAACGTAAGTCAGGATTTCTTGTGTTGTTTTGGCTTCAGTGTCCTTCATTAGTGCCTAGTGATGGGATGAACAACACTGTTGCGTCAACACTGCGCCGAGCACACAAGAGTGAAACCCCGTATTGGTGCGTGTATCGCTCTAAGAAAAAATCATGTGACTGCTACAGGAACTGTCGTTTGACTGCGCCGTGCCAAATTGTGTTTATAAGGAAACAAACTGTATCGACATGTTGCAGATTTGTCGGATGGAGTTTTGCTTGCCCTCACCTTATTCCACTGACTTCATAGATCGTTCAAAGACGTTTCCCCAGTCTGGAATAATTTTGATCTTTTGACGCCAAATAAGGTAAATCTTTTTCTTCTTTGGGCATTGTTTACTGTTATTTTTCCAATTAGATATGTTTGTACTCCTTTACAATACTGGAAGAATAACCAGAAAACATATCCACACCTTTATCAACTTGCACTGAAATTTTTATGCTCACCATCTTCATCTGTACCCTGTGAAAGTTTTTTCTAAGGCAGGGGAACTGGTGTGTAAGAGGAGAAATCACCTTGGAGCAAAGACACTTCAGAAACCTTTGTTCCTCAATAAAAAATACATAATTGAATCTATTTTTAGTCTTTTATTTCGTATGCTTTAACACTTAAGTTAAATTTCCATACATAAGTTACAAATTTTAACTCTGAATTTTATTACAGACAAATTTGCTATATATTTTACAAACCAACTCAGTTTAGCATGTACACAAACAGGGTTTTAAGCAAATTTTAAACTCTTCTCATGAACAGCTTAACTCGACACAAATTGAGCACATGAAATGATGCAATGATGAGATCATATTTTAAATAGAGGACTGGCGATTAACTATTTCACAGGCTGATGTTGCATTTGCAGCACGTTAGCTTTTCCATCTTATTTTCATTTTATTTACCTGCAATGATTATAACTACTGCAGGGGTCACTATTGGGCGACCAACACAGTGTCAATACAGTACCGACACAGTCTGTGTAGTGTGTCAATACACTCCTTGAGGTATCATCATCCCATCACTATTAGTGCCGTGTGACCGGGGCTTAGATCAATATTCACTAGGGCTGCAGCTATCAAATATTTTTGGAATTGAATATTCTATTGATTATTTTATCGATTAATCGAGTAATCGATAAAAAGTACCTTTGTGTTTTTAAACAATATCAGTAGTGGCAGGGCTCTCCCAAAGCAGTGGCACAATGTTGCTGTGCCATCACGCAGATTTTTAAGTTTAGGGTGTTCCCTCTCACTGTATTGCCGGGATATTATTTATTTTTTCATATTAAGAGTTTTAGAGCTTTGCCAAACCATAAGCCCAGACAGTCTGTGAAATCTTCAGTCTGCGAACAGTGCATTCTTTTTTCCTTCTTATTCCATATTTCATTTGCACGTTTTGTAACTATGATTTATTCAGTCTTTAGTGTACAGTCACTTGCCCAGTTCCGGATCATTGCCAGTTCCAGATCACTACTGTAGTTTTTGCGCCGCCGTTTCTTGTAATCAGCACAAATAAGCTAATACTTCGTACCAATGGAAAGATTGATGTTTTGTGTACAAACGACCACAAGCTCGACCAGATCCAGCCATCCTTGTGATCAGCAGAGGAATCAAAACATCCCGGTGTCTGCGGTGTGCGCGCTTTTTCTGACTCACTCATTCCTGCAAGTTTTAAAGTAACGATCTCTAAAATGTAGCAAAGGTGAGCTAGCCGTTCGGTGTTTTTGGTTCTAGAGTTGGAAAATACTTACTTACTTGGGTAGAAAGTCAGTGTGTTATGTCTTGCTGTTTAAACGCGAAAATTTGCCAGTTGTGGATCACTGAAGCAGCAGCCTCGTGTCAGTAGTTGTGAGCCTTGTGTACTTTGGGGCTCATCTCAACATCACGAATGGGCATGAATGTGGGGGGGCTTTTACTTTTTAATTCAGGAGAAATCTCACCTCCACACTTCATTTTTTGCTCGTAAAAACGTATAACGGCGCTTTTCGAAACTAAGTAAATTCTCATTTAATAAGTATAATTTATATCATTTTGTGTTCAAAACCCATTCTCGGGGACAGTGTGTATCATTACAAGGGCTCCAGCCAGATGCCAGGAATGACCCCAAAGTGACACAGAGTGTCGTGATCCGGAACTGGCAAAAGTGATCCATTTCTGGCAAATGTTTGCACCACACATAATGTGGCTTCACACTTTAAGTAGAAGGGCTACTCCATCCAGACTTTTTCAGCTAAATAACATCCAAATACCCAATACAACAATTAAAGGACATTCAGTTGCATTATGGCTCCGTATAGCGGGACTTTAAAAAAGGTGATCCGGAACTGGGCAACCGTCTGTATATTTATACATGCCTTACAGAGTGTAGCTAAAACCAAAGTCAAATTCTTTGTTTTCTGTGGATACTTGGCGAATAACACAGCCTTTGAAAAACGGCTGTGGATTGCAGCGTTTCCACAACAGCTGCCTGTTGATAAAAAGTTACCAAATCCGAATTAAAGCTTTTTTGTAATCATTAAACATGACTCATTTAACGTGCGCGTCATTTAGCTTCATCTGCGGAGGTGGAGAATGGCCAGTGGAGCAAAACGTGTTTTTTTTTTTTTTAATACGTACAAACACACTGGCTTCACTTTAAATGCGCAATAAGTCCGTTTCAGTCGATCCGCGCAGACCCTTTCTCTTAGGCTTTATTTTACTTAGCGTGTGGCTTTGTAAACTTGTAGCATCGCCTGCTACATTGATTAGCGCTATGGTCTTCTGTGTTTTTTGTGGGAGCGTTACAGCGCCACATACAGGCCTAGCGTATGTACTACAGCTTTAAACGAAGCCTCGAGGCAAAGAATTTGCCTCGAACATTTTTTGTAATCGAATTACTATGGAGTTAAAACTGTCTCATTAATATTTGTAAATGCACACAGGGTGATCTACAAATAATCATTGATTTGCAAATGTGTTCAGATATCCACAAATGCAAATTTCAAATAATGTATTTGCAAATATAAAACTTAATTTGTAAAAAAAAATAAAATTACATTTGTAAAACTGGAAATTGTATTTGTGAACTGAGTTTCAGCATTTGTGGATCACCAATTACATGCATTCATCGCTTTCCTATGTGACGTCATTTTGAGATTCTTTTCGCGAACACAGATCCACAAACACGACTGATTTACAAATACACACTCATGCACACTGGATATCCACTATATGGCAGTGTGGTTCCATTCATTAATGTGGCAAGCTGAAACTATATGCTCCCGGATGAGAGAAGACCGACATTTCAGAATAAATCATTTCACATTACCGTAATGGAGGCGTCTGATGGGTGGGTATCTACGAGTATGTGGTGATATTGTCTGCAAGGTCAATTATTTTTTAAAATTATGATGTGTCCGCAGATTTCATCATGGGGAGGGGGGCGGGGGTGTTAGTGTTGTACTCTTTAACACAGTGGTTCAAATAAGCGTATTAAACAGCATTGCGCCTGTGCGTGCTCCGTGACACAGACATGCTGCAAAATTCTTCTTTTAAAAACTTGAAAGCTCTAAATGTTTGCGATGTACACATGCTACATTTAGCTAAGCATCACACAGGAACATCACATCACACAGGAAACACACAGTGTCACCGCAGCAACCAACCAGTCCCGCTTTACGACAGCTGTTGCAACAGCCAGGCTTTGAGTGGCATTTATTCTCGAAAGTCCGCGGATCCGAGGAAACTGATTTGTATCTACACAGATCAGCGTCCGCGGACTTATAAAACTTGCATGATGTCATAAAAAAGAACGCTTTGCGATAAGCATTTAAAAAAACTCAGTAACAATCACGATTAAAGAGTCACCCGGGAGCATATACTTTCACCTTGCCACATCAATGAATGGAACCACACTGCCATCTAGTGGATATCCAGTGTGCATGAGTGTGTATTTGTAAATCAGTCGGTATTTGTTTGTGGATCTGTTTGCGAAAAGAATGTCTCAAAATGACGTAGAGGAAAGCAATGAATGCATGTAATTGGTGATCCACAAATGCTGAAACTCAATTCACAAATACAATTTCCAGTTTTACAAATGCAATTTTTTTTTTTTACAAATTAAGTTTTATATTTGCAAATACAACATTATTTGCAAAGACCAATTTACAAGTTCCAAATATGAAATTTGCATTTGTGGATATCTGAACACATTTGCAAATCAATGATTATTTGTAGATCACCCTGTGTGCATTTACAAATATTAATGAGACAATTTTAACTCCATAAATTACTCGAATTGTTTCAACCCTAATATTCACACCACTGCAGCACTCCTTCTCATTCCTTGTGGGTTAACAAGGACAATGACAACAAAATTACTTTCTGATATGGTGTGGAATTCACCTCCAATGACCATTTCACTCTCTGGAAATCTGACAGCTGAACAGGTGTTTCTAATGATGCCAAACACACGAGCAAGAGGCTCACTAACGTCTCAGTTTCAAGATGGCAGCGCATCTTGAAAATTGTCCATTGATTTAGGTGTGAATCAGCAGGTCCACGTTCTAGACCTTACGTGCTTCTGACGTAGCAACAATATGGCCATGGCTGAGGGCTGAAATAGAGCGCAGGCTTCAAACAGCTGTTTATCCTTCACCTGCGCACTTATCAACTTTCATTGCTCAGGATTGTTTAAAATAACATTTCATCATTTTTAATGACTATTTCTGCACATTTTTTGGTGTCACATAAACTTTAAATGGATTGTTTTCTGCCTGGCTCAACCTTCCGGATGCAACTCCACAATACATGGAGAACAGGAGGGTGGTCTTGATCCGAGAACCTTCTGCTTACGCTTGTTTCATATATATTTAGATACATGTTTTTATTATTAAATCACATCAATAGTGGTTTCGAACCCCGATGACTGTTGAGCAAGACATTCAATCCCAACTGCACACATATTAACAGGGGGAAACGTGGTGTATAGAAATAGTGTTCAATTTCACTGCAAAACCTTTTAAAACTCTTTCAGGTAAGAATTATATAATACGAGTGAAGCCCCGTGCAGCGGCGCGATCCTCGCTCTATAGTAAACAGAGGCAAAAACCGGTGTCGCAGACCAAACCGTCCACCCCTAAAAATAGGTCAGCCTTTTGCACCTGTGCATGCGTCATTTTGGACCACAACGGCACGTCTGAGACAGTCTCTTCACCCAAAGCAATCAAATGAATTAATAGGATTATTAACCATCAGATGATGAAGGTAAAACCTGTTAAATCATTCTAAAGTCAATTTTAAGCAGAAACGAGGCCATTTTAAGCAGAAACTCGATGACATTCCGTGACACTTTGAAATGACCGACACGCAGTGAGCGCATCAACTAGCACAAACTGAAAATGGCACGAAATGATTCAATCCACCAACATCAATGGCCTTTTTGTTTAACCATTCCCTTATCGGTCCTTCAGAGCAATCAATGTTTTTTAGGGTGTTTGTCAGGAAAACGATCATTTCTCTACGTTGACTGCGGACCCTGCAGCGGGTCTGTAATCAACCGCTTCTATAACGGCTCCACTTTGAAGCATGAACCAACCAAGCAGTGCTCCGACCCGCTGCTTCGCTGGTTCTGTGCTTCGATGCCTTTCAGAAGCGGCAAGTCCGCTTCTTAACCCCTCTCAAAGCCATTTAAAGATGTCAATCATGAGTTTCTTTTGTGCTGATTAAAGTCACTAACTGGGACTCTTGTCTTGTTGCAGGCAAGAAATGAGAATAATCCTCCGTTCCGTTCACACAGCTCCAAACGCTGCGCCACTCCCTGCTGAGTCACGTTAGAGTCCAGCCAAAAAGAATAACTTCAAAGCCGACTTTTTAGACCTCTGTGTGCTGCCTGCCCGTGTCATAGATTAACAGTCAACACACGATGGTCGCAAATAAATAAATAAATAAACAAACAAACACCTTTGGGCTATGACCTCAGATCAGATGACACCGCCTGATGAATTTAAGTAGCATATTAAATAAATGCCAATGATTTTATTACATTCTTGGCAGACATAATGAGAGCGAGTGTGTGCGTATGTGTGAGCGTGTGTGAGAGACAGAGTGGGAAAAACAATTCACAGTTAAACATCAAGTTTTAATTGTTGTTCTGATGACCAGCTACAATATGTGCCTGGATTGTCAGTATATTGTCGCTTGAGACAATATGTGCCTGGATTGTCAGTACGAGGTCTGTCCCTAAAGTATAGGTCCTTTTTGTTTTTTTCAAAAACTATATGGATTTCATTCATATGTTTTTACGTCAGATATGCTTGAACCCTTGTGCGCATGCGTGAGTTTTTCCACGCCTGTCGGTGACGTCATTCGCCTGTGAGCACTCCTTGTGGGAGGAGTCGTCCAGCCCCTCGTCGGAATTCCTTTGTCTGAGAAGTTGCTGAGAGACTGGCGCTTTGTTTGATCAAAATTTTTTCTAAACCTGTGAGACACATCGAAGTGGACATGGTTCAAAAAATTAAGCTGGTCTTCAGTGAAAATTTTAACAGCTGATGAGAGATTTTGAGGTGATACTGTCGCTTTAAGGACTTTTCACGGTGCGAGACGTCGCGCAGCGCTCTCAGGCAGCGTCATCAGCCTGTTTCAAGCTTAAAACCTCCACATTTCAGGCTCTGTTGATCCAGGACGTCGTGAGAGAACAGAGAAGTTTCAGAAGAAGTCGGTTTCAGCATTTTATCCGGATATTCCACTGTTAAAGGAGATTTTTTTAATGAAAGACGTGCGGGCGGATTGCAGCGTCGGCTCGCAGCCGCCGCGACGCTTCGCCACAGGAAAAACACCTCTGTTGGAAGCCTTGAGGACAAGTTGGAACATCTCCAGCTGATAAACAATTTCTCATATACTCACTCCACTGAAAGCCATCAAAAGCCGCCTGGATTTTACAAATGGTTATCAACACGGAGGTGTTTTTCCTGTGCCGCCGCGCCGCGTCGGCTGCGTCCCGACGCGCGGACCCGTCCGCACGTCTTTCATTAAAAAAATCTCCTTTAACAGTGGAATATCCGGATAAAATGCTGAAACCGACTTCTTCTGAAACTTCTCTGTTCTCTCACGACGTCCTGGATCAATAGAGCCTGAAATGTGGAGGTTTTAAGCTTGAAACAGGCTGATGACGCTGCCTGAGAGGGCTGAGCGACGTCTCGCACCGTGAAAAGTCCTTAAAGCGACAGAATCACCTCAAAATCTCTCATCAGCTGTTAAAATTTTCACTGAAAACCAGCTTAATTTTTCGAACCATGTCCACTTCGATGTGTCTCACAGGTTTAGAAAAAATTCTGATCAAACAAAGCGCCAGTCTCTCAGCAACTTCTCAGACAAAGGAATTCCGACGAGGGGCTGGACGACTCCTCCCACAAGGAGTGCTCACAGGCGAATGACGTCACCGACAGGCATGGAAAAACTCACGCATGCGCACGAGGGTGCAAGCATGTCTGACGTAAAAACATATGAATGAAATCCATATAGTTTTTGAAAAAAATAAAAAGGACCTATACTTTACGGACAGCCCTCGTATATTGTCACTTGGGACAATATGTGCAATCAATTGTCTGATCAGACAATCAGTTACCTGTAAAATTTGATTGAAACACAACATGACGGCTAGCGCAAAGGGTCATGGGAAATGCGCCGGAATGGAAACCCACCTATTAGAATGGGAATAACCAACTTGTGTCTGATGATTTGTGGATGTTTACGCTATTATACGGTCACAAATAGTCGTTTTACAGCTCCGCTGACACGTCGTGGTAAAGCTCAATTTGCGACCATATAACCAGCATGAACGTCCACAAATCAGACACAACAGGGTTATTCCCTAAATAACAACAACAAAAATTAGTATCTTATCTTACCAATAAATGAGACTATTAAACATATTAGTGGGAAAAAATCAGCTGCACTGCAGTAATGTAAAAGATAATTTCGAGCAAACGAAGAAAAAACAAGCATTTATTCATTAAACACCGGGATTAGGCTAACTACTGAGATTATAGGATTATAGCTAAAGAGCTAGCTGCTAAACTAATGGTGTCAGCACAGCAAGAGTGGAGAAAAACAAGTCAGTAAACAGCTCTTACCTCCTCCGTCCTCACGACACAACACAGTCTGCTCGCCACACCGCGCACAATTCGACTTTAGAGCCGTTACATAGCTTCTCTGTCAACTTCACGGGCACTCGGCTGGTTGGTATCTATAAAAGTGTTGGAGCTGACAACAGCTATTTCCTCCACTCTGAGTGCAGCACCGCCCACAATCCGACGGAAACAGGAGTCAGACAATAGTTCCGCCTTCCAAAAAATACAGATCTCTAGGATTACTTTTATGATGTCTGATTAATAATGACTATAAAATTTAACCTGTATATATGCCTCTAGACTGAAAACTGGGATGCCTCAGATTATTTCAGACACACAATCAGGCTTTCTGAAATGATCAATTCACAACTATATCGCCTTGTATTGGACCTGCTAGATTACAATAACTTAATTGAAGATGGTTTTATTTTATTTTTAGAATTCTTTAAAGCCTTCGATACCATTGAGCACGAGTTCATGTTCCGCACTTTGGAATTATTTGACTTTGGACCAAACTTTATCAATTCAATAGAGCGCATCCGCGTGACGTCACACGCACTGTGCGCCGGCATCTTGGTAAACAAAACAAAGGATTCAACGAAGTGTAAAATCATTGACGTAATATTGTGTAATTTGACGTAGTATTATACAACAGACAATGTCTGCTTTTGATACCTGCTTTAAATTATTTTATGCTGTATTAAATTATTTTCATAACTTGTAACATGAATCTTAGTATGTACACTGTACTGTAGGCCTATCAATCTGCCCTTCTGGAGATTTTCGAGTGTGTCATTTTTTAGTCAAAACGTCAATGACAGAAAAATAAACGGCACATCATTGTTTATGTGCATTAGAATGAGATGAAATGAAACATTACTTTGAAGTTACTACCAATAAATGTTGACTGATCTACATAAGTCAGTTATTGTTCGATTTAAAGCACTTTTATTTTGTAAACGCCATCACCAACCAAGTCCAGATACAAGAGGTTGAAATGCCGGACTGAAAAGAAGAAGGACACAGCCACAGCTCTGCTTGAACTTCGGTGTTCAACCCCATCCACAGAACAGGACGAGGACACTGGCGTGTCTTCACAGACAGAGGTAGATATGAGTTTGTACAGTGCAATGGAAAGTGAACTGCAAAGACTTGTTACAGAAAATGCTGCTTTGAGAAGTATTGTGGACTCTCAAAAGTTTGATGTGCCATTCTTTAAAGACAGTGATATCAATTGTAACAGTCAAGGTTGTGTGATGTACCTTTAAGACAGACTATGCCGCGCCACCAGAGGGTGCAACAGTTAATATTATTTACCAGTCTATGTGGCGCTTTCATTATGGACGTATGTTTTAAGCCGAGCTCCCATCTTCATATTTTGCCTCTCGACTCACAAGTGATGTATGGATTCGTACTTGGTTCGCATGTTAAGTAGCCGTGTAACCTACAATGCATATCTGATATCACAGCTATTTGAGAATTGAACGTGATTACCACAGAAATAAATAATAAAAAAAATAAAAAGAGAGAAAAAAAGAAAAACAAATTTAAAAAAATTAAAAAGAGAAAAAAATTGTGAAGTCTATTACTACCCTGTGGCCACATTCTACTGCATGCAGCACCTGCATACCTTTTGTTGATATATATTGTTTCAGATGTACTTTTTGTTTCTCTGCAGATGATTATGACTTACAGTTTCTTTCACTCAAAATATTTTCATTTTTGTCTTACCTGCTATAGTGCATAGTGAGTCAAATTTCAGTTTTCCTTTAAACTTGGTTATAAGATGACATATTTGAGAAAAGGAAAGTGTTAGAGACCTCAAACTGAGTTGTTGAGTTAAAGGCATGGTTAAGTATCCTGAGTACTTCGACTTTGAAGACCCCCACAATGTCACCAACTTTGCAGCTCTCCCAAGACTGTCTGCTCCCACACACAAAAATGTGGACCTTGAACACAAAGTAGTGAACTTACAGGCCACAGTCGACATGCTTCAGCAGTGCCTACATGAATCCCTTAATCTACAAGGAAAAATTCTGGAACATTGGGATAGAGATGACAAGTTAGCCACTGCATGCCCCCCCTGCTGACCCCCCCAACCACATCCCAGTGGCTACCTCGACCCCCTTTGTGCCTGCTCCTCTTTCCAGGAGAACTACATACTCCAATGTGGCGACGCCATCACATGCTAAAGCTGCGGAGTATACGAAACATCACCAGTCATATTCTCTTGAACTTGCAAATACTACAAGGGTTCTAGCAGCTGCGTTACACCAAGCAAAACTCGAGCCTCCTGTGTTTCCTGGCACTGGTGTAATCCACCCAGAAGACTGGCTACAATCTGTTAGTACTTACAGGTCTTCCTTTGAACTGTCAGATGCTCAAATCCTCAGGGAACTGCCATGCTTTCTGTCTGGTGAAGCAAAGAAATGGTTCAGTGTGCTTAATAACAATGTTGCCAGTTGGAGTGATTTTTGTGTGCTGTTCAGGACAGTCTTCCTCCCCTCTGATAACCAAGAGCATGTAATGAGAGGCATTCTTGACTGCTTCCAGGGTCCTGAGGAGCCCCTACCCACATTCGTAGCCCGCATGCTTGGTGAGTTCAAGAAACTGAGGAATCCCCCATCTGAGACAGAGCAGATAGAGCTGATCTGTAAGCACGCTCAGGAGAAATACAGAGTCGTTCTTTTTGGCACACCTGTCGATTCAGTCACTGAACTAATGCTGAGAGCACATGATCTCCATTCTGTCCTTGGCCCCAATATCATGCAGATTCCCCGCTTTCAAGCAAAACGTAGAAATGATGGTGGCACTCACTGCTTCAAATGCTCCATGCCTGGTTTTACATCCCGCACCTGCCCTAACTGCTCTATCACTCAGAG
Source organism: Thalassophryne amazonica (assembly GCF_902500255.1). Classification (NCBI taxonomy): domain Eukaryota; kingdom Metazoa; phylum Chordata; class Actinopteri; order Batrachoidiformes; family Batrachoididae; genus Thalassophryne; species Thalassophryne amazonica. The sequence continues at coordinate 31,724,764 of NC_047108.1, read as the reverse complement.
GGATGCCCTGAGTCCTCCCAAGTCCACACCTGAACTCCAACAAACTGAGCCTCAAGGTCTAAACTTCAACACTGATGGTACAAGCACTGCCGGGGGTGGCTCAGCATCAGAGCTGAGGCCCCCTGGTAGGAGGCAGGGAAACTTCCAAGGGGGGAGGTCAATTCGCAGAGGCAACCCTCCCCCCAGACAATAACTCCGCCTCCCCCACTCTCTCCTGTCTCAGATGAGCAGCCTGTGCTCAATCACGTTGAGGATGTAACTTCGCTGTCTTCATGGAACACCCCATTTAAAGTCAAAGTGAACTTTAAAGGTGCAGCACTGGATGCCACACTTGACACAGGAGCCTCACTTTCAGCTGTGAGGGCGGACTTGATTTTGGAGGACAACCGAGATCAACCTATTACTACAGCCTGGTCAGGTTTGCCCCTTCTCCTTGCAAATAACACATACTGTAACCCATTGGGAGTCACCTGGCTTACCATCAGATTTATGGGCAAGTGTGTCTACCAGAGATTCATTGTAATCTCTGAGCTCCCCTCCCCTATTGTTCTGGGAATGGACTTTATGATACGTACCTCCCTGTCCATACATGTGCCTACCAGAACAGTAACGATGGATGAGAACCAGCCCTTCCCTGATGATCTTGAGGATGACAGGTCGGATGCCTGTGACTTTGAAGGTGGAACGATGATGTTTCTTGATGTTTCACCATCGGCTCTGAGTGACAAAGTAGAGGATGCTTGTTTAGTAAGGGAAGAAAAAGCTGAACTGTTAAGATTGCACGAGAGCTACAGTGGTCTGTTTGATGGTCACTTGGGCCGCACATCATTAGCTGAACATGTAATTGACACAGGGAAAGCAAAACCTGTCAATCTCCCTCCCTACCGCACTTCACCCGTAAAAAAAAAAAAAATAAATAATTGAGGAGCAGGTTCAAAAAAATGTTAAAGGAGGGCATCATTGAGCCAGCATCAGGGCCATGGTCAGCTCCTGTGGTCATCGTGAACAAACCCCCACGAGATCCAAGATTTTGTGTAGACTTCCGAGGTCTCATTCAGCTGACTGTGAAAGACTCATATCCACTCCCACGTGTGGATGAATCACTAGACTTTCTGTCTAGAGGAAAGTACATTTCCACCTTAGATCTTCCTTGAGATTATTGGCAAGTCGCCGTTGCTGAGGAGTCAAGACCAACGATAGCTTTTGTCACACAGTGTGGACTATTCCCATTCAAAGTCCTCCCATCCTTTGGCCTCTGCAATGCACCAGCAACCTTTCAGAGGCTCATGAACACTGTCCTGGCTGGTCTCATTTAGAAAATCCTGTGCAGTTTACCTAGATGACATAGTTGTCGCCTCTCCAACATTTGAACAACAACTAGCAGATCTGGAGGAGGTCTTGGTGAGATTAAAATCAGCTGGCCTGTCCCTAAAACCAAGTAAATGCCAGTTCTGCCTCAGTGAGCTCACCTTCCTCGGTTATCGTGTCACTCCATCTGGCATATACCCTGACCCTGACAAAGTCAAAGCCGTAATGGACTTTAAAGTGCCAACCTCTGCAAAGCAAGTACAACAGTTCCTTGGCCTGTCAGGCTATTATAGGTGCTTCGTGAAGGACTACGCTTGTCATGCAGAACCACTTTTTGCACTTACAAAAAAGAAGGCTCCTTTCAACTGCACCAGCACGTGTCAAGCAGCCTTGGATCTGCTGAAAAACCGCATCACCTCCACACCAGTGTTAAGGTTCCCCAACTTTGAATATCCCTTCTTCATTCACACAGATGCGTGTGACGCTCGACTTGGTGCTGCACTAATGCAGAAAGATGATGAAGGTAGAGATGTTGCTGTGGCGTTTGCCAGCTGTGCGCTACACAAGTCAGAAAAGCCATACTCCACTCCAGAAAAGGAGTGCTTGGCTGTTATTTGGGCCTTAGAGCACTTCAGGCCATACATTGAGGGTCTACATGTCACCATCTACTCAGACCACAGCAGCCTGAGATGGCCAATGGCTCACCCAAACCCCTCTGGCAGGCTTGCCAGATGGTCCCTTCACCTCCAGGACTTTGATTTTAGCATAGTTCACAAGCCTGGTGAGCATAACAAAGTTCCTGATGCACTCTCACGCAACCCTCTCCCAGCAACAGGTGCTCTGATGGACCTCCTACCTACTCATGCTGTCATTGGCATTGGTAGTGTTGGCAGACCGCTCGCAGGTACGACAGCTGCAACTGGATGACCCTGTAACTGGAAAGTTGCTCAGTAGAATGGAAGAAGGCAGCCAGAATGAGGACAATAGCGATCTCTCCCAGTATGCTGCTCTGGACGGACTGCTTTACTTTCATGACCCAAAAACTAAATGTGGTCTGCATCCACTCAAGCAAATGAAGCTCTACGCCCCCACTGCCATCCGTGGTGGTCTGCTGAGGTATTACCACGACCACCCAACAGCAGAGCACCTGGATGCCTCAAAAACACTGGCTCGCCTGAGACTCAGGTTCTTCTGGCCAAACATGGCCTCTGATGTCAAAAGGTATGTGGTCTCTTGTTCAGTGTGCCAGACCACTAAACCAAGCCAAAGAAAGCCAGCTGGCCTCATGGTCCTGATCCAACCGCAAAGACCATGGGAGTACACTGGCGTGGACTATGTTGGCCTTCTCCCACGCACAGCAAGTGATAATGCCTACATCATTGTGTTCGTGGATTACTTCTCGAAATGAAGTAAGTGCAGTGAGAGAAGCTACGGCACAAGTAGCAGCTAACAAGTTCATCAGTGATGTCTTTGCTAGACATGGGGCCCCCTCGTTCCTCATCTCTGACAGGGGAGCACCATTTATTGGTGAACTCTTTGAGCACGTCGTTTCTACACTTGGTACCGAGCACAGACTCACGACAGCTTATCATCCACAAACAAACGCCACTGAACGAGTGAACAGAACTCTCAAAACAGCCATTTGTGTGTATGTGGGAGCCAAACATACTGCATGGGATAAGTACATTCCCCAAATCTGTTTTGCTCTATGCACTGCACATCATGAAAGCACAGGTCTAAGCCCATCTATGATGCTGTATGGTCGAGAGTTGGACACACCCCTTGACCTAGTCATTCAACCCTCCTGTGATGGTGTTGATGACCCTGGAGTCCTTTATCCTGAAGATCTGAGGACCTCGCTTCAGGAAGCACATGATCATGCTTGAGCTGTGCTGACTGAGAGCCACAAACGTCAGAAACGCTATTACGATCTGAAACGCTGCCATGCCTCCTACAACATTGGTGATCTCGTTAGAACTAAGTCCCACCAAAGATCTGATGCACTGAGCAGCTTTACTGCAAAGTTAGCCCCACTCTACACTGGCCCCTACCGCATCTCCCAGAAGTTGTCAGACGTGAATTACAGACTTACCAGAATTGACACCAGAGCAGATGCAGGAGTTTTTCATGTGGTGAACCTGCTGCCATTTCACACATGGAACACAGCCTCTCCCCAACAGACAAGTCACGTGCTTGCTGTTTGTCAGAGCCCTGAATCCGCGACCAACGACCTGCCTCCTAACCTGGACTTACCAGAACCGAGCAGTTCAAACATCGACGTCTCTTCAACATATGCCGTCCCCATGTCTCTCCATGATGATGAATCTGTCTGTAACACTGACTCTGACCAGACCCACTCTACAATGACTCCTGTGAATGAGGCTGCCTGTATTGAACATGTTTATTTACATTTTTTTCACTTGCGACAACTTAATGGACATACACGATATTCGGTGCTGACATGTATGTCAGATACTGTGGTGCTTCACTGTGTACAACCCTGTTTGATTCGGACACCTTAAGTGCTTTACCATGTATGGGAGTATTTTAAGTATGGATTGTCTCAGAGTGGACGGCTGAGGTCAGCCTTTGTCTTACCAGGGGGGAATATGTAACAGTCAAGGTTGTGTGATGTACCTTTAAGAGAGACTATGCCGCGCCACCAGAGGGCGCAACAGTTAATATTATTTACCAGTCTGTGTGGCACTTTCGTTATGGACGTATGTTTTAAGCCGAGCTCCCGTCTTCATATTTTGCCACTCCACTCACAAGTGATGTATGGATTCGTACTTGGTTCGCATGTTAAGTAGCCGTGTAACCTGGCATTGTATGGTTATATTATGCGTTTGTAATAAAGGCAAGCATTGTGGAAACCTGAACCTGAGCAGCAGTGCACTTCCTAGCTAATTGGCCTAGCCTCCGATGCTCTCAAACCCGCTGACTCTAAAAATACGGATCCGCACCATCACAATTGGCGCCCGAACAACTCTTCCTTGGACCATTCTGAAAAACCAGAGTCTATGAGCCGTTATCAGAACTCAACAAGTGGATAAGCACCGTGGAGTGGTTAGCAGCCCGCGCTGGTTAGCCTTGCGTGTCGGCAACATCAAAGGTCCAGACGGACACGTTTGAACAAGTGTGGATTCACATCCTGTATTCTTGCTCCGCCGTTACTGGCTTTAGATAAACCACGAGACCGTGAAGATTCTTGAAACTGAACTGAAATGTGGGGGAGAAACAGCAGAAAAGAGAGTCACTTGTGGACTGTGAGCAATAACTATAATGCATATCTGATATCACAGCTATTTGAGAATTGAAAGTGATTAGCACAAAAATAAATAAATAAATAAATAATAAAAAAATAAAAAAAAGAGGAAAAAAAGAAAAACAAATTTAAAAAAATAAAAAAGAGAAAAAAAGAGAGAAAAAAATTGTGAAGTCTATTACTACCATCACACAATGTGAAATACTACACTGGACTGAGCAACTTTGAGGTGTTACAGGCGTTATATGACTATGTTGAGCCTGACATTTCAGAAACGCACAAGAATGTATTAAATAAATTTCAGCAGCTCGTTATGACTCTGATGAAACTAAGGCTGGGCTCGTCCAATCATGACTTGGGTGTTCGGTTTGGAGCATCCGACTCAAAGATTTCACGTACATTTCATAATGTGCTGGAGACATTGTACAACCCTGGCAATAATTATGGAATCACCGGCCTCGGAGGATGTTCATTCAGTTGTTTAATTTTGTAAAAAAAAAAAAGCAGATCACAGACATGACACAAAACTAAAGTCATTTCAAATGGCAACTTTCTGGCTTTAAGAAACACTATAAGAAATCAAGAAAAAAAATTGTGGCAGTCAGTAACGGTTACTTTTTTAGAACAAGCAGAGGGAAAAAATATGGAATCACTCAATTCTGAGGAATAAATTATGGAATCACCCTGTAAATTTTCATCCCCAAAATTAACACCTGCATCAAATCAGATCTGCTCATTAGTCTGCATCTAAAAAGGAGTGATCACACCTTGGAGAGCTGTTGCACCAAGTGGACTGACATGAATCATGGCTCCAACACGAGAGATGTCAATTGAAACAAAGGAGAGGATTATCAAACTCTTAAAAGAGGGTAAATCATCACGCAATGTTGCAAAAGTTGTTGGTTGTTCACAGTCAGCTGTGTCTAAACTCTGTGTGGACCAAATACAAACAACATGGGAAGGTTGTTAAAGGCAAACATACTGGTAGACCAAGCAAGACATCAAAGCGTCAAGACAGAAAACTTAAAGTAGTATGTCTCAAAAATCAAAAATGCACAACAAAACAAATGAGGAACGAATGGGAGGAAACTGGAGTCAACGTCTGTGACCGAACTGTAAGAAACTGCCTAAAGGAAATGGGATTTACATACAGAAAAGCTAAACGAAAGCCATCATTAACACCTAACCAGAAAAAACAAGGTTACAATGGGCTAAGGAAAAGCAATTGTGGACTGTGGATGACTGGATGAAAGTAATATTCAGTGATGAATCTCGAATCTGCATTGGGCAAGGTGATGATGCTGGAACTTTTGTTTGGTGCCGCTCCAATGAGATTTATAAAGATGACTGCCTGAAGAGAACATGTAAATTTCCACAGTCATTGATGATATGGGGCTGCATGTCAGGTAAAGGCACTGGGGAGATGGCTGTCATTACATCATCAATAAATGCACAAGTTTACGTTGATATTTTGGACACTTTTCTTATCCCATCAGTTGAAAGGATGTTTGGGGATGATGAAATCATTTTTCAAGATGATAATGCATCTTGCCATAGAGCAAAAACTGTGAAAACATTCCTTGCAAAAAGACACATAGGGTCAATGCCATGGCCTGCAAATAGTCCGGATCTTAATCCAATTGAAAATCTTTGGTGGAAGTTGAAGAAAATGGTCCACGTCAAGGCTCCAACATGCAAAGCTGATCTGGCAACAGCAATCAGAGAAACTTGGAGCCAGACTGATGAAGAGTACTGTTTGTCACTCATTAAGTCCATGCCTCAGAGGCTGCAAGCTGTTATAAAAGCCAGAGGTGGTGCAACAAAATACTAGTGATGTGTTGGAGCGTTCTTTTGTTTTTCATGATTCCATAATTTTTTCCTCAGAATTGAGTGATTCCATATTGTTTTCCCTCTGCTTGGTCTAAAAAAGTAACCGTTACTGACTGCCACAATTTCTTTTCTTGATTTCTTATAGTGTTTCTTAAAGCCAGAATGTTGCCATTTGAAATTACTTTAGTTTTGTGTCATGTCTGTGATCTGATTTTTTTCTACAAAATTAAACAACTGAATGAACATCCTCCGAGGCCGGTGATTCCATAATTTTTGCCAGGGGTTGTATGTGACGCTGAAGTCAGCAATTTACTGGCCTTCCCGCGAAGAACTGAGGAAAACAATGCCAATGAGCTTCAGCACCCACTTCAGATCCAAGGTGGCAGTGATCATCGACTGCTTTGAAATCAGTTGCGAGAAGCCTTCCAATCTCGTGGCTCGTGGAGAAACTTGGTCGAATTACAAGAACTCAAACATAGCCAAGTACCTGATAGGTATTACCCCACACGGTGTGATATCCTACATCTCTCATGCATTTGGTGGTCGTGCCAGTGACAAACATATCACTCAGACGTGGGCTGCTGGACAATTTCCTCCCAGGGGATGTAGTTTTGGCCGATCGTGGTTTCGACATATAGGACAGTGTTGGAACCGTGAGTGCCAAAGTGTACATCCCAGCTTTCACTAGAGGAAAATCCCAGCTTGGTGCCCTCGACGTTGAAAAAACCAGAAGAATAGCAAACAGCAGAATACACGTTGAACGCGTTATCGGTCTGGTTTGTCAGAAGTATTCTGTGTTGGCAGCAAGAATTCCTCATGATTTTTTCCAGTCCAGCCAAGACGGAAACATTACATTGGACAAAATTGTAAGTGTATGCTGCAGACTGACAAACCTGTGCGATTCAGTGGTGCCATTCAATTAGGATTTGTGTGAACAATTTAGACCAATTGATCTTGAATCTGGTGCCTATAAGAAAAAAAACTCTGATGATTAGTTGATGCAATCATGCCACTGTTCTCAATGTTGCTACTGAATTATTAGACATTGATTTCTGCTATTTATATACAAGTTGTGTTTTTACTGTGCATGATATTTTGGTTAAAAATGTTTTTATGTAGAAGTTAAGAACTACTGCTTGTTGATAAATTGAAATGAACAACCTTTCTTGTGTATTTCGTTTACTTAGTCTTATCATTGTCCATAAATTGGCCAGGACCTATGCTCTATTATGTACAAATAGCAGAAGTGTACTTGTCTACCAATATGGCGGACACCGGAAATTACGTCTGGTATCGGGAACTCTCTATTAGAACACTCTACAAAGAAACAAACAATGTGATCTCACTGCCACATGGCGTCTATAGCTGAGCTGAGCTTACAGCTGCTGTGCTTCACTTCAGGATGTAATTTGAAAAGAAAACACAGCACGTTTCATTTTGGGAAGAAAAAAAAACCGTTTTAGTCAATTGTAGTTTCTTGTCTGTATTACATTTGGAAAGAGGTGTCATTTTATTTAAAGTGTCGATTCATTTTGAAGTTATTAATTCTGACCGGACTCTGTTTCAGCCGCGCAGCGTTTCGAGCTGTGTGAACGGAACGGAGGACGATTCTCGTTTCTTGACAGCAACAACACAAGATTCCCAGTTAGTGACTTTAATCCACACAAAAGTGACCGACGATATTTTAATGGCTTTGCGAGGGGTTAAGAAGCGGCTTGCCGTTTCTGAAGAGCAGTGAATCAAAGAACCAACGAGCTACTGGATCGAAGCATTGCTTCACATCTTCTCTGATTTATAATTATTCTTTACATGTGCAGTTATCAGCTTCACATCTTCTCTGGTTTATAATTATTCTCTACATGTGCTGTTATCAGCTTCACATCTTCTCTGGTATATAATTCTCTACATGTGCAGTTATCAGCTTCACATCTTCTCTGGTTTATAATTATTCTCTGCATGTACAGTTATCAGCTTCACATCTTCTCTGGTTTATCATTTTCTGTTGGGAAAGTGAAGTACACGGACCCACGCCAGGGGGTGTAAAGCCCCTTTCACACCGGGGCTGCTCCCAGTTGCTCCCAGTTGCGCCGTGCGACACCGCGTGGGCGCAACTCAGTGCCGAGACGATGCAGCTCGGTGCCACAACAGCGCGAGGGGCGGAAAGGAGGAAGCAAGTCGGGCGCCAAAAAATTAAACATTTAATTTTTTTGGCGTCCTGTGCTCGGCGCAGAAAGGAAGTGGTTCCAGCGCAAGTCGGGGCAAAGAGGCGTTACCCAACATGACTCGAAGCCAATTTATGATTCCTGCTGTGTTCCTTTGTTCCCGCAGTATCAATCACACAGGATTGTTATACCATGTACTTAATGCAGTAAAAACTACATGCTTAAGAAAAAAAAAAAAAGCAGAATGATTGGCAGAAATATCCAGTAAAAAGTCCGGACATCTCTAGTCCACTCATGGACGTTCGTTCACGCGCGCACATGTGAACAATTACAAGAAAAAAAAAGTCTGGTTTCAGGCATTAGTTCCTTGTTCTCTGCTCAAACTCTCACATCACAGTTAAAAAAGGGACAAAAAAGGACATAAGTCCTGAGACAGGACATGTTAACATCAAATAGAAATCCAGACATCTCCACATTCGCTTGAAGGTTCGTTCGCGCGCGCATCTCGCGGTCAAAGGAGGAAAGAAGAAGAAAAAAAATTGTCTACAGCCAGTTAGTTCCTTTCTCTGCTCAGACTCTCTCACAGTTAAAAAAGGACATAAGTCCAGGACATGTCAACATCAAGCTGAACTCCAGACATCTCCATATTTGCTTTAAAGGACGATTCGTGCACGCGCGTGTGCATCTCGCGGTCAAAGAAGGAAAGAACAGACAGCAAAAACAGCTCACTACTTCCAAGGGCAGCGACGTGTGTACTGTGTTCAGAAAACAGACTGGATGAGAGGCAGAAAATGAGGCTATTTAAAGTTTAGAGTGAGGGGGAGCAACTGGCAGCCAAACTCGCAGCGCAACGAGACGTCATCAGGCGCAAGCCGACACAGTAATTAACCGGCAATTAACTCCAAACAGCGCGGTTTTTCGCGTCGTCATGGCGCAATAGGGAGCAACTGGGAGCAGCCCTGGTGTGAAAGGGGCTTAAATGAACGGCCAATAGGAAGTCTGAATAAATAATTTATTCTGCAAATGTGCACAAACAACCAAATATGCTTTTAGTCTGTCAATCACAAAATTCAGTGACACGTGGGCAGGCCCGAGGGTAGGAGACACCTAACCAGAGAAGAGCCGGGACCCACGAGGTTCCACCGCCAACGGAGACCTGCAACACACCGGAGCCGCCAAGTCCTGAGTCCCCAGGTGGCCACTGCTTCCAGCTGTCAGATCCGGTACTGCTGGCAGGAAAATAGACAGGTTACGGAGTGGGTGTGTGAACACCCAGCAAACAAGTCAGCAAACATACAGTTCCTTCCTGAGGGAAAAACCTCCACCTACAAACACAGGAACACAGAGTACGTGCAGTGCCTTATGTATCACTTTTTTTTTTTTTTTTTTTTTTTTATTTATTTCATTCATTTAAAAGAAAAACAGAAAAGCAAAAAACAAAAGCACCACAATACCAGAATGAAAAGGAGCAGAAAGAAAAACAAGTCTTATGATTTCTGCCCCTTTTAACAATACAATCTTTCAATATACAGCATCATAGTCAACATTATTTAACAGATTGCATTTCTTTAACTTGTTACATACCACTGACCCATTTCATAATTATGACCATTAATTAATAGATTACATCACTGATAGGTTACATTTAAACTTAAGACACTTCAAACATTATTAAGTTTACTTTTTTTTTTTTTTGACTTTCTTGCAGCCCACTGACTTACTTCATAGTTTCATACTTACTTAATACATCTAATTTAATATGTTTTTTAAATAATTTAAGCGACCTTAATTCTTTAATTTCTTTATTAAGATTGTTCCATAATTTGACACCATTTACTGCAATACTCCTTTCCTTTACTTTGTTTTTTTTTTTTTTTTTTTTTTTATATAGCGCCAAATCACAACAAACAGTTGCCCCAAGGCGCTTTATATTGTAAGGCAAGGCCATACAATAATTATGTAAAACCCCAACGGTCAAAACGACCCCCTGTGAGCAAGCACTTGGCGACAGTGGGAAGGAAAAACTCCCTTCCCACTTCTAAATCTTGGTTTTTTAAAGACTTCTATTCCTTTCAATTTATAACTACTTACTCTTTTTTCAAACATATTTTGAATGTTTGTTGGTAAAGTATTTTTATTAACTTGGTACATCGTTTGTAATATTTTCAAATCGACTAAATCATGAAATTTAAGTACCCTATACTTAATAAACAATGGATTAGATGGATCTCTAAAACCACTGTTACTAATCACTTTTAAAGCTCTTTTCTGCAAAATAAATAAAGGTTGTATATATACTCAACAAAAATATAAACGCAACACTTTTGGTTTTGCTCCCATTTTGTATGAGATGAACTCAAAGATCTAAAACTTTTTCCACATACACAATATCACCATTTCCCTCAAATATTGTTCACAAACCAGTCTAAATCTGTGATAGTGAGCACTTCTCCTTTGCTGAGATAATCCATCCCACCTCACAGGTGTGCCATATCAAGATGCTGATTAGACACCATGATTAGTGCACAGGTGTGCCTTAGACTGCCCACAATAAAAGGCCACTCTGAAAGGTGCAGTTTTGTTTTATTGGGGGGGGATACCAGTCAGTATCTGGTGTGACCACCATTTGCCTCATGCAGTGCAACACATCTCCTTCGCATCATCCATGAAGAGAACACCTCTCCAGCGTGCCAAACACCAGCGAATGTGAGCATTTGCCCACTCAAGTCGGTTACGACGACGAACTGGAGTCAGGTCGAGACCCCGATGAGGACGCCGAGCATGCAGATGAGCTTCCCTGAGACAGCTTCTGACAGTTTGTGCAGAAATTCTTTGGTTATGCAAACCGATTGTTTCAGCAGCTGTCCGAGTGGCTGGTCTCAGACGATCTTGGAGGTGAACATGCTGGATGTGGAGGACCTGGGCTGGTGTGGTTACACATGGTCTGCGGTTGTGAGGCTGGTTGGATGTACTGCCAAATTCTCAGAAACGCCTTTGGAGACGGCTTATGGTAGAGAAATGAACATTCAATACACGAGCAACAGCTCTGGTTGACATTCCTGCTGTCAGTATGCCAACTGCACGCTCCCTCAAATCTTGCGACATCTGTGGCATTGTGCTGTGTGATAAAACTGCACCTTTCAGAGTGGCCTTTTATTGTGGACAGTCTAAGGCACACCTGTGCACTAATCATGGTGTCTAATCAGCATCTTGATATGGCACACCTGTGAGGTGGGATGGATTATCTCAGCAAAGGAGAAGTGCTCACTATCACAGATTTAGACTGGTTTGTGAACAATATTTGAGGGAAATGGTGATATTGTGTATGTGGAAAAAGTTTTAGATCTTTGAGTTCATCTCATACAAAATGGGAGCAAAACCAAAAGTGTTGCAATGTTAATAAACCATAACTATTTAATGAATATTTTACTTTATGCAAAACAGCAATGGCTTTCGCTATTTTTCCTTTTATGTAATTTATGTGTGACTTCCATGTAAGATCTTCATCAATCATGACTCCTAAAAATTTCATTTCTTTTACCCTTTGTATATCCATTCCATCTATTTGTAATGACACATTATTTTTTTTCGCTCTATCATTAAACAATATGAAATTTGTCTTATTAATATTTAGTGACAATCTGTTTATATCAAACCAATGTTTAACTTTTTCCAACTCTGTATTTATCACTTGTGCTACTTCCTGTATATCTGATCCAGAGTAAAACAGCATTGTATCATCAGCAAATAAAATGCTACCAAGCACATTGGATACATTCACAAAATCATTGATATACAAAATAAACAGTTTGGGTCCAAGTACCGATCCTTGTGGTACTCCATAAATAATGTTACACAATTCTGATTTGGTATTATTTATCTGAACAAACTGTTTTCTATTTTCTAAGTAGCTTTTTACCCACTGATGTGCAACACCTCTTATTCCATATTGTTGTAACTTGTGGAGCAATCTTGAGTGGTCTATAACATCAAAAGCCTTTTTCAGGTCAATAAAAATACTTACAAAATAATCCTTATTATCTATTGTTGTTGATATTTTCTCTATTAGTTCCATAATTGCCATAGCTGTCGAATGTTTTGTTCTGAATCCATACTGAGCATTATTTAAAATATGATGTTTCTCAATAAATTTATCCAATCTTGTTACAAAAACTTTTTCCATAATTTTAGAAAACTGTGGAAGCAATGGTACTGGCCTGTAATTAGAAAAATTATGTTTGTCTCCATTTTTATATAATGGGACTACCTTAGCAATTTTCATTTCATCTGGAAAAACCCCAGTTGACAGAGACAGATTACAAATATAAGTAAATGGTTCAATAACAATTTCTATTATACTTTTTACAGTCACCATGTCTAAATCTTCATGGTCAGTTGATCTTTTGCTTACACAGTTTTTTACAATATTTCTTATTTCATCTTTTTCCACATTGTCCAGGAAAATACTATTGACCGTATTTACCAATGTACATAATTTATCTTCTATTATTGGTTTATTTCCCACCAGACTTGACCCTACATTTGAAAAAAATCATTAAACCCATTTGCAACTTCTTTTATATCATATATCTCTTTATTTTCCTTAACAAAGTAATTTGGAATAGTTTCTTTCGTTCCATCACTATCAATCACACTTTTTATAATTCCCCATGTTACCCTCATATTATCTTTACTCTTATTTAGTTTTTCACTGTAATAATCTTTTTTTTTGTTTCCTAATTATTGTTAATAGTTTATTTTTATATTTTTTGTATTTATGTTCTGATTCCTTTGTTTGCGATTTTAAAAAGCACCTGTATAAACAGTTTTTCTTTGCACAAGCATTTTTTATTCCCTTTGTCAGCCATGGTTTATTTACTCTTTTCTTACTAATTTCAATTAATTTACAATTTTTATTGTATGATTTCATCAATATTTTCATAAATGAGTTATATGCTACATTAACATCACTGACATAAACTTCTTCCCAGTTTTGATTTTTAAGGTCATATTTTAATGCCTCTAAGGCTTTTACTGACTTATCTCTTTTAAAGTTTATATCAGTTTTTTTGTTGTACCTATTTTTAGATTTAAATATTGAAAAAATTGGTAAATGGTCGCTAATATCTGTCATGAAGATCCCATTCTTGATAATTTCATCTGTTCTGTTTGTAAATATATTATCAATTACCGTTGCACTTTGCGATGTAATTCTGGTTGGTTTTGTTATCAAGGGGAATAACCCCAAACTATACATTGAATTCACAAAATCACTTAATCTTTGGCAGCTGGAGCTTTCTATGTTAATATTAAAGTCCCCACACATAAAAAGCGTTTTGTTTTTAATTTGATGGAATAATTCAATTTTTTTTTTTTTAAATTTCACAACACAAGAATCTGGTGCTCTGTATACACAACTGATTAAAATATTCTTAGATGTTTCATGTACAATTTCCACTGTTACAATTTCTGTGACATCATTCATAATTGTCATTTCTTCAACAATTGTACACATCAGATCTGTTTTTGTATACAGAGCAATACCACCGCCTTTTTTATATCTTCTGTTTACAAAATACAGCTCATATCCCTCCATTTGAACTTCATCCATGAGATCATCTTTAAGCCAAGATTCAGTGATTGCAACAATACTAAATCTATTTTTAAACTGATTTAAATAATCTTTTATTTGTGACGCAACCGACAGGCATGAAAAAACTCACGCATGCACACGAAGGTGCAAGCTTGGCTGACATAAAAACATATGAATCAAATCCATATATTTTTTGCATAAAATAAAAAGGTCGGATACTTTTCTCACAGACCTCGTATTATTATTAAGAATATATGCAGCCATATTTTTATTGATTTTATCAATTGAAAAAAATCATATATTCAGGTATAATTGAAAGATTTTGGCAATAAATTTGATCCTGTTTACAGTCAATTTTTTGTTATTGTGTTGTTTTTTTATCTGTCAGATTTTCACTCTGGATCCAGCCCTGAGTAGGGTCTGTGTTCTGTCTGTTATCAGAGTTTAGGCTGTCTTATTGTTCCTGTTTCACTCTGTCTTCTGTCTGATTCAGCTGTCTCCTTTGTTTTCCTCTCTGCCTCCCTCTGGTGTTCTCCTGGGTTCATCACATGTCCTCTGCAATTACCTGCACCTGCTGTACATCTATTTAAGCCACTGTTGTTTGTCCAGCTGGTGTGGGTGCATTTGCTATGGTCACTCTATGGTTGGGTTCCCTTTGTTATCCTGCTCACCCCAAGTTCCTGCAATTTCTCTTCCTGTCTTGGGATTCTGTAAGTACACAGTTTGGCTTGCACCTTTGTTCCTGCTCTGTCTTCTTCCTGGAGTAGTTTGCACTCTCCCTCAGTTGAGGGAAGAAGAGTTTTGTTTCCTTCTCCTCTGTTGAGGGTGTGTTTGGACTTTATTCCTCTGATTGTCTTTGGCCTCAAAGGCTGGGCGTCTGTTGATTTAAAACTCATCTGCCTAGTGTATTTTGGGGGGAGGCTTACCTTGAGGAGGATGTTACCCCTGCCTGCCTGCACCAATACTAAAGGTGATATTTGAGTTTTTCTGCACCGATACTAAAGGCAGTATTTGACTTATTCAAGAAGTAGTTACCTGTGTTTCCTGCACCTCTATTAAGAGAAAGAATCATGAGTTTTGGTTTTCAGTGCAAGAGGATATTATGAGTTTCCTGCACCTTTGTTAAAAGAAACCTGTCTGAGTTTGGTCTCCTGCATCTGAAGAGGGTTGCTGAGTTCCTGTCAGCACCTTTTGAGAGAACTTTTAAGTTTGTCTGCACATTGTTTCGATTTATTCTTACTGGTGTTTAAATAAACTGTTCATTCCTTCATCCCGTGTTCCTGGCTGTTCTACATCTTGGGGTGAATTCTGATTCTGTTCCTGGCTCCACCACCAACCATAACACTCAGGGCTCTTTCATGTCTCCCATGAACTGTGAGTGGCAAGCAACCACCTGTTTTCAGTCATTGATCAACATTTACAGATCAAAGCCTGTCACCCAAGTCTCACTGTCCTTCCTTTGTTCATGAAAACAAAATGCTTAGCACTCTGGAGGACATGTAGGGGTTTCACACACAGCAACGTACTGCCGCTAGGGAATGCCGCACTTCCACACAAATGCATCAGACCGGACCTTCCACTGTCAGTACTCCTGACGTGAGACAGCACATCGGTAACACCGATGGGATCCGCTAAAATGTACTGCATCGCAACAAATCCATATTTTATAGGGACTGGTTTCAGAAAAATACAGTCAATATCTGACTTCATGGTTAGTACTGGTAATCTATTAGACTATGAACAATTCTGTATAAAACATCGCTTTAACCCTTCCATATCAGATTTCATTAAGTTATGTAATGCACTACCCTGGGAATTTGTATTTCTTACCAGAAACATAATGACACACCAAACAATACAACAACAACTGCTCACACTATCACTCCAGGGAACCTTAATTATGGACAAGAAGGGCAGTAACTCTTTTATTAGAAAGTGTTTTACAGAGAATTTATACCCCATACCCCCTATATTTCCCCATACTCCCTAAGACAAAAGAAACACACTTTAAAATTATGACTAACATCTACCCCTCTAAAGAATTACTGAGGTTACACTTTAGTATTGAAGATAATATTTGTGCATTTTGTGAAGATATTGGAACCACTGATCATCAATCATCTGGATCAAGTGATTGTCCTTGGTGATATCAGTAAAGTAATAAATGCACTTGTGAATAAATGAATTTTGTCATTGCCTCTTCACATGGTTGAAATCACATGCGGTTGCGCCCGTATGGCTTCCAGGGGTGGGTTGAAGTTGACTGGTCCAGCATCCAGTTCCTCTAGTGGGGGAATATTCTGTGGCAGTGGTATGTCGTAGCGGTGTGCCACATTGCTACAGGCCATCACAATGTGGCACACCTTCTCAGGTCGGCATAGCGGCAACCCCACCCCTGACCTGTTCAAGCAATGCCACCATCCCTTCAGCAGACCAAATGCCCTCTCCACTATTGTCCAAGTGCGGGAATGGAGTTCATTGTACCGCCTCTCTTGGTCAGTGTTGGTGTTTGTTAGAGGGGTCATCAGCCACATTCTTAGCAGGTAGCCATTGCCCTCTAGGGTCAGATGAAGGCCGAATACAATGGTAAGTCCCTTCGGTTGCTCCCTTTTTGCACTTGGGGTGGCCACAGCAGATCCAAGCTGCATGTTGAATTGGCACAAGTTTTACACTGGATGCCCTACCTGATGCAACACCACATTATCACTTAAATGAACCACACTATTAATGAATGCAGAGGTGCACCGCAGCTGATAGTGTTTGACATTCACAGTTTTATGTATGAGTTTATTGACAAATACTGAACACAGGGAGACAATTGGGGGTTTGTCAGGAAGTTCTGTAGCTCATTTGACCAGCAAAACACAAAACAAGAAAAACATATTGAATGTGCACATGCCCAATTGTGCATTGTGCTGGTTTTTATTCAGGTCAATTAAATTAATAAACTATTTACCTACTGATGTGCACATCACTCTAGTGACTTCTTCTTGTCACATTATTAACAGTTTCCCAGCCTGGCCACTAAGTTTCACCAACGGAACAACAGCTGTAGAAACCTGTGTACACCAGCCACGAAGTTGGCATGTCGCACCGCACATTTCCACGGTCAATTCACTTTTGATACATCTGGGTGTTAGTGTGAAAAAGGACATACGCCACATTTTTGTGTGACGCAACCTTTGTACATGAGGCCCCTGCTGGCTTCACTTTGCCTTCATTCATGAAAATTCAGTAAGGTATATCTTATATATTATATTCCAATTCTAAGGTGGAACTATGTTAGTATACTAAGGTGTATGTAAATATCTAAAAGGAACAGTAAAATAGAAGAGTAGAAATGAGTAGAGTAGAGCCACTTAGGTGCCTGGTCTTGAGAACCAGGGATGGTAGGTTACTTGCATATATATATATACAAGGTGAATGAGGCCGAGGCAGGTTATTAGATAATAGCTAAGAGGCTAAGCTGTAATTGTAGCAGTGTAACTATATAAACAAAAGCTCAGATATAATATGTTATAGGTCTTATCTAAAGTTTATCCTAATTGTTACAGTAGGTTATGGTTAGCTAATATAGGTAGAAAAAAAAATTCCATCTTCTACATGCTTTTTAATGGGAACCCCAAACTTAGATATTATTTATTGATATCTATTAAAAAATCTTTTGAACTAAAGAACCAACTTGTTATACAAAAACCCTTGTTTAACTAATCTACTAGTAAGTTTATGGTGTCTAGTGGAAAAACATTGGTAATTATCACAGATTTGACCAATTCTGACTAATTGAGAGGTGTAAACACCGTATGTGTTACTACTCATATAAGGAAATTTTACAATATGAAAGTTAAAATCATCCTGTTCCTCAAAAACAGCTGTTCTAAACTGTCTATCTATAATGCTCAACTCTATATCTAAGTATGAGAGTTTTTTTTATTGTTTCCTGTAGTCTTTTTAAGTTCTAATTCTGATGGATAAATATTTTTAATTTCATTCTCAAAATTAGGGTTATTTAAAGTATGTAGGTCATCAATGTAACGGAAGGTATTATTAAAGGTTTTTGCTGACTTGCTATTTTTGTTTATCTTCTATAAATTTGTATTCATAATAAAAAAGGAAAAGGTTAGCTAAAAGTGGAGCACAATCTGTTCCCATAGGTATCCCTATTGTTTGTTTGAAAATTCTGTTGCCAACCTCTATATAGACAGGGTTGGGTAGGATTACTTTGAAATGTTATTACAATTATAATTACAGGACGAGTTGCAAATAAGAGGTACCCTTTAAGGGACTAGAGTATGAGTCCATCACCTTGGTTTGCTGGGCTAGTGACCGCCCCCTCTTATACGTAGCCATCATGATATTTAAACCCTTGTTTAAGGGACTAGGGTAAGAGTCCATCACCTTGGTTTTTAGGGCTAGTGACCACCCTATATTAAAAGTAGCTCTCATATATAATAACGTATGTATAAGGGACAGGGTAAAAGTATATTATCTTATTTTGTAGGACTATTATATGTAGTTATCATAATATCAGAAAAGCATAGAAAATTATTTGTTGCTTAGAAAAAAAAACATATAAGAAAGTAAGAATAGCTAAGAATAAGTACGAGGTCTGTTAGAAAAGTATCCGACCTTTTTATTTTTTTCAAAAACCATATGGATTTGAATCACGTGTGATTGCATCAGCCAAGCTTGAACCTTCGTGCGCATGCATGAGTTTTTTCACGCCTGTCGGTTGCCTCATTCGCCTGTGAGCAGGCTTTGTGTGAGCAGTGGTCCACCCCTCTCGTCGGATTTTTATTGCGAATAAATGTCTGAACGATTTGGAGCTTTGCTACATCAAATTTTTCCAGAAACTGTGGGAGACCTCCAGGTGGACACCATTCGGAAAATTCAGATGGCTTTCAGGGACGATTTTCTGGGGATTACACAGATTAAGGAGTGCTCCAGCCGGTTTAAAGACCGCCCACAGCTGCTGAGAGTGCGGCGCACTCTAAGCACCGATCGACAGGCTGAATCAACCAGATCATTTCCAACGTGAAGGCTTTGTTGATCCGGGACGTCGTCTGACTTACACAAAAATGGCAGGAGATGTGGACATCAGTACTTTTTCGGCATATTCCACTGTTAGTTTTTTTTTTTTCATGGAAAGAGAAGCAGAGGGATGCACCACGGAGCCGTTCATGGCGCAGCACAAAACCACCTCTGTGTTGGTCTCACAGGACGGCTTTGAGATGGCTTTCAGACGGCTGTCGGTGGTTTTTCAGTCGTGTGACTATCCGAGAAATTGTGGATGAGCCTGGACATGCCAGAACATGTCCTGTGAGGCTTCATCACGGCATTGCTTTGCACCATGCGGCACCGCCGCGATGCGCGGAATTCCTCCGCACGTCTGTCTCAATGTGCCAAAACAGTGCTGATATTCACGTCTTCCACAATTCCTGTGCTAGTCAGACAACATCCCGGATAAAACACAGTGTCCAGTTTGGAAATGAATGGCACATTCCACTGTTACAGGAGTTTTTGTCATGGAAAGAGGAGCGGAGGAATTCTGCGCGGTGCCGCATGGCGCAAAGCAACACCCTGATGAAGCCTCACAGGACATGTTCTGGCATGTCCAGGCTCATCCACAATTTCTTGGATAGTCACACGACTGAAAAGCCACCGAAAGCCATCTGAAAGCCATCTCAATGCCATCCTGTGAGACCAACACAGAGGTGGTTTTGTGCCGCGCCATGAACGGCTCTGTGGCGCATCCCTCTGCTTCTCTTTCCTTAAAAAAAACTCCTGTAACAGTGGAATGTGCCGAAAAAGTACTGATGTCCACGTCTCCTGCCATTTTTGTGTAAGTCAGATGACGTCCCAGATCAACAAAGCCTTCACGTTGGAGATGATCTGGTTGATTTAGCCTGTCGATCAGCGCTCGGAGCGTGGCACGCTCTCAGCAGCTGTGGGCGGTCTTTAAACCGGCTGTAGCACTCCTTAATCTGTGTAATCCCCATAAAATTGTCCCTGAAAGCCATCTGAACTTTCCAAATGGTGTCCACCTGGAGGTCTCTCAGTTTCTGGAAAAAAATTGATGCAGCAAAGCACCAAATCATTCAGACATTTTATTCGCAATAAAAATCCGACGAGAGGGGTGGACCACTGCTCACACAAAGAATGCACACAGGCGAATGACGCAACTGACAGGCGTGAAAAAACTCACGCATGCGCACGAAGGTTCAAGCTTGGCTGATGCAATCACACGTGATTCAAATCCATATGGTTTTTGCAAAAATTAAAAAGGTCGGATACTTTTCTAACAGACCTCATACATAATATACAAACAGTATATGGAACATATATGAAGATTACCAGGCACGAATATACGTGTCATACCAAAACTTAACCTAAACCAGTCTGCCCGGGTAATGAAACCACCAAGCACACAACTGGAAGTTTCTTTAATCTTCAACTGCTTATTTGGGATCAGGTCATGAGGGCAACAGCTCTAGCAGGGGAGCCCAGACTTCCCTTTCTTGGGCCACATTGTCTACCTCTGACTGAGGGATCCTGAGGTGATCCCAGGCCAGTGTGGAGATATAATCTCTCCACCTAGTCCTGGGTCTTCCCCAGGGTCTCCTCCCGGCTGGACATGCCCAGAACTCCTCCCTAGGGAGGCGCCCAGGGGGCATCTTTACCAGGTGCCCAAACCACCTCAGCTTTCAGCATGAAGGAGCAGCTGCTCTACTCCGAACTCCCCATGGATGACCAGGCTTCTCACCCTATCTCTAAGGGAAACACCAGCCACCCTCCTAAGGAAGCCCATTTTGTCCACTTGTACGTGCAGTCTAGTTCTTCCGGTCATGACCCAACCCTCATGACCATAGGTGAAAGTGGGAATGAAAACTGACCAGCAGATCGAGAGCTTCGCCTTTTGGCTCAACTCCCTTTTCGTCACAACAGTACAGTAGAGCAAATGCAATACCGCCCCCGCTGCTCCAATTCTCCGGGCAATCTTACACTCCATTGTCCCCTCACTCGTGAACAAGACCCCGAGGTACTTGAACTCCTTCACCTGGGGCAAGACTGCATTCCCTACCCAGAGTAGGCAATCCATCGGTTTCCTGCTGACAACCACGGCCTCACATTTAGAGGTGTTGATCCTCATCCCAACCGCTTCACACTCGGCTGCGAACCAATCCAGTGAGTGTTGGAGGTCACAGGCTGATGAAGCCAACAGGACCACATCATCTGCAAAAAGCAGTGATGAGACTCTGACGCCAACAAACTGGAAAACCTCCTCCCCCTGACTACGCCTCGATATCCTGTCTATGAATATCACAAATAGGATTGGTGACAAGGCGCAGCACTGGCGTAGGCCAACCCCCACCAGAAACAAGTCCGACTTTTTGCCGAGCACCCAAACACAGCTCTCGCTTTGTGAGTACAGAGATTGGATAGCCCTGAGAAGGGACCCCTCGCTCCGCTTGGCCCCCCAGCACCTCCCACAGTATCTCCTGGGGCACGCTATAATACGCCTTCTCCAAGTCCACAAAACACATGTAGACTGGATGGGCATACTCCCAGGCAGCCTCCAGGATCCTTGTGAAAGTGAAGAGCTGGTCGGTTGTTCCACAACCAGGATGGAACCTGCATTGTTCCCCTTCAATCAAAGGTTCGACTACTGGCCGAACCCTCTTTTACAGTACCCTGGAGTAGACTTTACCAGGGAGGCTGAGTAGTGTGATGCCCCTGTAATTGGCACACACTCTCTGGTCCCTCTTTTTAAATATGGGGACCACCACCCCAGTTTGCCATTCCTTTGGCACTGTCCCAGACCTCAACGCAATGTTGAAGAGATGTCTCATCCAAAACTGTCCCTCCACACCCAGAGCCTTCAGCATTTCTGCATGGACCTAATAAACCCCTGGGCCCTTGCTACTGTGTATTGTTTGACTACCTCATAACTTCCACCAAGGAAATTGATGACAATCCTCCATCAGCTTCCAGCTCTGCTTCTACTATAAAGGGCACTCCGGTCTAATGCAGGAGTTCCTCAAAGTGTTCCTTCCAGTGCCAGATTACATCCTCAGTTGAGGTCAACAGAGTCCCATTGTTACTGTAGACAGCTTGGATGGCTCCTCGTTTTC
Source organism: Thalassophryne amazonica (assembly GCF_902500255.1). Lineage (NCBI taxonomy): Eukaryota > Metazoa > Chordata > Actinopteri > Batrachoidiformes > Batrachoididae > Thalassophryne > Thalassophryne amazonica. Next base: position 31,702,474 of record NC_047108.1, on the reverse strand, counting down.
TCCTCTTGAGGTGCCTCACAGTCCGCCAGAAGAACCTTCTCCATGGTTGCTCTGAAACCCTCCCACACCCACTACTTTGCCTCCCCCACAGCAGAGACTGCTGCCCTTCAGCCTGTCAGTACCTTGCAACTGCCTCCAGAGTTCTCCAAGATAACATATCCCGGAAGGACTTCTTCTTCAGTTGGACAGCTTCCCTGACCACCAGTGTCCACCACAGAGCCCAGGCTATGCATGGAGGCAAGGCCCACCAGATCTAACGGGTATCGCTCCACCTCCCACACAAGCTCCAGCTCCTTCCTTCACAGCAAGATGACATTCCACACACCCAGAGCCTGCCCCTGCCACCTGGGTCTGGTCCGCCGAGGCTCCCGTCTTACACTGCCACCCATAGGTCAGCACACCCGACACCAGTGGTTCCTTCTGCAGGTGGCAAGCCTACAGGGTGGAGATGGAAGGTCCACATTGCCAGGCCTGGCTCCAGATGGGGGCCACGGGCTTCCTCTGGGCCAGGTCACATTTCCTCTGCCTCGTTCTGTCATGGTGTCTTGTGAACCATTCTTAAGGCGCAGTGACACAAGCATGACTTTGATTCACGCACTAGCACACCTGTCGTTGTGACAATCCCACCCACTGTGATCACAGCTGGACGCCGTTCTTTGTTCTACTGGCTGCCACGTGCTCTGCACTGGAAGCTGTGTATATAAATTAATTATTTCATGGTGGACTAATCATTTTCTCTGCAAATTGGCCATTGAAAACGGCTATAATCCCTTCCTGAATCACAGACGAGGCTTCAGCTGGTGCCTAACAAGCTGAATAAAGCATTTTCAGCCACCTAAAAAGGTAATTATCATGTTTCCATTGTCATGGCTTGGTAAAACAGTTGTGTGTTCTTTCCTTCTTGTGTGCAGCTGTTAAAGTATGTTTATAACAGATTTTACTTCTTGTTATAATCGTTCAGACGAGCTGCGCTCTGATGTGATCCACTGACATCACCACTCGCTCTGTTCACTTCTTCTTTACTCCACTTGATGAGCTGCACGTCATGTTGGTGATTAGATCACGCCACGTAGCACGACATTTGTGCATGAAAGATTTTTTTGAACATTTCAAAATTCTTTGTGTGCAATAGGATGAACCAACGCCCCTCTCACGCTCAGTCTGCACTAGTTAAAGACGAGTTTACTAGTGCGTGAAACAAAGTCATGCTTGTGTCACTGCACCTTTATTCTGGCTCCTCGCATGAGACCAATTTGCCATGGGAGACCCTACCAGGAGCACAAAGGTTCCATACAACACAGTTCTCAGGTTCATAGTGGCACACAAACCTCTCCACCACGATAAAGTGATGGTTCCTGGAGAGGTCATTCATGTTTCTATTTATTTTATTTTTTAATCTTTTCTATGAACCACTTTGTGGCATTTGTTCTTGAAAGGTGCTATACAACTATATTATACTTACATCCTTTTTGTTGTTGTAGACACTGTTTCTGTCATCATTTGTCATTTCTTTTGGCTGCTCGTGTTCAGAGTCACAACAGCGAATCTTCCATCTCTCTCTAGTAAGTAAGTAACATTAATTTATATAACACTGACTTATCACAGACAAAAATCACAAAGTGCCTTACAAGAAACACCAATACCTGCATGTCCTTTCTCACCATAAACCTCCTCTTTTGTCACAGAAGAGCAGGTTAAGTTGGCTCAACTATGCATTACAACAAGTAAGTCAGATTTGGTTAAGGTAAAAAAATGATCTTTTGAATGAACTAATAACCTAACTCAGAAAAGCAAACTGACTTACCGGTCTGGTTCTTGAAGCTGGGAAAAAAAAAACCTTTTGCAGCAGGTTGCATTACATTTTTTTGTTCTGTTAACTTGACTCTGTAAGTAAGCCACTTCAGCTTCTCTCTGCACGTTGATTTGACAAAAGCTTTACACCAGGGGCCTCACGTACAAACTCCGCATACGCACAAAAACGTGGTGTACGTCCATCTCCTCGCTGACGTTCAGATAAATCAAAAGTGAAATGACCGTGGAAATGTGTGGTACGCCACGCAGAAATCATGGTTGGCGTGCGCACATTTCTACAGCTATTGTTCCACTGCCAACACATGGAGGTGATGCTGGCAGTAGCGGTTTTTGGCATGGGTGAACCAGGAAGCTGCCTTAGGTGGCATTTTTTCATGACATGGGGGACGGCAGGAGTACTTAAAAAAAAAAAAAAAAAAAAAAAAAAAAAAAAAAAGTAATCTGCGCCACAAAGTAGTTTTCATATTACTGTGTGGGGAATTTAGCAAAGTGGTGCCTCCTGCAGCTGCACACGCACAGTGTGTGATAGGGAAAGCCAGGGGAGGGGCACATGGGTAGAGTTCCTCATACAGAGAGTAGCGACATGATGGGCCTGAAGGTGGCAGCAATGCACCAATAAGGATGCCGCCTCCGTTAAACGACAAAGAAGAAGACAAAAGAAGAAGACGAAAGAAGAAGAAAACAGTCATGTGACTACAACCCCTGGCAAAAATTATGGAATCACCGGCCTTGGAGGATGTTCATTCAGTTGTTTAATTTTGTAGAAAAAAAGCAGATCACAGACATGACACAAAACTAAAGTCATTTCAAATGGCAACTTTCTGGCTTTAAGAAACACTATAAGAAATCAGGAAAAATAATTGTGGCAGTCAGTAACGGTTACTTTTTTTTAGACCAAGCAGAGGGAAAAATATGGACTCACTCACTTCTGAGGAAAAAATTATGGAATCACTCTGTAAATTTTCATCCCCAAAACTAACACCTGCATCAAATCAGATCTGCTTGTTAGTCTGCATCTAAAAAGGAGTGAACACACCTTGGAGAGCTGTTGCACCAAGTGGACTGACATGAATCAACACGAGATGTCAATTAAAACAAAGGAGATAAAATACAAGGAGAATAAATACAAAATACCAAAATACAAACAGTTTGTTAAATGCCCGACCAGAGAAGGGAGCACGTTAGATCATTGTTACACGACAGTGAGCGGCGCCTACCGCGCGGTGGCCCATGCAGCTTTGGGACTCTCAGATCACGTGATGGTCCACTTGATCCCCACGTACAGACAGAGACTTAAACTCTCTAAACCTGTTGTGAGGATGTCTAAAGTGTGGAGCAATGAAGCTGAAGAGGAGCTACGCGCGTGCTTGGCCACCACGGATTGGGATATGTTTGAGGCTTCAACAGACAGTCTAGATGACTACACAGACACTGTGACGTCATATATTCATTTCTGTGAAGACAGCATCATCCCACAGCGTACCAGGGTGAGATATAACAATGACAAGCCCTGCTTCACACCTAAACTCCAGCAGCTCTGTCAGCAGAAAGAAGTGGCTTTCAGAGAAGGAGACAGAGACAGCTATAGAGGTGCAAAGTACAGATTAAGCAAGGAGGTGACAAAGGCTAAATCCATGTACAGTTCACATCTGCAGCAAAGGTTCTCTGCCAACGACTCGGCCTCTGTGTGGAGGGGGTTGAAAGAGATCACCAACTACAAGCCCAAAGCACCTCGTTCTATTGACGACCTCAAGCTGGCCAACGACCTGAACATCTTCTATTCACAGTTTGAAGACAAGGACTCACACTTCCCCAACCCCCACACAACTGGATATTCAAACACTCTGGACCTCCCCCCCTCTCACTGCTGCCCTCCCCACTCCCCCTGTTGCCCTCTCGGTCCAAGAGGAGGATGTGAGGAGACATTTCAAAAGGCTGAATCCACGTAAGGCCCCGGGCCCAGACTGTGTCTCTCCTGCCACCCTGAGACACTGCGCAGATGAGCTGGCCCCAGTCTTCACGGGGATCTTCAACACCTCCCTGGAGTCATGCTATGTTCCAGTCTGTTTCAAGTCCTCAATCATAGTTCCAGTCCCCAAGAAACCACGCATCACTGGACTTAATGACTACAGGCCTGTGGCTCTCACGTCTGTAGTCATGATGACCTTCGAACGCCTGGTTTTATCCCACCTGAAGTCCATCACCGACCCCCTCCTGGACCCCCTGCAGTTTGCCTACAGAGCCAACAGGTCTGTAGATGACGCCATAAACCTGGCCCTGCACTCCATCCTGTAGCACCTAGACTCCCCAGGAACTTATGCTAGGATCCTGTTTGTGGACTTCAGCTCTGCATTCAACACCATCCTTCCAGCTTTGCTCCAGGACAAGCTTTCTCTGCTCCACGTGCCCAACTCCACCTGCAGGTGGATCACAGACTTCCTGACGGACCGGAGTCAGCGTGTGAGGCTGGGAAAAAATGTCTCGAACACTCGGGTTCTCAGCACAGGATCTCCACAGGGCTGTGTCCTTTCCCCTCTGCTCTTCTCCCTGTACACTAACTGCTGCACCTCCAGCCACGACTCTGTAAAGCTCATCAAGTTTGCGGACGACACCACCCTCATCGGACTCATTTCAGATGGGGATGAGTCTGCCTACAGGAGGGAGGTGGACCGGCTAGTGACCTGGTGCAGCAGCAACAACTTGGAGCTCAACGCCCAGAAAACAGTGGAGATGATCGTGGACTTCAGGAAAGCCACAGCCCCCCCGCCCTCCCTCGCCCTCACCAACAGCCCCATCACCACTGTGGTCTGTCACCGCTTCCTCTGCACCACCATCACCCAGGACCTCAAGTGGGAGTCAACCATCAGCTCCCTCATCAAGAAGGCCCAGCAGAGGATGTACTTCCTGCGGCAGCTGAAGAAGGCCAAGCTGCCTGTGCAGCTGATGGTGCAGTTCTACACGGCCATCATCGAGTCCATCCTCTGCTCCTCCATCACAGTGTGGTATGCCGGGGCCACAGCCAGGGACAGACACAGACTGCAGCGCATTGTGGCCTCTGCTGAGAAGGTGATCGGCTGTAGCCTTCCATCTCTCCATGACCTACACGTCTCCAGGACTCTGGGCCGAGCAGGTTGGATCACAGCTGACCCTTCTCACCCTGCACACGGTCTGTTCATACCACTCCCCTCGGGCAGGAGGCTACAGTCCATCTGGACCAGAACCTCCCGCCATAAGAACAGTTTCTTCCCCTCTGCCGTTAGACTCATGAACTCCTCATAACTCAGTCACCTTAAGCTTAACTCTGTCACTTTATCATCTTATCACGGGTCACTTTAGACAGTGTACTTTGGTTTTTAATTGCACTCCTCCCACTGCACTGTTTTTTCTGTTTCTGTGTTTTTCTGTTGCACACAGCCTTTCATATTTCATATTTCTTTTTTTTATCTTAGATTTTATCTTATTTTGACACATATGTTATATTTTATCTTAGCATTTTATCTCTTCTTAATGTTGCACCATTGTACCGAAGCAAATTCCTAGTCTGTGAATCCTGTTCACTGGCAATGGCAATAAACTTCTTCTGATTCTGATTCTGAAATGCACAAGTTTACGTTGATATTTTGGACACTTATCTTATTCCATCAATTGAAAGGATGTTTGGGGATGATGAAATCATTTTTCAAGATGATAATGCATCTTGCCATAGAGCAAAAACTGTGAAAACATTCCTTGCAAAAAGACACATAGGGTCAATGTCATGGCCTGCAAATAGTCCGGATCTTAATCCAATTGAAAATCTTTGGTGGAAGTTGAAGAAAATGGTCCATGACAAGGCTCCAACCTGCAAAGCTGATCTGGCAACAGCAATCAGAGAAAGTTGGAGCCAGATTGATGAAGAGTACTGTTTGTCACTCATTAAGTCCATGCCTCAGAGACTGCAAGCTGTTATAAAAGCCAGAGGTGGTGCAACAAAATACTAGTGATGTGTTGGAGCGTTCTTTTGTTTTTCATGATTCCATAATTTTTTCCTCAGAATTGAGTGATTCCATATTTTTTTTCCTCTGCTTGGTCTAAAAAAGTAACCGTTACTGACTGCCACAATTTTTTTCCTGATTTCTTATAGTGTTTCTTAAAGCCAGAATGTTGCCATTTGAAATGACTTTAGTTTTGTGTCATGTCTGTGATCTGCTTTTTTTCTACAAAATTAAACAACTGAATGAACATCCTCCGAGGCCGGTGATTCCATAATTTTTGCCAGGGGTTGTCGATATGTGATTCACATCGTGACCTGGACTTTACCTGGATCCGGATTTCATAACTCAATCCAATAATGGCACATTGATCCAGAACAATCAAGATGTTGCAATGTGATATTTAATTCACAAGCTGAACCAAAATAGTGTCTTCCTGAAGTTGGTTTTGTTATAATCCTTAAAAGTTTGCAAAATGAAATCATCCAGATCATCTCCAAAATTTACTGCAATCTTCCATGACCTAATATCTATCTGTGGTGAAAATTTAATCAAAATCTGTGCAGTAGTTTTGACGTAATCCGATGATTTTATTATGTCCTTGGCGGACATAATGATTGATGCAAATGAAATCCAAGACCTATTCAGAGATTTGGAAATCTTCATGTATCCATCACCTTGTCTCAAGAAAACTGTCTGTATAAGTGACCATTTAAATATATGTAGAATACTAAAGTGCCCCCTTACAACTTTTTTGGACAAGCCAGTCTCACACCAGTTCATGGTAGCATTACGAAAAGTACATTAATCTATGGGTTTGTGACGAGGGCATGAAAACGGGCAGCTATACGTGACCAGGCCACAATGAATAATGAATAATATGAATAATATTCAGAGTTTGTCAGTGCAGTTCTCTTTATTTCCAAAATAAATTCTCAATATTAAATTAATATTGAGTTATTATTTTAATAATAATTTCTTAATGTTATGAAAACAGCTGCAAATAAATAATTTTGCATTAACAATTGCCCCAAACATGGCAAGAAATAAATCTAAAATAAAAAAAATACCACCACCATTTTTTAAAAAACTGATTTGTGCAACCACAGTAGACTGAACATTGTACTGAACTTTATAAACATAAAGTATTCAAGTATTTAGCCTTGTAAACATACATGTAAGTGATAATGTGTAAATTTCTTCAGTAAGAAATTTGCACTTATTAATGTCAACCTCGTACATCTGTCCAGAATGTGGTGGAGAGTCCAGCAGGCGCGGTGTTGACGGGGGAGCAAAGGGGAGAAGTCAGTGCTTTTAAGTGCTGCGCGTCCATGACAGGGAGGGGAACAGGTGAAAGCACGCCCACGCTTAAGAGACGAGCAACTCCAAGCCACCTTGTTGACCCCCAGCCACATGGACAGATGCGTAATCCAATCAATCAATCAATCAATTTTATTTATATAGCGCCAAATCACAACAAACAGTTGCCCCAAGGCACTTTATATTGTAAGGCAAGGCCATACAATAATTATGTAAAAACCCCAACAGTCAAAACGACCCCCTGTGAGCAAGCACTTGGCGACAGTGGGAAGGAAAAACTCCCTTTTAACAGGAAGAAACCTCCAGCAGAACCAGGCTCAGGGAGGGGCAGTCTTCTGCTAGGACTGGTTGGGGCTGAGGGAGAGAACCAGGAAAAAGACATGCTGTGGAGGAGAGCAGAGATCAATCACTAATGATTAAATGCAGAGTGGTGCATGCAGAGCAAAAAGAGAAAGAAACACTCAGGGCATCATGGGAACCCCCCAGCAGTCTAAGTCTATAGCAGCATAACTAAGGGATGGTTCAGGGTCACCTGATCCAGCCCTAACTATAAGCTTTAGCAAAAAGGAAAGTTTTAAGCCTAATCTTAAAAGTAGAGAGGGTGTCTGTCTCCCTGATCTGAATTGGGAGCTGGTTCCACAGGAGAGGAGCCTGAAAGCTGAAGTCTCTGCCTCCCATTCTACTCTTACAAACCCTAGGAACTACAAGTAAGCCTGCAGTCTGAGAGCGAAGCGCTCTATTGGGGTGATATGGTACTATGAGGTCCCTAAGATAAGATGGGACCTGATTATTCAAAACCTTATAAGTAAGAAGAAGAATTTTAAATTCTATTCTAGAATTAACAGGAAGCCAATAAAGAGAGGCCAATATGGGTGAGATATGCTCTCTCCTTCTAGTCCCTGTTAGTACTCTAGCTGCAGCATTTTGAATTAACTGAAGGCTTTTCAGGGAACTTTTAGGACAACCTGATAATAATGAATTACAATAGTCCAGCCTAGAGGAAATAAATGCATGAATTAGTTTTTCAGCATCACTCTGAGACAAGACCGTTCTAATTTTAGAGATATTGCGTAAATGCAAAAAAGCAGTCCTACATATTTGTTTAATATGCACATTGAATGACATATCCTGATCAAAAATGACTCCAAGATTTCTCACAGTATTACTAGAGGTCAGGGTAATACCATCCAGAGTAAGGATCTGGTTAGACACCATGTTTCTAAGATTTGTGGGGCCAAGTACAATAACTTCAGTTTTATCTGAGTTTAAAAGCAGGAAATTAGAGGTCATCCATGTCTTTATGTCTGTAAGACAATCCTGCAGTTTAGCTAATTGGTGTGTGTCCTCTGACTTCATGGATAGATAAAGCTGGGTATCATCTGCGTAACAATGAAAATTTAAGCAATGCCGTCTAATAATGCTGCCTAAGGGAAGCATGTATAAAGTGAATAAAATTGGTCCTAGCACAGAACCTTGTGGAACTCCATAATTAACCTTAGTCTGTGAAGAAGATTCCCCATTTACATGAACAAATTGTAATCTATTAGATAAATATGATTCAAACCACCGCAGCGCAGTGCCTTTAATACCTATGGCATGCTCTAATCTCTGTAATAAAATTTTATGGACAACAGTATCAAAAGCAGCACTGAGGTCTAACAGAACAAGTACAGAGATGAGTCCACTGTCTGAGGCCATAAGAAGATAATTTGTAACCTTCACTAATACTGTTTCTGTACTATGATGAATTCTAAAACCTGACTGAAACTCTTCAAGTAGACCATTCCTCTGCAGATGATCAGTTAGCTGTTTTACAACTACCCTTTCAAGAATTTTTGAGAGAAAAGGAAGGTTGGAGATTGGCCTATAATTAGCTAAGATAGCTGGGTCAAGTGATGGCTTTTTAAGTAATGGCTTAATTACTGCCACCTTAAAAGCCTGTGGTACATAGCCAACTAATAAAGATAGATTGATCATATTAAAGATCCAAGCATTAAATAATGGTAGGGCTTCCTTGAGCAGCCTGGTAGGAATGGGGTCTAATAGACATGTTGATGGTTTGGATGAAGTAACTAATGAAAATAACTCAGACAGAACAATCAGAGAGAAACAGTCTAACCAAATACTGGCATCACTGAAAGCAGCCAAAGATAACGATACGTCTTTGGGATGGTCATGAGTAATTTTTTCTCTAATAGTTTAAAATTTTATTAGCAAAGAAAGTCATGAAGTCATTACTAGTTAAAGTTAAAGGAATACTCAGCTCAATAGAGCTCTGACTCTTTGTCAGCCTGGCTACAGTGCTGAAAAGAAACCTGGGGTTGTTATTTTCTTCAATTAGTGATGAGTAGTAAGATGTCCTAGCTTTACGGAGGGCTTTTTTATAGAGCAACAGACTCTTTTTCCAGGCTAAGTGAAGATCTTCTAAATTAGTGAGACGCCATTTCCTCTCCAACTTATGGGTTATCTGCTTTAAGCTGCAAGTTTGTGAGTTATACCACGGAGTCAGGCACTTCTGATGTCAAGCTCTCTTTTTCAGAGGAGCTACAGCATCCAAAGTTGTCTTCAATGAGGATGTAAAACTATTGACGAGATACTCTGTCTCACTTACAGAGTTTAGGTAGCTACTCTGCACTGTGTTGGTATATGGCATTAGAGAACATAAAGAAGGAATCATATCCTTAAACCTAGTTACAGTGCTTTCTGAAAGACTTCTAGTGTAATGAAACTTATTCCCCACTGCTGGGTAGTCCATCAGAGTAAATGTAAATGTTATTAAGAAATGATCAGACAGAAAGGAGTTTTCAGGGAATACTGTTAAGTCTTCAATTTCCATACCATAAGTCAGAACAAGGTCTAAGATATGATTAAAGTGGTGGGTGGACTCGTTTACATTCTGAGCAAAGCCAATTGAGTCTAATAATAGATTAAATGCAGTGTTGAGGCTGTCATTCTCAGCATCTGTGTGGATGTTAAAATCGCCCACTATAATTATCTTATCTGAGCTAAGCACTAAGTCAGACAAAAGGTCTGAAAATTCACAGAGAAACTCACAGTAACGACCAGGTGGACAATAGATAATAACAAATAAAACTGGTTTTTGGGACTTCCAATTTGGATGGACAAGACTAAGAGTCAAGCTTTCAAATGAATTAAAGCTCTGTCTGGGTTTTTGATTAATTAATAAGCTGGAATGGAAGATTGCTGCTAATCCTCTCCCTCGGCCCGTGCTACGAGCATTCTGGCAGTTAGTGTGACTCGGGGGTGTTGACTCATTTAAACTAACATTCATCCTGCTGTAACCAGGTTTCTGTAAGGCAGAATAAATCAATATGTTGATCAATTATTATATCATTTACTAACAGGGACTTAGAAGAGAGAGACCTAATGTTTAATAGACCACATTTAACTGTTTTAGTCTGTGGTGCAGTTGAAGGTGCTATATTATTTTTTCTTTTTGAATTTTTATGCTTAAATAGATTTTTGCTGGTTATTGGTGGTCTGGGAGCAGGCACCGTCTCTACGGGGATGGGGTAATGAGGGGATGGCATGGGGAGAGAAGCTGCAGAGAGGTGTGTAAGACTACAACTCTGCTTCCTGGTCCCATCCCTGGATAGTCACGGTTTGGAGGATTTAAGAAAATTGGCCAGATTTCTAGAAATGAGAGCTGCTCCATCCAAAGTGGGATGGATGCCGTCTCTCCTAACAAGACCAGGTTTTCCCCAGAAGCTTTGCCAATTATCTATGAAGCCCACCTCATTTTTTGGACACCACTCAGACAGCCAGCAATTCAAGGAGAACATGCGGCTAAACATGTCACTCCCGGTCCGATTGGGGAGGGGCCCAGAGAAAACTACAGAGTCCGACATTGTTTTTGCAAAGTTACACACTGATTCAATGTTAATTTTAGTGACCTCCGATTGGCGTAACCGGGTGTCATGACTGCCGACATGAATTAAAATCTTACCAAATTTACGCTTAGCCTTAGCCAGCAGTTTCAAATTTCCTTCAATGTCGCCTGCTCTGGCCTCCGGAAGACAATTGACTATGGTTGCTGGTGTCGCTAACTTCACATTTCTCAAAACAGAGTCGCCAATAACCAGAGTTTGATCCTCGGCGGGTGTGTCGTCGAGTGGGGAAAAACGGTTAGAAATGTGAACAGGTTGGCGGTGTACACGGGGCTTCTGTTTAGAACTACGCTTCCTCCTCACAGTCACCCAGTCGGCCTGCTTTCCCGGCTGCTCGGGATCTGCCAGAGGGAAACTAACGGCGGCTAAGCTACCTTGGTCCGCACCGACTACAGGGGCCTGGCTAGCTGTAGAATTTTCCACGGTGCGGAGCCGAGTCTCCAATTCGCCCAGCCTGGCCTCCAAAGCTACGAATAAGCTACACTTATTACAAGTACCATTACTGCTAAAGGAGGCACAGGAATAACTAAACATTTCACACCCAGAGCAGAAAAGTGCAGGAGAGACAGGAGAAGCCGCCATGCTAAAGCTAAGAGCTAGTAGCTGCGCTAAGCTAGCGGATTCCTAAAAACACACAAAGTGAATAATGTGTAAATAATTTAGAGGTGATTCAGCAGAGGGAGTGCTTTAGTTAAGGCATGTGAAGATTACACTGGGAAACAAATCGTTATCTAGTTAACTAGATCAATCTAACTGCGCAGATTAAACAGCTAACAGATACAGAAAAACACCGCTGTGCTCCGGAACAGGAAGTGATACAATACCGCAGTGAGAGCCAACCACCAGTAATATGTATCCAGTGCATAAAGTCTCCAAAATTCTTATGAGGAAAAGATCAAGGTCACGGGTCTGCGGACCCGGCGCCACGAGGGGGCGTTTGGGGGCGACGCTCCCTCACGTCATCAACCTCGCCCCCTCGGATGTTAGAGTTATCAAAAATAAAAATAAAAAAGAAAGAAAAAGAAATACTGGAAAATATAGCAAAATATTAGTTATTCAATAATATCACATATTTAACAAATAAATCAAATGAATTAACTAAAGTAATTCATTTTAAAACAAACGGATATGGCGTGTGTCTGTGTTCAAGCGATTTGATAGGTTGAGGGTTGCGCTTGTCAGTATGGCAGAGGGCAAGCTCGATTTATTCAAGCAGTGTCAAGGGCCTTTCATACTGCAAGCTTCAGCGCAACGCTTTAACGCTTCCCAACGCGTCGTAATGCGTCGTAACGCCAGGCCGGTGCGTTTCCAACACGTCGTGATGTCCGATGTGTCGCTTCGGAAGCTTCAAGGGGGCAGAGATTGCTACGTCACACTCTGGCTGTTTCCACAACCTGAAAAAAGTTCAGCGATCGCCATCTTGAATTTGCGTCGCCTGAACCACAAAAAAAAAAAAAAACTTTAAAAAACAGCAGTAGAACGATTCTCCCATCACCCTGCTGGGAGAAGCTTTTTTTCAGCTACTTTTCGGAGTGACGCCGACCGAGGGAGGACTGACGACTTGGTGGGATATCGATCGAACCGTGACAGCGGGCCGACCCGCACGGAGAAGCCGGCCTTCAGGCATCATCACTGGGCAGACCGAGGCAGGCAGCTGGGGTGATGGAGCAAACCCACTCAGTCCGAAATCTCCCACTTTTTGGATATATGCGAAGTCCCAGTTTGCCCAACGGAGGGTAGTTCTGCAGCTTTATCTAGGTGAGGATAAAATAAAAGTAAAACGTGACATTTCTGCACTGCTGTGAAGGTTTATTGATCGGCTAACGTTAGCTTAGCTTTTTAGCACAGTTGATCTGAGTGAACACTTTAATTTGTAAATGGTTCAGTCTTTTTTATTTTTACAAAATAAAGCTACAGCTTTTTTCAGATACCACAAAAGCTCAACTTTAAATAACTTATTTTTTCTGCGTTTTTTTTCCCATCGTTTTCCCCCTTTTTTTTATATATATAAACTGTTTAGTGTTTCTTTATATTTAAAGAAATATTTTTATTTGTCCCAATCAGGAACATTTGCTGTGCAGACAACCAAACTTGATGAGCTGAACACCACGAAGTCCAGTCGAAAGAAAACATCTCTGCTTTTCAGCAACACCACCAGAGTTCAAAGCTGCAGAAGAGACCTTCATCTGGTCCCGAGAATCCAGCAGAACATCACCTGCTTCTAAATAAAAGGCTCTTTGAACAGCAACTATTTTATTATTTTTAAAAAAGCTGTTTCATTTTATATTTTAACAATAAATGAACGGATCATTAAAAATGTCCATGAATCAAAGTCAAAAGACATTTGCACAGGTAGAAGCTCTCCACTTAATGGGCCTCATGTATCAATGTTGCGCACTTGTGGCGTAAATTTACGGTGTAAACTTGAAATACACCAAAGTCGCTGTGACATGTATCAAGCAGTGCGCACCTGCCCATTTCTGGCGTACGCCTGACGTGATCTTGATAAATGCGGCAGGTGGAAACGACCGTAATTATAATAAACACGCCCATAAATATTCAGACTCCGCTTCAGACACACCCTCATTTTACGACATGAAAGCCAGGAAGACGGCAATGAAAAAGAACTTCACCAATCACGAAGCGTGCCAATAGAGCGTCAAAAGCGGCCGTCGTATCAGTTGTTTTGTAGTATATAATCAATAAAGTGTTACAGTGGTCCCTCATTAATCGCTCGAGTTATGTTCTAAAAAATAGCCCGAAATACGCAAAACCGCGATGTTAGGCAGCGTTATTTTTTACAATTATTATAGACGTTTCAAAGCTGTAAAACCCCTCACTACACAGTTTATACACTTTCTCAATCAGGCATGAACATTTTCTCACTTTTCTCTCGTGTGTAAACACTCTCAAAGTTCAAACCTTAGTAGGAAAATAATACCAAACTGTTTCAGGCCCAAACATTTGTTTGAGAAATAAAAATAGAACGTTTTCCTATAAATAATTATGATGGCATTTAGAACTAACGAATTAATTTTAACGATCAACGAACGAGGTCGGACACATAAGAAATTATTAATAGTGACTGACCAGTATTTCACAGATTGGGCCTCTGCGTCCTGACGCCGCGCCTTTTTCCACTCACACCTGGCTGCAGGTGTTTGTTTCCGTGTGACAAACACAGTTATGAGTAGTTATTGGCGCTCTTTTTTTCTTCTGGGCGACAAGATTCTTATAAACAGATACACAGAACACTGTAAAAAAAAAAAAAAAGGCATGCAAAATTGGACTAAATACTCCGCGAGACTCCGAGGCCCTGACAGGTGAACGGCGTTATAGCGAGGGACCACTGTATTCTCTTTTCACGTCAATAATTCTTGACGTGGATATTTGCTCGCTCAATTAATAAGACACGCCTAATCTGTCAGATTTCTTTATTTTTTAAATGTATTTCTGTATTTATTTTAGTGTGACAACCGAATGGAGACGACAAAACCTGATTGCAGCACGGGCGAATTAAGGGAATGACGAAACTACAGTTGTTATTAATTTCATAGTCTAAAACGATCACACCACTGTCTTTGCAGTCAGCGCTGTAGCCACGGATCGTGCTCCATAACAATCCCGCAAAAGCGGGATTTGTATTGATTATTATGTAGTATAATCAGGAAAGTGTTATTTATGTAACATATGCATTGATTTGTATAATGGCACTGTTTATCATGTTGATCATCTTCATTTTTATGTGGATTCCAGCGCTGGTTCATTTTGGTGTATAATTTACACCACCTCTCGACCTGGTGTATATTTTCAGCGCAGCGTACGCCAACGACCACATTGATAAATGCCAAGTAGCGCAGCCGTTTTGGCGTACACCCCATATACGCTCAAATATCGCCGTACGCACGTTGATACATGAGGCCCATTGTGCTCAAATTCATATTTTAGAAATGCCTCTGTCCTGATAACATTAAAGGCAATTACATATTTTGACGAAATTACAAGTTGAAATGACTATATATAAAAAAAACATCATGAGGTTTATGTCAGAGAAATCCCACTTTACAATCAGTCATTGTTAAATTATTTCCTGTTGCATTTACGTATAATAAACATTTGTATTTATTTAGTGTTTGTTTTTCTGGTTGAAATCAGATATAAATAATCTACCAGACTTAAAAAAAAATGTACAAGTTTCCAATGTTATTTTATTTGTCTAAACAAGAAATTATCTAATCTGAAATAACAGGTGGTTTTAATTTACAGATGAAAGGTTTCTAAAGAACCATTTATTGATTTATTTAGCTATTTTAATTACAAGTGTTCTAAACGTTTTTGTAACAGTAATCAGAAATTTTGACGTAACAAACAACAACAACAAAAAACATTTCCAATGATTTTTCTTCAGAAAACTGCTAACACACGTTAATGTTTTGACGCACCTCATCTCGACAGAACACCGGCTCTGTGGTATGCAGGAGATCACTTGACCGAGGGTCTATACGTTCAAATAATAATTAAAAAAAAATACTGTCATCACTCTTTACTCAGTCTCTTACAACGGTGTAGCCTAAATACGAGGTCTATTAGATAATAAACCGACCTTTTTATTTTTTTTTTTAAACTTTATTGATCTGAGTCACGTGAGATTGCATCAGCCAACCTTGATCCTTAGTGCGCATGTGTGAGTTTTTTCCCGCCTGTCGGCTGCGTCATTCGCCTGTGAGCAGCCTTTGTGTGGGGAGTGGTCCTGTGCGCTCGGCGGATTTTTCTTGGAAGGAAAATGGCGGAACGATTGGAGCAGCGCTACTGCATCAAATTTTGCCAGAAACTTGGCGGGAGCCAAGTGGAAACCATCAGAAAAATAAAGACGGCTTTCGGGGATGACGCTATGGGCACCACACAGATTAAGGAGTGGTACAACCGGTTTAAAGACGGACGCGTAACGGTGGAGAGCGCGCCGCGCTCCGGCCGACCATCGACGTGCCGAAATGACGAGATCATTTCCAAAGTGAACGCTGTGGTGATGCGGGACCGTCGAGTGACCATCCAAGAAATTGCGGACGAAGTGGACATCAGTACTTTTTCGGCACATTCAATTCTTACAGAAGATTTGGGCATGAAGAGAGTGGCTGCGAAGTTCGTGCCGAGGTTGCTGACGGCGGAGCAAAAGCACCTCCGTGTGGAAGTCTCACAGGACATGCTGGACTCCAATCACACTGATCCCAGCTTTATGGACAGTATTATCACCGGCGATGAGTCCTGGGTGTACGGGTACGACCCGGAAACAAAATTCCAGTCATCACAGTGGAAGCATTCCATGTCGCCACGACCGAAGAAGGCACGCCGACTGAAGGTAATGCTGACTGTTTTTTTTTACTCCTGCGGTGTGGTACACCATGAGTACGCACTACAGGGTCACACAGTAACGAAGGAGTATTACAGGGATGTCCTCCGTCGCCTCCGTGAAGCTGTACGGCGCAAGAGACCGGAGTTGTGGGCCGCAGGAAATTGGCGCCTCCACCACGACAACGCGCCAGCTCATTCCTCCAACTTGATTCGGACTTATTTGTCTAAAAACCAAACTCCTGTGGTTCCACAGGCTCCATACTCTCTTGACATGGCCCCTTGTGACTTCTGGCTGTTCCCAAAAATTAAAAGACCATTAAAAGGAACACGTTTTGAGACGAGGGAGGACATCATGGCTGCAACGACGGCGGAGCTGCGCGCCATCCCGAAAGAGGCGTTTTTGGAATGCTTCCAACAGTGGCGACACCGCTGGGAGAAGTGTGTGGAGTCCCAAGGAGTGTACTTCAAGGGTGATTAGGTTTCCAACCCTCCAGGTAAGCCAGTTTTTTTTCCCGGCCAAAGGTCGGATACTTTTCTAATAGACCTCGTACACGAGCTTTCCAGGAGCGCACCCAATTCATTACGCACACTCAGAGGCATGTCCCCTCCGGTGCGCACTTTTTTTGGGGTCCCCCTGTGATAAACTCATCGCCCCCTTAATATTTTTTTCTGGCGCCGGGTCTGCGGGTCTGTCCTCGTGCAGACAGGAGCAGGAGTCAGATTTAGTCCCCGCGGGGCAGGGGCATGCAGGTGCTTTTGGAGGTGAGCTCGCTGCACTGGCTGATGGAAGAAACTGCGAGCGGGGGCGCAGGTGCAGTGCAACGCAAGGCAGCGTTTGGTAAGACAGGTGAAGATGGAAGAGGGAGAGGTGGGGAAGGATGATGAGAACAGCTGCGACTGGCTGGCAAACACGGCCACCTGCAACAGCCACACTTTGCACCTGATTTTCCGGACTTCCCAGCGATCCTCAGGCACTGGTTACCGCCTGGCTGCTGCAGTTCTCCGTGCGCCCTCCGGACATACCAGCCAAAACACAGCGTGATGACATCACCTCCAAAATGTTTAGGGGGGGAATGCAGTACGATCTTATTTAAAACACAAAAGTCTCTTCGGTTTGTGCAAAAAGAGAGCCAGAAGGAAATAAGCCTGAGGTAGAAGAGGTGCAGAGATCACCACTTGAAGAATAAAATTTAAACAGGTGCACTGGAAAAACGTGTTTACTCCAAATCACACTGACAGAGGAGTCCAGATTCCAAAATAATAATAATAATACTAATAATAATAATAAAAAATCCTCTGCTGTTTCTCTGTTTCATTCACAGGAGAGGACGGAGACAGGCGCGCATTTTTATCCACTTCTCTGATTGTGCTGATCCAGGCATTTGATTTTGTTTTTGATGCCCCCACAGGCAATTGGTGCCCTATGAGAGTATGCAGAATGATGGCACTGGGTCAGTACACTAACTTTCAGAGCTGAAGCATTGTTGTTCATGACTACCATCATCACCATGTAATGTGGAGTTGTGTCATGAAGAGCATCTAGTGTGAAACCTCCACCACATCAACTTGCAGATCCAGTTCAGATCTGCTGTGGTGACCCTGAACACTGAGGGAGAACCTTGAAGAACTTACACACTTTTCTATAATATCTCAACTTTTTCTGATTTTGGGTTGAAGACAAACAGCTTCTCGATGATTCTCTTGAATGATGAGAATTAAATAGAACAGCTGATTTGATTTTTACTCACTGCCAAATTATGGCATTCGGGTATTTGCAAAAACTTTGCATCCACCCATCCGTCCGTCTGTCTGTCTGTGCTCAGCATAAGTCCCGTCCTGTTACTGCCAAAGTATTAAAATTCACAAGGAATATTCTTGGGACACAGACCTTGGAAAAGTTCAAAGATGGCTAACCTTGACCTATTTTAAGAGGTCAAATGGTCACATTCTGTTTCCTATATTTATGCTGGTACAGCCGAGGGTATTTTAGCATTGCATTATATTTATAATATATATTTTTTGTACCTTGTAAATTTAGGACCAATAGCAGAAGTCAAAGTGTCACCAACCTGAGGAGGACCATCTAGAGTTCCATGAGATGGTGCAAATGACCAAACAAAGACTCCATGTGTGAGGTGACCATCATCATCAACCAACATTCCTCACACTTCTCTGAGGTTCTGGACAGCTACTGTTTATTTATTTATTACTTTATTTTTTCACTCTCTCTAATAAACTATTTATTTTGTTTTTGGTGTTTTTTGTTTGTTTTTTTTATTATTATTTTCTTTCACCATAAAACATTCTTCAACCCATTGCCATTTTTTCTGCAGGTTGGGTTTGTATCATTCGGTTGGTGTAGGTTTAAAACAAAAGTGCAACTTGACCTGAACATCAGGCAGGCAGCAGGAAAATCTGTCACATTTATAGAGAGAACATGGAGGGAGATGCTGACCTGTCTTTATTTGAAGAGACGCTCACATCATGACATTTGCGGGACACAAACAGGTTCATCATCCTCGTAAATGCTGTTGTTACTGGTTATGGTGAAGTGGTTAAAGTGGCGGGATGGTGGTGGCACGATCCTCAGTTGAAATCATTCAGTCCATCGGGAAAGTCCCTTTATCCCCACGTTTGTCCTGGTGTGTCTTGATCACCTCTGCATGGCAGCAACCTGGTGTGTGTGTGTGTGTGTGAATGTGAAGCACCAGTGTAAAGCGCTCTGACTATGACAGCACTATATAAATACAGTCTGTTCACCATTTTGTCACTGAACAGCTGTTATAAATTAATAATCTACCTTGTTCATGCAAATGTCTGCTGCAGCTATTTTCACAATTACATTTGCCTCCAAAGTTTCAGAAAATTTGCTGTGATTTGTAGAACGGGTGGAATGAATTAATAATCCACATTTTTTATGTTAATGTCCACTATACACTCACAAAACTGAACGTATGCTGTCTTTCACCATATTCCAGACCTCCTTGCTGACTGACTTTAGCCCAAAATCTCAGGACCTCAGATGGGTGTGTAATGACACCTGTCACTCACTACACTAGGAAGATGAATGGAAAATGATGCCTTTTGCACTTTCAGCAGGCAAAAAACAAAAGAAAAAAGACAAAGAATTACATTATTCTCAGCATTTCACTTCTTCCACAATTTTTTGTTGCAGCCTTATTAATAGAGAAGCTTGAATCTTCGACTGGACTGGGTTGCTTGACGCGAGGACGTTTCGCTTCAAATCACAGAAGCTTCCTCAGCTAAAATTCTTGCTCTGGTAGTCTGACTTCTGTCTGACCCTCGTCGAGAAGAACAAACAGAAGCCACAAAAGCTGGAGTTTTAAACCTAACCAGATGCCTCCTTCCGAGAGGCAGACTGCTATTGGCTAGTGATTAAACAATTGCTTTAATTAGCACCTATTGTGCTCTAGTTAGCACCCTCCTAATGACAGGGTAGCTATCTCTCCTAACGATGGGACTGACGCCTCTCCTGATGACGTGAATGACTCATTACCGTGAACAAAAGACTGAAACTGTTTTGATTAATCAAAAACCTAGACAGAGCTTTAATTCATTTGAAAGCTTGTCTCTTAGTCTTTTCCATCCAAATTGGAAGTCCCAAAAACCAGTTTTATTTGTTATTATCTATCGTCCACCTGGTCGTTACTGTGAGTTTCTCTGTGAATTTTCAGACCTTCTGTCTGACTTAGTGCTTAGCTCAGATAAGATACTTATAGTGGGCGATTTTAACATCCACACAGATGCTGAGAATGACAGCCTCAACACTGCATTTAATCTATTATTAGACTCTATTGGCTTTGCTCAAAAAGTAAATGAGTCCACCCACCACTTTAATCATATTTTAGATCTTGTTTTGACTTATGGTATGGAAATAGAAGACTTAACAGTATTCCCTGAAAACTCCCTTCTGTCTGATCATTTTTTAATAACATTTACATTTACCCTGATGGACTACCCTGCAGTGGGGAATAAGTTTCATTACACTAGAAGTCTTCCAGAAAGCGCTGTAACTAGGTTTAAGGATATGATTCCTTCTTTATGTTCTCTAATGTCATATACCAACACAGAGCAGAGTAGCTACCTAAACTCTGTAAGGGAGTTAGAGTATCTCGTCAATAGTTTTACATCCTCATTGAAGACAACTTTGGATGCTGTAGCTCCTCTGAAAAAGAGAGCTTTAAATCAGAAGTGTCTGACTCCGTGGTATAACTCACAAACTCGTAGCTTAAAGCAGATAACCCGTAAGTTGGAGAGGAAATGGCGTCTCACTAATTTAGAAGATCTTCACTTAGCCTGGAAAAAGAGTTTGTTGCTCTATAAAAAAGCCCTCCGTAAAGCTAGGACATCTTTCTACTCATCACTAATTAAAGAAAATAAGAACAACCCCAGGTTTCTTTTCAGCACTGTAGCCAGGCTGACAAAAAGTCAGAGCTCTATTGAGCTGAGTATTCCATTAACTTTAACTAGTAATGACTTCATGACTTTCTTTGCTAACAAAATTTTGACTATTAGAGAAAAAATTACTCATAATCATCCCAAAGATGTATCGTTATCTTTGGCTGCTTTCAGTGATGCCGGTATTTGGTTAGACTCTTTCTCTCCGATTGTTCTGTCTGAGTTATTTTCATTAGTTACTTCATCCAAACCATCAACATGTTTATTAGACCCCATTCCTGCCAGGCTGCTCAAGGAAGTCCTACCATTATTTAATGCTTCAATCTTAAATATGATCAACTTATCTTTGTTAGTTGGCTATGTACCACAGGCTTTTAAGGTGGCAGTAATTAAACCATTACTTAAAAAGCCATCACTTGACCCAGCTATCTTAGCTAATTATAGGCCAATCTCCAACCTTCCTTTTCTCTCAAAGATTCTTGAGAGGGTAGTTGTAAAACAGCTAACTGATCACCTGCAGAGGAATGGTCTATTTGAAGAGGTTCAGTCAGGTTTTAGAATTCATCATAGTACAGAAACAGCATTAGTGAAGGTTACAAATGATCTTCTTATGGCTTCGGACAGTGGACTTATCTCCGTGCTTGTTCTGTTGGACCTCAGTGCTGCTTTTGATACTGTTGACCATAAAATTTTATTACAGAGATTAGAGCATGTCATAGGTATTAAGGGCACTGCGCTGCGGTGGTTTGAATCATATTTGTCTAATAGATTACAGTTTGTTCATGTAAATGGGGAATCTTCTTCATGGACTAAAGTTAATTATGGAGTTCCACAAGGTTCTGTGCTAGGACCAATTTTATTCACTTTATACATGCTTCCCTTAGGCAGTATTATTAGACGGTATTGCTTAAATTTTCATTGTTACGCAGATGATACCCAGCTTTATCTATCCATGAAGCCAGAGGACACACACCAATTAGCTAAACTGCAGGATTGTCTTACAGACATAAAGACATGGATGACCTCTAATTTCCTGCTTTTAAACTCAGATAAAACTGAAGTTATTGTACTTGGCCCCACAAATCTTAGAAGCATGGTCTCTAACCAGATCTTTACTCTGGATGGCATTTCCCTGACCTCTAGTAATACTGTGAGAAATCTTGGTGTCATTTTTGATCAGGATATGTCATTTAAAGCGCATATTAAACAAATATGTAGGACTGCCTTTTTGCATTTACGTAATATCTCTAAAATCAATCAATCAACTTTTTTCTTGTATAGCGCCAAATCACAACAAACAGTTGCCCCAAGGCGCTCCACATTGCAAGGCAAGGCCATACAATAATTATGAAACACAGTCTACGTCTAAAGCAACATAACCAAGGGATGGTCCAGGGTCACCCGATCCAGCCCTAACTATAAGCCTTAGCGAAAAGGAAAGTTTTAAGCCTAATCTTAAAAGTAGAGAGGGTATCTGTCTCCCTGATCTGAATTGGGAGCTGGTTCCACAGGAGAGGAGCCTGAAAGCTGAAGGCTCTGCCTCCCATTCTACTCTTACAAACCCTAGGAACTACAAGTAAGCCCGCAGTCTGAGAGCGAAGCGCTCTAATGGGGTAATATGGTACTACGAGGTCCCTAAGATAAGATGGGACCTGATTATTCAAAACCTTATAAGTAAGAAGAAGAATTTTAAATTCTATTCTAGCATTAACAGGAAGCCAATGAAGGGAGGCCAACACGGGTGAGATATGCTCTCTCCTGCTAGTCCCCGTCAGTACTCTAGCTGCAGCATTCTGAACCAACTGAAGGCTTTTTAGGGAACTTTTAGGACAACCTGATAATAATGAATTACAATAGTCCAGCCTAGAGGAAATAAATGCATGAATTAGTTTTTCAGCATCACTCTGAGACAAGACCTTTCTGATTTTAGAGATATTGCGTAAATGCAAAAAGGCAGTCCTACATATTTGTTTAATATGCGCTTTGAATGACATATCCTGATCAAAAATAACTCCAAGATTTCTCACAGTATTACTAGAGATCAGGGAAATGCCATCCAGAGTAACGATCTGGTTAGACACCATGCTTCTAAGATTTGTGGGGCCAAGTACAATAACTTCAGTTTTATCTGAGTTTAAAAGCA
Organism: Thalassophryne amazonica; assembly: GCF_902500255.1. Taxonomy (NCBI): domain Eukaryota; kingdom Metazoa; phylum Chordata; class Actinopteri; order Batrachoidiformes; family Batrachoididae; genus Thalassophryne; species Thalassophryne amazonica. The sequence goes on along the minus strand of NC_047108.1, from coordinate 31,679,552 downwards.
GGAAATTAGAGGTCATCCATGTCTTTATGTCTGTAAGACAATCCTGCAGTTTAGCTAATTGGTGCGTATCCTCTGGCTTCATGGATAGATAAAGCTGGGTATCATCTGCGTAACAATGAAAATTTAAGCAATACCGTCTAATAATACTGCCCAAGGGAAGCATGTATAAAGTGAATAAAATTGGTCCTAGCACAGAACCTTGTGGAACTCCACAATCAACTTTAGTCTGTGAAGAAGATTCCCCATTTACATGAACAAACTGTAATCTATTAGACAAATATGATTCAAACCACCGCAGCGCAATGCCTTTAATACCTATGACATGCTCTAATCTCTGTAATAAAATTTTATGGTCAACAGTATCAAAAGCAGCACTGAGGTCCAACAGAACAAGCACAGAGATAAGTCCACTGTCCGAAGCCATAAGAAGATCATTTGTAACCTTCACTAATGCTGTTTCTGTACTATGATGAATTCTAAAACCTGACTGAAACTCTTCAAATAGACCATTCCTCTGCAGGTGATCAGTTAGCTGTTTTACAACTACCCTCTCAAGAATCTTTGAGAGAAAAGGAAGGTTGGAGATTGGCCTATAATTAGCTAAGATAGCTGGGTCAAGTGATGGCTTTTTAAGTAATGGTTTAATTACTGCCACCTTAAAGGCCTGTGGTACATAACCAACTAACAAAGATAGATTGATCATATTTAAGATTGAAGCATTAAATAATGGTAGGACTTCCTTGAGCAGCCTGGCAGGAATGGGGTCTAATAAGCATGTTGATGGTTTGGATGAAGTAACTAATGAAAATAACTCAGACAGAACAATCGGAGAGAAAGAGTCTAACCAAATACCGGCATCACTGAAAGCAGCCAAAGATAACGATACATCTTTGGGATGGTTATGAGTAATTTTTTCTCTAATAGTCAAAATTTTGTTAGCAAAGAAAGTCATGAAGTCATTACTAGTTAAAGTTAATGGAATACTCAGCTCAATAGAGCTCTGACTCTTTGTCAGCCTGGCTACAGTGCTGAAAAGAAACCTGGGGTTGTTCTTATTTTCTTCAATTAGTGATGAGTACAAAGATGTCCTAGCTTCACGAAGGGCTTTCTTATAGAGCAACAAACTCTTTTTCCAGGCTAAGTGAAGATCTTCTAAATTAGTGAGACGCCATTTCCTCTCCAACTTACGGGTTATCAGCTTTAAGCTACGAGTTTGTGAGTTATACCACGGAGTCAGACACTTCTGATTTAAAGCTCTCTTTTTCAGAGGAGCTACAGCATCCAAAGTTGTCTTCAATGAGGATGTAAAACTATTGACAAGCTACTCTAACTCCCTTACAGAGTTTAGGTAGCTACTCTGCTCTGTGTTGGTATATGACATTAGGGAACATAAAGAAGGAATCATATCCTTAAACCTAGTTACAGCGCTTTCTGAAAGACTTCTAGTGTAATGAAACTTATTCCCCACTGCAGGGTAGTCCATCAGGGTAAATGTAAATGTTATTAAAAAATGATCAGACAAAAGGGAGTTTTCAGGGAATACTGTTAAGTCTTCTATTTCCATACCATAAGTCAGAACAAGATCTAAAATATGATTAAAGTGGTGGGTGGACTCATTTACTTTTTGAGCAAAGCCGATAGAGTCTAATAATAGATTAAATGCAGTGTTGAGTCTGTCATTCTCAGCATCTGTGTGGATGTTAAAATCGCCCACTATAATTATCTTATCTGAGCTAAGCACTAAGTCAGACAAAAGGTCTGAAAATTCACAGAGAAACACAGTAACGACCAGGTGGACGATAGATAATAACAAATAAAACTGGTTTTTGGGACTTCCAATTTGGATGGACAAGACTAAGAGACAAGCTTTCAAATGAATTAAAGCTCTGTCTAGGTTTTTGATTAATTAATAAGCTGGAATGGAAGATTGCTGCTAATCCTCCGCCCCGGCCCGTGCTACGAGCATTCTGACAGTTAGTGTGACTCGGGGGTGTTGACTCATTTAAACTAACATATTCATCCTGCTGTAACCAAGTTTCTGTTAGGCAGAATAAATCAATACGTTGATCAATTATTATATCATTTACCAACAGGGACTTAGAAGAAAGAGACCTAATGTTTAATAGACCACATTTAACTGTTTTAGTCTGTGGTGCAGTTGAAGGTGCTATATTATTTTTTCTTTTTGAATTTTTATGCTTAAATAGATTTTTGCTAGTTATTGGTGGTCTGGGAGCAGGCACCGTCTCTACGGGGATGGGGTAATAGGGGGATGGCAGGGGGAGAGAAGCTGCAGAGAGGTGTATAAGACCACAGCTCTGCCTCCTGGTCCCAACGCTAGACAGTCACAGTTTGGAGGATCCCAAAAAATTGGCCAGATTTCTAGAAATGAGAGCTGCTCCCTCTAAAGTGGGATGGATGCCGTCTCTCCTAACAAGACCAGGTTTTCCCCAGAAGCTTTGCCAATTATCAATGAAGCCCACCTCATTTTTTGGACACCACTCAGACAGCCAGCAATTCAAGGAGAACATGCGGCTAAACATGTCACTCCCGGTCTGATTGGGGAGGGGCCCAGAGAAAACAACAGAGTCCGACATTGTTTTTGCAAAGTTACACACCGATTCAATGTTAATTTTAGTGACCTCCGATTGGCGTAACCGGGTGTCATTACTGCCGACGTGAATTACAATCTTACCAAATTTACGCTTAGCCTTAGCCAGCAATTTCAAATGTCCTTCGATGTCGCCTGCTCTGGCCCCCGGAAGACAATTGACAATGGTTGCTGGTGTCGCTAACTTCACATTTCTCAAAACAGAGTCGCCAATAACCAGAGTTTGATCCTCGGCGAGTGTATCGTTGAGTGGGGAAAAACGGTTAGAGATGTGAACGGGTTGACGGTGTACACGGGGCTTCTGTTTAGGGCTACGCTTCCTCCTCACAGTCACCCAGTCAGCCTGCCTTCCCGACTGCACGGGGTCTGCCAGGGGGGAACTAACGGCGGCTAAGCTACCTTGGTCCGCACCGACTACAGGGGCCTGGCTAGCTGTAGAATTTTCCACGGTGCGGAGCCGAGCCTCCAATTCGCCCAGCCTGGCCTCCAAAGCTACGAATAAGCTGCACTTATTACAAGTACCGTTACTGCTAAAAGAGGCCGAGGAATAACTAAACATTTCACACCCAGAGCAGAAAAGTACGGGAGAGACAGGAGAAGCCGCCATGCTAAAACGGCTAAGAGCTAGTAGCTACGCTAAGCTAGCGGATTCCCAAACAGGGAATCCGACACTAGACAGGCTGTGGAGCAGCACAGGTAACGCACGACAACAGTGCTAAAATAAAATAAAAATCCACTAGACAGGCTGTGGAGCAGCACAGGTAACGCACGACAACAGTGCTAAAATAAAATAAAAATCCACTAGACAGGCTGTGGAGCAGCACAGGTAACGCACAACAACAGTGCTAAAAAATAAAATAAAATAAAAATAAAAATCCACAGGACAGGCTGTGGAGCAGCACAGGCAACGCACGACAACAGTGCTAAAACAAAATAAAAATCCACTAGACAGGCTGTGGAGCAGCACAGGTAACGCACGACAACAGTGCTAAAAAATAAAATAAAAATAAAATCCACTGGACAGGCTGTGGAGCAGCACAGGCAACGCACGACAACAGTGCTAAAACAAAATAAAAATCCACTGGACAGGCTGTGGAGCAGCACAGGTAACGCACAACAACAGTGCTAAAACAAAATAGAAATCCACTAGACAGGCTGTGGAGCAGCACAGGTAACGCACAACAACAGTGCTAAATCAAAATCCACTGGACAGGCTGTGGAGCAGCACAGGTAACGCACGACAACAGTGCTAAAACAAAATAAAAATCCACTAGACAGGCTGTGGAGCAGCACAGGTAACGCACAACAACAGTGCTAAAAAATAAAATAAAAATAAAAATCCACTGGACAGGCTGTGGAGCAGCACAGGCAACGCACGAAAACAGTGCTAAAACAAAATAAAAATCCACTAGACAGGCTGTGGAGCAGCACAGGTAACGCACGACAACAGCGCTAAATAAAAATCCACTGGACAGGCTGAGGAGCAGCACAGGCAACGCACGAAAACAGTGCTAAAACAAAATAAAAATCCACTAGACAGGCTGTGGAGCAGCACAGGTAACGCACGACAACAGCGCTAAATAAAAATCCACTGGACAGGCTGAGGAGCAGCACAGGTAACGCACAACAACAGTGCTAAAAAATAAAATAAAATAAAAATAAAAATCCACTGGACAGGCTGTGGAGCAGCACAGGCAACGCACGACAACAGTGCTAAAACAAAATAAAAATCCACTAGACAGGCTGTGGAGCAGCACAGGTAACGCACGACAACAGCGCTAAATAAAAATCCACTGGACAGGCTGTGGAGCAGCACAGGTAACGCACAACAACAGTGCTAAAAAATAAAATAAAATAAAAATAAAAATCCACTGGACAGGCTGTGGAGCAGCACAGGCAACGCACGACAACAGCGCTAAATAAAAATCCACTAGACAGGCTGTGGAGCAGCACAGGCAACGCACGACAACAGCGCTAAATAAAAATCCACTAGACAGGCTGTGGAGCAGCACAGGTAACGCACGACAACAGCGCTAAATAAAAATCCACTAGACAGGCTGTGGAGCAGCACAGGTAACGCACGACAACAGTGCTAAAACAAAATAAAAATCCACTAGACAGGCTGTGGAGCAGCACAGGTAACGCACGACAACAGCGCTAAAACAAAATAAAAATCCACTAGACAGGCTGTGGAGCAGCACAGGTAACGCACGACAACAGCGCTAAATAAAAATCCACTGGACAGGCTGTGGAGCAGCACAGGTAACGCACAACAACAGTGCTAAAAAATAAAATAAAATAAAAATAAAAATCCACTGGACAGGCTGTGGAGCAGCACAGGCAACGCACGACAACAGTGCTAAAACAAAATAAAAATCCACTAGACAGGCTGTGGAGCAGCACAGGTAACGCACGACAACAGCGCTAAATAAAAATCCACTGGACAGGCTGTGGAGCAGCACAGGTAACGCACAACAACAGTGCTAAAAAATAAAATAAAATAAAAATAAAAAACCACTGGACAGGCTGTGGAGCAGCACAGGCAACGCACGACAACAGCGCTAAATAAAAATCCACTAGACAGGCTGTGGAGCAGCACAGGCAACGCACGACAACAGTGCTAAAACAAAATAAAAATCCACTAGACAGGCTATGGAGCAGCACAGGTAACGCACAACAACAGTGCTAAAAAATAAAATAAAAATAAAAATCCACTGGACAGGCTGTGGAGCAGCACAGGCAACGCATGACAACAGTGCTAAAACAAAATAAAAATCCACTAGACAGGCTGTGGAGCAGCACAGGTAACGCACGACAACAGCGCTAAATAAAAATCCACTGGACAGGCTGTGGAGCAGCACAGGTAACGCACGACAACAGCGCCAAAAAAAAAATAAAATCAAAATCAAAATCCACTGGACAGGCTGTGGAGTAGCACAGGTAACGCACGACAACAGTGCCAAAAAATAAAATAAAAATCCACTGGACAGGCTGTGGAGCAGCACAGGTAACGCACGACAACAGCGCCAAAAAAAAAATAAAATCAAAATCAAAATCCACTGGACAGGCTGTGGAGTAGCACAGGTAACGCACGACAACAGTGCCAAAAAATAAAATAAAAATCCACTGGACAGGCTGTGGAGCAGCACAGGTAACGCACGACAACAGTGGTAAAAAATAAAATAAAAATCCACTGGACAGGCTGTGGAGCAGCACAGGTAACGCACGACAACAGTGCTAAAAAATAAAATAAAAATCCACTGGACAGGCTGTGGAGCAGCACAGGTAACGCACGACAACAGTGCTAAAAAATAAAATAAAAATCCACTGGACAGGCTGTGGAGCAGCACAGGTAACGCACGACAACAGTGGTAAAAAATAAAATAAAAATCCACTGGACAGGCTGTGGAGCAGCACAGGTAACGCACGACAACAGTGCTAAAAAATAAAATAAAAATCCACTGGACAGGCTGTGGAGCAGCACAGGTAACGCACGACAACAGTGCTAAAAAATAAAATAAAAATCCACTGGACAGGCTGTGGAGCAGCACAGGTAACGCACGACAACAGTGCTAAAAAAAATAAAAAAATAATAATAAAATAAAAATCCACTGGACAGGCTGCGGAGCAGCACAGGTAACACACGACAACAGTGGTAAAAAATAAAATAAAAATCCACTAGACAGGCTGTGGAGCAGCACAGGTAACACACGACAACAGTGCTAAAAAAAATAAATAAAATAAAAATCAAAATCCACTGGACAGGCTGTGGAGCAGCACAGGTAACGCACGACAACAGTGCCAAAAAACAAAACAAAAATCCACTGAACAGGCTGTGGAGCAGCACAGGTAACGCACGACAACAGTGCCAAAAAACAAAACAAAAATCCACTAGACAGGCTGTGGAGCAGCACAGGTAACACACGACAACAGTGCCAAAAAACAAAACAAAAATCCACTGAACAGGCTGTGGAGCAGCACAGATAACACACGACAACAGTGCCAAAAAATAAAAATTTATTTCCTCTAGGTTGGACTATTGTAATTCATTATTATCAGGTTGTCCTAAAAGTTCCCTAAAAAGCCTTCAGTTAATTCAAAATGCTGCAGCTAGAGTACTAACGGGGACTAGAAGGAGAGAGCATATCTCACCCAGATTGGCCTCTCTTCATTGGCTTCCTGTTAATTCTAGAATAGAATTTAAAATTCTTCTTCTTACTTATAAGGTTTTGAATAATCAGGTCCCATCTTATCTTAGGGACCTCGTAGTACCATATTACCCCATTAGAGTGCTTCGCTCTCAGACTGCAGGCTTACTTGTAGTTCCTAGGGTTTGTAAGAGTAGAATGGGAGGCAGAGCCTTCAGCTTTCAGGCTCCTCTCCTGTGGAACCAGCTCCCAATTCAGATCAGGGAGACAGATACCCTCTCTACTTTTAAGATTAGGCTTAAAACTTTCCTTTTCGCTAAAGCTTATAGTTAGGGCTGGATCAGGTGACCCTGGACTATCCCTTGGTTATGCTGCTTTAGACGTAGACTGTGGGGGGGTTCCCATGATGCACTGTTTCTTTCTCTTTTTGCTCTGTATGCACCACTCTGCATTTAATCATTAGTGATTGATCTCTGCTCCCCTCCACAGCATGTCTTTTTCCTGGTTCTTTCCCTCAGCCCCAACCAGTCTCAGCAGAAGACTGCCCCTCCCTGAGCCTGGTTCTGCTGGAGGTTTCTTCCTGTTAAAAGGGAGTTTTTCCTTCCCACTGTAGCCAAGTGCTTGCTCACAGGGGGTCGTTTTGACCGTTGGGGTTTTTCATAATTATTGTATGGCCTTGCCTTACAATATAAAGCGCCTTGGGGCAGCTGTTTGTTGTGATTTGGCGCTATATAAAAAAAAAGTTGATTGATTGATTGATCTGAGTACCCCATTGTAAACAGGGGACAAAGCGTGTCTCAGACCCCCTCCCCGGTTGCAGCCTTATTCCAAAATGGATGCAATTCAATTTTCCCTCAAAATTCTACACACAACACCCTATAATGACAATGTGAAAAAAGATTTATTTATTTAGTTAGTTTTTTGAAAATGTATTAACAATGAAACAACTAAGAAGTCATACGTACACAAGTATTCGCAGCCATTGCCATGAAGCACAAAATTGAGCTCAGGAGCATCCTGTTTACACTGGTCATCCTTGAGATGTTTCTACAGCTTAACTGGAGTCTATCTGGGGTAAATTCAGTTGATTGGGCATGATTTGGAAAATCACACACATGTCTACATATAAGGTCCCACAGTTGACAGTGCATGTTGTTGTGTATAACAGAAGGATGTGAGTCCTCAGAAAAATAAAACTGTGTTGTGGAAAAACCCAACTTTGTTACAAAACAAAGGGTAGCTAACACCAGCTCAGAACACCTGCTGCTCTCTCTCATGCTGACACTGAAACAGGGGCGGATCCAGCCTTCTATAGGCCTGGTGCTCCCTGCTGGTTCCTTCTTTAAAGACACCACAGTCCTTCCCTGTAAATAATTACTGAATCTAAAAAAAAAAAATCTCTCCTTTTTTTTTCTTTTGCACTTGGTGCAGTAATCCCCCCCCCCCCCCCCCCCATTTTTTTTTTTTTTTAAAGTTCAGTGTGTCTGGAGGCCTAATCGTTCTTTCAGGTCTCCCTTCAACCCGAGGCACAGGGACTGGTTCCCTTATTTCCTGTGAAACTGGCAATGTCTCTTCCACTGCAGGTTGTGGTTCCAGAGGTTGCGTTTCCTGAGAAAGTCCACAATCAAAAACAAAAACATTGTCAAAAACATGAGCATCTTTACTTTCATCATTTTCTGATTCTTTGTTTTTGTTTTCCAGTAACTGGTTAACATGTTTCTTCACACAAGTCATGACCCATTAGTCAAAACCAGATAAGTGACTGGACCCAGATCTCGGGTAATCTCTCCAGTAACCATTTTTCTCCTGCTACTCAGTAGTTTCTACCTAACACTGAATGTCCTTCAGCAAAGTTCCTGAGTCTGCCCTTGCTCTTGAACGCTTTCTAAACCAATCAATCTTGGGCCACTTCTGAAAAAGTGATCAAAGACAACCTTGTGTGAATCTGTCTTCTCAAAAACAGTTCAGCTGGAGTTTTTCTAGTTGTCACATGTGGTACATTTCTGTAGCCAAAGAAAATTTTGCAACCGAGTGTTGCAGCAACTGACCATAAAGTGCTTTGCTTTTTGCCAAAGACCTCTTGAAATTTTGCACTAATTGCTCAGCAAATCCATTTGATGCTGGATGGTATGCTGGAGTTTTGATGTGTTTGACCGCATTCAATTTTACGAATGTCTCAAATTCATTTGAAATTAATTGAGGTCCATTGTGAGTTACCACTTCTTTCAGTAACCCATAAGCAGCAAAAAGTTTCTCCAAACTTCTACGGTCTTCCCCATGGTAGTAGTTGACATAGGAACAATCTCTGGCCATCTGGAATATTCATCAGTCAGTATTAAGAACATCTGACCCTTACATTCGGCAAACTCCAAATGTATTTATTCCCATGGACCTGATGCCCATTTCCAAGTATGCACAGGTGCTTTATCTGACGCACTACGCTGATACTTGCAAATGTCACACTGATTCACTTCAGTTTCAATATCATCATCCACTGAAGGCCTCCACATCAAGCTTCTAGCCATGGACTTCTTTTGACAATACACCAGTAGCTGTTGTGTAGCTCTGCGAGTAACCTGTCTTTTAAGGGATCTGGTATAATTACTCGGAAATCCCAGAGAAAACAATCATTTTCCACTGTTAGGTCAAATTTCCTTCTCAAATATGGCTGCATGTTGTCATCCAACACTTGTTTTGGCAATCCTTACAAAACAAACTGCTTCACTTTGGCTAGTGTAGGATCTTTTGCAGTTTCACTGCTGTGCTATGATCGGCAAGATGTCCAAAAAGGAAACTCAAAACATGTACTTGACCTTGGAAAATCCTCATCCTCAATCAGCAATCTGCATAATGCATCCACATTTCCGTGCTGTTAAGAAGGTTTGTACCTTATCTTATATGCACAAACTGTTAAAATGAAAGACCATCTTAGCATTCTAGCAGCTGCCAATGGAGGAACTTCAGTTTTTGGACCCAATATCTTCAACAGTGGTTTGTGATCAGTGAACAATGTAAATTTGCATCCAAACAAATAATCACTGAACTTCATTACTCCAAACTAGTCCTACTGCTTCCTTTTCAATCTCAGAATAGTTTTCTCGGCTTTTGTTAGCATTCGAGAAGCAAAGGCAATGGGTTTTTCACGTCTGTCAGACATTTTGTGAGAAATCACTGCACCCACTCCCATGGGTGATGCATCACATGCCAGGATCAATGGCAGATCTGTGTTGTGGTGCACCAAGACTTTATTTGAGATTAACTGTCTTTTAGCTTCCTCGTAAGCCCTGTCACACGACTCTAACCACTCCCATTTGCCATATTTTTGTAGCAACCCTGTCATTGGTGCTATCACTGTTGACTAATTTGGTATAAATTTCCCATAATAACTCAGCAAAGAAAGGGAAGACCTTAACTCTGTCGCATCACTTGGAGTTTTGACTGTTTCATTCTTTTCAACACTTTGTCCAAATTCCTTATATGTTGCTCATGGTCCTTACCAGTAATCAATATGTCATCCAAACAGTGGTGGGTACAGCTAACTAAAAAGTTAGCTTCGATAACTACTAATCAGCTAACTGAAAAGTTATCTTTTATGCTAAACCGATAAACTGCCTAAAAATTTATCGGAAGCTACAGCTAACTGATTAATTTTTGTCTCCCATACACTCTCTGCTACTAACAAGCCGATTCTGAGTTTAAACACCGGCAAAGCTTCTAATTCGGTTGTTAAGCGCTGACGTAACGCATCACGTGATAAATCTATTTCCGGGTCCAAAGACCTACAAGTTTACAATTAAAGTTACATCTGTATGATCCTTTTAAGGATTTACAGTTTAAGTTTAGTTTGTTTACATTGTGTGCAAACCTCCGTCCCTCCCTTCTCCGTCTCCACATCCGTTAACCGCATTTGTCTATTTCTAAGGTAAGAACACTTAATAAAACTTTTTTCTTTTACTTTATATATTCTATTATGCACAAGTAAAATATACATGTCTGTTTGTTAATAAAAAAATATTTATTACAATAAACAGGACGTTAAAGTGCAAACTTCACTTCCCCCGAACGACATGAACAGGAAGCGATCGCAGCTCACAGCAACTCCCATTGAAAATAAAGGAGAAATGACCTGAGCTTCTGGCATTTTTACATAAAACAAATGCAATAACAACGTCTAAAAACCCAGTTAATATATCCAGGAGAGTTTTAGGCACAATATACAAAGAGTTTTATGTTGCGATGTTAATGCTGTTGTCCGTGTGCACTGGTTTAAGTGCAGCCTGATCAGAGCATCTCAGTGCAGTTCTCAGTGTTTATGACAGTGCGCCTTTTTTGGCTTGGACCCAGAAGGTGATCACATGATGCATTAAATCACACTTAACAACCGGATAGAATCAAAGACAATCACATACTATAACACAGCCAATGAACCAACGCTTCTATTTTCGTACACTCTGTCCACTGTTGTAGAAAAGCGTTATTTATCTTGACAGCATACAGTGGTCCACCTATGAGGCGGTGGTCTTGAAATGGAAAGCAGGTTTGACTTATAGTTTTTAATTTATAAATCAAATGAATCCGGATAGAATAACTACATTAATGCAGCTCTTAAAATGTACAAAGTGATATATAACACATATGTGTTCATTTTAAAATAATGCACTAATTCTGAAGATTTGAACATTAACACACAGAAATTGCTGGCTAAGGCTAAGCGTAAATTTGGTAAGATTGTAATTCACGTCGGCAGTAATGACACTCGGTTACGCCAATCGGAGGTCACTAAAATTAACATTAAATCGGTGTGTAACTTTGCAAAAACAATGTCGGACTCTGTTGTTTTCTCTGGGCCCCTCCCCAATCAGACCGGGAGTGACATGTTTAGCCGCATGTTCTCCTTGAATTGCTGGCTGTCTGAGTGGTGTCCAAAAAATGAGGTGGGCTTCATTGATAATTGGCAAAGCTTCTGGGGAAAACCTGGTCTTGTTAGGAGAGACGGCATCCATCCCACTTTAGATGGAGCAGCTCTCATTTCTAGAAATCTGGCCAATTTTCTTGGATCCTCCAAACTGTGACTGTCTAGCGTTGGGACCAGGAGGCAGAGCTGTGGTCTTATACACCTTTCTGCAGCTTCTCTCCCCCTGCCATCCCCTCATTACCCCATCCCCGTAGAGACGGTGCCTGCTTCCAGACCACCAATAACCAGCAAAAATCTATTTAAGCAAAAAAATTCAAAAAGAAAAAATAATATAGCACCTTCAACTGCACCACAGACTAAAACGGTTAAATGTGGTCTATTAAACATTAGGTCTCTCTCTTCTAAGTCCCTGTTGGTAAATGATATAATAATTGATCAACGTATTGATTTATTCTGCCTAACAGAAACCTGGTTACAGCAGGATGAATATGTTAGTTTAAATGAGTCAACACCCCCGAGTCACACTAACTGTCAGAATGCTCGTAGTACGGGCCGGGGCGGAGGATTAGCAGCAATCTTCCATTCCAGCTTATTAATTAATCAAAAACCTAGACAGAGCTTTAATTCATTTGAAAGCTTGTCTCTTATTCTTTTCCATCCAAATTGGAAGTCCCAAAAACCAGTTTTATTTGTTATTATCTATCGTCCACCTGGTCGTTACTGTGAGTTTCTCTGTGAATTTTCAGACCTTCTGTCTGACTTAGTGCTTAGCTCAGATAAGATACTTATAGTGGGCGATTTTAACATCCACACAGATGCTGAGAATGACAGCCTCAACACTGCATTTAATCTATTATTAAACTCTATTGGCTTTGCTCAAAAAGTAAATGAGTCCACCCACCACTTTAATCATATCTTAGATCTTGTTTTGACTTATGGTATGGAAATAGAAGACTTAACAGTATTCCCTGAAAACTCCCTTCTGTCTGATCATTTTTTAATAACATTTACATTTACCCTGATGGGCTACCCTGCAGTGAGGAATAAGTTTCATTACACTAGAAGTCTTTCAGAAAGCGCTGTAACTAGGTTTAAGGATATGATTCCTTCTTTATGTTCTCTATTGTCATATACCAACACAGAGCAGAGTAGCTACCTAAACTCTGTAAGAGAGTTAGAGTATCTCGTCAATAGTTTTACATCCTCATTGAAGACAACTTTGGATGCTGTAGCTCCTCTGAAAAAGAGAGCTTTAAATCAGAAGTGTCTGACTCCGTGGTATAACTCACAAACTCGTAGCTTAAAGCAGATAACCCGTAAGTTGGAGAGGAAATGGCGTCTCACTAATTTAGAAGATCTTCACTTAGCCTGGAAAAAGAGTTTGTTGCTCTATAAAAAAGCCCTCCGTAAAGCTAGGACATCTTTCTACTCATCACTAATTGAAGAAAATAAGAACAACCTCAGGTTTCTTTTCAGCACTGTAGCCAGGCTGACAAAGAGTCAGAGCTCTATTGAGCTGAGTATTCCATTAACTTTAACTAGTAATGACTTCATGACTTTCTTTGCTAACAAAATTTTGACTATTAGAGAAAAAATTACTCATAACCATCCCAAAGATGTATCGTTATCTTTGGCTGCTTTCAGTGATGCCGGTATTTGGTTAGACTCTTTCTCTCCGATTGTTCTGTCTGAGTTATTTTCATTAGTTACTTCATCCAAACCATCAACATGTTTATTAGACCCCATTCCTGCCAGGCTGCTTAAGGAAGTCCTACCATTATTTAATGCTTCAATCTTAAATATGATCAACTTATCTTTGTTAGTTGGCTATGTACCACAGGCTTTTAAGGTGGCAGTAATTAAACCATTACTTAAAAAGCCATCACTTGACCCAGCTATTTTAGCTAATTATAGGCCAATCTCCAACCTTCCTTTTCTCTCAAAGATTCTTGAGAGGGTAGTTGTAAAACAGCTAACTGATCACCTGCAGAGGAATGGTCTATTTGAAGAGGTTCAGTCAGGTTTTAGAATTCATCATAGTACAGAAACAGCATTAGTGAAGGTTACAAATGATCTTCTTATGGCTTCGGACAGTGGACTTATCTCTGTGCTTGTTCTGTTGGACCTCAGTGCTGCTTTTGATACTGTTGACCATAAAATTTTATTACAGAGATTAGAGCATGTCATAGGTATTAAAGGCACTGCGCTGCGGTGGTTTGAATCATATTTGTCTAATAGATTACAGTTTGTTCATGTAAATGGGGAATCTTCTTCACAGACTAAAGTTAATTATGGAGTTCCACAAGGTTCTGTGCTAGGACCAATTTTATTCACTTTATACATGCTTCCCTTAGGCAGTATTATTAGACGGTATTGCTTAAATTTTCATTGTTACGCAGATGATACCCAGCTTTATCTATCCATGAAGCCAGAGGACACACACCAATTAGCTAAACTGCAGGATTGTCTTACAGACATAAAGACATGGATGACCTCTAATTTCCTGCTTTTAAACTCAGATAAAACTGAAGTTATTGTACTTGGCCCCACAAATCTTAGAAGCATGGTGTCTAACCAGATCTTTACTCTGGATGGCATTTCCCTGACCTCTAGTAATACTGTGAGAAATCTTGGAGTAATTTTTGATCAGGATATGTCATTCAAAGCGCATATTAAACAAATATGTAGGACTGCCTTTTTGCATTTACGCAATATCTCTAAAATCAGAAAGGTCTTGTCTCAGAGTGATGCTGAAAAACTAATTCATGCATTTATTTCCTCTAGGCTGGACTATTGTAATTCTTTATTATCAGGTTGTCCTAAAAGTTCCCTAAAAAGCCTTCAGTTAATTCAAAATGCTGCAGCTAGAGTACTGACGGGGACTAGCAGGAGAGAGCATATCTCACCCGTGTTGGCCTCTCTTCATTGGCTTCCTGTTAATTCTAGAATAGAATTTAAAATTCTTCTTCTTACTTATAAGGTTTTGAATAATCAGGTCCCATCTTATCTTAGGGACCTCGTAGTACCATATCACCCTAATAGAGCGCTTCGCTCTCAGACTGCAGGCTTACTTGTAGTTCCTAGGGTTTGTAAGAGTAGAATGGGAGGCAGAGCCTTCAGCTTTCAGGCTCCTCTCCTGTGGAACCAGCTCCCAATTCAGATCAGGGAGACAGATACCCTCTCTACTTTTAAGATTAGGCTTAAAACTTTCCTTTTCGCTAAGGCTTATAGTTAGGGCTGGATCGGGTGACCCTGGACTATCCCTTGGTTATGCTGCTTTAGACGTAGACTGTGGGGGGGTTCCCATGATGCACTGTTTCTTTCTCTTTTTGCTCTGTATGCATCACTCCGCATTTAATCATTAGTGATCGATCTCTGCCCCCCTCCACAGCATGTCTTTTTCCTGGTTCTTTCCCTCAGCCCCAACCAGTCTCAGCAGAAGACTGCCCCTCCCTGAGCCTGGTTCTGCTGGAGGTTTCTTCCTGTTAAGAGGGAGTTTTTCCTTCCCACTGTTGCCAAGTGCTTGCTCACAGGGGGTCGTTTTGACCGTTGGGGTTTTTCATAATTATTGTATGGCCTTGCCTTACAATATAAAGCGCCTTGGGGCAACTGTTTGTTGTGATTTGGCGCTATATAAAAAAAAAGTTGAGTTGAGTTGAGATGCCCAAAGGGATTATGGGTAAACTTAGCCTCCGCTCATACTGATTGGTTTATTCATTCATTCTATGTAAAAACCAACACAAGTGAATCAATGTAACATGTGTTGGTGTTTACAAATAAATGTGCTTTTGTAAAATGTCATTTTTTCATTTGTTAAAAAAAAAATTAAAGATCCCGCTAGACAGCCCCTAAGCGCACACGTGATGACATCACATCTCTATCCAGTTAGGAAGACACAGTTTCTTTCAATAAGAAGAACTGTCAAAAAACTTTCTCATATATGGTTGGAGTTGTGTGGCGATAGGAATAGCTTTTTGAATGATTGAATAATGATGTCAGTCGCACAAAGAAATCAAATAATAGTGAAAACATGTTCATTGCGCCCAGAATGTTGGTATTTTGGTCATTGAACTTTACGGTGCGGTGTCATTATAATGCAACAATCAGTCGCTCCATGAGGTGTCATAACATCTGTTCAGTTAGCGGCTCCGTGCGGTGTCATAACATCCGATTGGTTAGCGGCTCTGTGCGGTTCATAACATCCAATTGGTTGTTATGAACCAATCATTCAGTTACTCCATGAGGCGTCATAACATCCGATTGGTTGGGGGCTCTGTGCGGTGTCACAACGGATCAATCAGTCACTCCGTGAGGCGTCATAACATCCGATTGGTTAGCGGCTCTGTGAGGCAGCATAACATCCGATCTGTTAAGCCTGGTTCACATGGCAAGATAATTAGGCCGATATCAGACCCGATCCTCCCCTTCCGACAATCTTAAGGACGCCCCGACAATTGTGATGACGCTAAAGATAATCTTAGATATTCCTGCCATGTGTGGTGTGTTAAGAGCGCTCTGATCTGCTTGGAAGGACGTGAGGTGCTAAATGTGATGTGCAGCCTATCACAAAGCGAGGTGTGTGACCTGGGAATGTTCGTGTGTGAAATCTGTTCGTGTGTGTTGTTTTTACCGTGTGGCTGGCTGCACACACCAGACACTGTACAACCAAACTTGTCAGATCTATGATTTTTTATCTCCACGTGTAGTTTCTCATGTTTTGGATACCTACAGATAACTTTAAAATCGGGCAGTTGACAACACAGTGATATAACCGGTCGCCAGTAGATGGCAGTGTTCTATGCATTTTGACGATGATTATATCACACAATCTGAATCACAATTTAACAGACTTTTCGGCTTTGCAAATGCTTTTTTTACACAAATGAAAAAAAGACATATTTTACAAAAGCCGTGTGTTAATGTTCAAGAATGAGTGCATTATTTTAAAATTAACAGATATGTGTTATATATCACTTTGTACATTTTAAGAGTTTACATTAATGTAGATATTCTACCCAGAATAATTTGATTTATGAATCAAAACCATAAGCCAAGCCTGCTTCCCATTTTAAGACCTCTGCCTCATCGCTGGACCGCTATATAGGCTGGATTTGGTTTGTTTGGAGTGTCAGGAGCAGGGGTGTAGCACCAAATTCTGGGCCCTATGTATTAGCCATATTGAAGCCCCCCCCAGTTATGTTCCTTTTTATTAATGGAAACATCAAATTTCTAATGTGTAGTTAAACCAGGTCTAAATCATTTGCTTGTAAAGTGGCTCCATAAGCTCACCTTCACTAACGTCCTCATTGTTGCTTGTGTTCTTTTATGGTTTTGTCTTTTTATTGTGTTTTTAAATTTTTAATTCAGTTTTCTCAGTTTTATTATGCTGTGTGAAGTGCCTTGAGGCGAACTCATTGCAAATTGGCGCTATATAAATTAATAAATTTGATTTGATAAGATGAGGGACCAACACCTGGACCAGCAGCTTCTGCTTTGTCTGACAGTAAAGGCCATGAGGTTCATAATGTTAATATTGCATTCTGATAATACATTTTTTATTGTAAAAAGTTTAACTTATTTGTGTGTGTGCATGTGTTTTTGTAGGCAGGTGTGAGTGTGCAGCTGGACTGTGGTCATATGAGGCATGTTAGAAAAGTATCGTACCTTTTTATTTTTTTCAAAAACCTGATGGATTTGAATCACATGTGCTTGCATGAGCCAACCTTGAACCTTCGTGCGCATGCGTGATTTTTTTCACACCTGTCGGTTGCGTCATTTGCTTGTAAGCAGCCTTTGTGTGAGGATGGGTGGAGTCTCTCGTCGTTTTTTCTTTGCAAGGAAATGGCGGACTGCATCAAATTTTGCCAGAAACTGGGTGACAGCCAGGTGGAAACCATTCGGATGATTCAGACAGCTTTTGGTGACGATCCTCAGGGCATCACACAGATTAAGGAGCGGTACAACTGGTTTAAAGACGTCCGCACAACGGTGGAAAGCGCGCCACACTCCGATCAGCATCAACACGCTGAAACGACCGAATCATTTCCAAAGTGAACGCTGTGATGATGTGGGACCGTCGTGTGATTATCCGAGAAAATGAAGAGGTGGACATCAGCACTTTTTCGGCACATTCCACTGTGAAAGAAGATTTTGCCATGAAAAGAGTTGCAGCGAAATTCATTGGCACGAAGCTGATGGCGCAGCAACAGCGCCTCCGTGTTGAAGTCTCACAGGACATGTTGTGACATGCCCAGCTCGTCAACCATTCGGAAGATTCAGACGGCTTTCGGTGGCTTTTCAGTCGTGTGACTGTCCGAGAAATTGTGGACAAGCTGAACATGTCAGGGCATGTTACAACATGTCCTGTGAGACTTCATCACGGAGGCGCTGTTGCTGCGCCATCAGCTTCATGCCGATGAATTTCGCTGCAACTCTTTTCATGGCAAAATTTTCTTTCATAGTGGAATGTGCCGAAAAAGTGCTGATGTCCATCTCTTCCGCAATTTCTCGGATAATCACACGATGGTCCCACATCACCACAGCGTTCACTTTGGAAATGATCTGGTCGTTTCAGCATGTTGATGCCGATTGGAGTGCGGTGCGCTCTCCACCGTTGTGCGGACGTCTTTAAACCGGTTGTACCGCTCCTTACTCTGTGTGATGCCCAGAGGATCGTCACCGAAAGCCATATGAATAATCCGAATGGTTTCCACCTGGCTGTCGCCCAGTTTCTGGCAAAATTTGATGCAGTCGCGCTGCTCCAGTTGTTCCGCCATTTCCTTGCAAAGAAAAATGATGAGAGACTCCGGCGTTTTCCCTCATTTAGCTTTCTTTCCCTGTCCTTTTTTTCCTCTTCTTTTTTGAAATCCGGACTTTGATTTTTTTTTTTTTTTTTTAGTAAAGACATGTCTTATTTCAGCCTAAACACCTCTCCTCATGCTGTCAGATCCCGTTTGGGATGTGTGTGTGTGTGTGTGTGTGGCAGCGTGCCACCTGTGCGCCTGGACTAAACCATTTTACAACTGTGCAGGGGTGGTAAGGGCCCTCAGAAATCTTTCAATATTATTGTTAGAACAGAATTATGTTTTGCAACATTTATACATTCATTCTAATTATATTCTTTTACAACATGATTTGTATAGACATTAATAAAATGCAACACAAAATGTATTTAATGCCAGTTTTTTGTGCCCCCCCCCCCCCCCCCACTGCTCTGGGCCCTGGGTACATAGTACCCTTTACCCCCCCAGTCCGACGCCCCTGGTCAGGAGACACCATTAAGGCAGTGTTTACATCAGACAGAAGGACGATTGTCCACTTGAATATATTATTCTGCATTTTTCCTTCGGGCTGTCTCCCCTAGTCTATGAGAAAGAGAAGATTGAGTTGTGTAGGGGAGGGAGGGTTGTCTAGTGAGAAGTGCCAGGATAGGGAAGGGCTCCGAATGGTGAGGCTTGATGAGGCAGAATTTAGCGTTATCACTAAATTCTGTGATGATGTTAAGAAAGCCCTTAACCCGCTCAAGCTGTCCTCGGAGATCCAAGACCAAATTGGGGATATTTTGCATGCCAAGATGTTGTCTAATGGGAATGTATTGAATTTTTGTAAATCCGAAGTCCAGAGAGCAAACGCTCTGAAGCTCAGGGAGTTAGGTGAACGAGCAATTCAAGGATTTGTACTAGGGCTCAGTCAAGAGTCTGATCAAGGTGTAAGAGGAGTTATTTACATTTCTCCAGACATTTCTGAGGGCGATTTGCTTCAAAATCTAAAGGGAGGAGCTGTTGTGGGAGTGAAGAGGTTTAACACTAGAAGAGAAGGAGCTGAAGAAACTAGTACTGCAATGCTTGTTATATTTAAAGATGAAATGCTCCCACAACAAGTTATTCTCAGATTTATGGTTTATCGTGTTTAACCATGTGCACCCTCCTCCTGTTACAAATGCCAGTGTTTGGGCATGTTGCGGCAGTGTGCAGGGGTGAGGAGAGGTGTGGGAAATGTGGCAAAGGACATGATAAGTGTCAGTGTACAAATGATAATGTGAAATGCTGTAACTGTGGGGGCAATCATGTGATGGCTTTCAGAGGATGCGTGGCCCAAATTCAAGCCCAACAAGTGGAAAAGGTTAAAGGAGTCAGAAAGCATCTCTTATGCACAGGCTGTTAAGCGAGTTAAGGCCTCTAGAGGCGCCGACCACCAGGGGTCGCCCTTTGTCACGGGCTCAACAGCGGCCAAACCTGCTGTGCCAGATAATCTCTTAGTGGTTGATAAAACTGCTTACCTTGCATTTTTGGTGGAAATGCTGTGGGCAGTAAGGCAGGTGGAGACTTCGAGTGATATTAAGGCAATAACTGCCAAAGAGGCTCAGAGGTTTTTAGGAGTTGAGGTACCCCCAGAACACTTGAACATAACCTATGTTCGCAGGGGTTCTGGGGTGCCTCTGGGATGCTCTGAAGGTTTAAGGTAGTTCTTGTTATGTGTCGGACGCAGGACGGAGAACCAACCAGCGTTTGAAGGACCCAGTATAAAATAAGCAGAGCACGGTACAAAGGATAACAAAATTTAATGATATAACAGTGATGTGAAAAAAAGACAACAAATGAGTGCGCGGTCTGGCGTGGTGGATTTACGGTGCGCACCCAGCTGCACAAACGGTCCGGAGCCAGAAACAGTTCGGACCCAAGGACCCCGCCGACACCCCAGGTGGCCGCGACAAACCGAGTCTGTGAAAGAAGAAACCATCATGTGAGTCCACACTCCACACACAGAGAGACCGCTCAAAGGTGTACATAAACAGCAAACACTTCCTGGCTTAATCACTAATCAGCTTCCCTCTCTGCAGGCATGGAACACCCAGTTCACATTACTCAACTGCAGTGGAAGCTGATTAAACGACTAACATAACAGCTCAATATAATAAGGTGTGAGGGACACCACATTTACTGACTGTACTTATGTTAGTCACAAAACCTAACGTACCTCAGGAAGTGTGCTGACGAGCGTGAGACCTCACCCCCTCCTCTTTCACAGACCATGCATCAAACCTGGACTTTCTCTGCATCCGTGATGATGAGATGGCTCTCAAGACGACGATCTCACCCGTCTGGTCACAAGGTCGAGTCTCTGGCAAATACACACTGTGTACTCCAGACTTAAATGCCACCATGCTCCAATCCGTGTAGATGCACCACAGCTGTGAGTCCTGAGGAGCTGCACATGATCAGCCTCAGGTAATCAGGGTGAGGTCCTGATAATTCAGCCACACAGCCACTCAGTCCTAAACACGCACCACCTGGAAGGAAAAACAAAAGACAGAAACAAAAGACAGCCAGGCACCCCCAGCCTCACAACAGTTCTACATGTTTCACATTTTACAATGGAATGCCCGAAGTCTTATTGCAAATGGACAGAAACTTAAAAAGTATGTAGATGAATTACTGCTCAAAAACGATGTAATATGTGTACAAGAGACATGGCTAAAACCATGCCTAGATTTTGTGATACCTATGAGAGTGTGAGGCTAGACCATTCTGATAGGCCTGGAGGGGGATGTGCAATATTTATTAAAGCAGGGGTTCAGTATCAAAGGTTATCATTAGATACTCAATTGGAGTGTTTAGTAGCTAGAATTTGGGGTACACAGGGTAAAATTAATGTTGTTAATATTTATAATCCATGTTTGCACATTAGCACTTGTACTTTAAATGAAATAATGCAGTCAGTTGGGGCACCAGTATTGTGGGTTGGTGATTTTAATAGGCATAACCCGCTCTGGGGTAGTGGTGAGCGGGACTTTAATGGTATGGTGGTTGAGGATTTTATGGATTGTAATGGTTTAGTATGCTTGAATGACAGCAGGCCCACAAGGTTTGATATTAGATCAGGCAGGTTTTCTTGTATTGATTTAGCTCTAGCTTCTCTGACATTGGCTAGGGTGGAGGTGTGGGATTGGTTAGAGTCCAGTGCAATGGGGAGTGATCACTTTCCAATTATGCTAAAGTTTAGTAATATTTTGGTAAAGGAAGGTTTTGGTAGGCCTAAGACTTTTGATTTTAGTAAAGCAAAGTGAAGGGAATTTGTGGAGGGGTGCAGTGGTGATCTGGGTCATGTAAATGATGACACTATAGATGAATGGTGGGAGAGTCTTTGTGAATTCATTATGAAAAATGCTCGTAAATATATTTGTGACCATAGGACCTTTGTGGCCAGGATGGCGGTGGGATCTAATCCCGGACGGCTCGCACTAAAGACCATTCCTCTGCCAGGTCAGCCAAAGGAGAATTCCCGTTAGCCAAGCTCGCGGGAACATCTTTTCAATCAGGACCCAGGACCTTCATCCTGCTACATATCTCCCCGCCATTTTTGACTTCGTCCCGAAGTCACAGGTGCATTTAAGCATGTTCTGTGACTACCCACATCCTGCCGAACAACACCAATTGTGACCGTAGGACTTCATCCTGCTACATACTATGTAGCAGGATGAAGGTCCTGGGTCCTGATTGAAAAGACGTTCCCGCGAGCTTGGCTAACGGGCAATTCCCCTTTGGCTGACCTGGTAGCGGAATGGTCTTTAGTGCGAGCTATCTGGGGTTCGATCCCACCACTGTCCCAGCCACAAAGGTCCTACTGTCACAACTGGCGTCACGAACAGGATGTGGGTAGTCACAGAACATGCTTAAATGCACCTGTGACTTCAGGACGAAGTCAAAAATGGTGGGAAGATAATGTAGCAGGATGAAGATCCTGGGTCCTGATTGAAAAGACATTCCCGCTAGCTTGGCTAACAGGGAATTCCCCTTTGGCTGACCTGGTAGAGTTCTGGTCTTTAGTACGAGCAGTCCGGGGTTCAATCCCACCGCCATCCCGGCCACAAAGGTCCTACGGTCACATATTCCTCAGATATGAGGCATGAAGGAGAGGGTTAGTGTCCTGTGGTGGAACAGGGCATGTACAGAAGCTGTAAAATGGAGGAACTGAGCTTTTAGAGTGTTAAAGAAGTACCCTTTATATCAGAATGTCATTGTATATAAGAGGATGGTAGCTGTGACTCGAAGGACAATTGAGACAGCTAAACGAGACAGCTGGAGGAAATATTGTAGTAAGCTGAGGGCGGAGACGTCAGTGGCTGAGGTTTGGTCAGCTGTACGTCGTGTGGCAGGGATTTGTAGGCGAAGATTAATTCCTGTGTTAGAGCATAACGGGGTGGAAGCCTTATGTGACAGCCAGAAAGCAAATATGATGGCCAAGAAGTTCCAGGAAGTTCACTGAAGTGATAATATTGGGGTGGGTGGGAGCAGGCAAAGGAATGAGACTTTGACTGATCAGAATTTTAAACTTGAAGTTAATGTTGATAATTCTGACCCTGTAATTTATTCTTTTCATTGAAGGAATTGCAGAATGCTATTAATAGAGGAGGTAAAACTGCACCAGGAAAGGATGGGTTAGGGCAGGGGTGGGCAACTTGTTCCAGAAAGGGCCAAGAGGGTGCAGGTTTTCTTTGCAGCCAAAAGTGATATTAATCAGTGAAATCACCTGGTGGAGTAAGTGGCTGCAAAGAAAACCTGCACCCTCTTGGCCCTTTCTGGAACAAGTTGCCCACCTCTGGGTTAGGGTATGAGATTTTTAAGCACTTTGATGAGGTATTTTTGTATGAGATCTTAGCTCTGCTTAATAAAATGTGGGAAATGGGAGAGTTACCAGCTTCCTGGAGGCTGGCAGTTGTGGTTCCTCTTTTAAAACCAGTTAAGTAAGCCAAGAATCCAGGGTCATACAGGCCAGTAGCATTAACATCAGTTATTTGCAAAATGATGGAAAGAATGGTAACTGATAGGTTGGTGTACAAGTTGGAGAAGGAAGGATGATTTTCCAGCGTACAAAATGGTTTTAGGTTGGGGTGAGGAACTATGGACTCTGTTTTATTGCTGGAATCAGAAGTGCAGAAGGCATTGGTTAACAAAGAGGGTGTTGTAGCAGTTTTTTTTAGACATAGAGAAAGCCTATGATATGTTATGAAGGGACGGCCTTGTTATAAAATTGTATGATGCTGGAGCACACGGCCATATGTTGAACTGGATTGCAGCTTTTTTGCAGAAGCAGAGGATCCAGGTTAGAGTAGGTAATGTACTGTCTGATGTCCTGGAGATTGATAATGGTACTCCGCAGGGTAGTGTGATCAGTCCTGTTCTTTTTCACATGATTATTGATATATTTGATAACATTGGTGGAGGGTTTGGACTTTGTCTGTTTGCTGATGATGGGGCAATTTGGAAAAGGCGTCGTAGTGTTCCCCATTTATTAAAGAAAAGTGCAAGCAGCTTTGAATGAAGTAGTTAAGTGGGCAGGGAGATGGAGGTTTAAATTATCTGTGGAAAAAAAGTATCTAATATTTGGGTATAAACGTAAAGTTTGCAGTTCTGTGGGCTTATCTCTGTATAATAGTGAATTAGAGTTAAAATTTTCAAATTCCTAGGTGTGCTTTTTGATGAGAGGTTAACATGAAAGGCTCATGTAGAGAAGACTGTGGCTAAATGTGATAAGATTATAAATGTTATGCGTTGTCTTGCAGGAAGTAGTTGGGGTGCAGATAAAAGTGCACTTCTCATGATATATCGGGCAATGGTTCGAGCTTCACTTGACTATGGTTGTTTAGCGTATGGTAATGCAGCAAAGACAAGTCACAGAGCTGGATGTTGTGCAGGTTAAAGCCCTGTGGGTGTGTTGTGGGGCAATGAGGACCACTCCGATCCTGGCTCTTCTAGTGGAGTGTGGAGAGATGCCTTTGAGTCTTAGGCGGAGAAAGTTGGGCCTATGCTGGAAGAGTGCAGGCTCAAGAACAGGGTAACCTGAAGCATTTGCTGGAGGAGAGCTGGGAGACTGTTAAAGGGGGGAGACGAGGGTCTTTTGTTAAAACAGTGTGGACTGAGTCGCCAGAATTGTGTTTTGATATGTCCCTGAGTGGTTTGGGCCTCTGTTCCAACATGATTGCTCCCGGACCCAGAAATAGACTGGACTGTTAAAGACTTTCTTAAAGAGAGAGGCAAGGAAAATAGGCGTGGTCAACAAAGTAATTAATGAGCATTGGGATGATGGGCACTTGGTAATTTACACTGATGGATCTGTGCATCCGATTACCAACAGAGCGGGTTTTGCTGTGCACATTCCTGAGGTTGGCTTAAGCCAGGGTTATCGACTTCCAGATAATGTGTCAGTATTAACTACAGAAGTTATAGCCTTGTTATGTGCTCTGGAATGGGTGGGCAAAATTGGGCCTCAACATGCTTTAATTTGTTCAGATTCAGCTGCTGCGTTAATGGCTTTGGAGGCTGGAGTGCCACGGGTGCGGGCTGACTGCCAAGCAGGCTCTGAGGCAGGATTTTATCAGTGTGTTTACAGCATTGGGGTTCTCAGAGTACTGTGGTGTGGTGGCCAGCAAGGAGTCAGTGGCAGTGAGAGTGGGACTCTGAGAAGAGAGGGAGGCATTATCATCGAGTGCAGAGGGATGTTAAAGGGAGAGACACCAGTTGGGGGAAAAGCAGGTCAGTGCAAGTGATTTTTTTCAAGATTAAGGCTGAGACATTGTGGCCTGGTTCTTGACCTGTGTTTGGTTGGAAAAAGGACTAATGCACTCTGCTCGTGTGGAAAAGAAGAAACCGTAAAGCATGTCTTGATGGAGTGTGTCACCTATAAACAGGACTGTGAAAACCCACACCCCCTCCCCATGATGAAATCCGCGGGACTCCGCGGATTTCATCATGGGGAGGGGGTGTGGGGTGTTAGTGTTGTACTCTTTAATCATGATCATCACTGACTTTTTAAAATGCTTATCGCAAAGCGTTCTCTTTTTTTTACGCCAATGTGTAAGTTTTATAAGCCCGCGGACACTGATCTGTGTGTTACATATACAAATCACTTTCCTCCGATCCGTGGAGTTTCGCGGAGGAAAAATGCCACTCAAAGCGTAGTTGTTATGACAGCTGTCGTAAAGCAGGACTGGTTGGTTGCTGCGGCGACGCTGTGTGGCTAATCTGCTAACAAAAACATTAGCTTTGATAATTATCGGTTATCGGATTTTCTGAACAGTGCCCACCACTGCATCCAAATAACATATGACACCTTCTAACCCTTGCAACACTTGATCCATCAACTTTTGAAATATGGCAGGAGCACTTGCAACCCCATAAGGTAGCCTGTTCACTTTGAATAACCTCTTATGTGTGTTTATTGTGAGGAACCTTTTTGACTCCTCATGGAACTCAACTTGCTGATAAGCTTGTGACAGCTCCAATTTTGTAAATCTGTCACCTCCTGCCAGTTTTGTGATTAAATCCTGTGGTGTTGGAATCAGGTATTGATCTACCTCTAACCATGGATTTATAGAAAACTTGTAATCACCACAAATCCTAACAGAATTATCCACCTTGGGACTGTTAGCGGTGGGTGAAGCCCACTCACTGTAGTTTACTGCGGTTAGAACCCCTTCTTTTTCCATTTTGTATAATTGGGTGTCCACAGAATTCCTCAAGGCATATTGCACAGGTTGAGGTTTGCAAAACTTTGCAATGGTCTCCAGTGTAACCTATAACTTGGCTTTGATGCCTCTCACTTTGCCCAGATTTTTCACAAACACTTCAGAGTACCTTCCTCACAGTTCCTCAACACTTTGAGGTACCACTGTTGTGGCCAGCCTTTTGGCTGCCTCTCCCCCTTCCCTGTTTTTAACCTTGTGTGTAGTTTGTGAATCTTTTCCCCAGATTGCATGCTCAGAGCCAAGGAACACCTGCTTCTAATCACTGCTACACACCTGACATGCATGAGTGGCTCATAAGCAGCGTGCTACTAAAACCCAGGCTTTTAGCTCACTGACTGCTGAATTCCGCACGTTGAGTCTCCATGAGAAATCCATGACCTTGTCTACGCTGACGCTTCTGTGAGCTCTGACATCGGAGCTGTCCACAACTCATCTCAAGGTTACCTGGCCAACTCTAATTCCCATATTAGAGCGTGTTGTTTTTTCTGGTGTTCCCAGACACTATCCTGCATGGGTTCCATGCTGCATCTACTCCTGGCTCCACGGCTATCTGCACCACATCACTTTGGAACTCTCCGGCTCTCAGCTCAGAGCGCGACGCTCTGCCCCGCTCCAGTTAAGTTCCTTCATGTTCTGTGGGATTCTGTTCTCACACATTGCTGCCAGTGACTGTGCATGACTAAGAACTGTATCCAAGAACTATTTCCAAGAACTGTATGACCTCTGATATTGCTCCACTAAGATCTTTCCAAGTAGTTTCTAAAGTCAAGACCTGCTTAACTGGAACTGCGTCACAAGACGTGCAGCACTTGACCTCTGAAGATAATTCATGAACTGTCAATGATTCCTGAACAGCAAACTTTATTTCCTAAAAGGAGAACATTATTTCCAGAACTGTGAACAGTCCTGTTTTAAGCCTTCAGTGAACTGTCTGTTGTAAAGGCTTCAGTGTTACGAGTGCAATCACTCACCATCTCTCTCCTGCGTTCTCTTAGTTCCTGTTCTCGGCTCTGTGCGTCCTACCTGGCCCCGACTCCAGGATTTCAGTTCTCTTTCAAGATTTGGGAACCCGCAGCTCCCTAATTTCCACGGCTACGAGTGGCCTGACTCTCCACTCTGTAGGTACCCCAGCACAGCATTCCAGAAAAGGACACCATAACTTATAAAAATTGCTTTTGGATCCACGAATTGTGTATCTGATTTTTTTCTAAATCCATGCAGGACATTACATCTCTTAACCATTGTGCATGTGAAGGGGGTGAGGAATCTTTTCACTTGAGTAAAACCGCTCTTCTAGCTAATAAAATGAATAATAAAAATTCTAAACTTTCAGCTTGGAAATTGGCAAGTTCAGGTCCGGGCCCACTCCAAAAAATAGCACATAGTGGATCTGGTTTAATTTTATGCTGTAGGACGTCAGACGTGTAAAAAAACAGAATTCCAAAAATTGACCAATGAGGGACAGGATCAGTACATGTGAAGCAATGTACCAGGAGCACATCGACACCTTGAACAAGTTGGATCGACATCTGGGTACATGTGCGCCAACTTAACCCTGGACATAGAAGTAGAGAGACTGGAATGCCAACTCAAGATCTCGTTCCACTGAGTTCTGTTTGTGAGCTTGCAACCTTGAGATTTCAGCCACTTGGCTGCGAGACTTGGGGTAATTCACTTTCCGCATGTTTTCTTGCATTTTCTGCCGCGACTTCAGCAAGTTGTCCCCTTGAAGTATGTTTAAAGTGTAGCTTGAATGAAGTTCTCATTGACTTTAAATTGTATTCAGGACAAAACTGGCCAATATTATTGATAAGAGCATGCAGACTGTCAGCAACTGTGGTAGAAAATCATGGTCAAGGATCATTAATTATTCATAAAACATGTATAAAAATACAATAAAAGCACACATCATTCATCAATTAAAAAGCATCATAGTGTAACTCATAAATACAACCATATAAATCTCATAAATAGCACAGTAATAGTAATCAAACACCATAATAAAATCGTCAATCAATAAAAATCAAACACCATAAAATAATTACAGTATTCCTTTGAAGTAATAACACTTTTACCACATGATGAGGGAGGCTGTTCCACAAAGTTACCACTAAATATAAAATATTTTCTTGAGTCATATCTGCTTAATTGCACCTCAAAAATGTGAGACTTACCTCTCAAACATAAATAAACTCTATTTTGGAAAAAAAAAACATTACGGCCTGAAAACAAAAATAAATTATATACACCGGTGGGCTAATAAAATGTTACCACTTTTTGATCGTACACAAGTTTTTGAAACGAGAACTTATTCGAAAATTTTATTTACAGACTTGTAACAGAAGCATCAAATAACATTTGATACCAAAGGTTTCCCACTTTGTCACTTGTTTTCCGCACAGTTCAATAATTGATGACATGTTCAATCCACGCTCCTCTTGTTTGGATTACAAAAGTGGTAACATTTTATTGGCCCACCCTATATATATATATATATATATATATATATATATATATATATATATATATATATATATATATATATATATATATATATATATATATATATATATATAATGTGTGTGTGTGTGTGTGCATATTTGGATTTTTATCAGCCCAAGGAAATTTTGGCTGGCATCAATCTTGTTCCTGAAGAACCATGTTCTTTTGCTGAACAACGAAACTCATTGTTAAGAACAATTCCAACTCAGTCTCACGGTAAGTCATGATTCAGCAACATGAAATATGCATTAATCTGTTGGTTCGTGATATTAAGCACCTCATTTTCGTCACGGCAGCACAAATTCATTCTAATTCATTCTGTGATGGCTGCATGAAATTTAAAGTGAAGTGGGGGGAGGGGGGTTGGGGTGATTATGGTTAGGGTTGGGGGGAAGGAGTAGGGTAAGGCCATGGTTAAGGCTAGGGTTGGGG
This sequence comes from Thalassophryne amazonica, assembly GCF_902500255.1. Taxonomy (NCBI): domain Eukaryota; kingdom Metazoa; phylum Chordata; class Actinopteri; order Batrachoidiformes; family Batrachoididae; genus Thalassophryne; species Thalassophryne amazonica. The sequence goes on along the minus strand of NC_047108.1, from coordinate 31,650,420 downwards.
GGTGGGAGTAGGGTTAGTAATAGACAAACAACCTCAAGACAAACAATCTCTTTGAACCTTTTCATTACGGTTTCCGTCAAAAACACAGCACTGAAACAGCCCTGGTCAAAATTACCAATGATCTCCTCCATGCAGCTGACTCTGGACTACTCACCATTCGCATCCTACTTGACCTCAGTGCAGCATTCGACACCATCTCTCACCCACCGCTCCTGGACCGCCTGGCTGGCATTGGGATCACTGGTGCTGCACTCTCCTGGTTCACATCATACTGACTGTTAACAATTTGTGCAATTAAGGAACCACATGCCTGGGTGTTTGGGTGTTTCACTGGGTGTCCCCCAGGAGTCAGTCTTTTCATTATTTACCTTCTCCCCCTGGGCACACTGCTCCGTCACCATGGGATCCATTTTCATTGCTACGCCAATGACACACAGGTCTACATCTCTTCCAAACCTATTGCTACCATCCCTCCCACCTCCCTCATCACCTGCTTGGAAGACTTTCAGAGCTGGATGAGCAGGAACTTCCTGAAGCTCAACAGCAATAAAATCGAGGCCCTGCTCATCGGTTTCAAATTTGCCCTCACTAGAACGCAACACACCCCAACTCCACCCATCACCATCGACGGATTCTCTGTACCCTTCTCTCCCCAAGTCAAAAGCCTAGGTGTCATTTTGGACAGCACTCTCTCATTTTCACCTCATATTCAAAACATCACCCGGACTGCACTCCTTCACCTCTGCAACAATTCCAGACTCCACCCATCCCTGTCCCAATCCAGCACCGAAATTCTGGTTCACTCCTTTGTCACTTCTCATATTAATTACTGTAACACCCTCCTCACTGGACTCCCTAACAAACTCATTAACAGACTACAACTCATCCAGAACACAGCTGCCTGGATCATCACTTGCACCAAATCATCTGGTCACATCACCCCTGTTCTCATCCAGCTTCACTGGCTCCCTGTACATTGCTGCATTCAATATAAAAACCTCCTCCTCGCCTACAAAACTCTCTATAACCTAGCCCCCACCTACCACAGCACCCAGACTCTGGAACTCCCTCCCCCCACACATACGACAATCAAGCTCCATCACATCATTCAAGTCCCAACTCAAAACCCATCTGTTCAAACTGGCATATGACCTCCAGCTGGAGTCTGACACTTGTTTTTATGTTGATGTTTTGTTTTACTAAGGTTTGTGGGGTTTTTTTTCTCTACGGCTCTGCTTTTACTTCTGGTAAGGTGACCTTGGGTGACTTGAAAGGCGCCTCTAAATAAAATGTATTATTATTATTATTATTATTATTATTATTATTACTATTAATAGTGAGTTAACAAAAACCTGTCATGAAAATTTGACTCATTTCATGACAGGAGCACAAAAAAATGTGAGACTCATTCACATTTTATTTTCAGTCATGAATTATTTTGACATCACTGAAGTATCACAGTCAATACAATGAAATATGCATTTTTTTATTTCAGTCCACACAAATCAAAGAAAATATGAGAGGCATCATGAAGGACCTGACACCTGCTATCAGTTTCTATCAAGCTGCCAAAACTGTGGAAAAATCACCAGCAAGCCCAGCAGGTTTGTATATTACATGAATTAAACTGACATGAAAGTTTTGTAGTTTTGAAACTGTGCACATTGCTGCTGTCTTTTAAAACTTGCCTTGTTGCTAATCGACTGCAAGATCTATATTTTATATAAGATATATTTTAGCTGAATAGTTACCAACATGTGGGATATGTGGGTTATATCTTGATCTTTCAACCGAACCGGTTGTTTGCAAACCTTTGCAGCAATAACAGTTCAGCACCGATGAAGCATTTTCATTTTGAGAGCAGTGTAACTTTGTGAGCGATAATCGTGGCAGCTACAAAATGTAAGGCTCTGTAAATTATTCAGATTAATTGATTAAAACCTTTAACCTTATATTGTGATGTTTGATATCATCGATTCCCAGCAGAATATTGGAGATTGTACCTGTGAATGAAGCGTTGGCTGCAGAGCAAAAGACCGGAAGTGAAGAACCCAATCAGCACAACCTCAGCCCCCAAGATCAGGAGCTGGCATTCCATCTCTCTACTTCTATGCCTTGGACAAGTGCACATGATGAACAATCTTAAATTGAATGAGTGCATGTCGAGCACACATCGATGTAGTGTGAACCTGGCCAAGGATCGAATCCCACAATTCATTTGTAATGATGACATTGAGATCTTGTTCCCATTTGGATTCAGTGACAGCTGCAGAGGGACACTGAAGGTCTGAGATATAGTTGTACAAGGTTGAAATTATACCCCTAGAAGTTGGCTTGAACATTAACAGATCATTGATCGGACTGTCTGGAGGTTTTTGAGGAAATTGTACAGTCATAGTTTGCATATATAGTGTCTGACCTGTAAAAAAAAAATGAAAGAAATGAGTAAGGAATGCCAAAGTTGGTACACAGCTGAGAAAAGCTTGCAAATTGTCCATTGAAATATAAATCAGTAAAACATTTTACACCCTTTCTGTGCCAGATGTGAAAAGCATTATCTGTCATTGAAGGAACAAATAAGTGATTCACAGCAACTCGACTGTGAAGTGAGAAAGACTGGAGACCAATACTTTTCCTAAACTGAGACCAAATTCTAACAGACTGATGTACTACTCTATAGGTAAAGACAAAGCGAGCGGAAGGGATGAACCTAAAGTTGCAGGCAAAGAAATCCTATTGTCCGCATGAGACTCCATGACGACGCAGACAGGTGGTGTTGGTTCCAAGTAAAAGTGTTTCCAGCACAAAATACACTTGATATTTGCAGCCCAATAATAATGCTGAAAGTTGGGCAGAGCCATACCTCCCATCCTCTTAGGTCTCTGAAGAAGAGCCTTCCTCAGTCTTGGCTGTTTGTCATTCCAAATAAATGAAATAATTAAAGAATCTAGAGAGTTAAAAAAGGATTTAGGAATGAGAATGGGCAGACACTGAAACAAGTATAACAATTTTGGAAGTAACATAATTTTAACAGAATGAATTCTGCCAATTAAAGACAAAGATAATGGGGACTATTTAGACAATATTTGCTTGCAGTGATCAAGTAGGGGGAGAAAATTATTCTTAAACAAATGATTAAATTGTTTGGTGACACACATTCCAAGATAATTAAAACGATCAGTAACTACGTTTAAGGGGACATTTTCAAGACCCTTGTCTGGAACCTTATCATTCATAACAAATAATTAACTTTTCTTCATATTAATTTTGTACCCAGAAAGCTAGAAAGCTCCAGTATATTAAGTACAGCAGGTAAGAAGTGAAAGAGCTGGAAAGGAACAACAAAAGATCATCGGCGTAAAGTTAGACCCTGTGCTCAATGCCCTCCCCCCCAAATGCCTTGTATGTCCCCAATTGCTAGGGCAAAAAGCAAAGGACTTAAATGACAGCCCTGTCTTGTGTAAAGCCTAAAATAGTCAGAATAGCAAGAATTAGTTAAAACTGAAGCCAAAGGAGTATAAAGAAGTTTAACCCAGGAACAAAATGAAGGGCTGAAACCAAACCTTTCTAAAGTAAAAAAAAAAACAAATAATTCCACTCAAACCTATCAAATGTTTTTTTCTTGTGAGAAGAATTTTGAGGGAAAAAAATGAATTTACCCTGGTTTGGAATAACGCTGTACCCAGTGACGCCGGTAACACATTACTCTAATCTGACATCTTTTTTCAGTAACGAGTAATCTAACGTTAATCTTTCCAAGTCGTGCGTTACTATTTTTTTGCATTGCGGGTCAATTGCAGCATTAAACTGGCCATGAGCAGGGGTTTGGGTATTCGACTGAACTGGCCACTTTCAGTGAGCTGCGAGTTTTTTGTCCGCAGTTTTCTGCAGCAATTATGAGTTGAAAAACAGTCCTCATCTCTCAAAGCACAGTGATGACAACACACCTGCACAGAGCTTCACAAAGACTTTTCTATGCTTTTTTCCCTTTATTTAAAACTGAGCCACTCTGTGTGTCCTCGCTAAAAACAGTTGATCCGCGACGCCTTGTCAACTAACACTTTTTTCCACCCAAATGTGCTTAAACTCTCTTTCTGAGGATAACATGACTTAAAAACACTGATGAAACTTTCAATCTGGTCATGTTTCCTGCATAAATTAACGTTATCCATTCTTTGTGCTCAAACGCCAAAGCAGGGGCGAATACAGACGGAAAGGGAGCGTGGGGCGGGGCAGGGAGGCGGCTCCCCCACAACAACCTTACAACCCCAATTCCAATGAAGTTGGGATGTTGTGTAAAATGTAAATAAAAACAGAATACAGTGATTTGCAAATCCTCTTCAACCTATATTCAGTTGAATATACCACAAAGACAAGATATTTAATGTTCAAACTTTATTGTTTTTGTGCAAATATTTGCTCATTTTGAAGTGGTTGCCTGCAACATGTTTCAAAAAAGCTGGGACAGTGGTATGTTTACCACTGTGTTACGTCACCTTTCCTTGTAACAACACTCAAGCGTTTGGGAACTGAGGACACTAATTGTTGAAGCTTTGTAGGTGGAATTCTTTCCCATTCTTGCTTGATGTATGACTTCAGTTGTTCAACAGTCCGGAGTCTCCATTGTCGTATTTTGCGTTTCATAATGTTACCACGTCTCTCTCTCTCAGCAGCATCTGGACACAAAGACAATACGCTGCAATGAGCAGCTCTACGAATACACCAGTGTGAAAGGGGCTTAAGCGGTTGAAGATGTGTGTGTGTGTGTGTGTGTGTGTGTGTGTTCTGTTTTTATTTACATTTCACACAACATCCCACCTTCACTGGAATTGGGGTTGTAGATTAAAGGTTCAGTTTTGAAGCCTTTTATTAACTACTACTAATACTGCTTTAATAATCATTTCAATAACTATAATGTTTAGAGAGAATTTAAATGTTAGAAAGATTTAGTAGTTACATTTATAAAGTTTTACTGATACAGTGCTGTCAACAGTTAAATATGAGGTCAAGAAAGGTGTCTTTATTTTACTTTTTATAAAACAAGTATTTACTGGTATGTTCATTGAAGTCAAGAAAGAGTGACTATAAAGTGAGTATTGGCAAAACAGGTTATTTTCAAAACAGAGAAAACAGGTTATCATCATGTTGAGGTGGCAGAGGGGTGTGTTGTCGGCAGCTGCTGAAAGTAACTAATAAAGAAACTAGTAATCTAAATTAGTTACTTTTAAAACTGAGTAATCAGCAAAGTAACTAAGTTACTTTTTCAAGAAGCAATCAGTAATTGGATTACTTTTTCAAAGTAACTGTGGCAACACTGGCTGCAACATAACAAAATGTGGAAAAAGTTCATTGTCATGAATACTTTCTGGATGCACTGTTTCTCTCATGCACTCGTGTGTTTTTTTTTTTTTTTTTTTAATAAGAACACAGAAGTGCAGACTGGTCAGCAACCTGACCTGTTCCTGTTCCGTCTCAGCTTTGTTTTATTTTCAGGGGGTGTGCAGAGTTGAAGTGGAGACCTCTTAATCTGCTCCCCAATTCTGGACTAACCAGAGCTGGGGGGGCGCATGAACACAAACATGGTACCACATGACAGTTTTCTTCCACATCTGCTCCAATTGTTCCTTCAGATCTTGGTACTTCTCGATTTCCTCGTGTTCCTTCTTTCTGATATTGCTGTCGGCTGGGGTTGCCTCATTGGTCATAACTGTGGTCTTCTTTCCCTTGTCAACCACCACTCTGTCTGCTTGGTTTGCCAGCAGCTTGTCTGTCTAGAATCTGAAGTCCCAAATAAACTGTAACCCAGTTTACAGGCCGCAGAGTGGCGTGTATTCAAAAAAAAAAAAAAACATACACACAGGGCTAGAACTCCAAACAAGCCACTTTTTCCCACAAAAAAAATATGCTTCATATAGATAGATAGATAGATCCATCCATTTTCTATACTCCAATTAAGGGTCATGGGAGGCTGAAGCCTGGTTCACCTTGGACATGACGCCAGTCTGTCACAGGGCTATAGATATTGATTTATTTTTTTAAGGAAATTTTGCAAGTTACAATAATTTCTGAGCATATATGAAAGTTCTTCAAATACTGTAATTTAGTCAGTATGTGCAGCCTGCAGGTAGTGATCAGAGTCAGATGGAGCATTTCTTTTTTTAGTTCGCAAACCTCTTTTTTTGCACGTGTTGATTACAGCGGTTTGTTTGGAGTTGTGGTCCTGCATGCTCTGTCTTTCCGTTTGTTTTCCGTTGAATGCACGCCACTCTGCAGCCTGAAAACTGGGTTACAGTTTATTTCAGCTGCATTATTGCATAAACCTCAGGAATAAGACATCTGATTCTGCTTTATAACTCAACCCTTGTGGTTCCACCAAGTGGTTTGATGGACGGAGTGCGTTTGGTTTTCATTAAATCGTCTCGCCGCTGACCCCCTGCCCCATCTGGAGTAATGTGAAACCAGCCCTCTGGCAGACGCGCTGTGCGGAAGAGTGTCGGCTGCGCACACAGTCTGCGCCGCTCCGCGCTGCACCAGCTCCCAGAGGAACACCGCAGACCAACGTGCGATGGGCAGCTACCGGGCATAGATGGTAAACCTGTGCGGCCGTCGGTGAGGGATTTATGTGCTCTTCCTGGAGGTGTGATATCGCAGCCATGGTTTGCTGTCAGACTCCCAAAAGTTCGCAGAGACGCGCCTGCGGCTGCGCTCCCGTCCTGGCTGCGGCGCTGCTCAGCCTCCTGCTGTGCGCCGGGATGCCGCCGGCGGCTTCCTCCTGGAGCTCAGAGGTATGCTGTCTGTCACCGCTTCATGTCAGCTGCGAAGACAAAGTGAGCTTTGCAGGTCCTCAAGTGCAGATCTGTCTTAGCTGTCATTCGAAAAGCACAGAACTCCTTAAAGAAATCTGGTGGTTTAAATTCGCTTTGAGTCTCCCTGAAGCCCGGTGTCCCTGTGTGACGGCTGTCTGACGTCATTTAAATGTCAAACGCCAGCCTTCAGTTCGGCGGGTATCTCCACAGACCAACTGTTATTTTCATAAAATATTAACATTTCTAAAGGACTGTACCCCTGATTATCAATAAAATGCACCCCCTGGCATTTAAAATTGTAATTAAATAAATGATTTGTGTTTTCCTATACATAGGTAACACAATTATTATGCAATTCAAACAATATACTTTATGTATTTTAAATAAATACTGTCATTATTATTGATTTAGAGTAATTATATTTTATTAATATTAAATACGTAACGCTGAGGATTATGCATTTCAAATGAATAGGATTAATGCATATGCATCATGTAAGGTTTATTTGGTAGGTTTGTATTAAAATGATCTAAAAAAGTAAATGGGAATTAGTCATGTAATAAAATTACATAAATCTTAAAAGTTAGGGTAAATATTTCTGTGAGTGTACAATTTCAGGATAACTAAGGGGGCACTCAGAGTGCTCTTCTTGTATGCCAATAAATAAATAAATAAATAGTTTGGTTCAGATTACCTGACTGACCCCTTTTTATTTCATTTCATTGTATTTATATATTTATTTTGCTTGTGCAATAATTTCTCATAAAAGCAACACTTCGATTGGTTTAGTCGCTATGAAAGATGGTGTCAAAGACTGTCTTTCCACACAAGCTGTGCAGAAATTGTAATTAATGTCCAAGGTTGGGTAGGATTACTTTGAAAGAATACTTGTGGATTACATGTATGTATGTACATACATTTGGATTACTTGTAATCTGATTACTTTTGGATTACATTTCAAAGTAATCCAACCCTGTTAATGTCCAAAAATTCAGTCATGTACCCCAGGTAAAGATGGTGCTGCCTTTCCCGGGGCATTATATGATGAGACAAGTGCTTGTAGAGGGCCACCCATCATTTGATTCGAAGGGTACAACACACTGTAACATCACCGACATGAGATTTGGTGCACACACACACGATAGATGCGTTTCAAATATTCATATCAAAAGGTCATGTCATGGTGGTGAAGAAAATACAGAGGTGTTTATGCTTTAGAAACAATTAAACATTTAAAGACAAATGGAAAAAAATGGGGTGGGGCAGGTAGTTTATTTATAGAAAAGGCCAACACCAGTGTAGACATTGATCTGCAGTAGTATTTTCTTGTACACAGTGGAGCAGAGTACTGTAACAATAATTCATTTCTGGAAATAAGCACCAAGATTGGCACACATACTCCTTTGACTCTTTTTTGAAAAAACTGACTGGACACTTGAATTTTCAGTGGGTGGCCAGGTAGGGGTCAATTGAAGAATTACACAGGGGTCAAAATAAAAGGTGCTCCAATCATATTGAAAACTATACCACATTATTTGTCTGATCACAAAGAATCCAAAAAGGTATAGTTTGGACTATCTGTGACTAAATGTTATGGAGTTTTGGGGTAAAAACAACAACAATGGTGACAAAGGTCAATTTCAGTTTGTACAGGTTAATAAGGTTTTAAAAAGGAATAGTTTGCACCATGTGTCATGCTTAGTTATCACGTTATGGGGTAACATATGTCACATGTCATAGAATCAACCTGGTCTCACGGCAAGTCGTGATGCAGCAGCACGAAATAAACAATATTGTGATGAAAAGCGCCTCATTTTCGTCACAGCAGCACAAATTCATTCTATTTCATTCTGTGTTCCGGTGGTTATGGTTAGGGTTGGGGGAAGGAGTAGGGTTAGTAATATTTAGTTTAAAAAAAAACCCGTCATGAAAATTTGACTCATTTCGTGACAGGAGCATAAAAAAAAAAACGTGAGACTGGGCTGCATAGAATATTGTTTGACGTTTACTTTGCAGACCAACCATTCAACACAGTCAAAACTATTTCATTTATTAATCCTATTAGCGCAACCAATAATTTGCACCACTTTTAACCAAAGTTAGAGCAACTTTAATTTTTGTGATCACCACACTGACAGATCACACTGAAAGCGACGCCGCTTTAGAAGTTTAAAGAGTCACAGCACATCAGGTCGTCTGATGATCACACCGACAGGGATCTCGCTTTAAAAGTTTAGAGTTACAGCACTTTATTTGATCACGCCTGATCGATCAATTTGTCTGATGGTCACACCGACAGGGATGTCGCTTTAAAAGTTTAGAGTTACAGCACTTTATTTGATCACGCCTGATCGATCAATTTGTCTGATGGTCACACCGACAGGGATGTCGCTTTAAAAGTTTAGAGTTACAGCACTTTATTTGATCACACCCGATCGATCAGGTCATCTGGCGCTTTAACAGTTTAAATCATCACAGCGGTTCTGTGTGTTCAGAACGCGACACCGGCATCTTCCGAGAAATGCACATACAGCAGCAACTTGCTTTAAAATGCTAAGTTTCCAGCCACGACAAGGAACTAAAGTATTTTCAGATGTCGTTTTCCAAAATCAAGATGCTTTATTATGTGGATATGTGTCCGTCGGACTGTGATGATCAATGGGACTGAATCGAACACGTAATATTTACTCCGTGTGTGAATGAAACAGTGTGTCCGCATGGGGACTGGAGGTTTCAACCAATCAGTGGCCAACATTAATGGACGTATTTAAACTTATTAGTAGATTACAAGAAACGTGTGCCAACAATCACAAAACGTACCTACAACTTATGTCCAGCATGTGCGGGATGTATGAGTCACACACTGGCATGCGTTGAAAATTGTCAGCATGTCCAAAATTTTTCAAGGAGCTCAGCATTTTAGGACATCAGCAAGCTTCAACATGCTCTTAACCTATGAAAAACGTACCCTTATTGGACTTATGCCAGCGTGTTTTAATATGGTTGGCATACGCTGGCTAAATCATCAAGGTGTGACAGGGCCTTTAGTTTAGTGAAATGTGAAAGGCTGTACACCTTTAAGGAGTTCTTGGCTCCATCTCTGTTTGCAGAGTTACTCCATAATTTAATGACATTTATCCCAAGTCTTTTTTTAACTTGGTCCATTGGTTTTTGAGTAATTTTACTTACAATCCAACAGTCACAAGGGCACATCACGTGTTTGACAGACATACTGTAAAAAATTTTCACATTACTTTGCTTCATTGTGATTACGCAAAATTTGGTCTTTTTTCTCCCTTTAATTCTTTTTAAATATTCTGTGATCATGCAGCTTAAATTATTTGGTTTCCTGCAGCTTGTCTGCATTATGCACCAGAACAGTTGCTGCTGGTCTCAGGGAGTCTGATGAATTTTACTGTCAGTTTGAGTGATGAGGAAAAAGATGTCGCTCTGCACAGGGTTGCCCCCCCAATGTGATGCAGCGCCGAGGGACAGCTTTATGTACCACACACTCTCATCACATGTCCGTCAAGGAAAATAACAATTACATGTGTAATTTAGATAAACTACTAGAGTAAAATACCCCTTAAAAATAGAAAAATATTAAGTTCTTCATTTGGTGAACAAATAAACTTGTGTTAATATTTTGTTGTATCAACATTATTTGAATTTATTTGGCACATTCATTTTGCAATCAGTGTGGACTGCTTTAGTGTCATAAGTGTGTAACGATGATATCGATCATTTTGACGAAGTCGCTGTTAAATTGTAAAGATAATATTTATTGTTATGTTGAAGTTCTCCTTCAAAATGTAGCTTGCAATTCCTCAGTTGTAAGTCAGTTTGGGTAAAAGCATCACCCAAATGAATGTAATGTAAAATCTTGGCGGTGCACTCAAGAGAGAGCACAGCTCTCTGCCAATAGGCAACAAACCCTTCAACCACATTAACCCCAGCCCATGTTCTGAACCTTCCACCATGTGTGATTTAAAAAAAAAAAAAAAAAGACTATTATTATTATAAATTTTTGGCCATGTGGCATGTTGGGAAATCCCTTGCAAATGCCATTCACAAGCTGTCGTTTCACAGTGAGATAGAACCTTTACCAGGATTACTGAAGAACTTATTGAGTGATCTTCATGAAATATTCTAGAAGTGCGAGGTGTGAGTTAAGCAAGAACCCCGGATCAGACCTAGGGACATTTTTGTCAAAGTTGCTAGAGGATTATTTCACAATTGTTTATCAGTTTCTTATGAAATTATGCAGCGACTTTAAAAAACATCTGTTGAAAGGGTGGAATATAATTTCTTGTTAATATGGTTTAATGTCGTGCTGCAGTGTGGCTGTGGCCTGTGGTCTGTTAAATGCTCATTTACATTCCAGACATGGGGTTAAATACAAAAGTATTTGTATTTGAAAATACTTAAATACATTTTTTGGAGTATTTGTATTTGTATTTTCTGATTTTGAATTCAAAGTATTTGTATTTGTATTTCAAATACATCACTGATCCCAAGTATTTCCAAATACTTTTACAAATACTTTTTCAAATACTTTTCAAACTTGGGAATCTCTGTGACACCGTGTTGAATATCGATTGTGATAGTTTGATTATTGCCTGTGATATTATAATAGTGAATTTGTGATAAAACATTCAATCCTTTACTTATCAACAGTATTTGGTCATGCTATTTTCACAATAAATTGTCACCAGTTTATCAGTTTTTGTGTTGATTTATTGTTTATAGTTCATAGAAAGTATTTGTATTTGTATTTGAAAAAGTACAAAGTATTTGTATTTGTATTTGGAATTCGAAAATCTAAAGTATTTGTATTTGTATTTAAATACAATGCAAAGTATTTGACCCCATGTCTATTACATTCATAAGAAACTGACACCAATGACCAATGACAAGTTTAAAACAAAGAAGGATTGGTAATATTGTTTGTTTTGTACTGCAACTGATGCAGTCAATCTTCAACAAACAAACAGATTTAAGTGAAACAAAACCTCATAATGTTCTCTTTGCCACAGTTGCCATGTTCTTGTTTATGGGGAAATGTTTGGTCTCTAAATGAAATGTAAACTGCAAGAGTCAATGTCTTTTGTGATATGGACCCTGTGCTGTCATGTGACAGTCATGTGCTGATGTCATCATTCTGGAGGGCAAAGGACATGCTGGTGACACTAAGGACAGATCTGTAGTAAATAATACAAATTTAAGATTAGAGTTGAGTCTAAATGAACGTGTAGAGCCAAAACATGCATGTGCCCTACCTTCCTCCTATCATAAAGCAGCACGTGTCATTGTTTAAATTGAGAGTACACTTACACTCATCTGTGTGCCCACGGGCATGGTGGTTTTAAAATGAGGTGTGGTCATGCACAGCGTTGTTGCATTGCTATCATGAGGCAGCTGAAAGTGATGACACCACACATCAATGAAGCCTGATCTAAAGTTGAACACAACTTTAGATTGAGTTTTCCTGTGATTTATACAGAGCAACATTCAGGTATGCCTTACACAGGCAGGTTCATGTCACATGTACTCTGCATGTACACACAATGAAAATAAAAAGTCAACACAAATGAGAAAAAAAAATCACCTTACTGCTTCACCTCAGGGAGCTTTGGTGGCGGCTCTCCACTGACACAATTTAATGCGCTGTGTACTAAGCCTCAGCCTCCAGTACTGAAAAATGAAGCCAATGCAAAAGTGCCAATACCTGCAGTTCCGTGAATGGCCACTTGAGGATGACTCCAAAAGCATGTCACTCCCCTTGAAGCCCATTTTAAAACTTCCAACTCGGTTCAGAAATATTTCAGAGTTTGCAGTCTGTTATTTATTGCATTGAGTTCGCCGTAGGTCTGTCGTAGCTCAGAATATTAATTGCATGTTAATGAGGACAGATTATGACAGAAAGGATTTGTAGGGGGAGGTGAAAACTATAAAGTCATGCTTTTCTCTTTGAAAGCCTGAGGAAAATGGGACATTCAAGACATTGTTCAGAAGAACAGCGTAGTTTGATTAAAAAGTTGATTGGAGAGGGGAAAACGTATACGCAGGTGCAAAAAATTATAGGCTGTTCATCTACAATGATCTCCAATGCTTTAAAATGGACAAAAAAAAAAAAAACAGAGACGCGTGGAAGAAAACGTAAGACAACCATCAAAATGGATAGTAGAATAACCAGAATGGCAAAGGCTCACCCATTGATCAGCTCCAGGATGATCAAAGACAGTCTGGAGTTACCTGTAAGTGCTGTGACAGTTAGAAGACGCCTGTGTGAAGCTAATTTATTTGCAAGAATCCCCTGCAAAGTCCCTCTGTTGAATAAAAGACATGTGCAGAAGAGGTTACAATTTGCCAAAGAACATATCAACTGGCCTAAAGAGAAATGGAGGAATATTTTGTGGACTGATGAGAGTAAAACTGTTCTTTTTGGGTCCAAGGGCCGCAGACAGTTTGTGAGACGACCCCCAAACTCTGAATTCAAGCCACACTTCACAGTGAAGACAGTGAAGCATGGTGGTGCAAGCATCATGATATGGGCATGTTTCTCCTACTATGGTGTTGGGCCTATATATCACATACCAGGTATCATGGATCAGTTTGGATATGTCAAAATACTTGAAGAGGTCATGTTGCCTTATGCTGAAGAGGACATGCCCTTGAAATGGGTGTTTCAACAAGACAATGACCCCAAGCACACTAGTAAATGAGCAAAATCTTGGTTCCAAACCAATAAAATTAATGCCTCGCAGATGTGAAGAAATCATGAAAAGCTGTGGTTATACAACTAAATACTAGTTTAGTGATTCACAGGATTGCTAAAAAAGCAGTTTGAACATAATAGTTTTGAGTTTGTAGCATCAACAGCAGATGCTACTATTATTGTGAACACCCCCTTTTCTACTTTTTTTTTTTTTTTTTACTAATGGCCCGATTTCATAGCCTTAAGAGTGTGCATATCATGAATGCTTGGTCTTGTTTGATTTATGAGAATCTACTGAATCTACTGGTACCTTGTTTCCCATGTAAAAATAAGAAATATACTCAAAACCTGGATTAATCTTTTTAGTCACATAGCACTACTATTATTCTGAACACTACTGTATATTAATGTAGGACAGTATAGGACATGTAGTAATTTCTAAACATACAAATCTGATCTGAACATTAATGAATTTCAATCCAAAATAGCTGGAGGCTAAATGCACCTGGTTTAAATTGTTGTGGACCAGCAGTTTGTTAATGAGCACTGGAGGTTAAAAGAGCAGCAACATGACTGTTGCACACTCCTTAATATGTCCACAATGGGGCGAGCGCGCGCCAGCGCGCACACACACACACACACACACACACACACACACACACACACACACACACACACACACACACACACACACACACACACACACACACACACACACACACACACACACACACACACACACAGAGGGAGTGAAAGAAAGAGACTCACCTGACCTGAGGTGTAAAAATTAGAAATATACTCATTTTCAGCTTCATCAAATGTATGTGATGCTATTCAGTTAAAAATGAGCAGAAAGCGACTTTTAATGATGGAAGTGTTAATAACACTATGTAACACAATTTTTGTTCCTGGCTTCTAAGTGTTATATTTCAACTGCTTATGTCTAAAGTCTATGGAAAAATGACTACATTCAGCACAAACTTTGATTTTATTTTTTTTAACGTTCTAGAAAGTTATAAATGTTTTTTTTTTTAAGTTTCTAGATAATTCTGGAAACTTCTAGAAAATTCTGGACAGTTCTAGCGGTTAAAGAATATTCTAGAAGACTACTCAGTAGTACTGAAGGCGAATCGAGAATATTCTTGAAAACAGACAAATTTCAAAATATCATTGTCCTGATCACAGAAGCAAAGTTTCTGTGGAATAACAGCTATTTTCTATTTATTTAAGGCATAACAGGTTAGGAAAACACACTGTGTATCCAGGAACAAAACAAAAACAAAAATTTGTTACATAGTGTAATCTGTCTTCTGGAAACGGCTCATTTGCAAGTTTCATAGCTGCCTGTCATTTAACCCCTTAAGCCCTAGAGCCTATTTCAACAAACTCACATACCCATACATTATGATTTGAAGGTACAAGGTCAAAAATGCAAAAGTTTGGATCAGCTAAAAGACAGGTCCTAGGGGATGTTGTGGATGCAAAAAAATTGAAAGTAAATAATACTTGTTAGGGGTAAATTAGGTTTTTTCCCCAAAAAATGAATTCCAATTTATGTCTTTATTTGCTTGGCGTTTCAGCTGTGGTTAGTTGATATGTGATTGAAGTGGATACTTTTCTAGAGGAGACTTCGCTTGACATTTTGATGTATAATAAGTGTATGTTGGTGTCAGCATTGGTTAGTTATGAGTGTTCAAATGTTCCAAAACAGGGCAAGTCCCCAAATTTGGGGACTCTAGGGTTTAAGAGTTAACTTGTCTTTCTGGGTCTGATGGAAAACTACTGAAGTAAATATTCTTTTTTGTGCATGCCAACCGGCGGTGTTGTAGTCAAGACCATCTAAACCAAGACCAAGTCATAATGAAGACCAAGACCAGTGCGAGCCCCACACTGCACAACCTATTTATAACAAGAGCAAACAGATATTTATGACGTACACCAATCCTGATCCAGATCACCTCCAAAATTTAATGGAGTCTTCCATGGCCTAATATCTATCTGTGGTGAGAATTTCGTCAAAATCCGTGCAGTAGTTTTGACGTAATCCTGCTAACAGTCAGACAGACAGACAGACAGACAAATAAATAAATGCCAGTGATTTCATTGTGTCCTTGGTGGATGTAATGAAAGTGCAAAAGGCAGCACAACTGATAAAAAAAAAATAACACCCACATACAAACAAGCACTTCTTTTCCAAACTTTACCATTCACTGAAAACAATACCATTTTTGTGTAAGCATACTGTTTTGTGGGTAACCCTGGTATTCTCCTAGAAATCATCAAGGACAGAATATATGAAATATTCAGCACTAAAGACGTTACTTTCCATTTTGAGCCAGTAACAAGCCTTGTGCAATTTGATCAATCTAGAAAATAGAATAAGATGTAAATTCCAGTGATATAATGAAGCCTGTGAATTCTTTCAGCAAGTACAAAATAATAATAGAAGTAATACTGTATATAGTAATTATGTGTACAATATTGATGATTAGGAACAATCATCAAGAGTGTGAAGTACAGACAAAAGAGTTCTGTTTTGTAGCTGTTTTTTTGTTGTTTTTTTTCAAATTTCAGAAGAAAGTCTGACTATCTCAACTTTTATATGTTTCCAAGCCAACATATCATACCTTATCCAAAGAGGTCAAACATTCAGTGGCCTGACTGAAAGTACTTCAGTGATATCTCAGTGCTGTGGTCTTGACTAGTCTGGAAATAAAAGGCAGAGTTCTCTATGTAAGTGACCCAGATAAGGGCCCCTTCACACATAACACGAAAGACACAGAAACTGGAAGATAATCCGCGAACCAAACACAAAACGGAGAACCACGAACCATCGACCTGAAAAAACAAAAAAACAGCTGGAACGTGTTGCACCACATCGTGCAGCTGATGTGGAGGAAAATAAAACCCAGCTCTATAGTAAGTACTGTAAGTCCCTTCGGGTGCTCCCTTGTTTTTGCACTCGGGGTCACCAGAGCAAATCCGAGGTGGATCTGCATGTTTAACTGGCACAGGTTTTACGCCAGATACCCTTCCTGACACAGCTCCACATTATATGGAGAAATGTGGCAGGGGTGGGATTTGAACCGGGAACCTTCTGCACCAAAATCAAGCATACTAACCACTTGGGGACCACCCCTGCTCAAAAACCAGGTGTATAATTACTGGGTTGATATAAATAATAAAAAAAGGGGACGGCGATTGTTACAGCGTATTTTTGGTGATACATGACTGAAAGTGACGTATTTGTGGTGCTGTTGGCTTGCCATATTGTCATAGTCCTGTGGCGCATGTGTTCTGACGGTCACATATGTCGGGCCGGACACGCGTGACATTTAGATTGCCTGCTGCGTGATCTGATGGTCCGTTTCACATGGAGCAGCCTGCCAAGGTGCGCTGAGTGTGGCCACTGCAGCCCGGCTGTGTGTGCTCAGACGTGGCTGTGTGGCCCCCATGTGATCATGTCTGTAAATACATATCAGCATGTCATGCAAGTGTGCTCTCCCCATGTGGGGGTGGGGGGTGGGGGGGGACACAAGCACAAGTGCGATACACATGCATGCCACATTTGTTTTGCTTTGCAAAGCCACAAACGTGGGGGCACTTAGGCAAATTTCACTGCCAGCCTGAAAGTGATCATCTGCTCCCTATTTTTGTGCTAACAGCGCAAACGCCACCACATTTTCTGAGTGTCCAGCGAGCGGTGTTGGATGTTCATGTGGGACACCTGGAATTTGGCCGATACCTGCTGCGAGAGGGACTGAATGGGCTCTCTCTGTTTTTCGGCTGCTGGTGTGCGCGAATAATTGTAACAACAGGCGTATGAGGCGTTGGAGGCAGCTCAGATTTTTCACGAATGGCATGCATTTCCTCCTTTGTGCACTAGTCGGCTTCAGTCATGTTAAGTGTGAAGGGGCCCCAAGACTGGGTAAAAATGTGGTCAAGACCAAGAGTTTCAGAAAGTGGTCTTAATTCAGACCATTCTTGAGGTGAAGACTGATCGTGAGGACTGCACCACTATGTTGTGACAGCTAAATGCTGAACATAGAACCACCATGTGTCTGTGCTGTGTTGAAAATGAGACAATATTGAAAAAAACCAAGGAAGACATCAAAGCGTCAAGACAGAAAACTTAAAGCAATATGTCTCAAAAATCGAAAATGCACAACAAAACAAATGAACGAATGGGAGGAAACTGGAGTCAACGTCTGTGACCGAACTGTAAGAAACCGCCTAAAGGAAATGGGATTTACATACAGAAAACCTAAACGAAAGCCATCATTAACACCTAAACAGAAAAAACAAGGTTACAATGGGCTAAGGAAAAGCAATCATGGACTGTGGATGACTGGATGAAAGTCAAATTCAGTGATGAATCTCGAATCTGCATTGGGCAAGGTGATGATGCTGGAACTTTTGTTTGGTGCCGTTCCAATGAGATTTATAAAGGTGACTGCCTGAAGAGAACATATAAATTTCCACAGTCATTGATGATATGGGGCTGCATGTCAGGTAAAGGCACTGGGGAGATGGCTGTCATTACATCATCTGTTGTGTGTTGGGGGGTTTGGCTGGACATTTTGGTGTTCTTTTCTTTTCTTTGCTCTCCAGGTGGTATGCAAACTGGTTTTTGTCTGTGGGGAAGGTGCTGGCAGAAGAGTCCTTCACCCTCATCAGCATGATTTGCAGCACCTGTGGATGATGCTCACGTGCAAACTCAAAGACTTTCAGCTGAAGCAGATAATGAGATGGCGTTCTGCATTTAAGCCATGAGTGATTCAAGCAGAATTGCCGGGAACTCGACCTTGTGACGTTCGTTTGTGAGACGCTGAGGACTGCGCCTGGGTTTGATACATCGTGCCTGTGAAGGAGGACGGGTGAGGGACACATGCTGTCAGCACACATCAGAGGTGATTGATTGTCTGAATAAGTGTTAATAGTAATTTGGTATTTTGTTACGCAGTATATTTGAACATTGATGAAAATTGTGCAGCTCGCTTCTCACGGCCGTGGCGTGCGGACTGATGATCCTCCACCTGTTGTGAGAAGCTGCTCATTTACATAAAGCTTAAATTCAGACCTGAATGTGTTGCTGATAGTGTGTGCCTTTGAAGGATATTAGTTGTAGCTGTTGACTTACCTCACCTCTTCTATCCTTCACAGAGTCAGTTTGTCGTGTCCACCTGGGGGGTGTTTGGCGGTGAACGTGAGTCCAGAAGCGCCGGGCTTCGATCCCTTTGGGCGCTGGAGAGCGCGCCATCCTTCACTCCGCCAGACAAACGCACTTTTATGTTGTACACCGAGTATTGCACAAGAGGGGGATAATAAAATTGTTTTGTTTTTTGGAACCGCTTTCTGGTTATTTAGCGCTGGGTTCAGTCAGACGCAGGTCCGCTCCACAACCCGCGTCGGCACATAACATCATCAATAAATGCACAAGTTTACGTTGATATTTTGGACACTTTTCTTATTCCATCAATTGAAAGGATGTTTGGGGATGATGAAATCATTTTTCAAGATGATAATGCATCTTGCCATAGAGCAAAAACTGTGAAAACATTCCTTGCAAAAAGACACATGGGGTCAATGTCATGGCCTGCAAATAGTCCGGATTTTAATCCAATTGAAAATCTTTGGTGGAAGTTGAAGAAAATCATCCATGACAAGGCTCCAAACTGCAAAGCTGATCTGGCAACAGCAATCAGAGAAAGTTGGAGCCAGATTGATGAAGAGTACTGTTTGTCACTCATTAAGTCCATGCCTCAGAGACTGCAAGCTGTTATAAAAGCCAGAGGTGGTGCAACAAAATACTAGTGATGTGTTGGAGCGTTCTTTTGTTTTTCATGATTCCATAATTTTTTCCTCAGAACTGAGTGATTCCATATTTTTTTCCCTCTGCTTGGTCTAAAAAAGTAACCGTTACTGACTGCCACAATTTTTTTTTCCTGATTTCTTATAGTGTTTCTTAAAGCCAGAAAGTTGCCATTTGAAATGACTTTAGTTTTGTGTCATGTCTGTGATCTGCTTTTTGTCTACAAAATTAAACAACTGAATGAACATCCTCCGAGGCCGGTGATTCCATAATTATTGCCAGGGGTTGTATACAAATGAAATAGATTTGATTTAACCTCTGTGGAAGAGAAAGAAAAAAATGAACTGTGTCTGTTCTCCCTCTGCTGCCTGTGGCTAATTACGAGAAAACACAATGTGTTGCCTTGACATTGGATTAGTGAACATCTTGAAGCAATGACAAAGAGCTGGCCGTCACACCACGACCTTTTAATAAAGCACAGAAGCCATCATCATTTGCATTAACTGTACAGAAACACGTGCACACTTAATTCCAGTGAAGCAAATATGAAGAATATGAATGAAAACTCCATCACAGTTGGCCCGGACAGTATTTGTAAAAACACCACTGTTATATGAACAGCTGCCCCTTGTGTTTCTCAGGTTGCACTTTGGACAAATGTTCCAAAGTTACTGTAGCAAATGGCAGAAAGGGAATCCTTACTCAGGTTGGTGAAGCTTGCTGCCGGTTCATAGTTTGAAATTCAAAGAGTGAATTTAGCTGCCAGTTTGTCTTCACCCAATGGATGACCATGCAAATATCACTTCCATTCTAGACCCCTTGAGCCAGGGCTCTAGAATAGAAATATTACAACCCCAATTCCAATTAAGTTGGGAAGTTCTGTAAAATGTAAATAAAAACAGAATACAATGATTTGCAAATCCTCTTCAACCTATATTCAACTGAATACACCACAAAGACAAGATATTTAATGTTCAAACTGATAAACTTTATTGTTTTTGTGCAAATATTTGCTCATTTTGAAATGGATGCCTGCAACATGTTTCAAAAAGCTGGGACAATGATATGTTTACCACTGTGTTACATCATCTTTGCTTCTAACAACACTCAATAAGTGTTTGGGAACTGAGGACACTAATTGTTGAAGCTTTGTAGGTGGAATTTTTTCCCATTATTGCTTGATGTACGACTTCAGTTGTTCAACAGTCCAGGGTCTCCGTTGTCGTATTTTGTGCTTCATAATGCGTCAGACATTTTCAGTGGGTGACAGTTCTGGACTGCAGTCAGGCCAGTCTAGTACCCGCCCTCTTTTACTACAAAGCCACGCTGTTATAAGATGTGCAGAATGTGGCTTGGCATTGTCTTTCTGAAATAAGCAGGGACGTCCCTGAAAAAGACGTCGCTTGGATGGCAGCATGTGTTGCTCCAAAACCTGGATGTACCTTTCAGCATTGATGATACCATCACAGATGTGTAAGTTGCACATGCCATGGGCACTAACACACCCCCATACCATCACAGATGCTGGCTTTTGAACTTTGCGCTGGTAACAATCTGGATGGTCTTTTTCCTCTTTTGTCCGGAGGACACGACATCCATGATTTCCAAAAACAATTTGAAATGTGGAATCATCAGACCACAGCACACGTTTCCACTTTGCATCTGTCCATTTCAAATGAGCTCGGGCCCAGCGAAGGCGACGGCATTTCTGGATGCTGTTGATGTATGGTTTCGCTTTGCATGGTAGAGTTTTAACTTGAACTTGTAGATGTAGCGACTAACTGTGCTACTAACAATGGTTTTCTTAAGTGCTCCTGAGCCCACATGGTAAGATCCTTTACACAATAATGTCAGTTTTTAATGCAGTGCCGCCTGAGGGATTGAAGGTCACGGGCACTGGTTTTCAGCCTTGCCGCTTATGTGTAGAAAGTTCTCCAGATTCTCTGAATCTTCTGATTATATTATGGACTGTAGATGATGGAATCCCTAAATTCCTTCCAATTGAACGTTGAGAAACATTGTTCTTAAACTGTTGGACAATTATGTCATGCAGTTGTTCACAAAGTGGTGATCCTCGCCTCATCTTTGCTTGTGAATGGCTGAGCCTTTTGGGGATGCTCCTTTTATACCCAATCATGTCACTCACCTGTTTCCATTTATCCTGTTCACCTGTGGGATGTTCCAAACAGGTGTTCTTTGAGAATTCATCAACTTTCCCAGTCTTTTGTTGCCACTGTCCCAGGTTTTTTGAAACGTGTTGCAGGCATCCATTTCAAAATGAGCAAATATTTGCACAAAAACAATAAAGTTTATCAGTTTGAACATTAAATATCTTGTCTTTGTGGTGTATTAAATTGAATATAGGTTGAAGAGGATTTGCAAATCATTGTATTCTGTTTGTATTTACATTTCGCACAACATCCCAACTTCATTGGAATTGGGGTTGTATTTGAGCTACCTTGAGCCAGGAATCCAGGATGGAAAACACATTTGAGCCACCTTCACCCAGCGGTATAGTTGTCAAATATCACTTGAGCCACTCTGAGCCAGATATGTAAGATCAACAACTCATGGATCAAATGATATTTGCCAACTGTCCAGTTTGGGTGAAGGTGGCTCAAGTGATATTTCCATTCTTGACCCATGGCTCAAAGTAGTTCAAGTGATATTTGAATAGCAGGTCATTGGGTGAAGGTAGCTCAAGTGATACTTCCATCCTAGATCTCTAACACAAGGTGGCTCAGGTGACATTTCCATTTTACACCCGTGGCTCAAGGTGGCTCAAGTGATAATAGCATAGTAGGTTATTTGTTGAAGATGGCTCAAGTGAACTGGCAGCTAAGTTCACCTTTTGAATTTGTGGACTGTAAGATGACAGCTGGCTTTACCAACCCTCATTACTCATTTAGAACAACAATTAAAAACACCAAGATGCTTCTCTGTGCCACTGCCTTTAGTCACCTTTTTGTGAATATAGCTTTCTGTCAGGAGAGGATGTCATCAGGTGAAATCCCACCTTCAGCTGATGTTTCGACCCTGAACCACAACATCCTCCATTTAGTGTGTCAGCAACAGGGATGGGTATTGATAAGATTTCATCAAAATTGATACCATTATTGATTCCGCTTATCGATCCAATTCCTTATCGATTCCCTTATCGATACCTCCTGTGAATTTTCTGTGTACTAAAAGTAGGCTTTACAGGTTTTCTATGTCAACATTTTATTGAGTCTTAAAATTAATAAATATGAAATTGGTCACTGCATCCTTGATCTTGAGACATAAATAGAAATAAACAAAATCTGTAGTTTTTTTTGTCAAAAGCATTTCCTTTCAGACATTAATGGCATGAAAGTCTCTCTATATGTCTGAGCTGAACTGAGCTGGCTGCTGGAGTCATGGGTGCAATTTGGTGGGGGATGGGGGACATGTCCCCCCACCTTTTCAACCAGGGGGACAGAATATGGTATGCCCCCCCCCCCCCACCTTCTGACATATACATGTGTACTTGAAACATGCTATGTCAGTCTTATGTGCAAAACCATGTCAGAATAGTATCTTTGTTTCTGCAAGTTTGTATTTTTAGCAGCATTGACTTGTTTACAACACCTGTTTCTTGTTTGTCACATTCAGAATTTTCTGGGACTGCATTTGCCCAGATTTGAAACCAAAAATAGTTGCCTCTAGGGACTAGTGTCTACACACAAGTATCAGTGGACCATATGCTAATTTACTAAATTCTGAAAGTTAGAAAAGGAAATCAGAAAAGCTATCTGGGACCTCAGAAAGCCCATCAGCAATTATAGCTTGATCTCCAAAATCAGTCTATGCAAGCGAAATTATGTTCAGTATGAGTGTTGTCATTAGTGCCACTTTGAAAATTAAATTCATGGTAAGTAATTTATCCTAAACTTATGATCTGTTGTTTTTTCAAACTTATGCAAAAAAAAAATCTTGAGAAAAAAAATACAGTGTGCAATAGTTAATAATTATTAAGAGCCTGTTCTTTCACATTTATGAATACATTTTACCACATTGCAGTTGTTTTCTTCATCACCTATCATTCTTTTTGAGTTCTACACATGTGGTGATACCTTATTTACACCAGGATGTTAATCAAATCAATGCTGGCTATTCTCAGAATAAAATACTTGTATATCCACAGTTTCAAATTGTATAAGTCAAATGGTGTCCACTTCATGGTCTTCTCAAAACATTAAAATTACTGTTCTGGATGCTCAGAATGCATCTGAGCTTATCTAGAAACCATTGGCGTCGGCCCTGCAGGCCTCACACTTTGTCCCCCCCAATTTCTAGTTCTAAATTGCGCCCTTGGCTGGAGTCTGCAGGTCTGCAGTCATACAGTCTTGGGCTGCTGCACGTCAGTGCAGGACGTCTCATTTTGGGAGGAAAAAACATTTTGATCGATTGCAATTTTTTGGTTGTATTACAGTGTTTGGAAAGATGTGTCATTTGGTTTAAACAATGATTCGCTTTGAAGTTATTCATTCCGAGCAGACTCTATCTTTCTAACTTGACTCAGGAGAGAGTGGAGCAGCGTTTGGAGCAAAAGAACGGAGGATGATTCTCGTTTCATTCTCCCAACAAGACAGGAGTCCCAGTTAGTCACTTTAATCTGCACAAAAGTGACTCACGATTGTCATATTTTAATGGGTTTGAGAGGGGATAAGAAGCAGAGTTGCTGCTTCTGAAGAGGATTGAAGCAAAGAACCAATGAAGCAGCAGATCGGAGCACCGCTTCATTGGTTCAAGGTTCAAAGCAGAGCCGCACTGCAGAAATGGTTGATTACAGACCCGCTGCAGAGTCTGTAATCAGTGTAGAGAAATGATCATTTTCTCGACAAACACCCTCAAAAACAATGGTCACTCTGAAGGACCGATAAGAGACTCGTTAAGCAAAAACTATTGATGTCGGTGGTTCGAATCATTCCTTAACGATACCCGAAAAGAATCGATTCTTCATACCCGGCCCTAGTCAGCAATGATGGCTCATATACTCCTGGCTTCCAACTCAACTCCTCCTGCTTGTTCCAGAGCCAGCAAGAAGGTCTCTCTGCTGAACTCCCCAGCTTGTGAGCCACGGACTTCCTCCCTCCCTTGTATTCCCAGAGCTTCCACACAAACTGGGCTGGTAAACCCCTGTAGTCAACTTGCCACCCTTTATCCCTGCATTCTTGGAGTAGGTCAAGGTAATTAAGGTTCTTCATCTCTGAGGCCTCTTAACATGCAGCATCCACAGGGCCATCACTTCAATCAGGATGATCTTCTTCTCCTCCTTAGAACATGTGAGGATATCAGGCCTCAGGGAATTTTGGACAACCTGGGGGAAGTGGAGCTTTCTTCCCAGGTCCGCCATTATCGCCCCTTCTCTGATAAACTGAATAGATGGTGTTGTGTGGGCCGCCAGAAGAGGAGGTACTGCTGGCCCACCACCAGAGGGCGCCCTGTCTGGAGTGCGGGCTCCAGGCACCAGAGGGCGCAGCCGCCTCACAGGAGCAGCCAGGGTGACAGCTGTCACGCATCACTTGCAACAGCTGTTACCAATCATCCGATCAGCAGGGGTACATCAGCAGGACCGTCTCCACCTCTTTGCCGAGATATCGTTCTACCTGGATGGTAACGTACTCAGCTAACTGTGTGACAGTAACTTTTTGTGACTTTGTGCGTTGTATAACAGACTCCTTTTCCAACGAGAGGTGGAGGTAGTTTTCCTGCTGTGCGGATTGCTGGGTGCAAACGCGCCCTCATTTAATTGTTTCTTTGTTCCTCGCCAGCAGTACCAGGTCCGACACGCGGAGGCAGTGGCCTCCTGGGAATTCGGGACTTGGCGGCTCCAGTATTCCCGGGGTCTGGTGGCGGAGGAAATCGTGTGGTTCCGGTTCTGCTTTGGACGGACGTCTCCTATCTTCGAGCCTGCCCACACGACACCTTTTGTGATTTGGCTTTTTGTCCATTATTGTAATCTGTTGTATTTGTTGTGCCCATTCACAACAGTAAAGTGTTGTTATTTGACTTCCTCCATTGTCCGTTCATTTGCGCCCCCTGTTGTGGGTCCGTGTTCCTACACTTTCCCAACAGGATAGCTCGGCCAACGTCATGGACCCCGAGGGGCGACAACCGGCTGTTGAACGGCCAATGGAAGAGCAGGGCGCACAGGCGTCTGCAGGAGGAATGGTCGGTGAGTTGCAGCGAATCCTCACCACTTTTACGGCTCAGCTGGATCTGATGACCGAGCAGAACGTCCTCAACTGCAGGGTGGAGGCTCTCGCCGCGCTGCGGCTCTCCCTCATGTCGATCCTTTGCACAACAGTGACGTTCCACAGGTCGTTCAACGACCCCTCCCACCTTCCCCTGAAGCATACATAAGCCCTCCAGAGCCGTACGGGGGTTGTGTGGAGACATGCGCGGACTTTCTTATGCAGTGCTCGCTCGTCTTTGCACAACGTCCCGTCATGTACGCGACTGATGCTAGTAAGATAGCTTATGTGATTAATCTGCTTCGCGGCAAGGCACGCACTTGGGCTACAGCGCTCTGGGAGCAAAATTCACGGCTCCTTCTGACATATGATGGGTTTGTGAGGGAGTTCAGAACAGTGTTCGATCACCCAAATAGAGGAGAGACCGCTTCAGCCGTGCTGCTGTCAATGAGACAGGGGTGCCGGAGCGCAGTTGCTTATGCAGTCGACTTCCGCATCGCGGCTGCGAGGTCCGGCTGGAATAACACTGCCCTCCGTGCCGCCTTCGTAAACGGACTGTCGTTGGTCCTGAAGGGGCTCCTGGTGGCCAAGGACGAACCGCGGGATTTAGACGGGCTTATCGATCTCGTTATACGATTAGACAATCGGTTAGAAGAACGCCGCCGGGAACGAGACGAAGGGCGTGGCCGGGCACGCGCCGTCCCTCTCCCTTCCGGTTCCGACCGAGTTCCGCCCTCCCCATGCTCCACGGCCTCTACGCTCCGTGTGGTGACAGCTCCCCCTGCTGACGAAGCTATGGACACGAGCAGGGCCACATTTAGGGCACCAGATAGACAGAGGAGGCTGGCCCGCGGAGCGTGCTTTGTTTGTGGCTCAATAGAGCATCAAGTGAGGGACTGCCCCGAGTGGTTAAACACCAAACGCCCGCCCCTAGACACTGGGTTAGGGGTGGGCCAAAACATTCACGTGGGACATACCCATATCGCCACACGACTCCCAGTGACAATCCTTTATGAGGATTTAACCCTGAAGGCCCCAGCATTGGTGGACATGGGCTCTGAAGGGAATCTGTTAGACAGCAGATGGGCCAGGGAGATAGGGCTCCCTCTGGTGGCGCTTACCTCGCCTGTGCAGGTGCGGGCACTAGATGGCTCCCTACTCCCTCCAATCACACATAAGACACCACCAGTAACTCTGGTGGTGTCAGGAAATCACCGAGAGGAGATCGAGTTTTTTGTGACTCCTACCACCTCCCGTGTGATTCTAGGGTTCCCCTGGATGTTAAAACACAATCCCCGGATCGATTGGCCGTCCGGGGTAGTGGTTCAGTGGAGCGAGACCTGCCATCGGGTATGTTAGGTTCCTCGGTTCCTCCCGGTTCCCAGGCTAAGGAGGAGGTCAGAGTCCCGCCCAATCTAGGGATGGTGCCGGTGGAGTACCATGACCTTGTGGATGTGTTCAGTAAGGATCTGGCACTCACCCTTCCCCCCCACCGTCCGTACGATTGTGCCATTGATTTGGTTCCAGGCGTTGAGTTCCCGTCCAGCAGGCTGTACAACCTCTCACGACCTGAGCGCGAATCAATGGAGACCTACATCTGGGACTCTTTAGCCGCCGGGTTGATCCGGAATTCCACCTCCCCGATGGGTGCAGGTTTCTTTTTTGTGGGTAAAAAAGACGGCGGACTTCGTCCATGCATTGATTATAGGGGACTGAACGAAATCACGGTTCGTAATCGATACCCGTTGCCCTTGTTGGATTCAGTGTTCACGCCCCTGCATGGAGCCCAAATATTCACGAAGCTAGATCTTAGAAATGCGTATCACCTGGTTCGGATCCAGAAGGGAGACGAGTGGAAGACGGCATTTAACACCCCCTTAGGTCACTTTGAGTACCTGGTCATGCCGTTCGGCCTCACAAACGCCCCCGCGACGTTCCAAGCATTGGTTAATGATGTCTTGCGGGATTTCCTGCACCGATTCATCTTCGTATATCTAGACGATATACTCATCTTTTCTCCGGATCCTGAGACTCATGTCCGGCATGTACGTCAGGTCCTGCAGCGGTTGTTGGAGAACTGGCTGTTTGTGAAGGGCGAGAAGTGTGAGTTTCACCGCACATCTTTGTCCTTCCTGGGGTTTATCATCTCCCCCAACTCCGTCGCTCCTGATCCGGCCAAGGTTGCGGCGGTGAGAGACTGGCCCCAACCCACTAGCCTTAGGAAGCTGCAACAGTTCCTCGGCTTTGCAAATTTCTACAGGAGGTTCA
Source organism: Thalassophryne amazonica (assembly GCF_902500255.1). Classification (NCBI taxonomy): domain Eukaryota; kingdom Metazoa; phylum Chordata; class Actinopteri; order Batrachoidiformes; family Batrachoididae; genus Thalassophryne; species Thalassophryne amazonica. Next base: position 31,622,598 of record NC_047108.1, on the reverse strand, counting down.
TTAAGGGCTACAGTCAGGTAGTTAGCCCCCTGACAGCCCTGACCTCACCAAAAGTCCCCTTCACCTGGTCGGATCGTTGCGATGTCGTGTTCAAGGAGTTGAAACGGCGCTTCTCGTCTGCACCCGTTCTGGTGCAGCCCGATCCTAGTCGCCAGTTAGTGGTTGAAGTGGACGCCTCAGACTCAGGGATAGGAGCTGTGCTTTCCCAGAGCGGGAAGACCGATAAGGTCCTTCACCCGTGTGCCTATTTTTCCCGCAGGTTGACCCCGGCCGAACGGAACTATGACGTCGGCAATCGAGAACTCCTTGCGGTGAAAGAGGCTCTTGAAGAGTGGAGACATCTGTTGGAGGGAACGTCCGTGCCATTCACGGTTTTCACTGACCACCGGAACCTGGAGTATATCAGGACCGCCAAGCGGCTGAACCCCAGGCAAGCCCGCTGGTCACTGTTCTTCGGCCGTTTTGACTTCCGGATCACCTACCGTCCCAGAGATCGGATGCCTTGTCCCGGGTACATGAAGATGAAGTCAAAGCGGAGTTGTCGGATCCACCGGAACCCATCATCCCGGAGTCCACTATCGTGGCAACCCTCACCTGGGACGTAGAGAGAACCGTCCGGGAGGCCCTGGCACGAAGCCCGGACCCCGGAACTGGGCCGAAGAACAAACTATACGTCCCACCAGAAGCTAGGGCTGCAGTCCTGGACTTCTGTCACGGCTCCAAGCTCTCCTGTCATCCAGGGGTGCGAAGAACCGTGGCAGTTGTCCGGCAGCGCTTCTGGTGGGTGTCCCTAGAGGCCGACGTCCGGGACTATATCCAGGCCTGCACCACCTGCGCCAGGGGCAAGGCTGACCATCGCTGGGCATCAGGACTACTCCAGCCGCTGCCTGTGCCTCATCGCCCCTGGTCCCACATCGGCCTGGATTTTGTCACGGGCCTCCCGCCGTCCCAGGGTAACACCACCATCCTCACGATAGTGGACCGATTCTCCAAGGCGGCCCACTTCGTGGCCCTCCCGAAGCTCCCAACAGCCCAGGAGACAGAGGACCTCCTGGTCCGCCACGTCGTCCGGCTGCATGGGATTCCAACAGACATCGTCTCCAATTGTGGTCCCCAGTTCTCCTCGCAAGTCTGGAGGAGCTTCTGCCGGGAACTGGGGGCCACGGTGAGTCTCTCGTCCGGGTACCACCCTCAGACCAACGGGCAAGCAGAATGGGTAAACCAGGAGGTGGAACAGGCCTTGCGCTGCGTGACTGCCGCGCACCCGGCGGCCTGGAGTACCCATTTGGCCTGGATCGAGTATGCCCATAACAGCCAGGTGTCTTCAGCCACCGGCCTCTCCCCTTTTGAGGTGTGTCTGGGGTATCAGCCCCTGTTGTTTCCGGTGGTTGAGGGAGAGGTCGGTGTGCCCTCGGTCCAGGCCCACCTACGGAAGTGCCGTCGGGTGTGGCGTGCCGCCCGTTCTGCTTTGCTAAAGGCCCGGACGAGGGCAAAAGCCCATGCAGACCGTCGGCGGACCCCGGCCCCTGCGTATCGGCCAGGGCAGGAGGTGTGGTTATCCACAAAGGACATTCCCCTCAGAGTGGACTCTCCCAAGCTACAGGACCGTTACATCGGCCCTTTCAAGATCCTTCAGGTCATCAGTCCAGCCGCAGTGAGGCTTCAGCTTCCGACCTCACTGCGGATCCATCCTGTGTTTCATGTGTCCCGAATCAAACCACATCACACCTCACCCCTCTGTACCCCGGGTCCGGCGCCGCCTCCTGCCCGGATCATCGATGGCGAGCCGGCTTGGACTGTACACCGGCTCTTGGATGTCCGGAGGATGGGCCGGGGCTTCCAGTATTTGGTGGACTGGGAGGGGTACGGTCCCGAAGAACACTCCTGGGTGAAGAGGAGCTTCATCCTGGACCCGGCCCTCCTGGCCGATTTCTACCGCCGCCACCCGGACAAGCCTGGTCGAGTTGAGGGGGGGGGTCCTGTTGTGTGGGCCGCCAGAAGAGGAGGTACTGCTGGCCCACCACCAGAGGGCGCCCTGTCTGGAGTGCGGGCTCCAGGCACCAGAGGGCGCAGCCGCCTCACAGGAGCAGCCAGGGTGACAGCTGTCACGCATCACCTGCAACAGCTGTTACCAATCATCCGATCAGCAGGGGTACATCAGCAGGACGACGTCTCCACCTCTTTGCCGAGATATCGTTCTACTTGGATGGTAACGTACTCAGCTAACTGTGTGACAGTAACTTTTTGTGACTTTGTGCGTTGTATAACAGACTCCTTTTCCAACGAGAGGTGGAGGTAGTTTTCCTGCCGTGCGGATTGCTGGGTGCAAACGCGCCCTCATTTAATTGTTTCTTTGTTCCTCGCCAGCAGTACCAGGTCCGACACGCGGAGGCAGTGGCCACCTGGGAATTCGGGACTTGGCGGCTCCAGTATTCCCGGGGTCTGGTGGCGGAGGAAATCGTGTGGTTCCGGTTCTGCTTTGGACGGACGTCTCCTATCTTCGAGCCTGCCCACACGACACCTTTTGTGATTTGGCTTGTTGTCCATTATTGTAATCTGTTGTATTTGTTGTGCCCATTCACAACAGTAAAGTGTTGTTATTTGACTTCCTCCATTGTCCGTTCATTTGCGCCCCCTGTTGTGGGTCCGTGTTCCTACACTTTCCCAACAGATGGAACTGGTTTCCCGTGTGTTTTCAGTCTCTCCTGCTCCAAGATGTCAGCCAGTGCTCTGATGACCTCATTGTGACACCATCTGTCGCTCCTCTGGCTAAGTGCAACCTTGCATCCAGCCATTATTTGTGCCGTTTTGCCTCTCTAGCCCCATAATTTGCACAGGGGGGTCCTCTTTCAATCCTCATCTGTGCAGATTTATTGGTGCTGGAAGAGTGTCATACACTAATCAGAGCAGGAAAGAAATGCGGAAGGGCTCTAGCCTCCAAAGACAGGCCCACGTGATCTTAAATTAGATTAGGGAAATTGAGGTTCCAGCAGGTTTGTATAGCAGCAAACAGGGTAAGAAGCACACAGAGTATCAAAAGTAGGCAGGTCTCACTTCATCCAGGGTCCTTGTGAATCTAGGGCCACGGCGCTGATCCTTCGTCTATCTTCCTCCAAGTGCTGAACATCCGCTTAACCAGGTCCCTCTTCTGCTGTGTGTCTGCTTTTCCCCATTGATGGAAGTGAGTGTTTCTGAGTCTGTGTCTCCCTGTGCAGGGGGTTCCTCATGTTGTGCTTTAACATTAACATGCTTTCTACTTGTGTCACTGCTTAATCCACCACCCACTTACATCCTGATCTTGTAATGACATCTGCTGATCTGATCTTCTCATCACAGGCGTCTCTGAACATCATGAAGGCCGTGGCACTTTGCCACCTTGAACTCTTGAACCACTGACGAAACGGGTAGCTGTATCTATACAGACTTGAGGTACAGCCCTACTGACGAGAAGCTGGGTGGTACTCTGAGTCACTGCTGCTTCCACTGATGTTACTGGTACTTCATAAATTATCAGTAGGCACATCAGTCTTAGCAGCAGACTGCACTGATAGAGCCTGGCGTTGAACTTTCCTAGTACACCCAAAACCTTGGTCTTTCCTAACTAGTCGTCTACCTGCTTCCATCTCAAATGCATGACTTCTGTCCATCACAGAGATGTCAAACAACTTCCACAGACATCTTATTGGGTGTTCTTCAGTTGATAGTATAAACTCCCCTTGGACCTGGATCTGGAACTTATTGGTCACTTTCCCCATTTCTGATTATCATCCTTCTTGACTTTGGTGGTTTGAACTTCATTCTTGCCCATGCTGCCATATCATCAAGCGCCTTCAGGATCCATCTTGCCTGTACATGAGATGCTGTTGTTATAGTTAGGTCATCCATAACTGCTCTTAGTGGAGGTTGGCAGATACCTGACTCCACCATCGGCCCTCTGGATTCCTTCCCTGCTGTTGTAATAATCAGAATTGCCCCATTACAAACAAGATGTTAGAGATTCCCTTCTCCAGCACTTACCACTGAGGTGTAAAATGAGCAGTCTTAAATCGTAGCTTGAACCTTTCAAAGGACCTTGTGATCAGACCCCCGATGTGGTCGCGGATATGGCAGTGCTCCATGACTGCATTAAGACATTCAAGACATACAGGTAAATATTGTATTTTGTCTGTGTCAAAGTCCATGCATATCATTATTGCTAGTTGCAATAAAAGAGTAAATATTTTTTTCCAGTGTTAATGTAAGGAAACTTATTTTATTTGGAATTATAAAACAATCAAATTTGCCCAGGAATTCACAAACTTTTTGCATACAACTATGATCTTTTGGGGTTTCATGACAAGTTGGTTTGTGCTTTAAGTAAAAGAGAGGGGAAAATTCACAAATAAGAACAAAAAAGAAGCCATTGCATGTTTAAAACCAGCATTTTAGCCTTCACCTTTACTGAAACTAATGATTAAAATCATCGTCGTGTCTGAACAGTGTTTGGAAAAAAATCGAGGTTTGAAAAACCTTACAGACTCCCTTCAGGCTGGTCTGGGCTTTGTCTTCACATGTTTTGGCGCCATGGTTGCTTTAAGGTTTAGTCTATCCAGCTAGTTTCAGCTGCCGTGGTTTATCTTTATTTGTCATTTTAGATTTAGGGTGAAGTTAACAAACACAACACAAAGACTCACCCTGGTCGTACAACATTGAAGGCCTTGGAAACAACATCTCCACATAATATGTGGTCTTTAAATAAGAGTGATGGCCAGCAGCGAGCACGGCAGCACTTCAGTACGCTGCTGATAAAATGAAGCGTGTGTTTGGGACGAGAGGCTGGAACAGGAACCAGAACACAGGCAGAAGAACACCAAGTGAAGTGGATGGATTTCATTGTTACGCTCCATCCTCAGTGTGTTTCCCTCAAAAGAAAACCCACGAGCCAGCTGCAAATCTTCCAGGAATAGAAGCAAAACCTGCATGTTAAAGAGATGTCAAAATTATTTTCAAGTGGTGTTTCTCTTGCAGCAAAATGAGTTTTATTCTCTGTGGTGTGACTGCATCTAAGCAGCTGTGATCACGCCCCAAATCTGATACCACGTGCTGCCACATCGCTGCATGATGAAATGTCACGTTCATCCTCTTCATTTGGACACGTATCTGAAACCACTTTATACATTTTTTTAAACACAGCACAGAAGTTGGCACAAATAGTAAAAGTGGACAGAAATCTGTCTGTGCATCTGTTTTCTTTTTAGAAACTATTAGAGACTTAATGAAAAATTTTCTCCTTATCTATATACTTGTATTAAAAGCCAAGTGGCCTCTGTGTACATGTATGCATGCGTGCGTGTGTATACCTTCAAACATGGAGAAACTGGGGAGAGCTGACATTTGCCGTTTGGTATGCTTATATAGCATGGACGGCAATGCAAACTGATTTTTAGGGGGGACCATTCGGTCGGCGACACCAGCAAAACGGAACATTGATATGACTTATATTTTTTGAGAAATTACAGATATAAGCTTGGGACTCTGACAAGGGTGGTCACATTTCCTCCACTCTCCCTTATCTCTGTTCTCTGCCTTTAACCTTCAAGTCCCTACTTCACCAGACTGTGAATTCCTCAAATTATATTGGATTCTGGATCTATTGGACTACTATTGGATTAACCATGGAATTGATCAGCTGGTCTCTGAATGCTATTGAACCACGGCCCCTCACTTGTCCGTCATGATTAACGAGGTTGGCAAGGCAGTGCATTCTCAGACTGCGATGACTCCTGAACTCAGACGCAAATTGGATGACATCTTGGAGCAGAAGTGTGCCTTGCAGTTGAAGTTGAAGATTTCGGAGACCGGTGAATATTCTTAATTCATAATTGGGAATATTCTTAATTCATAATTGGGAATATTCTTAATTCATAATTGGGATTTGACTGTGCAAGTGGAACTGTTAAAAAGTGATTTCACTGCTGTAACCATAACATTATAGGCTTATCAAGCCTGAAGGTCAAATTGCCTGACTGTTTTCCTCCAGAGGGATTTGTTTCAGCCTGGGGAACATTGGCTGTTTCTTATCTCATCTCACAAAGACAATAAACTCCTTTTCACAGGACTGAAGCATGTTCCATCCCCCCCAACCCCTCCTTCCCCCATCAACACCCACCCTTTCCGGCGCCGCTAACATCACTCCTTCTCCCTTCGGCGGGGGCGGTGCAGTTTTAGCTGCAAGCCCACGCCCCCCCCCCAAGCTGATGGCGGCGCATCTCAGGGTTGGTGCGTGGCCTTCACCCACTTGCCTCCATTCGGATAACAGACTTCTTCAAACCTAGTGCACATAAACAATGTCAAATGTGTATGTGCTGTTTTTAATTCTGATGTGTGCCATTATTACGGTAAACAAGCAATAATTGTGGACTGAGGATAATTGGCTGTCTGAGGTAACTGGAGTGTAACCATAATTTCTCCACTGTGAGATCAATAAAGTATATCTAATATTACGTAACAACAGTGAACAGTGAACGTTGATAATTACATTCAGGAGTCACACGCCATTCCAAATCATAGAAACTTTGCATAATTTATTACCACTCGTGAAAAATGTCAGCTACCTATTTTATAAACACTACCCAATGTCACTGACCGTGGATCCCCACTGTAATTATTATTATTGTTAAAACAGACAAGAACGGCGACAGTTTATGGCTTCAAAGACCACTGTAAATCAAAATTTTCTGGGGGGGGTCCATGTTTTGTTTATTATGCATTAAAATTTGTCTAATTTTCATGGTTAAATCGTCTCTCTTTTTTAATTCATTTTCACAGTGAGTGTGTATCTCTGTAGTAACATAAGGCATGCGGCATTAGTGGAACTTTGTATTCTGCATCTGATACTTGCAGAGCTTTTGTATTAACACCTGAATTAGGGTGCCACTCAACATTATGGGCAAAAATATTTTCAACTGTTTCCTTGTCCCACCCTCTATTTTTTTTTTTTTTTTCCTTTTATGAAGCATATTAACTGCTACAAGTTTCATTCAGATATATGGATATTTACTGGTAGCTCAATGAACTGAAGTGTTTCCTACATCACGTAATATAATTGGGGCTCATTTGACCAGCCTGGCTATGAAAGTGGACTAGATGCAGAGTTCAAAACGTCAGCTGTCAGTCCAGTAAAGGGTGATTTCAGTCGCTTCATTCAGCATCAACTAACAGTTTCATACCACCACTTCTGACCAAGGTCCCCAGACACTTAAACTCTTCCACTTTGGGCAATAACTCTCCTCTGACACAAAGAGGACACCTGAATGTTGGGTTCCCCACAGAGGACCACGGTCTCAGATTCGAAGGTACTGATTCTCATCTCAGTCGTTTTGCACTCGGCTTCAAACCTGCTCAGTGCGACATCGGCGCAAACAGAACCACATCCAAAAAAGCAGCTCTGTGGTCTCCAAACTGGACACCGGTACCTGACTGTGCTTTGAAATTCTGTCCATGAAGATCACGAACAGAATTGGCCACGCGATGTTGCAGAGACGTGTCAACCAAGACAGTCCCACAACATCCAGAGACTTAAGGTACTCCGGACGGATTTTATCCACCCCAGGAGCCTTGCCACCGAGGAGCTTTCTGACCACCTTGGTGACTTCGGCCTGGGTGATGGATGAGTCCGCCTCTGAGTCCCCAGTCTCTGCTTCCTCTTTGGAAGACGTGACGATGGGATTGACCGGGCCACCAGGTCACCCGCCCTCGACCGCCACCCAGTCCTCTCTGCACCTGACCCCCATGGCCCCCTCTTCAGGCGGTGAACCCACAGGAGGGTGGGCCCACGTTGCTCTTTTGGGCTGGGCCCGGCCAGGCCCCGTACGCTAAGGCCTGACCACCAGGTGCTCGCGTGCGAGCCCCAACCCCAGGCCTGGCTCCAGCGTGGGGCCCTGGCTCCGCCGTGCCAGGCGACGTCTCAGTCCTTGATATTATACTGGTCATGGGAGCTTCTGAACTGCCCTTTGTCTGACCCGTCCCCTAGGACCTGTTTGCCATGGGAGACCCTACCAGGGGCACGACGCCCCTGACATCATAGCTCCTAGGATCATCCAGGTACGCCAACTCCTCCACCACGATAAGGTGGCAGTTCGAGGGGGAGTCAGTGCGGTTCCTTCACAAAAAAAGTAAATTGTGACATTAATCTCAGAGTATTTCTGAGATTTTTATTACAAATTTATGACTTTTTATTTCAGATGTTTTAGTGTTTCTCTCATAAATTCCTGGATTTTTTTTTCCTGGCAAATTTACCGCTTTAATGTCAGTGAATATTCTGTTTTTGGTCATAAATTTACAACTTTAATCTTGGTGCATGTGTGTGCGTGTGTGTGATCAGAATATTGACTCCTCTCCCCAGCTTCATTCTTTTAACCTACTAATACATTATTGTACAAACGTAGTTAAGCCTCCACAAACAAATTTATGGAGGATGATCAGTGCTTCTAAAGCATTGAATAAATATTCCAATAACACTTTCTCTGACTATATAACTTCCACAGATGCTAAATGTAGTACATTTTTTGAGACATTAAATTATAATAATAATAGTAATGCACCTTTCTGGAAGAGCATTTGCAGAAAGTATCTCGTGAAATGATGGTTTAAAAAGCAGCCTTATGGACGTGCATCCGTTGTGTGGTCCTGGGTTGTACAGCTGCAGCTGATGCAGGGTCCACAGGAGACGCAGCAAAAGCAGAGCGACAGCAGCCAGACTTCATGTTGTTTGATTTATTTTCATTCAGTATGTCTCTGGGCAGCGCGTCCTCTCTCTGAGGCTGCACACAGCTCAGGCTTTGCTCTCCTTCTCTCTCTGACCCAGTTTTGTTCTGAATCACCGCATTTCTTATGTTTGCTGAGTGAGTAAAATAAAAACAGATGCTATATATGTATATTAATAATAATCAGGGTGATCTCTATTATTTGCGTTTTAGTTGTAATTATTTCCAACGACGTAGAGTCGGTCGTAGAGAAATCACTTCATCGCTGTGACATAAATCGAGATGCCACATAAAAATAAAGAAGTGGGAAGAAAGAGCTGCACATAAATTATCATGTGACGTCTGGTATGCACGTACACCAAAGCACCGGACAAAAACAAATGCCCATAAGCTCCAAAAGATGGCGCTACTCTGTGTCACAGGCGTATTTGGTGTGCATTGACCACACAATGTCACAGCCGAAAGAAAAAACCTCAAGAAAAAAAATTCTCTTTATTGTACTTATTACTGTTTCTATGCATTTTTAGGATGGGATGTGTTCAAAGCTTTTCTAATGTTTTGCGAGTTGTTAATTCTGGGTTTTTGTTTGTCCAAGGAAGAAGCTTACACCACCACCCTGATCATCGGGATCCGCAAAGACGCCCGCTCACAAATGCTTCACCTCTCCAGGAACAAGCGCTACACCCTGACCCCCGAGCAGCTCAAGTGGGACAAGCTGAAGTTAACCTACAAGTATTCTTTTCCAACTCTTAAAACACCTTGACACTTGCAGGAATTTGATCCGCGCACTGGCATGCAATCTTGTGTGCCTCGTCTTAAACGGTTGTAAACTGTGTGTTAACTGTGCGAGGCTGAACATTTTGAAATGTTCGAAATTTCTGGCACATAAATTTCGTGCCACTTGCATGAACTAGTTGTGAACGTTGCACAACCTATTCGCAAACATTGCATGTCAATGCATGTCATTGTGGACAGCGCCTCACACAGCGCCTCGCACAGTTTACAACAGTTTACGATGCGTTCGGTCATTGGCTCGCAAGGTTACTTGCCAGAGCACAGATCAAATTGGTGCAAGTGTCAAGGTGGTTTTTCACGTGTATCATCTAATGGCACGTAGTGGCACGATGAATTGCGCGCCAGAGCAGGGATCAAATTGGTGTAAGTGTCAAGATAGCTTTACTTTGGTTAACCTGACGGTCCATCTGAAATTTTAAAGAAGTACAGTTTAAAATTAACCGCACAGCTCCATTGTCTTGCTAACATACATGAATAACACCCAGTTACAGTTCAACCCATTGTTTGTTTGTTTGTTTACAATATAAAGTCCAAATATTTTAGTTGAATAAGTCTATTGAATAATGTATGACCACACACCAAATTCAACATACTCATCTGCAGTAAGTCACTTCTCTTTCAAACTGGTGCAGGGCTTCACTTGGTAATGCTCAGTGATGACTCATATTAGTTCGTATTAATTTTAGATTTTATTCTATACATTTATTTAAATATTTGTATGTAGTACCTTTACACTCTTTATCCAGTATAGAATGACAATGAAGGCTTAAATGAATTGAATTATCATCTTAGAATCTAGGTTTGAACTTTCACCTTTGAACTAATCAAGGAAAAGTGAGACAAAGAGGGTGGGTTTGTAATAGTCAAAGGAAGGATTGATGATGTTTTGGTCACAATTACTAATATTTACGTCCCTCCAGAGAGTGATCAAAAATTTCTCTAATCTTTATTTGATATAATAACTTCAGAAAATGAAGGAATTTTAGTTTGTGCTGGAGACTGGAATACAGTGCTAAATCACACCTTGGACACAACATGTTCAAAAAGACATAAATCTCCAAGATCAAAAAACCTCAACATGTTCATCAAAGAGACGGGACTGTATGGTATCTGGACTATCGGGACTTACATGTTCAAGAAAACATTGAACTCATTACTCAGCCACTCAACGTACACTTCAAAACAAATTACTTACTAATGATAGACATCAGGTGAGGGAATGCATAGTGTGTGATTATAGTGAAGATTTAAGTGACATATCGATTGTTTCTGAAGAAGATGAGGAAGTTTCTGATGAAAGGAAGCCACGGTAAAAATAATGACGGCTCCAAATCGTGTATGTTCCAGCTGAACGCGACAGAAAGAGGATGAAGTGCAGCTGACAGCAGCAGTGTTAAGGAGGACGATATAAGCTGCTGAATGGTTTGTTCACTCACCACTTTCTTATAAATGATCATTTATTCCTGGCACAGTGTGTTTGTGTATGAAAAAGAATATTTGAGCAGCACAGTGTGCTTAAATTCAGGAGTTTGTTCTAAAATCACTGAAAATAAAGTTTCTGTACATTCTGTATATATTTAATCATTTATAAGTCAGATTCTTGTGATTGCTAATTCTTCACTTTTTATTCAAAGCAAATGATTGCAAATCTTTATCTGAAAAGCTGTAGACCCACATGGGATGAGGGAAAAAGATTTCTAAATAAAAAAAAATCATCATAAATTAATCATAAATTGTATCACGTCTAATCTACTTTGAATGAACAGACGTCTGAACAAAAAACAGGCTGTTCAGTTTACATGCATATGTATATATGAAAAACACAAAAATGTCAATGTTCTGGTTTCTTCAGGTGCTCATGTGAACACAGTCAGCTGATGCCACTCGTGATCGAGTCTTGCTGTTGCATGGAAATTTCTGCAGTCTTGGCAGAGATGCAACGTGGTGGCGAAAATCCTCAGTGTGTCACACAGCTGGCGAGTTTCTCGATTGTGTGTTTGGATGCAGATGTCCTCAGAGTAGCACACTATGCCTACATGATGCTCCACAGTATGAGTCAGCACATGAAATAGTTAGAAAGTTTCATTTACATGGTTTATAGAAAAAAGTAAAAAATATTCAAATACAAAAAGAGTGAACTGTTGTTTTGAACATAAATCCATGCTATATTTTGTTGCAGAAAGTATCGTCATATCGCATATTGGCAGTTTGTGCGGTTGTGCTGGGGACACTTGGGAAGGCACAGAAGGGTGCCACTACCAGCTTGTGTTGTATTCAAAATAAGGAGTACTTTTCCATCACCATCATCCGACTACACTGGCTTCCAGTTTCCTCCTCTGGAGTGAGGGGTCGGGCTCATCGGTGGTACCTGGTCCGCTTGGCAGCATCAGCCTCAGCTTTGTCCGTTCACGTTGGCTGCTCAGTGGAGGAGAATCATTGGTGGGGATTTCTGGTCGGTTTGGTGTTTTGCAGATCTGAAGAACCTCTTTTGCTAAGTCACTCACATAGACTGAATAAAATGTTTTTTAACAAATTGTAAAACACTTCTCATTTGAATGAAACAATGTGAAACTTTTTATTCATTTTATCATGCTATATAAAAATATACAAATAACAGTCTGTTTTGTTTTGTTTTTTTATTTTCCACATATCACATGTTGGATCTGTGGCTAACTTTCTCACTGTGAATCCTCCTCTTTTCCACTAAGGAAAGTATATTCTGAACCTTGGTCTCTCTTGCTTTGTCTGCTTTTGTTGTCTCCCTGCATTTTCATTAAAATGAAGGGTTGCCACCAAAGTCCTAAAACAGAAGTTAAAACAACATTAATAAAAACATTGCTTATATACATTAAAAATGCTGTTTGAAAGTTTGGGTGTTTTTGATATAACAGACAACTTACCTGCAAAGCTGACCCTGATATGAGAAGGAGACTCGATCACGAGTGGCATCAGCTGACTGTGTTCACATGAGCACCTGGAAAAAACAGAACATTGACATTTTTGTGTTTTCCAAATATACATATGCATGTAAACTGAACAGCCTGTTTTTTGTTCAGACGTCTGTTCATTCAAAGTAGATTAGACGTGATACAATTTATGTTTAATTTATGATGATTTTTTTTTATTTAGAAATCTTTTTCCCTCATCCCATGTGGGTCTACAGCTTTTCAGATAAAGATTTGCAATCATTTGCTTTGAATAAAGTGAAGAATTAGCAATCACAAGAAACTGACTTATAAATGATTAAATATATACAGAATGTACAGAAACTTTATTTTCAGTGATTTTAGAACAAACTCCTGAATTTAAGCACACTGTGCTGCTCAAATATTCTTTTTCATACACAAACACACTGTGCCAGGAATAAATGATCATTTATAAGAAAGTGGTGAGTGAACAAACCATTCAGCAGCTTATATCGTCCTCCTTAACACTGCTGCTGTCAGCTGCACTTCATCCTCTTTCTGTCGCGTTCAGCTGGAACATACACGATTTGGAGCCGTCATTATTTTTACCGTGGCTTCCTTTCATCAGAAACTTCCTCATCTTCTTCAGAAACAATCGATATGTCACTTAAATCTTCGCTATAATCACACACTATGCATTCGCTGTCCGTGTCTGCCGTGTTGATAAACAGAGCGGGAGACATCTACTGTGAGACATCTACTCGAATGACGTCACATCCGTCGCTCAACAAAGTAGGTCAACTCAGAGACGGAAAATTCAAATTCTCAGATGGATAACGAAACGTCTAAAATACTTGTTCAGTGTAATTTTATGGTAAAACAAAACAAAACAAAGACAACATGTGGAAAAAGCTTTTTTTTATTCTTCAAGAATATGTAAAAATGTCATAGCGTGGCAGGGACACTTTAAAGAAGAGAAGGAGGACAAACTCTGATGAATTAGAGAAAATTGGTGAAACACAACAAAAAGACAAATACATAGAATTGATAATCCAAATGAAAGAAACCCAAAGACATATAGAAGTTTTAATGAAGAATTAGAGAAGAAATTGAAATGAACAAAACAAATGCCCAAGAGCAACAAAACTCTTAGCAAGACGCCTTAGGACACAACAAATAGCAAAATTAATAAACAAGATTAGAGACCCCTTAACTAATAAGAGACAGAAGAAAGTGAGACAGAAGAAATTCACAAAATCTTCAAAGACTATGATGAGACCTTGTACTCACAGCCAGTGAGTGTAGACAGAGAAAACATTAAACAATTCCTGTTAATGCAAGACCTTCCCACCATAGGAACGATACAAAATGAAGGATGAACTGCTCCTATCACATGGAAAGAATTCGATACAGCGATTAGCAGACTGAAGACTAATAAATGTCCAGGGAGTGAACTTTCCGAGTGAGTAGTACAAAACCTTTAAAGAGGATCTTGTCCCAGTATTGCTTGAGTCGTTAAATCAAACCTTCAGCAAAGCTGTGATATCACCATCGAGGCCAGAGGCCATGAAATCAGTTCTCCCCAAAGAAGGTAAAAATAAAGAACACTGTGAGTCCCATCACCCAATTTCTATACTGAATGTTGTGTGGGCCGCTGAAGAGGAGGTACTGCTGGCCCACCACCACCAGAGGGCGCCCTGCCTGGAGTGCGGGCTCCAGGCACTAGAGGGCACTGCCGCCTTGCAGGAGCAGCCAGAGTGACAGCTGTCACCCATCACCTGCGACAGCTGTCATCAATCATCGGATCTGCAGGGGTATATCAGCAGGACGGCATCTCCACCTCATCGCCGAGATATCGTTTCTACTGAGAAGGTAACGTGCTCAGCTGACTGTTTAACAGTGATCTTTGTGACTTTTGTGTTTTGCTCTGAGTATTTTCCAACGAAAGGTGGAGGTAACTTACCTGCCGTTCGGATTCCTGGGTGCGAACGCGCCCTCCTTTAATTGTCCTTTGTTCCTCGCCAGCAGTACCAGGTCCGACACGCGGAGGCAGTGGCCACCTGGGAGTTCGGGACTTGGCGGCTCCAGTATTCCCGGGGTCTGGTGGCGGAGGAAACCGTGTGGTTCCGGTTCTACTTTGGAGAGGCGTCTCCTATCTTCGAGCCTGCCCACACGACACCTGTGTGAATTCGACTTTGTCTATTATTGTAATCTGTTGTACTTGTTGTGCATATTCACAACAGTAAAGTGTGTTATTTGACCTATTCCATTGTCCGTTCATTTGCGCCCCCTGTTGTGGGTCCGTGTACTTACACTTTCACAACACTGAACCTGATTACAAATTGTTTAATTCAGAACTTCTAAAAGAATTGAACACTTTCTCCTTGAATTAATAGACAAAGACCAGAGTGGGTTTATAAAAGGGAGACAAACACAAGATAATATCAGGCATATCTTGCACATCATAGAACAGGGTAATAAACTACATCTACGTGCAGCCCTCATCAGTCTTGATGCAGAAAAGGCATTTGACGGGGTGACCTGGGCCTTTTTCATAAAGTACTAGAACGGTTGGATTTTAATGAAAAATTTTGTTAAATGTTTACCATCTTTATATAGTGACCCATCTGGCAGAATTAAGATCAATGGCCATCTGCCTGGTAGTTTTAAGCTGTGTAGAGGGACTTGCCAGGGCTGATGTCCCAGAGCCACACTTTTGCAATATTCATAGAGCCAATGGCTCAAACTATTAGACAAAATAAAGTACTGAAAGGAATTAAAAAAGCTAAAGAAAATCATAAAACTGGGCTTTTTGCAGATGATGTTATAGTCTGCCTGAAAGGGTGGTGGCCAAGTGATTAGTGGGCTTGGTTCCAGTGCAGAAGGTTCCTTGTTCAAATCCCACCTCTGTCACATTACTCCATGTAAAGCGGAGTTGCGTCAGGAAGGGCATACGGAATAAAACGTGCGCCAAATACACATGTGGAACCTTGGATATGCTGTGGTGACCCTGAGTGAAGAAAAAAAAAAACAACAAAAAAAAGAGGGAGCAGCCGAAGAAGCTCACTTTTTATATTATAGCCTACCTCCAGAATCCAGATGTAACTCTTCCTATTCTTATGAAAATTATGTATGACTATGGTCAGATGTCGGGTTATCAACTGAATATCACAAAACACAAGTCCTCCCTATTAATTACACACCAAGCAAGATAATTAGGCAGAAATATAAACTGAAGTGCGAAACTAAACCAATAAAGTACCTGGGAATCTGTGTCACTCAAGACATTAACAAGCTATAAAAAATTAACTAAATAAATAACATGATCCAGAAAGATATAACAAACGGCCAACCTTAATATTGGATTTTAGTTGTAGACTGGAGATAGTGAAGATGAACCTCCTGCCAAGGTTGCTGTATCTCTATTTCACTACCTGTTAGGATCCCAGAATCTCAGGTCACAGCCTGGGATGAAGTGACATCCCTGTTTATATGGGCAGAAGCTCAGCCAAGGGTAAAATTCAAGACACTTTAGATTGAAAAGGAATACGGTGGACTAGCTCTGCCTAACTTTAGAGAATATTATTCTGTCGCCTAAATGACATACAATGAATATTGGTGCTCTCCAGAGTATCAGGCTCAATGGAGTTCAATGGAGTTAGACATCAATCAATTGCAACCTCAGACTAGGCTAAGTGGGAACGATCATCAAAAGGCGGGAGTCGCATAGTCAAGAAAACTTTGAAAACATCGAAGGAGATTGTTAAAAAATACAAATTGGAAAGAGAAAGAAAACATTTGACGCGGCCCTTTCAGTCACCTAAATTTAGACCCAAAGAGATGGATACCACATTTGCAAGATGGAAAGATAAAAGAATGTCATCTGTATGTACACTGAGGCAAGAATCCTCAAAACCTTTGGTGACTCAAAAAAAGAATTCAGTTTAGAGAATGAGGACCTGTACAGATGTCTACAGCTGAGACACTTTTATCATACAGAAATTAACAAAGGAACTTCGGCAGAAGATAATGAGTTGAATAATGTGTTGACAACTGCATATAAACATACCCCTGGAAAAAATAGTCTCTAAACTGTGCAAGAGTTTACACAAACGAAATGGTATAAATCCATTGTACGTTAAATTAAAATGGGAGCAGGAAATGAATATTCAACTGTCAGAAAGCACAAACGCAGCACCAACTCTAAGAGATGGAGGGAATTTGGTTGGAAGAACTTAATCAGATTTTTTATTACACGTCATATTAAAAGTAAACAATTAGGAGTGTAATAGTGCTGCTGGAGACAATGTGGGCACACAAATGCCAATCAGTCTCATGTGTTTTAGTTGGATATAAAACTTCAACCATTTCGACCAGTTCTTCAGTCTTTTGAGGATATATGTCTTTTCAAAATACCTAAAGTAAATATCTGGTGCCATGTCTCAAATTGCAGATATTTATCTCTTTAAAATTTTGATTCATACATGCAAAAAGAGAATTAAAAGGAATTGGCTGAACTGTGATCCACCAAGTCAAAATCAATGGCAGGACACTGTGGAGGAAATGTATTCCATGGAAAAACTGACTTTCTATCTCAGGACTAAAGCAGGGACCCATACAAGATTATGGTCCCAATGAATTGCGTAAAACATGAGAGATACGTCATGTTTTCAGTTGTCATGAGATCAGATCAATAAGTCTGTGATACAGGTAGTGCCCCTCCTGCTCCAGTGGTGTGTTCTGTTTAATGTGTTCTTTATTTTCCTGTTCTGCATTGTAAACTGCAAAATGAATAAACAAAGAGTTAAAAAAAAAAAGAAGAAATGCACATAAGAGATTAGTGAGGGAAGCTTCCAAAACATCCACGACAACTCTGAGGGAGTTATAAGCTTTAGTAGCTGTGACTGGAGAGACTCTGCAGAAAACTTTCACCATTTCTAGAAGCTTAATGTTGGAGCAGCACACAAAGAAGTGCTAAAAATAAGACAAACATAAGAAATCTGGGTTTGCATTTGCCAGAAGACGTAAGACAATATTCTTCTTAATAATGTTTTTCTCTGTCTACCTTGAAGCCTTAAAACAACAGGCAACAATTGTTTCATGCGTATGCTCTCTAATCACAGCCACTAAAGCTTGTAACTCATTCAGAGGTGTCATGGACAGCCCAGTCTCACGATTTTTTTTTTTTTTCATGCTCCCGTGACGAAATGAGTCAAATTTTTGTGACGGAGCTTTTTTTTAACTTACTATTGCTAACCCTACTCGCACCCTCAACCCTAACCACCCCAACCCCTCCCCCCCCCCCCGCCTTCACTTTTAATTTCGTGCAGCCATCATGGAATGAATTAGAATGAATTTGTGCTGCCGTGACGAAAATGAGGTGCTTTTCGTCACAATATCACAAACCAATAGATTAATGTATATTTCGTGCTGGAGTATCTTGATAGCTTCCCTCACTCGTCTCAATAATCTTATACAGTCATTTAGTTTTCAAGGATTGGCTGCTCTAGATGGAGTTAACATACAGTTCCATAATCTGTTTAATCCATTGGTTCAAAAATGTATTCAGTTGTATTCCGAGGAATCTTCAGTATGAACTCAGTTCTAAACCTTTTGTATAATAATGTGGCTGTGAAAGATGGCAGCAGCCAACTGTCCATATACACTCAACAAAAATATAAATGCAACACTTTTGGTTTTGCTCCCATTTTGTATGAGATGAACTCAAAGATCTAAAACTTTTTCCACATACACAATATCACCATTTCCCTCAAATATTGTTCACAAACCAGTCTAAATCTGTGATAGTGAGCACTTCTCCTTTGCTGAGATAATCCATCCCACCTCACAGGTGTGCCATATCAAGATGCTGATTAGACACCATGATTAGTGCACAGGTGTGCCTTAGACTGCCCACAATAAAAGGCCACTCTGAAAGGTGCAGTTTTGTTTTATTGGGGGGGGGGATACCAGTCAGTATCTGGTGTGACCACCATTTGCCTCATGCAGTGCAACACATCTCCTTCGCATAGAGTTGATCAGGTTGTCAATTGTGGCCTGTGGAATGTTGGTCCACTCCTCTTCAATGGCTGTGCGAAGTTGCTGGATATTGGCAGGAACTGGTACACGGTGTCGTATACGCCGGTCCACAGCATCCCAAACATGCTCAATGGGTGACATGTCCGGTGAGTGTGCCGGCCATGCAAGAACTGGGACATTTTCAGCTTCCAAGAATTGTGTACAGATCCTTGCAACATGGGGCCGTGCATTATCCTGCTGCAACATGAGGTGATGTTCTTGGATGTATGGCACAACAATGGGCCTCAGGATCTCGTCACGGTATCTCTGTGCATTCAAAATGCCATCAATAAAATGCACCTGTGTTCTTCGTCCATAACAGACGCCTGCCCATACCATAACCCCACCGCCACCATGGGCCACTCGATCCACAACATTGACATCAGAAAACCGCTCATCCACACGACGCCACACACGCTGTCTGCCATCTGCCCTGAACAGTGTGAACCGGGATTCATCCATAAAGAGAACACCTCTCCAACGGACCAAACGCCAGCGAATGTGAGCATTTGCCCACTCAAGTCGGTTACGATGACGAACTGGAGTCAGGTCGAGACCCTGATGAGGACGACGAGCATGCAAATGAGCTTCGCTGAGACGGTTTCTGACAGTTTGTGCAGAAATTCTTTGGTTATGCAAACCGATTGTTTCAGCAGCTGTCCGAGTGGCTGGTCTCAGACGATCTTGGAGGTGAACATGCTGGATGTGGTGGTCTGCGGTTGTGAGGCTGGTTGGATGTCCTGCCAAATTCTCTGAAACGCCTTTGGAGACGGCTTATGGTAGAGAAATGAACATTCAGTACACGAGCAACAGCTCTGGTTGACATTCCTGCTGTCAGCATGCCAATTGCACGCTCCCTCAAATCTTGCGACATCTGTGGCATTGTGCTGTGTGATAAAACTGCACCTTTCAGAGTGGTCTTTTATTGTGGGCAGTCTAAGGCACACCTGTGCACTAATCATGGTGTCTAATCAGCATCTTGATATGGCACACCTGTGAGGTGGGATGGATTATCTCAGCAAAGGAGAAATGCTCACTATCACAGATTTAGACTGGTTTGTGAACAATATTTGAGGGAAATGGTGATATTGTGTATGTGGAAAAAGTTTTAGATCTTTGAGTTCATCTCATACAAAATGGGAGCAAAAACAAAAGTGTTGCATTTATATTTTTGTTGAGTATACTTTTAGGATCATAAGTTCACTGCTTTGCTGGACATTCTGGGTTTCTGGGCATCACAGCCAGTCTATACAGAGGTATTATGCATGCTGTGTGGTGGCAGAGTCTGACTTTATCCCAGGGATTTATTTTGGCTCCTTCACTGTTCAGTGCTTGTTTGGAATGGGTGCTGAGTAGGTTTATGAAGTCCTGCAGAGTACGAGCCTTTTTCGGTACGGAAAACGTTAATTGACCTTGACTTTGCTGTGATCCTTGCGGAATCAGTGGATACTCTGATTGTAGCTTTTGAGAAGCTGAGTGAGGAGTCACAGTGTCTGTGTTTGGGATTCTCCTGGATTAAGGCTAAGATCAAACCTTTCAGGGACAACCAGGTCTCAGCCGTCAGTCATTTGTGTGCGTGTGGTGAAAGTGTCCAACTTGTTGAGAGATTCATTATGATGGCAGAAACATGCAAGTCGCTCAGACGTCAGCCTATGAGGTCAAGAGACATCTGGCAAGGGCTCATGGGGTCGTGAGATCCTTGAACAGAGGTGTAGCTGTGATACACCTTGTTTGCTGATACCTTTGCATAAGAACAGAAATCAGTGTTCAGGGTCCTGGTTCTTCTGGGTTTTTTTGTTTTTCCTGCAACAGGATTGTGCCCCTGCATGCTCGTATTGGACCAGATCTGTTGGAGGATCCTTGGGTACAGCTGGAGTGACTTTGTGTTGAATGAATGCGTCCTTAAAGAGAAGTGTAGGCAGCTTGTAAATTGGTTGTGCGTGCCCATTGATAAGTGGGCAATGTGGCGATATATATATATATATATATATATATATATATATATATATATATATATATATATATATATATATATATGTAACTCCCCCCTCAAGATCTACCACTGAATTGTGTATGCTTGTGTAATGCTCCACCATTCACCCTGAATTGAAGACGTGGGTGCCAGAAGTACTTAAGTCACAAAGAAACAGTTTTGAGATATTGATGATCAAAATCTTCAACACATGCAGCAGATACTTATTTTGGAGGTAGCATTTTATACCACCTGTTACTAGTTCTAGGGGTCATTGTACCGAAAGTGCCAGTGCCTTTTATTTGTGGAAAAACAATATTTTATTGCAAAGAAAACGGGAATATTTGTTTTGGACTTAAATACTTTTTGTGGCTAAATACCTGGTCTTGTATACTTTTAACGCACAAAGCCCTTTATTGCTCATTTTTGATTACCAAACAGTCAGTTTTGCAATGTCTCCTTGACTCTCATCATGTAATTTTCTGTAGAAATACTCAGCTAACTCCAGTATTTCCAAGTAAAGTCCAAAAATTACTCAGTTAAAACAGAAATTACTGTCCTAAATAAAAGAAAACCAAACTTTGCTGCCTGATAATTGTTAAGAATATCCAAATATCATGGCCTCCTCCACCATCATTTGGATTTACTTTGGGTAAAAACACAACCTATAGTGCATCCAGAAAGTATTCACAGCACTTCACTTTTTTCACATTTTGTTATGTTACAGCTTTATTCCAAAATGGACAAAATTCCTTTTTTTTTCTACACACAGTACCCCATAATGACAATGTGAAAAAAAATTTTTTTTTTAGGTCTTTGCAAATTTATTAAAAAAAAAACTAAGAAATCACATGTACATAAGAATTCACAACATTTGCCATGAAGCTCAGAATTGAGTTCAGGTGCATCCTGCTTCCACAGCTTAAGTGGAGTCCACCTGGGGGAAATTCAGTTGATTGGACATGATTTGGAAAGGCACACACCTGTCTAGATATAAGGTCCCACAGTTGACAGAGCACAAACCAAGCATGAAGTCAAAGGAATTGTCTGTAGACCTCTGAGACAGGATTGTCTCGAGGCGCAAATCAAAATTGGAAAAAGTGAAGCGGAAGGAATACTTCGAAGATCTCCTCAATCCCATCATCACGTCTTCCGAAGAGGAAGCAGAGACTGGGGACTCAGAGGTGGACTCATCCATCACCAAGGCCGAAGTCACCGAGGTGGTCAGAAAGCTCCTTGGTGACAAGGCTCCTGGGGTGGATGAAATCCGTCCTGAGTACCTCAGTGCTGCTTTTGATACTGTTGACCATAAAATTTTATTACAGAGATTAGAGCATGCCATAGGTATTAAAGGCACTGCGCTGCGGTGGTTTGAATCATATTTGTCTAATAGATTACAATTTGTTCATGTAAATGGGGAATCTTCTTCACAGACTAAAGTTAATTATGGAGTTCCACAAGGTTCTGTGCTAGGACCAATTTTATTCACTTTATACATGCTTCCCTTAGGCAGTATTATTAGACGGTATTGCTTAAATTTTCATTGTTACGCAGATGATACCCAGCTTTATCTAGCCATGAAGCCAGAGGACACACACCATTTAGCTAAACTGCAGGATTGTCTTACAGACATAAAGACATGGATGACCTCTAATTTCCTGCTTTTAAACTCAGATAAAACTGAAGTTATTGTACTTAGAAACATGGTGTCTAACCAGATCCTTACTCTGGATGGCATTACCCTGACCTCTAGTAATACTGTGAGAAATCTTGGAGTCATTTTTGATCAGGATATGTCATTCAAAGCGCATATTAAACAAATATGTAGGACTGCTTTTTTGCATTTACGCAATATCTCTAAAATCAGAAAGGTCTTGTCTCAGAGTGATGCTGAAAAACTAATTCATGCATTTATTTCCTCTAGGCTGGACTATTGTAATTCATTATTATCAGGTTGTCCTAAAAGTTCCCTAAAAAGCCTTCAGTTAATTCAAAATGCTGCAGCTAGAGTACTGACGGGGACTAGAAGGAGAGAGCATATCTCACCCATATTGGCCTCTCTTCATTGGCTTCCTGTTAATTCTAGAATAGAATTTAAAATTCTTCTTCTTACTTATAAGGTTTTGAATAATCAGGTCCCATCTTATCTTAGGGACCTCATAGTACCATATCACCCCAATAGAGCGCTTCACTCTCAGACTGCAGGCTTACTTGTAGTTCCTAGGGTTTGTAAGACTAGAATGGGAGGCAGAGCCTTCAGCTTTCAGGCTCCTCTCCTGTGGAACCAGCTCCCAATTCAGATCAGGGAGACAGACACCCTCTCTACTTTTAAGATTAGGCTTAAAACTTTCCTTTTTGCTAAAGCTTATAGTTAGGGCTGGATCAGGTGACCCTGAACCATCCCTTAGTTATGCTGCTATAGACGTAGACTGCTGGGGGGTTCCCATGATGCACTGTTTCTTTCTCTTTTTGCTCTGTATGCACCACTCTGCATTTAATCATTAGTGATCGATCTCTGCTCCCCTCCACAGCATGTCTTTTTCCTGGTTCTCTCCCTCAGCCCCAACCAGTCCCAGCAGAAGACTGCCCCTCCCTGAGCCTGGTTCTGCAGGAGGTTTCTTCCTGTTAAAAGGGAGTTTTTCCTTCCCACTGTAGCCAAGTGCTTGCTCACAGGGGGTCGTTTTGACCGTTGGGGTTTTACATAATTATTGTATGGCCTTGCCTTACAATATAAAGCGCCTTGGGGCAACTGTTTGTTGTGATTTGGCGCTATATAGAAAAATTGATTGATTGATTGAAGTATCTCGGGGTCTTGTTCACGAGTGAGGGACGGATGGAGATTGAGATCGACAGACAGATCCGTGCAGTGTCTGCAGTGATGTGGTCGCTGTATCGGACCATCGTGGTGAAGAGAGAGCTGAGCAGGGGGGCAATGCTTTCGATTTACCGATCGATCTATGTTGTGACCCTACGTTCATGACCGAAAGAACAAGATCATGAGTACAAGCGGCCGAGATGATTTTCCTCCGCGGGTGGCTGGGCGCTCCCTTGGAGATAGGGTGAGGAGCTCGGTCACTTGAGAGGAGCTCAGAGTCGAGCCGCTGCTCCTCCACATCGAAAGGAGCCAGCTGAGGTGGCTCAGGCATCTTTTCCGGATGCCCCCTGCACGCCTCGCTGGAGAGGTGTTCCGGGCACGTCCCATCGAGAGGAGGCCCCGGGGAAGACCCAGGACACTCTGGAGGGACTATCAGCTGGCTTGAGAATGCCTCCGAGGTGTGTGTGGATCGGGAGGTCTGGGCGGCTTTGCTTGAGCTGCTGCCCCCGCGACCCAACGTCAGATGAAGCAGAAGAAAATGGATGGACGGATGGAGTTCTCTTGCTGGGTTTTTCCTGCTTGGGTTTTCTCCTTCCCTATTTCTCTTGTTTTTCTCTTTGTTGCTTGGTGGTGGGCGTTTCCCTCTCTCGGGCCACACCCTGGTTCTGGTGCTTTCCACACACACCTGTTTCTCTACTGCCATCTACTGGCCAGTAGTGTTCATTTGCCCTATTGACATATCCCATAATCCCTTGCGTGCCAGAGAGTTGCTGCTGTCAAACAACATATAGAGAATCAACACGATGACAGTTGTAAATTAATATTATACTACAAAAATGTAATTTTTTATGCTTTTCGTCATGTTAATAAGAGACTGCTGCATGATACCCTGAAAACTTGCTAAAACAATTATAACAAATAATCCGTGTCTGTTACGTTTAATCTGCATGGAATTTAATAAACGCAAACCGAATTTCAGACATATTATATATTAGTCTCGAACAAAGAGGACAAACAGTGTTGTAAAGAACAATAATCAAGATGTTAAAGAGCAAACTTCACTTTCCCCCAGAACGATCAATCAATCAATCAATCAATTTTTTTTATATAGCGCCAAATCACAACAAACAGTTGCCCCAAGGCGCTTTATATTGTAAGGCAAGGCCATACAATAATTATGTAAAACCCCAACGGTTTGGGTGTATTTAAGGTTTACTGTTTGCTCTCGTCCCTCGCCAGATTGATGCGCCTTGTGCCTTCTCCCCAGCTCTCCTGCTAGCCTCCTCATGTGTATGACCACCTGCCTGTTTACCCGACCACGCCTAAGCCTGATGTTAGTTGTACTTTTGCTCTGCCTTACTGTGTACCGGACCCCGTTTGCTGCTTCAGTAAACCGTTTTTACATATAGAGCTACATGTCCGAGTCCTGCATTTGTGTCCAGGCATTTCTGACGTCCAAGCCCGATACCTTTCACACTTGAGGTGACCATTGTACCCATAAACTGGATTATTCATACTCATTAGCATCATCCTGGACTTTGTCATTTCCCTTAAGGTGCTGGTTGACAGCTACAGTCTGTGGCGAACTGATGTGCTGCAACAATGTTTCCACATCCGGAAGCTTTGCTGTCTTGATTGGCAAAAAAACTCACATATGCAGGTCGGACAGACATCACCGCTGCATTGAGCTACTTCAGCTTCACACCACGTTTCAAGAAGGTGACACTATCGGTCCAGTCCTCTGTCATTGTGTGTTTACAACACATGATGTTGCCATTTTGATCATTTGTTACATGGTGCATTTGAGCATTTTAATTGGTCAGTCATGAACTTAGGATGTTCTTATCCAACAATTATTATCATCATCATCATCACATTTCTTCACACCATGAGGTGCATAAGGCTGCAGCTTTGCCCTTCATGCCCCTGTCTTTGACAAAGCTGGTCTACCTCTCCGCCCTGCACTCCTTTTCCACTGTTCTTCTGTATATGGTTTTGATCGTCTGGATTTTCTTATTGTTTCAGGCTGCCAGTCCTTTACCACCACGCAGTCCTTATGTCTAAAATCCAGTTCAGTCTTCTCCTTCAGATCTTATCTCTGATCCTGTTCATACCTGTATTTCAGATATTGTTTCATTTCGGATGTGTCATTCTTTGAACATACAAATTGGCACCATCTTTGTGAACAGTTTGATTTTCGGTTCCGTCCAATACTCCGTGATTTCCATATCATCATCAGGTTGAGAAAAGCTCCTTGTGCCTTGTTTAGATGCTTCTTGATATCTTTAGTACCTCCACCGTCCTTTGCCAGCCGCACCCAGATATAAAAACTCTTCAGTGTATTCCACTTCCGATCTTCACATTGTCTTCTCTTCATACGCTCATTCTCCTCACTTTGCATTTTCCTGTATGTAGTTTCAGTCCCACTCTTGCTGCATTATCTACCAGTCCATTTGGTCTCATACCCCCATCACACATACCCCGATTGAGGCCGAATTGTGTCAGAATGACACATCCGGCCTCATTCTGTAAATATTGAGGTGTGGTCTGAAGACCAACGGACAGCATTCTGTGAGCATCTACATATTTGGTCAATCAATCAATCAATCAACTTTTTTTTTATATAGCGCCAAATCACAACAAACAGTTGCCCCAAGGCGCTTTATATTGTAAGGCAAGGCCATACAATAATTATGAAAAACCCCAACGGTCAAAACGACCCCCTGTGAGCAAGCACTCGGCTACAGTGGGAAGGAAAAACTCCCTTTTAACAGGAAGAAACCTCCAGCAGAACCAGGCTCAGGGAGGGGCAGTCTTCTGCTGAGACTGGTTGGGGCTGAGGGAAAGAACCAGGAAAAAGACATGCTGTGGAGGGGGGCAGAGATCGATCACTAATGATTAAATGCAGAGTGATGCATACAGAGCAAAAAGAGAAAGAAACAGTGCATCATGGGAACCCCCCCACAGTCCACGTCTAAAGCAGCATAACCAAGGGATGGTCCAGGGTCACCTGATCCAGCCCTAACTATAAGCCTTAGCGAAAAGGAAAGTTTTAAGCCTAATCTTAAAAGTAGAGAGGGTATCTGTCTCCCTGATCTGAATTGGGAGCTGGTTCCACAGGAGAGGAGCCTGAAAGCTGAAGGCTCTGCCTCCCATTCTACTCTTACAAACCCTAGGAACTACAAGTAAGCCTGCAGTCTGAGAGCGAAGCGCTCTAATGGGGTAATATGGTACTACGAGGTCCCTAAGATAAGATGGGACCTGATTATTCAAAACCTTATAAGTAAGAAGAAGAATTTTAAATTCTATTCTAGAATTAACAGGAAGCCAATGAAGAGAGGTCAACACGGGTGAAATATGCTCTCTCCTGCTAGTCCCCGTCAGTACTCTAGCTGCAGCATTTTGAATTAACTGAAGGCTTTTTAGGGAACTTTTAGGACAACCTGATAATAATGAATTACAATAGTCCAGCCTAGAGGAAATAAATGCATGAATTAGTTTTTCAGCATCACTCTGAGACAAGACCTTTCTAATTTTAGAGATATTGCGTAAATGCAAAAAGGCAGTCCTACATATTTGTTTAATATGCGCTTTGAATGACATATCCTGATCAAAACTGACTCCAAGATTTCTCACAGTATTACTAGAGGTCAGGGAAATGCCATCCAGAGTAAAGATCTGGTTAGACACCATGCTTCTAAGATTTGTGGGGCCAAGTACAATAACTTCAGTTTTATCTGAGTTTAAAAGCAGGAAATTAGAGGTCATCCATGTCTTTATGTCTGTAAGACAGTCCTGCAGTTTAGCTAATTGGTGTGTGTCCTCTGGCTTCATGGATAGATAAAGCTGGGTATCATCTGCGTAACAATGAAAATTTAAGCAATACCGTCTAATAATACTGCCTAAGGGAAGCATGTATAAAGTGAATAAAATTGGTCCTAGCACAGAACCTTGTGGAACTCCATAATTAACTTTAGTCTGTGAAGAAGATTCCCCATTTACATGAACAAACTGTAATCTATTAGACAAATATGATTCAAACCACCGCAGCGCAGTGCCTTTAATACCTATGACATGCTCTAATCTCTGTAATAAAATTTTATGGTCAACAGTATCAAAAGCAGCACTGAGGTCCAACAGAACAAGCACAGAGATAAGTCCACTGTCCAAAGCCATAAGAAGATCATTTGTAACCTTCACTAATGCTGTTTCTGTACTATGATGAATTCTAAAACCTGACTGAAACTCTTCAAATAGACCATTCCTCTGCAGGTGATCAGTTAGCTGTTTTACAACTACCCTCTCAAGAATCTTTGAGAGAAAAGGAAGGTTGGAGATTGGCCTATAATTAGCTAAGATAGCTGGGTCAAGTGATGGCTTTTTAAGTAATGGTTTAATTACTGCCACCTTAAAAGCCTGTGGTACATAGCCAACTAACAAAGATAGATTGATCATATTTAAAATTGAAGCATTAAATAATGGTAGGACTTCCTTGAGCAGCCTGGCAGGAATGGGGTCTAATAAACATGTTGATGGTTTGGATGAAGTAACTAATGAAAATAACTCAGACAGAACAATCGGAGAGAAAGAGTCTAACCAAATACCGGCATCACTGAAAGCAGCCAAAGATAACGATACATCTTTGGGATGGTTATGAGTAATTTTTTCTCTAATAGTCAAAATGTTGTTAGCAAAGAAAGTCATGAAGTCATTACTAGTTAAAGTTAATGGAATACTCAGCTCAATAGAGCTCTGACTCTTTGTCAGCCTGGCTACAGTGCTGAAAAGAAACCTGGGGTTGTTCTTATTTTCTTCAATTAGTGATGAGTAGAAAGATGTCCTAGCTTTACAGAGGGCTTTTTTATAGAGCAACAAACTCTTTTTCCAGGCTAAGTCGCCATTTCCTCTCCAACTTACGGGTTATCTGCTTTAAGCTACAAGTTTGTGAGTTATACCACGGAGTCAGACACTTCTGATTTAAAGCTCTCTTTTTCAGAGGAGCTACAGCATCCAAAGTTGTCTTCAATGAGGATGTAAAACTATTGACGAGATACTCTATCTCCCTTACAGAGTTTAGGTAGCTACTCTGCTCTGTGTTGGTATATGACAATAGAGAACATAAAGAAGGAATCATATCCTTAAACCTAGTTACAGCGCTTTCTGAAAGACTTCTAGTGTAATGAAACTTATTCCCCACTGCAGGGTAGTCCATCAGGGTAAATGTAAATGTTATTAAAAAATGATCAGACAGAAGGGAGTTTTCAGGGAATACTGTTAAGTCTTCTATTTCCATACCATAAGTCAAAACAAGATCTAAGATATGATTAAAGTGGTGGGTGGACTCATTTACTTTTTGAGCAAAGCCAATAGAGTCTAATAATAGATTAAATGCAGTGTTGAGGCTGTCATTCTCAGCATCTGTGTGGATGTTAAAATCGCCCACTATAATTATCTTATCTGAGCTAAGCACTAAGTCAGACAAAAGGTCTGAAAATTCACAGAGAAACTCACAGTAACGACCAGGTGGACGATAGATAATAACAAATAAAACTGGTTTTTGGGACTTCCAATTTGGATGGACAAGACTAAGAGACAAGCTTTCAAATTAATTAAAGCTCTGTCTGGGTTTTTGATTAATTAATAAGCTGGAATGGAAGATTGCTTCTAATCCTCCGCCCCGGCCCGTGCTACGAGCATTCTGACAGTTAGTGTGACTCGGGGGTGTTGACTCATTTAAACTAACATATTCATCCTGCTGTAACCAGGTTTCTGTTAGGCAGAATAAATCAATATGTTGATCAATTATTATATCATTTACCAACAGGGACTTAGAAGAGAGAGACCTAATGTTTAATAGACCACATTTAACTGTTTTAGTCTGTGGTGCAGTTGAAGGTGCTATATTATTTTTTCTTTTTGAATTTTTACGCTTAAATAGATTTTTGCTGGTTATTGGTGGTCTGGGAGCAGGCACCGTCTCTACGGGGATGGGGTAATGAGGGGATGGCAGGGGGAGAGAAGCTGCAGAGAGGTGTATAAGACCACAGCTCTGCCTCCTGGTCCCAACCCTGGATAGTCACAGTTTGGAGGATCCAAGAAAATTGGCCAGATTTCTAGAAATGAGAGCTGCTCCATCCAAAGTGGGATGGATGCCGTCTCTCCTAACAAGACCAGGTTTTCCCCAGAAGCTTTGCCAATTATCTATGAAGCCCACCTCATTTTTTGGACACCACTCAGACAGCCAGCAATTCAAGGAGAACATGCGGCTAAACATGTCACTCCCGGTCTGATTGTGGAGGGGCCCAGAGAAAACTACAGAGTCCGACATTGTTTTTGCAAAGTTACACACCGATTTAATGTTAATTTTAGTGACCTCCGATTGGCGTAACCGAGTGTCATTACTGCCGACGTGAATTACAATCTTACCAAATTTACGCTTAGCCTTAGCCAGCAATTTCAAATTTCCTTCAATGTCGCCTGCTCTGGCCCCCGGAAGACAATTGACTATGGTTGTTGGTGTCGCTAACTTCACATTTCTCAAAACAGAGTCGCCAATAACCAGAGTTTGATCCTCGGCGAGTGTATCGTCGAGTGGGGAAAAACGGTTAGAGATGTGAACGGGTTGGCGGTGTACACGGGGCTTCTGTTTAGGGCTACGCTTCCTCCTCACAGTCACCCAGTCAGCCTGCTTTCCCGACTGCCCGGGATCTGCCAGGGGGGAACTAACGGCGGCTAAGCTACCTTGGTCCGCACCGACTACAGGGGCCTGGCTAGCTGTAGAATTTTCCACGGTGCGGAGCCGAGTCTCCAATTCGCCCAGCCTGGCCTCCAAAGCTACGAATAAGCTGCACTTATTACAAGTACCGTTACTGCTAAAGGAGGCAGAGGAATAACTAAACATTTCACACCCAGAGCAGAAAAGTACGGGAGAGACAGGAGAAGCCGCCATGCTAAATCGGCTAAGAGCTAGTAGCTACGCAACCTAGTGGATTCCTAAAAACACGCAAAGTGAATAATGTGTAAATAATTTAGAGGTGATTCAGCAGAAGGAGTGCTTTAGTTAAGGCACCAGACAGGCCATGAAGCAGCACAGGTAATGCACGGCAACAGCAAACGCACGACAACGGTGCTAAAATAAAATAAAAATCCACTAGACAGGCTGTGGAGCAGCACAGGTAACGCACGACAACAGTGCTAAAAAAATAAAATAAAAACGAAAGCGTTAGCAAGCTAGTTAGCTTGCCAACGCTGATGAAAGTTAGCTGATAAAAGTGCTCCGTCGCGATGTTTCGACCGTTAGAGGTCTTCTTTAGGCGTTGGAGCACGGTGAAAAAGTAAAAAAAAAAAAAAAAGGAAAAAAAGTAAAAAAGTCTGGTCCCATTCGCTCGGCTGTCTCAAGTGTGTTGCACATGTTCAAAAAACACTCTTGGCACCATCAAGATGCAACGCAGATGGCAGGATCTGACGGCAGTCTATATGCAGTTTTTGCGTCAGCTGAAAGCGGTCTATGTACTCTGACAGCATTAAAACAGCATCTGAAATGATCTGATCATGGTTGGTTGAGCTCTGAGATCGATCGGTCACAGCAAAGGCTGCCGGTGTTGTGCCACGGATGTCCACCTCCACTGGACGCAGCCAGGGAGGGCAAAGGAAATGTTGATGTGTAATAACATGTATGTGGCACTCTGCGCACGTCAGAGGCTCAGTGCAGCGCCCCACAACGCAACCGAACCGGATGTCACCGCTGCATGTTCACCTCCTAAGTCTGTAGCAGGTACAATGTGGAAATGTTTCCCCAGCCCATTACAACATCAATACACATGCAACTCAACTCACCTCCCGTACCCTGCGTTCCACAGCGCAGTGCAGACACCTGGTGATGTCTCTGTCACCCAGCTGTGCTGTGTACAACATCGATTGGCTCACGAATGCATAATCCACCTCTGGCATAAATCCCATGTGAAGCGCCATTCCACAACGATAATCAGAGTTCCAGAGTTAACAATAATCCAGAGTTCATCAGCAGTTATGGAGTCCAGCCGGACAAATAAAATCTAGCAATGCAAGTATCTACTGATCAAACACCTAAAGGGATTTTTCACCAGACTGTACACAAGCAGGCGGTCACTGACAGTTGTCAGCCTTTTTGTGTGCTCTCTCTGGACAGCTCCTGCACTCATGCATCCACACGTGCACACGGAGTGGCTGGCACAGCCATTATGAACACACATACACGCAGCTGAGTGAACATTTCGGCCACACACTCGCACACTGCTTTGATCACCTGTTCTACACATGCAGGCACATGCATACACGTTGCATGCACATGCGCTGCATGCACATGCGCTTAGCGGCTCATTCAGCCATTATGAACACACACACGCAGCTGAGTGAACATTTCATCTGGCCACACACTCGCATGCTGTTTGGATCACTTGTTCTACGCACGTACACGCGCGCACGCCATCATGTGAGACACACACACACTCCTGCCAGCGCACGCACCTCCTGATGAGAGGTCGGTTTAGCACTGAGAATGTGAGGATGATGTGATTGCGTGGGTGAGTGGGTAGGTAAGTGACAGCTCCAATGTCGGTGGCGTCTGACGGCAGTCTGTGTCATCTGACTGTTGTCTGGGCTACATCCTGGTGTGCAGGTGTGCACGAGCCACTCTGGATGCGTTCTGACATGGGTGATCACACCTCTTTTCCTCCCGACTGCGTCCGGATTATGACCATATTTGCTGTATCAGCCTGGTTCCTGCACATTCTTGCTATGTGTCTGTGCTTGTACTTTCATTAAATAAGGACTATGTCATCTGCAAAATGAACATCTTCATGCGTAATGTTGAGGTTCGATGTGATGCCCTCTCTCTGCCTGCATGTTATTTGCATCACCCAGTTGACAGCAAGCAAGAACAGGAACCCCGACATAAACGCAACCTTGCTTAATGCTGGTGGTACTTAAAAATTATGGACTTGTGTATTCTTTGCGCTACATTTTGTTGAATTCACCAATGTAGCCAGCAATATACCAGACATGAGTACTTATTTTCAGACTTTTTGCTACCAAATGATGCTCTGGCCATTATGAACAGTACACTACTGGTTGCACCCAGTTCAGCAAGTAAACCTGAAAGTCGGCACGACTCATTGCTTACTTTTAAGTGTGATGTTGAGTTTGCCCATGTCCAAATATATATGGACCTAAAGGGCTGTAAACCTCCCTGGAAGTTAAACTGGCAGGACAACAAGCAAAGAATAAAACGAAATTAAAAAAAGGTGTAATGTTCATTTTGTGATGAAGTGTTCCTTTAAGACAGAATGTTGAAGCTGCAGCACAAACCTCATTGTTCATATTAACGGCATGATGTCTGACTGTTATGAAAAGTCTTAATAAGTATGCAGGCCACGCTCAGACAGAATCCAGTGTGTCAGTAATGGAGCTGTGCTTGTGGGAATTCTGGTGTGTGTGTGTGTGTGTGTGAACAGTAGCCGCTGCGTTTTGGCAGATTGCTGTGCAGCAGAGGAATGTGTGTAGAAACCAGTCATAAGTCCTCAGTGCTGTTGTTTCTGAGCAGGTTGCTCTCCTTCCCCACAAACCTCATCAATGCCAGCGACACGCGCCGAGGCATTGCCAAGGCTTTTGGCATGTGGAGCGACGTCTCGCCGTTCAGCTTCAGAGAGGTGCCAGCGGACCAGGAGGCAGACATTAAGATCGGTGAGTACTCCGCCGGCGTGTGCACGTCTCAATCGCCAACAGATGTTTCTTGGTTCAGAGCGTCAGATTGTTGTCATTGCTGTTTTATTTTTTCTCTTCGCTGTCATCACTGAAATCTCTTTGCCGCAAACGCCACCACAGCTATGCTACTGAGCTTATATTCAGCATGATTCATAATTCTAAGGGCTCAGCAGCGTGCGCCCTCCTCCGGCCCGAGTTCTGCTTTAGCTGTTCCTTTGGGTGCAATCTCAGCCGACTTGCATAAATCCTGAGTGACAGTGAAACCAGTGGCTGAAGAAGAAGCTGTGTCCTGCATGATTGACGGCACAGAGCCGGAATCACGGACTCCCTGCTCGGCTCTGAGGTGCACCTCTCTGTTTTTGCAGGTTTCTACCCCATCAACCACACAGACTGCCTGCAGTCCCACTTGCACCACTGTTTCGATGGCATCACAGGAGAGTTGGCCCACGCCTTCTTCCCACCAACAGGCGAGATCCACTTTGATGACCATGAATACTGGATTCTGGGAAATATGCGCTTTAGCTGGAAGAAAGGCACGAGTCTTTATCATGTCTGCTGAAATGTTAATATTTATCCAATAAGATGATTGATGTAGCTACTGAAGGATGAAATAATCAACAGCCTGTTTCTTACAGGCGTTTGGCTGACTGACCTCGTCCATGTGGCAACTCATGAAATTGGCCACGCCCTGGGCCTTATGCACTCCATGGACCCTAATGCTATCATGCACCTGAATGCAACGCTGACAGGGCGCAAACGAATCACACAGGATGAGGTGTGGGGTTTGCATCGTCTCTATGGTAAGTTCAGGGTCCTCATTACCTCTGTTAGGTTCTCTGTTCATTGCCCAGTTCATTGCCCATTTCCCAGTTTGTTTGTCAACAGGATATCAAAAGGAATTGAATTGGTTTCATTAAATTTAAGTGGAGGTAGGTCTGGTGTCCAGGCAATAATTAATGTATGCTTGGACAGGACTTGTCCACTAGTGTGTATTTAGGATTGGAATATAATTTAAATTTTAAATTCAATTTCAATTTATAATGCGCCAATTCGCGACAGCGTCGCCTCAAGGTGCCTCACACAAAATAGTTCAAGGACAATGTAAAATAAAATTAAAAGTTCAAAAAAGCATAATTAAAAAAATTACAAAAGATGCCAAGACAACATTCTTACCATAGGACTGAGTAAAAATAAAGTAGTGTTCAGAATAATAGTAGTGCTATGTGACTAAAAAGATTAATCCAGGTTTTGAGTATATTTCTTATTGTGACATGGGAAACAAGATCCCAGTAGATTCAGTAGATTCTCACAAATCCAACAAGAACAAGCATTCATGATATGCACACTCATAAGGCTATGAAATTGGGCTATTAGTAAAAAAAAGTAGAAAAGGGGGTGTTCACAATAATAGTAGCATCTGCTGTTGACGCTACAAACTCAAAACTATTATGTTCAAACTGCTTTTTTAGCAATCCTGTGAATCACTAACCTAGTATTTAGTTGTATAACCACAGTTTTTCATGATTTCTTCACATCTGCGAGGCATTCATTTTGTTGGTTTGGAACCAAGATTTTGCTGGTTTACTAGTGTGCTTGGGGTCATTGTCTTGTTGAAACACCCATTTCAAGGGCATGTTCTCTTCAGCATAAGGCAACATGACCTCTTCAAGTATTTTGACATATCCAAACTGATCCATGATACCTGGTATGCGATATACAGTAGTGTTCAGAATAATAGTAGCGCTGTGTGACTAAAAAGATTAATCCAGGTTTTGAGTATATTTCTTATTGTTACATGGGAAACAAGGTACCAGTAGATTCAGTAGATTCTCACAAATCCAACGAGACCAAGCATTCATGATATGTGTGTAGTGACACGGACCCACAACAGGGGGCATAAATGAACGGACAATGGAATAAGCCAAAATACAACAATTTAATGTTGTGAATGTGCACAACAGACAACACAATTTAGAATAGCAGTCAATAATTCACGGTGACGTGTGGGCAGGCTCGAGGATAGAAGACGCCCATGCAGAGAAGAGCCGGATTCCACACGTCTTCCACTGCCAACGGATCTGGAGCACTCCGGAGCCACCAAGCGCTGAGTCCCCAGTTGGCCACTGCCTCCGGCTGTCAGATCTGGTACTGCTGGCAGAAAAAACAGACAGGTGATGGTGGGTGCATGCACACCCAGCAAACAGTCAGAAACGGGTGGGAAACACCTCCACCTCAAACACAGTACAATTACGTGCAGCGCCTGATAACTTATCCCAATTTGGCGTGAGGAGCGAAGTCCGTCATCTTCCTCACGATCCCCAAATCCCAGCCTCCAGCTGCAGATATTAATCAGGAATGCCTGCAAAGAATCTAGACAATTGTGCGTTTGGCACAGAAAACGGCTGAGAGTTTTACCTGTTAGGTAGAACGATTTCTCGGCAGCAAGGTGAAGATGCTGCCCGGCCTTTATGGTGATGTGGTTGGTGATGATGAGTGACAACTGGTGCTGATGATGAATGACAGCTGCCACTCCCGGTTGCTCCGGCGCCCTCCCGTGCCTGAAGCCCGCACTTCAGGCAGGGCTCCCTCTGGTGGTGGTCCAGCAGTACCTCCTCTTCAGCGGCCCACACAACACATGTAGCAATAAGAAATATACTCAAAACCTGGATTAATCTTTTTAGTCACATAGCACTATTATTATTCTGAACACGACTGTATAGGCCCAACACCATAGTAGGAGAAACATGCCCATATCATGATGCTTGCACCACCATGCTTCACTGTCTTCACTGTGAACTGTGGCTTGAATTCAGAGTTTGGGGGTCGTCTCACAAACTGTCTGCGACCCTTGGACCCAAAAAGAATGATTTTACTCTCATCAGTCCACAAAATATTCCTCCATTTCTCTTTAGGCCAGTTGATGTGTTCTTTGGCAAATTGTAACCTCTTCTCACGTCTTTTATTTAACAGAGGGACTTTGCGGGGGATTCTTGCAAATAAATTAGCTTCACACATCCTGGAGCTGATCAATGGGTGAATTGACGAACTCACTGACTGAATGCCACACTATTATTGTGAACACCCCCTTTTCTACTTTTTTTTTACTAATAGCTCAATTTCATAGCCTTAAGAGTGTGCATATCATGAATGCTTGGTCTTGTTGGATTTGTGAGAATCTACTGAATCTACTGGTACCTTGTTTCCCATGTAACAATAAGAAATACACTCAAAACCTGGATTAATCTTTTTCGTCACATAGCACTACTATTATTCTGAACACTACTGTATGTGTCTTTAGTCTCCACAAAATCTGAATGTCTTATTGAGGCTGGGAGACCATTCCACAAAACAGGGGCACAGTATGAGAAGGCTCTCTGACCTGTAGACTTTGTGAACGCAAAGCCCATGCCGGTACATAGGGTTTAATTAAATCAGCCAGGTAGGCCAGTGCCAGTCCATGAACAATTTTATAGGTTAGTAGCAGAAGCTTGAAGTCTGATCTCACAGAGGCAGGTAGCCAGTGAAGAGATACCAGAATAGTTGCAATAATGTCAAACTTTTTGCTTTGTGTCAAAGTCTGGCAGCAGCAATCTGAACCAATTGAAGACCTCTAATGCTGAACTGCGGTAACCCTGAAAGTAGGACATTACAATAATCCAATTTGGAAGAAACAAAAGCATGGATCAGGGTCTCAGCATCAGCCATAGACAGGATAGAACAAATTTTCGCTGTATTTCGCAGATGGAAAAAGGCACTTCTTGTAATATCCCTAATATGAAGGCCAAAAGACAATGCAGGATCAAAAATCACCCCAAGGTTCCTCACCTTATCCATATGATGTATGACACACAAACCCAGGTCAAGCACTAGCTGATCAAATTGATGCTGATATTTTGCTGGATCAAGAACTACCATTTCAGTCTTATCAGAGTTTAAGAGTAGGAAGTTACTAGACATCCAGCCACTCACTGATGCAAGGCAGTCCTCTAGTGTTTTTATAGAAATGTGGTTACCAGCAGTTATCGGCATGTACAATTGAATATCATCAGCATAGCAATGAAAGGCAATCCCAAAACGCCACAATACATGCCCAAGGGGTGCTATATAAACGGAGACAAGCAGGGGGCCCAAGACAGATCCCTGTGGAACCCCAAATTTCATGTCAGTAAGGTTAGAAGTAGTGTTATCATATAAAACACAATGTGAACAACTAGACAGGTATGACATCAACCATGCAAAATGATAGATTTGATATTGGTCTATTGTTTTTCAATACACAAGGATTAAGATTAGGTTTCTTAAGTAATGGTTTAGTCACTGCAGATTTGAAACATTTAGGAACAGATCCAGAGGTTAGTGAGACAATTTCCAGCATAGTCGGCCCAAGACTGGGTCACAGATCCTTAAACAATTTTGTTGGTATAGGATCAAATAAGCAGGTTGTGCTCTTTGTCGACGTTACAAGTTGCATCAACCCACCTCACAAAATACCATCAAATTCTGTAAAACTAGGTAACACCCCAGCAATAGCACCCACGGCAGTAGCAGAGCGCAGTGGCTGAGCTGATGCATGCTGGGATATGTTTAACCTAATATCTTCAATTTTCTTCTCGAAGTAATCCAGGAAATCCTGTGCTGAAAAGGGAGAGCAACTTATAGGTGGTTGCCCATGAATAAGTATTGCCACTGTATCAAACAAGAATTTTGAGTTATGATTGTTTTTATTGAACAAATCAGAGTAATAGGCCCTCTTTGTACAACCCCAATGCCAATGATGTTGGGATGTTGTGTGAAAGGTAAATAAAAACAGAATACAATGATTTGCAAATCCTCTTCAACCTATATTCAATTGAATACACCACAAAGACAAGATATTTAATGTTCAAACTGATAGACTTTTTTGTTTTTGTGCAAATATTTGCTCATTTTTAAATGGATGCCTGCAACATATTTCAAAAAAGCTGTGATGGCGCAACAAAAGACTGGGGAAGTTGATGAATTCTCAAAGAACACCTGTTTGGAACATTCCACAGGTGAACATGTTAATTAGAAACAGGTGAGTGTCATGATTGGGTATAAAACAAGCATCCCCAAAAGGCAAAGCTGGGGCGAGGATCACCACTTTATGAACAACTGCGTGAAAAAATAGTCCAACAGTTTAAGAACAATGTTTCGCAATGTTCAATTGCAAGCAAGTTAGGGATTCTATCATCTGCAGTCCATAATATAATCAGAAGATTCAGAGAATCTGGAGAACTTGCTCCTTTTATACCCAATCATGACACTCACAATTAGTGTCCTCAGTTCCCAGACGCTTATTGAGTGTTGTTAGAAGGAAAGGTGATGTAACACAGTGGTCAACATACCACTGTCCCAGGTTTTTTGAAATGTGTTGCAGACATCCATTTCAAAATGAGCAAATATTTGCACCAAAACAATAAAGTTTATCAGTTTGAACATTAAATATCTTGTCTTTGTGGTGTATTCAATTGAATATAGGTTAAAGAGGATTTGCAAATCATTGTATTATGTTTTTATTTATATTTCACACAACGTACCAACTTCATTGGAAATGGGGTTGCATAACCCCAAATCAAAAATTAGGATGGTATGGAAAATACAAATTTTTAAAAAGGCATAGATTTTTACATATGCTTGGACTTCTATTTCATTGCAGACAGTATCAACCCAGTGATGTTATGTCAAAACAAGTGATGTCAAACAGGTGACTGCAAAAGGCTGAGTAGCAAAGATAGGCAGAGGATCCCCAGTTTGTCAACAAATACATGCAAAATTATTGAAATGTTTTGAAAAAAATTCCTCAAAGAAATACTGGAAGAGATTTTCATATTTTTTCTCTCTGCACTGCATAATATCATTCAATATTCAAGGAATGTGGAGGAATTTCAGTATATAAAAAGCAAAGGCGCAAGCCTAACCTGAAGACCTGTGACCGCCAATCCCTCAGACAGCACTGCATCAAGAATGGTCATTCATCAATAGCTGATATAACCACATGGGTAAGGAGTTACTTTGGGAAACCTGTCAAGGACTACGTATAATACTGAGATACAGTCACAGACACCACTTAAAACTTTACTGTGCAAAAAAACAAACAAACACACATAAAAAATAAAAAAAAATACAGGCGCATCTCATATGGTATGTGAAAAATATTATTTGTCAGGTATTTCAGAGAGTGAAAATTTTACATAGTCTACATTTACATTTAGTCTATTTTTTATTTCAGTTTTGAGAATTACGGCATACAGCTCCAAAAAATAGTGATAGGTGACTGTGTGTGTGTGTGTATGTGTGTGTGTGTGCGTGTGTGAGAGAGAGAGAGAGAGACAGAGAGAGAGAGAGAGAGAGAGAGAGAGAGAGAGAGAGAGAGAGAGAGAGAGAGAGAGACAGAGAGAGAGAGAGAGAGAGAGAGAGAGAGAAAGGTTACTGTTCTTGGCAACAAATATACACAATTGCCAGCCTATCATGTACACCTAATGAAAATTAATGTAGCTCTGCAGCAAAACCCTCTTCATGAAAGTAGTAGTATAATATTATAATATATATAATATTTTTCATTTTATTTTATTTTTATTTATTTATCATTCTGTCTTTCCATTTATTTATTTTATTTGCATTTTCATATTGTCCCCACTTTTTCTGATTTGGGGTTGTATATAAAACAATTTTATAATGAAATAGTGCTCTTAGGTCTCATTGTTCAATTTCAGCGTAAATTGTGAGGTGGGTTTATCTTTTACTGCCCTCTTTATTAGAACTCTCATTCTTATGACATCACAAAGCTCTGATGGGAATAAAAGTCTGATTTTTAAGTGACCTCTGTCAGCCGGAGGTTGACAGAGATCAGTTAATGTTATCCACTAGGATAACATTATTTTGTTATGCCAGTGGAGGTGTGCTGATTCCTTGTCCTGAAACCACCCACTAAGGGGTGATAGACAGTTTTGCATGACCTTGGCTTAGTTGTCATGATATTACTTTTTCTTAAAATCAGCACTGTCATAATCAAATTACTTGAGGCTCACTGGCCACATTCTGCCTTCTGATGGAAGTCACTTGAATAAGGAAAGGTTGGGGGGGGGTGTGATTCAGGATTCAGAAGCTCATCAAAAGAATCAGTATCAGGGTCAGTACAGGAATTTTACAATGATGCTATTATGAACAAGATCATGGTATTTTCCCAACAGTCATGATTGACTTGTATATTTATTCCAGCCCGGTCTCACGTTTTTGTTTTTTTTTCTGTGCCCTGATCACGAAACGCGCCCACTTTTCGTGACACTGTTTTTTTATTTTGCTATTTATAATCTTCCCCTTCTCCTAACTTTAATCATAATCATTGCGTTAGTATCCACCCTCCCCAAACATTAACCATAACCCCCCAGACCCCCCCTTTCACCCCATATTTTGTGCTCTCCATCACAAAATGAATTTGTGCTCCCATTACGAAAAATGCCCCATTGTCGTACCCCGTCACAAACCCATACATTAATGTACTTTTCGTAACCCAGTCCCACGACCTGCCATGAAACTGGGTTGATTTATTCACCCTGCAGTTGAAAAAGTTAGAAAACTGTGACGTGACAATGACATGATGGGTTCTGTCTAACACCCGGTGCAAAGCAGTGCTCAGCACATGTTGGAGTGTGAGACCTAATACCTTGTGGAGTTTTTACCTTTTCACTTTTTGGAGCGGACCTTTTATCACGGTATTTAACTGAAAACCCAAGATATCAACATCCTGGTTGGAGCGGAATTGTTTACTTCTGTCAAATACCTGTGAACCCAAACATCAGCATGTGAACAGCAAAACTATTTACCTTAGGTCACACACCCCACGTGTCCGTTGATGCGAAATAAGGAAGTCAGTCTCAGTTTATAATGTACATTGTCCCGGAAGACAGACCTCTTATGCGGGAATTTATTAACAAATTATTATTCAAACAAACAGGGTGAGTAAAGATAAGTTTACCAGACACAGAATTCTGTGGATCCATTCGGCTGGCTCCTCCTAATATAATTCTTAGCAGATCACCAGCAGGGGAGACAGCAGAAAAGTCTGAAGACTCTCTGACTACATTACATTTTTATAATCAGAATCTGCTCTCTGTTGATTGGTCAAAGTCCAAATCCAAAACTTCACCTTCATGCTTCACCTCAGGGAGCTTTGGTGGCTGCTTCTGTAATTATTCTGGTCCCACATTTGGATGCTTTGTGACTTTCCTTGTCAGAAATCCTCACACTTGACTACCATTTCACGAGCACTACACCAGGTTTCAAAGCACCCCGTTCCTAAAGGCAGCAACAGATGACAATCTGATTGGTGTAGGTAATGTTATGGCCAAAACATACTCATGACAAATTCAGAGAATAAATACAAGCCCTTTGTGCATTACTCAGATTACGCAGCATGTAAATAGCAAAGTGGGGTTGGACTAGCTGCAAATACACTTGCTCCAGAAATCATGAAAACAGGGCCTGATATTTACGAGGCCCTGCTCAACCTTAATCATTCTAACGTGTATCTGAGCATTTGAAAGTAAAACCATCATGTGGGCCATATTTAAGAATTCATAATGTGGCATGCTTATGCCATTACAGGGGCCCAGGAGATGAACGGGGGCTAACAGGAGCTCATTTTAGTCCAGATTTGATAGACACTGTAGGTCCTGGATAGTTTTTCCTGAAAGACAGCGTGGCTTTAATGAATACTGTAAAAACTACTCATGAGTGATTATTAATGTGTATTCTGGTGAGTCATTTCTTCAGTGGAGCCAAGAGCAGTTTCCAAAATTCTTCTGTTGCTGACCGATCCTCCTCCTCCTCCTCCTCTTTCTATCTTGCCCTCTCCTGCAGGATGTTTGGACCGGTTGTTTATCTGTCCAGCCTGGGCTCGCAGAGGTTACTGTGACAGCAAGCGCGGCCTGATGCAGAAGCACTGCCCCTCCAGCTGTGACTTCTGCTACGGTAAGATGATGGTCAAAGGCACGTTGTTTGTGTTTATTGTTGTTCGGGGCAAATGGCACACCTGCCTCCACGCTGCCGCAGACGGTCTCAGGCTCGTTGCGTGATGCCGCGGCCCTGAGGGCTCTCGCTGCACAACAGGAAATGGCTCTTCCTCACATCACAGACTGTTGTGGCTTTGTGAGATTTTTGTCAGCAACAGGGGACAGCACTCAGGCAGGAGGATACGATTCCTGGCTCCCACTAATCTGTTCCTCATTGTTGATTGGGAGAAGTTGTATGTCTGTGGAAAATTCCTGAGCTGCTCCAAACCGCTGGAATTTCAGACTGTGGTTTGAGGGTTAGAGACACACAAGGTCAATTTGAATTTTTGCGGCATTAAGGAAAGCGACTCTTTTTATTTTTTGAGCAGACTTTTAAGGTGGCCTGTTTGTCAGATAGCAGATGGGACAGATTATACTGACATCACGGCCTTGGCGCCGGCAGGTCATAGGTCACACAGAGAGATAGAAATGCCTGATGTGATAACGTTTGCTTCAGACTCTTCAGTCTGGCACACTGTCTGTGAGGGGGAGAGGTTAGAACATCTCCAGGTTATCAGACATGCTCTCTTCATATCAGGTCATATCTCTGCTGAGCGCCTCAGAGAACAGTGTTCCAAAGCAGAGCTCTGAGACTGATGCTTACCGTATTTCCTTGATTAAACACCTCTTCTTAAATAGGGGCATGCCTCTTTTAATTGCCGGTGTCACTGACCGAACGGTCCCTCCTAAAAATCAGTTGCCCCTGTCTTCACTGTGCATGTGTCATTTCATAGCATCAGCAGCACTTCACAGATTATCACCTTTTTCTGTTTAAAACTGACTTTAGAATAATTTAAGAGGTTTAACTTTGTCATCTGATGGTTAATAATCACATTACTTCCTTTGATCACTTTAGGTGTAGAGAGTCAGACTCAGACGTGCTGCTGTGGCGCTCTGATTGCTTCTTCCCTCTTTTATGATGAAATAATGCTGAATTTATGTGGAAATGATTGTTGTACAAAAGCTTCAGATATCTGTCGCTGAGATGATGACTGGAGTGCAGTTTGAAGCAGAAACGAGGTGATAATCGGCGTATGGCTGCTGACGCTCCAAAATGACCCACGTGCAGTGAAGGCAGAGGGGGGCGATTTCTGGGGGGAACAAGTTCCATCAGCGACAAAGAGTAAAATGTCTGAAAAAATTAAACGCTTGCTTTAAGTAAGCGCCGGTCTTGTTTAAAGGCTGGGTTCCTCATGTTAGCTGCCAGACATCTCGAAATGGTAAAAATGGTAAATGGACTACATTCATATAGCGCTTTTCCATCTGCATCAGACGCTCAAAGTGCTTTACAAATTATGCCTCACATTCACCCCAATGTGAGGGTGCTGCCATACAAGGTACTCACTACACACTGGGAGCAACTAGGGGATTAAAGACCTTGACCAAGGGCCCTTAGTGATTTTCCAGTCAGGCTGGGATTTGAACCGAGGATCTTCTGGTCTCAAGCCCAACGCCTTAAGCCCCGTTTACACATAGACTGTAAGAGCTCCCGGAAGTGTCCCGGAAGAGTTTTTGGCCATCTTAAGGATCACACGCCGTTGTTAATGCCGGCACTAGGGGGCGTGGCTTAGTTCCGGCTTTACCGGGAATCATGGAAAAAATTATTCAACATGTCGAATAAATCCGGGAGCGCTCCCGGAGAATTCGCGTGATGACGGAGACAACGCGAACAACGGCGTTTGATACTTTTTAATTGCCGTTTCATCCTGCCCCTTCCTGTAGTGCCGCAGTTTACACCGCAGTAATTTTCGGCCGGCGTATCCCTAATCAACGGCATGTAAAACGGCGATAGAGCCCACATCGGCGTCCTCAAGGGCATTTTAACCAGTGACAGAGGCAGACAAAATGGTGGCGCTAGCGGACAGTACGCCGTTCTAAACGCCACCTCCCGGTTAACGGCGTTCCAAACGGCCGATAGGCGGCGGTCAATATAAAAACGCTAGCGTGCTGCATGCACTCACTTGCGGCCAGCTCCAGATATTTTTGCAGAGAAGCTCCACTATGCCTCCTAAAAGAAAACTGGCAGCGGCAAGGACTTACCAAGAGGTCTGGTTCAAAAGCAGAGGGTAGCCCTGTGGTGGAGACGAGCAACACGTTGAGGAGGGGAAAAGGAAAGAGAAGAAAAGGCTGAGTATGATCTCCTTCCCTCTGCAGTGACAGGCATGTATTCCTGCTGCTTTAGCTTATTATACTCTGGGGGCGGTGCCTATATGCAAAAGTTCCTGGAGTAACGCAGGATTTGCCTGGATAAATCCAGCGGTACACAGGGCGTTATCAGCGGCAGCAGAACACCGCTGTTCTCATGCGTGTCTTAACCTGCGATTGTAAAGGACAGAACTGGGTATTAACCCCCGTTGCCTGACGTGTGCCGGATGCTACGGCGTCAAAACGCCGCTTTATTCGACGGATTTAGCAGCGTTTTATCCGCGTATTTGTGGCTAGTACGGTGGTCAAAACACTGGCGAAATGCTCCGCCCCTTTCCACCGTGAAAACAGCCGGAACTACTGCGAACTTCAGTCTACGTACTACCCGCCGACAAAACCGTCTATGTGTAAACCATGCTTTAATCACTGAACCATCACCTCCCCATCTCTTCCTGGC
Source organism: Thalassophryne amazonica (assembly GCF_902500255.1). Lineage (NCBI taxonomy): Eukaryota > Metazoa > Chordata > Actinopteri > Batrachoidiformes > Batrachoididae > Thalassophryne > Thalassophryne amazonica. The sequence goes on along the minus strand of NC_047108.1, from coordinate 31,577,874 downwards.
TGACTGTCTGTGTGCACAGTTGCGGTTCAATACGTGGGTACATGACAAGTGTCCAAATGGTGTCCTTCTGCTCCAGCGTATGTGCTGACGGACAATATACCAGTAATTTGACTCCCAAGGCAGTCAAGTACCGTTCCTGTACCATTGAGACAAAGCTGCATGCCATAATGCGTATACAGGAAAAAAACAAAACCAAACAAAACAAAAAACCCAGCAAGGTAGGTGGAGTTTACAATAAATTTTTTCTGTCAACTGTGGAGTGGTACCTTAAAACCCACCCTGCATGCCAGGGTGTCAGCTACAGAAGAACAACGGCAGGTGGCGCACCGGTAGGGTTTTGAGTTAGCACCCCATTGCTTTCTTAGCATTGAGAACGAACGTCTAGCTAGATGCTATGTGACAGATCTACAGTGCCTCGGAAAAGTACTCGGCCCCTTGGTATTGCACACATTTTAATTTATTTATGCCATTTCAAATATAAAAAGTAAATCAGGCCTGTCAATATAAAAATTTCTGGAAGTACCTTCATTAACTCAAACTCAAAGCAAATCTCTACAACTGGATATAAATTAATTAAAAATATAAAACCAACATGATGGGTTGCATAAGTAATGCAGTTCAAAGACATCAATAAAAGCCCCAAATTACTGTGACATTCATCCCCATGAAGAGTGTATATAAACCTCTGACAACTACTGTCATTTTGGATTTTTTTAATTTTAAGCAGCACTTCAATGGCCTAATATGCTTCCTCCGCCTCATCCACCCTTCCCGCTTACCCACAATCCCTTTTAGAATTTCCTTTCCCCACTGTGGCACCGACCTCAGCTCCCCCAAGGACCAAACACAAGCTGGTTGCTGAGGGCAAGAACCTTACGTTTCGCTGCGGGAAGAAAATTGCATCTAAGAAAGGCAAAGTGTCGTAAGTATGACTTTCTGCTCCGTTAATGGAGATTACGAATGATTTGTTTGGTTTTATATGTAACATTTGGCGCTGCTGGATGTTTGTCAAACATGTAACTGGGGCCTGGTAGGATTAGTTTGTTCGCCTGTTTGCTGCTCTTCAGAGGGACATACGTGTATACTGACACAGTTAGCAGTGAGAAACTTCATTTTGCGTTGATTCTGTTTCAGCTGGTACAAAGACGGGGAGCTGCTGGAATTCTCTCAGCCCAACTACATCACCCTGAAAGACGACCACATTACAATAGTAGCCAACGCCATCAACGAAGGCACATACACCTGCATCGTGAAGAAGAAAAACAAAGTTCTCACTAACTACTCCTGGAGGGTACGCGTGCGTTTCTGAGCACCACGCCAGCAAACCACTGCACGTTGTTCATACACGAGGAGAACTCATTCACTAGGGCACATATTTCTGAGGAATGTTCACCCTTTCTGTTCTCTTTTTAACTTTTCAACATTCTGTCTGTGGTCAATTGTCACTGTATCGAATGATTTTCATATGTGCAAAAATAAATGTTCTGTGACGAGTCGTGTTTTTGATCAAATACGACTACTAACCTGATCATGTGGTGGTTTTCATTTGTAGTAAGTGATGAAATACCCTCATGGGACACACTCAGCAAAATGCTGAGGAGTTACACACTCCAAAAAACACCTATTTTATTTTTATGAAATCATATAAAGACAAGCCAAAAAGACTTGCTCATGTGGTATTATTAAAAATTATGTGGTGTAATTTGACAAAATGATCACTATGAAATGATCTAAAATGAATTTGTTTAAGACGCACTGAAATGGAAAACTAATATTTGTAATTCTATATGGGTCATTCCATGCCAATTCAATGAATATTTGAGGGGCCTCACGCACTTTGTCTCAGATTTTCTTTACATTTTAATCAAATTTCCCAGACTATTCAGAACAACAAATCTGATGTTTGAGGCCTGTGGGCCAAGTAGTTTCTGAGATATGGCCAATTTAGTGTGCATGGGGTCCACCGTTTTTTAGGCAAAAATTATGGCTGTCATTTCTGGAGCCATGTTCAAGGTAGAATATCTCAGCAAATAATGGACTTAGAGGCCTGAAATTTTCTGTGGCAGTTGTCATGGACACCCAGACTTGGACTATAGTCAAACAACAGACATATCTGTGGTAAACAGTTATTGTGGGAGAAACCACTGAAATCTGAAAAAAACATTTTGTGGTCGAATTTTATTAGAAGAAAATCTCATGTGAGCAGTAAATAAAACTCTTCAAACTGATTTCATTTTGAAGGTATTACTTTATGTGTTAATCCTCCGAGACAGGATTGTCTCGAGGCACTAATCTGGGGAAGGGTACAGAAACATTTCTCCTGCTTTGAAGGTCCCAATGAGCACAGTGGCCTCCATCATCTGTAAATGGGAGAAGTTTGGATCCACCAGGACTTCCTAGAGCTGGCTGTCCGTCTAAACTGAGCGATCATGGGAGAAGGGCTTAGTCAGGGAAGTGACCAAGAACCCGCTGGTCATACTGTCACAGCTCCATCATTCCTCCAGGATGTCTCTGTACATTGCTGCATTCATCTTTCCCTCAGTCCTGACTAGTCTCCCAGTTCTTGCCACTGAAAAACATCTCCACAGCATGATTCTGCCACCACCATGCTTCACTGTAGGGATGATGACTGGTTTCCTCCAAACATGACGCCTGGCATTCATAACAAAGAGTTCAATCTTTGTCTCATCAGACCAGAGAATTTTGTTTCTCATGGTCTGAGTGTCCTTCAGGTGACTTTTGGCAAACTCCAGGTGGGCTGCCATGTGCCTTTTACTAAGGAGTGGCCTCCATCTGTCCACTCTACCATACAGGCCTGATTGGTGGATTGCTGCAGAGATGGTTGTCCTTCTGGAAGGTTCTCCTCTCTGCACAGAGGAATGCTGGAGCTATGACAGATTGACCTTCAGTTTCTTAGTCACTTAATCATCTAAACCTTAGCAATGCTGTCAAAAGTCTAAATCTCTACATTTAATTCAGACACATTTATGTCGAGCAAGTAGCTTGATGTAATAAGGAATTGGACTCACAATATGCAGACCTGGTTTGAATTCCCAGTCACTCTATAAGTGCCTTTTCCAAGGACCCTTCATGTGCATTGTCTTGTGTTGGGGAGTAATAGAATACATGTATTTGGAATACTAAGTATTCAGTATCAGTGGTAGAATAGTTACATGCTTAGAATTAATGGATTACTTTCTTTTTTCACATATTCATTTGGCTGCAAATTAAATTACAGATAAAAGCATTTTCCAGAATCACGTGACTGAAAACTTATATATATTTCACCTGTTCGCTTTGTTTGTTTATTTGTGTTTCATAGTATTTACTCCTGTACAGCAAGTGTTAATATATATTCAAGGTTACTCAAATGTCTTCAGCCAGCTGATAGAACAGAAAAGTCAAGTCAGCAATGACTTGCAAATGCCACATACTGTTTCATAAAATACGTATAAGAATGTTTGAAAATAATCCAAAGTATTAAGACCATGTTACACACATTTAGTAATCCAATGGAATACATTACAAATTACATTTTAGGACATTTAATCTGTAGTGGAATACATTATAAGGGTAACCCTCTCAACATCCACCCAGTTGTATAAATGGATACCAGCCTTGACTGGGGAAGGAACGTTTAATGGACTGGCACCCCATTCAATGAGAGTCATAGATTGTCATCCACTTCATAAAACAGAATCCTGGAATAAATCCTGGAATAAGAACCAGCACCAATGGGCCTCAGGGCCAACTTTTTCACTTTTAACTTCCTCCTAACAGGGAGATGCCAGTGTTGTATAAAGTACCGGAAAATCACACTTAAGTAAAAGTACAGATACCCATTAAAACAATGACTTTGGTAGAAGTTCAACTCACTGATTGAAATGCTACTCAAGTAAAAGTCTTAAAGTATCTAGTATTTATTGTACTTAAGCATGACAAGTAATGTACAACTAAATGTACTCAAGTATTGAAAGTAAAAGTACAAGTAAATGTTAATGATCAAAAATGGACAAATTTTTTTGTTTTTATATTAAAGTTTATCTAGGCTTGTAAATGACGTAATATTAGTCAAAATACTGAAAATTGTGCACATCACACAAAAACACTTCAGAAACGAGGTTTCAAAACCTAAACGATAGTAGGATACTCACTAGGTGTTCACAGGAAACAGTTATTTATTTCTATATGTATTTATTTATTTTCATTGTTACATGGTTTTATCTTTTCTGTTGTGTTTTGTTTCATTACGTTCTTTTTGTCTCTTTCTTTAAAATTGTATTGTAACATTATTAGTCTATTATTATTGACTATTATTGTCTATTATGTAGACTATTATTGTTGTTGCTATTATTATATGAATAAAAATACATTAAAAAAATTACAATTTGACTCTTTTACGACAACGAACGCTGAGCCATTAATTATACAGAAAGCAAATCAAAACAAATGTGCTGATGCGAACAGCTTAATGCTAACTTTAACATTGAAAATGCCATAGACATGCTAACGCATTAGCATCGGTCCCGTTTTAAGTTATAAAATACATCTATCAACTGTCCATAACAGGTCAGTTTAACATAAAAATATTAAATATTACTCACAGACATATGCTCTTCAGGGTTTTAGCGGGGAAAAATTAGGATAAAGCGAAATAAAACAATCCACGAATCGTAGATCGAAGCACTGCTTCGACCTGCGAATCACTGCTTCAATTGGTTCAAGGTTCAAAGCAAAGCCGCACTGCATTCATATGAATGCAGTGTGCACACAATTAAAGTGAAATTGTCATTTTATCACGAGAAATACATTCGCGAGTGCACAAATTAGTCATAATTACTGTAGATGATTAAATAGGAAGGAGTTTCATAAAGAAGGCCATATTTATAACACATAAAGTAGATATCGATACCTTCAAAATAGAATCAGTTTGTTGAGTTTTATTAACTGCCCACATGAGCTTTTCTTATAATAATATTTGACCACAAAATGCTTTTTCAGATTTCAGTGGTTTCTCCCACAATAACTGTATAGCTGGCATTAAGGAGCCAAGAAATGGAAAGGCTTCTTTGAGTGTAATGGTATGCTTCAGTGTCTCAAACATGGATGCTCGCAATAGTCAATGTAATATTTTCCATAGTTTGTGTATACATAAACTTCACAGTTTAGTGTCAATGTCTGTTGTTTGACTATAGTCCAAGTCTGGGTGTCCATGACAACTGCCACAGAAAATTTCAGGCCTCTAAGTCCATTATTTGCTGAGATATTCTACCTTGAACATGGCTCCAGAAATGACGGCCATAATTTTTGCCTAAAAACGGCAGACAACATGCACACTAAATTGGCCATATCTCAGAAACTACTTGGCCTACAGGCCCCAAACTTCAGATTTGTTGTTCTGAATAGTCTGGGAATACAAGTACTTGATTAAAATTTAAAGAAAATCTGAGACAAAGTGCATGAGGCCCTCGTTGAATTGACATGGAATGAATGAACCATGTATTTTATGAATGTTTTCATCAGCATCTCCCAGTGTTGTATAGTAACAAAGTAAAAATACTTCACTACTGTACTTAAGTACATTTTGGGAGACTTTGTACTTTACTTGAGTTTTTTTAAATTCAGCTTACTTTCACTTTTACTTCACTACATTTCCGACCTTAATTGCATACATCTACTCTGATACATTTTCTATTTGCCATGCCGTTACTCGTTACAAAAAAAAAAACACACACACACACACACGAAAAAAGTTGTGTTTTCAACTAGAGACACCACTGATTATTAGTGACTGCAACGAAGTCAGGCCGATTTGTCATGAGGCATGTCCGGTAGGCTTTTTTGCAGTTGCGCACCTGTTTGTCAGGAAAATGATCATTTCTCTACCTTGATTACAGACCTGCAGCGGGTCTGTAATTAGTCCAGCGGCTAAGCACATAAAAATAGAAGAAAAGTGCATTTTGTGAAGAAATTGTGAAATTTGGCACACTTGTAGGGGACCCCCAAAGGGTCATTTTTCGATTAGGACCCACCTCTGAAACGCCCCCTGGTGGCCGCCATCTTGAATTTGAATCTGGCCGCATTTCAGTACATATTACAACCCATAACGTCAATACTAAGACAGATAAATGCATTCTGTTTGAGGCTATCCCCCCATTTTCTGGGTCTAGAAATCTAATGAGACTGTTTACAAGATCGTAACATGTCCGCCATCTTGGATTTCAATATGGCCACCACCAAAAACAGATATTTTGCGATATCTCCGCAAGTAGTGCAAATTTTTAAATAATTCAAAATGATAACCCCATGTTTTCAGGATCAAGGATTTATATGGACTCATTACCCAATGTCTGTTTGCATTCATTCATCTTGGATTCCAAGATGGTGGACCAATGAAAGCAGGGAGTGCAGGTACAAATTTGATTCATTATGCAACTACTTGTTTTTCTGGAATAAGCAATATTTTTTATCATTTTTTTGACCCTAACCATCTTGGGTTCCAAATGACGTCATAAGCTAAGTCCAATATGTACTGTACTAACCAAATGGGAAAGGATCTATTGTGATAGGATCAGTTAAGTTGAATAGTGTTTCAGCAATGCGCACTGAAGAACATGGACATTAGTCCTCTATGTAACGCCTACTGCCAATAATCAAAGTCAAAATCATCATTAGGATACATACTGCTTCATGAAAATCACTGCAGTGTTTTCCATGGATCTATCACTTAATTTTGGTAGCACTGTCCATCACAAACACAGAGAGATGTGCACTTAAGATTGGCCTTGAAACACTTGCAATTTTCCTTGCAAGCTTTCTGGCACTTGCAACAAATCAGTTCATAGCATGCTTTAGATGCCTCTGGAAGTTCAGTCCAAAACACTATCCAAGAATCATTAGATGCTTCCCATCCCCGTTTGGCTGGAGATGGAACAGAAGAGTTTGAATCCAATGCTTGACCACAGACGTGTCTAGCCTGAAACGCAACCCTCATGTCAGCCCACATGTTCATAAAGAGCTGCTTTAGTAGGCGGGATTTTTTCCATTTCCCGAGATTTCTTTGTGAACAGGTAACGCCTGGCATCATCTACACTCTGAAGGTCATATGTGGGATCAAAGAGAAGAACTACAAATCGTTCCTGGATCAACATGTCATAATCTGTAATAGTGTCTGGTTTCAATGACAGTCTTTGAAACGTGTCGGTAGCTTCCGGGAATGTTTGCCATGTCTGCCATGCAGACCGTTTGCCATGATTGGCAAAGAATGACACTGTGTCACAGCCAGTGAAGGCATGGAAAAATGGAAGCCCAACTGACTTTTCAGGTCCCAACGTAGCCACAATTTCATGGACTGGAATATGTCTGAATCCAACACCAGTACCAAAGACAATCCACAGTTCTTCCAGGCCAATGTCTTGAAACTTTGCGACTGCGATTACCACAACATCAGTATCTACTGTGCGGATCATCACTCGTGAATTTCCCTGCTTGACAATGTCATTCACATGAATGAAGATCCTAGTGTCTGCCTCTTCATGTGAACATGCATTAATTGCAGGGCTAACAGCAACTGAAGTGCCAAGAACTCATTAATGTTGCTGAAGATGAGTTTACCTTCAGAAGTTGGACAGTTCACACATTTTGTCACCAGAAATTTAAACAATTCTTGCTTGTTTTCATTGTTTCTAAGGAAGCTCTGCCAATTTCCAGGTAGACGTGAGGAAGAATGAATGCGGCGTCTTGTGCCAGAACCCGTTTTATTGTTTCAAAGAACTTAAATAGAAACACTCAACAGAACTATGTATTTTATTTAGCACACAATGGACGCTCTGTAGACATCTATCGAGTGAGGCTACAGGCTAATGAGCAGGACTTATTGAACGAAATAGCATTTAACAATTTTTTTTAATTTACTACAGATAATAACCTTGAAGCAAAGAACAGCAGAGCACCCAAGAGAACCATTCTAATTAGTACACGATTGACGCTCCATAGGCATGAACCCATGTGGTGTTGTGTCAGGCTAGTGAACAGAACTTTATTAGAGGAACTAATATAACATTTTCTTTATTTACTACAAACACTAACCTTGAAGTGATAAGAATAATGCAGACAACTTAAATTGTCAGTGTAATATTTTAAAGTATCACATTTTGTTCACTTTTACTTTAATTTTCATCACTTCATCACCTCCTTTTGTTTTAGTGAAACTGATTATTTGTAGATGGCAGCACTGAAATGTATGGGAAGCTATTTGCACAAAAATTTACCTTTCAGTGAATTCTAAAGAAAAAACATGTAAAATGTATACTTACATTATTTCATTCATTCAGTCATTCAATGATAACTGAATTTATTGATTTGACTGTGCAGAGAGCATACAAAGATAGATCACCTCCTACAAGCATCAGCCATATTGGAAACCAAAATGGCCCAGGGCAACAAGGCATAGGGACATCTGGAATTGTCATTTTGAATTATTTAAAATTTTGCCTTACTTGCAGATATATTGCAAAATATCTGTTTTTGATGGTGGCCATATTGGAATCCAAGATGGTGGACATAATACAATCTTGTAAACAGTCTCATTAGAATTCTAGATCCAGAAAATGGGGGGATAGCCTCAAACAGATGCTTTTATCTGTCTTAGTATTGAAGTTATGGGTAATATGTACTGAAAGGTGGCCAGATTGAAATTCAAGATGGTGGCCACCATGGCGTTTCAGAGGTGGGTCCTAATCGAAAAATGACCCTTTGGGGGTCCTCTACCACTGTGCCAATTTCCACGATTTCTTCACAAAATGCACTTTTCTTCTGTTTTTATGTGCTTAGCCGCTGGACTAATTACAGACCCGCTGCAGGTCTGTAATCAAGGTAGAGAAATGATCATTTTCCTGACAAACAAGTGCGCAACTGCAAAAAAGCCTACCGGACATGCCTCATGACAAATCGGCCTGACTTCGTTGCAGTCACTAATAATCAGTGGTGTCTCTGGTTGAAAACACAACTTTTTTCGTGCGTGTGTGTGTGTGTGTTGTTGTTTTTTTTTTGTAACGAGTAACGGCATGGCGAATAGAAAATGTATCGGGGTAGAAGTATGCAATTAAGGTCGGAAATGTAGTGAAGTAAAAGTGAAAGTAAGCTGAATTTAAAAAACTCAAGTAAAGTACAAAGTCTCCCAAAACGTACTTAAGTACAGTAGTGAAGTATTTTTACTTTGTTACTATACAACACTGGGAGATGCTGATGAAAACATTCATAAAATACATGGTTCATTCATTCCATGTCAATTCAACGAGGGCCTCATGCACTTTGTCTCAGATTTTCTTTAAATTTTAATCAAATATTCCCAGACTATTCAGAACAATAAATCTGAAGTTTGAGACCTGTAGGCCAAGTAGTTTCTGAGATATGGCCAATTTAGTGTGCATGTTGTCTGCCATTTTTAGGCAAAAATTATGGCCGTCATTTCTGGAGCCATGTTCAAGGTAGAATATCTCAGCAAATAATGGACTTAGAGGCCTGAAATTTTCTGTGGCAGTTGTCATGGACACCCAGACTTGGACTATAGTCAAACAACAGACATTGACACTAAACTGTGAAGTTTATGTATACACAAACTATGGAAAATATTACATTGACTATTGCGAGCATCCATGTTTGAGACACTGAAGCATACCATTACACTCAAAGAAGCCTTTCCATTTCTTGGCTCCTTAATGCCAGCTATACTGGCTATGAAATATGTAAATTTGGCATATCTGTGGTAAACAGTTATTGTGGGAGAAACCACTGAAATCTGAAAAAGCATTTTGTGGTCAAATATTATTATAAGAAAAGCTCATGTGGGCAGTTAATAAAACTCAACAAACTAATTCTATTTTGAAGGTACTGATATCTGCTTTATGTGTTATAAATATGGCCTTCTTTATGAAACTCCTTCCTATTTAAGCATCTAATTATGGCTAATTTGTGCACTCGCGAATGTATTTCTTGTGATAAAATGACAATTTCATTTTAATTGTGTGCACACTGCATTCATATGAATGCAGCGCGGCTTTGCTTTGAACCTTGAACCAATCGAAGCAGTGATTCGCAGGTCGAAGCAGTGCTTCGATCTACGATTCATGGATTGTTTTATTTCGCTTTATTCTCATTTTTCCCCGCTAAAACCCTGAAGAGCATATGTCTGTGAGTAATATTTAATGTTTTTTTTATGTTAAACCGACCTGTTATGGTCTTTTGAAACAGTTGATAGATGTATTTCATAACTTAAAACGGGACCGATGCTAACGCGTTAGCATGTCTGTGGCTTTTTCAATGTTAAGTTAGCATTAAGTTGTTCACATCAGCACATTTGTTTTGATTTGCTTTCTGTATAATTAATGGCTCAGCGTTCGTTGTCGTAAAAGAGTCAAATTGTAATTTTTTAAATGTATTTTTATTCATATATTATAATAGCAACATAACTATGGAAAATATTACATTGACTATTGCGAGCATCCATGTTTGAGACACTGAAGCATACCATTACACTCAAAGAAGCCTTTCCATTTCTTGGCTCCTTAATGCCAGCTATACAGTTATTGTGGGAGAAACCACTGAAATCTGAAAAAGCATTTTGTGGTCAAATATTATTATAAGAAAAGCTCATGTGGGCAGTTAATAAAACTCAACAAACTGATTCTATTTTGAAGGTATCGATATCTACTTTATGTGTTATAAATATGGCCTTCTTTATGAAACTCCTTCCTATTTAATCATCTACAGTAATTATGACTAATTTGTGCACTCGCGAATGTATTTCTCGTGATAAAATGACAATTTCACTTTAATTGTGTGCACACTGCATTCATATGAATGCAGTGCGGCTTTGCTTTGAACCTTGAACCAATTGAAGCAGTGATTCGCAGGTCGAAGCAGTGCTTCGATCTACGATTCGTGGATTGTTTTATTTCGCTTTATCCTAATTTTTCCCCGCTAAAACCCTGAAGAGCATATGTCTGTGAGTAATATTTAATATTTTATGTTAAACCGACCTGTTATGGACAGTTGATAGATGTATTTTATAACTTAAAACGGGACCGATGCTAATGCGTTAGCATGTCTATGGCATTTTCAATGTTAAAGTTAGCATTAAGCTGTTCGCATCAGCACATTTGTTTTGATTTGCTTTCTGTATAATTAATGGCTCAGCGTTCGTTGTCGTAAAAGAGTCAAATTGTAATTTTTTAAATGTATTTTTATTCATATAATAATAGCAACAACAATAATAGTCTACATAATAGACAATAATAGTCAATAATAATAGACTAATAATGTTACAATACAATTTTAAAGAAAGAGACAAAAAGAATGTAATGAAACAAAACAGAAAAGATAAAACCATGTAACAATGACAATAAATACATATAGAAATAAATAACTTTCCTGTGAACAACCTAGTGAGTAGCCTACTATCGTTTAGGTTTTGAAACCTTGTTTCTGAAGTGTTTTTGTGTGATGTGCACAATTTTCAGTATTTTGACTAATACTACCAGTCATTTACAAGCCTAGATAAACTTTAATATAAAAACAAAAAAATTAGTCCATTTTTGATCATTAACATTTACTTGTATGTTTACTTTCAATACTTGAGTACATTTAGTTGTACATTACTTGTCATACTTAAGTACAATAAATACTAGATACTTTAAGACTTTAATTGAGTAGCATTTCAATCAGTGACTTGAACTTCTACCAAAGTCATTTTTTTAATGGGTATCCGTACTTTTACTTAAGTGTGATTTTCCGGTACTTTATACAAAACTGGCATCTCCCTGTTAGGAGGAAGTTAAAAGTGAAAAAGTCGGCCCTGAGGCCCATTGGTGCTGGTGCTTATTCCAGGATTTATTCCAGGATTCTGTAGCATGAAGTGGATGACAATCTATGACTCTCATTGAAGCTATCTCTGATAGCTTTTTATATCCTTCCCTTAAACCATGATGTTGAACAATCTTTGTTTTCAGGTCATTTGAGAGTTGTTTAGAGGCTCCCATGTTGTCACTCATTAGAAGAGATGCAAAGAGGGGCAACATTTGCAAATGGCCACCTTAAATACCCACCTTAAATACCCTTTCTCATGATTGGATTCACCTGTGTAAGGAGGTCAAGGGTCAATGAACTTACCAAACCAATTTTGTGTTCCAATAATTAGTGATAAATGTATTCAAATCAATAAAATGACAAGCGTGCCCAAATTTACACACCTGCCCAATTTCGTTTAAATAATTATTGCACACTTTCTAGAAACTTCATTTCACTTCTCAAATATTATATGATATATTTATCTGAAACTTCTGATCCAAACAAATGATTTATAAAGGAAAATCATGGAAATTATCAGGGGTGCCCAAACTTTTGCATACAACTGTGTATATGTTATTTCTTAGACTCATTATTTCAAACACGTTATGTCAACAGGTGACTGTAATTGTGATCCAGTACAAAAGCAGGATGCATGAAAGACAGTCATTAAGGAGCAAATTTGGGCAGAGGATCGAAAGTTTGTCTACAAACGTGTGAAGTTTTCTTTTTTTTTTTTTTTTTGAAAGGTTTAAAAACAGCATTCCTCAAAAAAGGATTAGAAGGGTTTTGCGTATTTCTCACTGTACAGTGCATATCATTAAACGATTAAAGGAAGCTGGAATAATTTCAGCACAAAGGGCAAAGGCACAAGTCCAAGCTGAACACCAATGAGCTCCAATCCCCCAGAAGGCAATGCATCAAGAGATCATTCTTCAACAGCTGCTATAACCACACGGGCAGTTGATTATGCAATCCTTTTGTCAAGCACAATACAGTTACATTCACAAATGCCACAAAAATTTTAATGTGCAATAAAACAAGCCTTGTGTTAACATTGACCAGAAGTGACCTTGATTCCTCTTGGCTTGGACGCATCTGGATCAGACCATCGCACAGTCAGATTGTATACTGTGGTGACACAAATCCATATTGATATGTTTTTGTAGAAATGTACACGGTGTGATCCAGACCAGACCTGCAAAGGACGGTATAGACCATGATCATTAACAAGTCCAAAAACCAGGGTCTGTCATGGTATAGGGTTGTGTCAGTGCCCATGGCAAATGTAATTTAGTTCTGTGATGACAGAATTAGTGTAGAAAAGTACACTGAGCTTTCAGAGCAACATATGTTGCCATCTAGACCACGTTTTCCTCTGGTGTTCATGCATCTTTCAACAAGACAATGCAAAACCACACTCAAAAATCACATGATAAAAGGCATGACTACAGCTGAATGGGGTATGGATATTGGACTGACCTGTCCCCAGTAGAAATTAAAAATGCAACAAAAACCCTATACTATTGCACACCTTAGTGCCCCTTCACACATACAAATGTGGTCCAATTGCGCATGAAGCAGGAATTGTATACAATACCTGTAAAATCGTAGCTGCCTCCAACACCTCGTAAACCTGTTGCTACAACTATTTGCTCACACCAGCGGCTGAAAGACAGAATGTGCGCTGTGAGAGCCCACCGAACCCTCTTGCAACAGGTGTTGGACAAATTCCATCTGACACACATGAACATCTATAACCACTCGCTTGGCACTTACAAAATATGTGGCCATTCACACTATTAGCACGACAACAGTCTGCAGACAATCACTATCAAACTGGATGTGAAATTTGACTAAGTGTCCCCACGAGTGTGGCTTTGCAAATAGATAAAGTGACACATTGGTGTGTGGGCTGAATTGACACAGGGTGTGGCTGCCAACAGGAGTGGCTGTGGAGATCTGTGGTTCTGGACGTCACGGCTGGGGAACATGTACCGTGTTTGTATGGACATGAACTAACAACTGTCCACTGTGATGCGCATGTGTCTGCTTGCTGTCCTCATGTGGACATACAGTAGTGTTCAGAATAATAGTAGTGCTATGTAACTAAAAAGATTAATCCAGGTTTTGAGTATATTTCTTATTGTTACATGGGAAACAAGGTACCAGTAGATTCTCACAAATCCAACAAGACCAAGCATTCATGATATGCACACTCTTAAAGCTATGAAATTGGGCTATTCATAAAAAAAAAAAAAAAAAAAAGTAGAAAAGGGGTGTTCACAATAATAGCAGTGTGGCATACAGTCAGTGACTTTGTCAAGTTTGTGGAACAAACAGGTGTGAATCAGATGTCCCCTATTTAAGGATGAAGCCAGCACCTGTTGAACATGCTTTTCTCTTTGAAAGCCTGAGGAAAATGGGACGTTCAAGACATTGTTCAGAAGAACAGTGTAGTTTGACCAGTTTGAATCTACTGGTACCTTGTTTCCCATGTAATAAGAAATATACTCAAAACCTGGATTAATCTTTTTAGTCACATAGCACTACTATTATTCTGAACACTACTGTATTCACTAGTGAGTGAATGATACTGTTTCAACCTGTCCAAGTGGTGCAGAAGAATACATGTGATAGTTTCATTTCAATTAAAAGTGTAAACAAGTACTCTTTGTTTTTAAAAGCAGAAATAACTCAGTTAAACATGAGTTAGAAGCAGCAACAAGCCACTCAGATTTAGCCTTTGAAAACCGACAGGTCGTGTTACCCTTGATGGTCACCAGACTGAGGCTGTGGAAAACAAAATGACATTCAGTTCAGACTACATGTAACTTCAAGTGCACCTGCTCCTAATTTCCATAATCATGTGCTGATAAGATGAAATGTTGATGTGTGTTATTTAAATAATTTAACCAGTGACAAAGGAAAGCTCTTGGTGCCAGAATAAGCAAGGTCGCCTCCAGCCTTTGGCAGCCTTTGGACTCTGAAGCACACGTGGAACACCTCAGATGTCGTGCTTATTTTACCAAGCAGAGAGAGCAGCCAGCGCTCAGCCGCCAGCAGCCGCACAGTCAGCTCCGCTCCCAGGATTATTGAACACATCAGGTGCAATAATCTGCACACGGGCTCCAGTGGGGGCAGCGGAAAGATAAAACTGATTCATGAACATTTCCATGGAGTGCTGAGAGTTTTCTGCTCTTCTTCCAGGGAAAGCAGCAGGCAGCCCGAAAGCAACTGAACTGTTCTGTTTATTTTTCTTTGGCTCAAAGTCAAAGAATTTATTGGTTTAATTCTGAAGTTGCAGGAGCCATTTAAAAACAGTTGCACAGTGAAGAGTCTGGATCTCTTTCTCCTAAATCAACAAAGTAGTGAGACAAAATGTACAGTGCAAAGAACGACATCACTGCTGGACCCGGTGTCACAGACCGAATGGTCCGCCCTGCCTCCACTGTGCATGCATCATTGCGGAGCTCAGCAGCCTCATCTAAGACAGTCTCTTCACCCAAAAAGTCTCTTCATCAAATGGATTAATGTGATTATTAACCATCAGATGACAAGGTAAAACCTCTTAAATCATTCTTAAGTCAGTTTTAAGCAGAAACGACGTGATACTCTGTGATGCTTTGAAATGACGGACACCCAGTGAACGCAACAACTAGCAGCCCGTGTAGCCACGACGATCTGATCGCTTCCTCCGTCTTTTATTATGAAATCATGCTGAATTTATGTGGAAATAATTGTTGTACAAAAGCTTCAGATATCTGTCGCTGAGATAGATGATGACTGGAGTGCAGTTTGAAGCAGAAACAAGGTGATAATTGGTGAACCGCGGCTAATGATGCATACGCAGTGAAGGCAGGGCAAACCAGTTTTTAGGGGAGACCGTTCCGTCTGCAACACCGGTACTGTTGAGGGCTGGAGGGTTTTTTTAAGGCTCGACTTTGCCTTCATCTTCGTGTGCTCATGTGCTCTGTGTTTGCATAGTTTGGACAGTATTTATCAATACGGGGAGAACGGCAGACAAAACAAAGCTTCAAACTTTATTTTTAGCAAAAACAGTCTGCAATATTTCTCTAATCATAGTGATACTACATCACTGTACAGTTGCTCACGACACCAGGAAGTACCTGTTCCTTCCTCATCCCATACAAAAAGTTTACAAATAGATCAAGCATCGTGTGCATTTGTGGCTCTACCTCTTCTTTAACAGTGAAACTGTCTCAGAAAATGTAAAATGGCTTGAAAAAGCCGAGAATTCACAAACCAACTACTGAAAGGTCCGAGGAAAATTCAGGAAATTCGGCAAGTTCTGTTGTCCAACATTCCCTAATACATGGTTATAGTTGAAACTGACAGTCTGATGTGCAGACATAAAACAGTGACAGAGTCCTCACTCAAGTCCAGTCCCAAAAGAACCACAAGTCCCAGAATGCCATTACTGGAGTCTGGGCTCAGAATTTGAGGCTGAATCCTGGACCGACTGCAGATGCTCCCTGGTTGCTGGTTGTCAGGTGGAAACCTGTGTCCTTTAGGTCATCATCGCCCTGCAGAGAGGAAACAAGTTTACTTGTGGCTGATGATGTTTCAGATCAATCATGTTAATTATTCATCGGTAACCGTGGGAAACAATCGACCCAAACTGATTCTAATGAGACATTTCAGCAGGTTTCAATAATTTATTGTCTCGTGATTAGTTTTTCACACAGCGTCAACGCTGGCACTAAAACTTGAATTTAATTATTTATTAAAATGGTGAATGAGAATCTATGTCTGTTTAAAAACAGGATCCTCTCTCCTGACAGTAGTTGTTGGTGGGGAAGCACACTGCTGGAAACATTAGGAAATAAAGGGAGCTGATCATGGAAAACACGAGGAGGAAATAATGGAACACAAAGCAGAAGCCTGTAGGTCTGTAATCTATTTAGCACAAAGACACAAAGACGCTGTACGTCCCAGAGACGGCAGAGCCAAATGTCCTTACCAGGTGGCTGTAGGCCAGGCCTCCCTCTGGAGGACGTGGACTGGTGCCTCGCTTCACCCTCTGCTGCTCGCTCTTCGCTGGCCAGGTGGGAAACATGGAGGAATCGATGGGCTTTGGTGACTCCAGGAAGTACTCGTGCTTTAGCGCTTCGTCTGATAGGATCCTCTTATTGGGGCAGTAGGTGAGGAATCTGGAAACACAAAACAAATGTTTCAACACCGAGGGACAAGCAAATGTGCAGCTCATGTTGTGATGTGGGCGCAGATGCTTTACACCGAAGTCTGTCTGGATTTGGTTTTACTTACACACACACACACACACACAAGGAAAAAGAAAGAACGAAACAGAAGAAACATATCCAAAAAGTGCATATGGAGAATATCTGTGTACACTTCAGCGACAAACTGAACTGACAATTAAGTAATGTGATCACGTTCACACGGTCGCTAAGTTAGGTGGCCAGACAGGTCACGACAATACTGCTCACTGCTGAGAGCTAAAGCTGTTGTCCCGCTGGCCGCCCCCGTTGTGTACGGGGTCGCCACAGCGGATGCAACCAGATCCACATTGGTATTTGGCACAAGTATTACACCGGATGCCCTTCCTGACGCAACTCCAGTTTTACCTGGAGAAACACACATATCCGCTGGTGTTCCAAAGAGGTTTCCAATCCAAGTACTAACCAGGTTCTGCGGTGCTTAGCTTCTGAGATCTGTTAGAAAGTGTACCTAGTTCCTGGTGAACTCCACATCCATTACCATTTATGAAGTGTATTCAGATGTGAGATTTAACAGTGAGTTGAGTTGCTCCTGTACATCATGCACGGTAGCAGAGAGCAGCCACCAAAGCTCCCTGTGGTGAAGCAGTCGCAGGAGGCTGAAGTTCGGTTTCAGCCATGAGTGTTAGTAATTTAGTTCCAGCAGACAAGCAGGGTGTACATACACTGTGAACCTGCGGATGTAAGGCACATCTGAATATTGTGTCCTTTAAATACAACAAATGCCCCACCAACTTTTTTGCTGGTCTGTGGTCTATGAATGGAATCCACCTGCAGTGCACCTGACCACACCTCTTTTTAACACACACATATGTCCATGAGTGCACAGATGAGCGTTAGTAGACATGATTTAAATTGAAATGGATGCTCTGCATGAAACCCACAACTGTGCCAGGTGGACACCATCAATGATGCTTGAGTTACAGTGAGTGTAAGCTAAAATCCCTGCATCTTCAACTGCAACAAGACTTGCTAAATCTGATAGCTACACCACCACAGTTACAATCGCACTGAGCTGTGAATCTTGTATGTAAGTGTGCTGCTAACTGCCAGGAATCATACAGCTGTACTGGCGTGCTGGAAGGTACAGTGATGCTGGAAACTAACAGCTTCCAAGGCAAACTTATTTTTCCATGTACAGTACCCTGAGAAAGTGTTGGCCCCACTCCTGATTTCCTTTATTTTGGCATATTTGTCTCATTTAACCTTCTCAGATGTAAAAACTCAATTTAATACAAACCAGAGTAAACACAAATAAATCCAAGTTGGGTTTTTTTCTGAAGACAAAAAGATGAAATTTCCAAAAATGAACTGTCCCTCTGTAAAAAGACAAGTGGCTGCTTCATTGCTCAGTCACCAATGTAGCCAAAATAAGATGACTGATCACTGCAGCCCTTATTCATCTAAATATCATCAGGTGTGCTCCAATTCAAAAGTAAATCTTTGACTGTCGCTTGTTGTTATTCTGCTTATTGCCGAAGAATAAAACCCTCTTCCATAGCAACTAAAGCTGCAGCAAAATGAAAACTAGGAATGTCCCAATCAGGTTTTTTTGGCCCCGATCTGATTCCGAGTCATCTGATTTTGAGTATCTGCCAATACCGAGTCACGAACCGATACTTTAAAAAAACTGAATGAACAATCAACAAATGCTAAATATATAATAATTTCATTTTAATCACCTTATTTTATTATTTCTCCTTGAGGTAGCTTGAACAATCAAGTAATAATCTACTAGACTTAAAAAATGTATAAATTTCCATGTTATTGTATTTGTTTAAAAATAAATGTCCAAGGTTCCATATGTCAAACAAGAAATTATCTAATCTGAAATAACAGGTGGTTTTAATTTATAGATGAAAGGTTTTTAAAGAACCATTGATTTAGCTATTTTAATTACAAGTGTTCTAAACTTTATTAAACAGTAATCAGAAAATTTGAGGTAACAAACAACAAAAAACATTTCCAAGGATTTTTCTTCAGACACGTGGTTTCTGCACTGATCTGTGGTTCAAATCCCCGCCTGACTGGAAAATCACTAAGTGCCCTTGGGCAAGGTCTTTAATCCCCTATTGCTCCCGGTGTGTAGTGAGCACCTTGACATCGGGGTGAATGTGAGGCATAATTGTAAAGCGCTTTGAGCGTCTGCTGCAGATGGAAAAGCGCTATATAAATGCAGTCCATTTACCATTTGTACAGATCAGTGGTTTCTGCCACTAGTCTTCAGTGTTTTGGCCCGACGAGTTCGTATTGGACAGCGCGAAGCTACGTCACAACTCAGAGCGTCGAAAGTTCAAAAGTCAACTTGATAAGTAAAACGAAAAAAAAACCAACTTACATTTGCGTCCTGACAGTCCTCAGTGTCCCTCTGATGCTTTATCAGTGTTCAACAAGTTCAGAGTAGCGCAGTGAATGTGAATGAAGATGGAAGCTCTTTAAGACGTGCTCCTAAATGTGATGAGTGCGCACGTCGCTCATGCGCACACCATCTCTCGCTCTGTTTTGCAGACAAACAATCACAGGACAATTAGTTTTTTTCTTTTTGTTAATCAGATGACAGATCGTCATCCTGAGGACTTGGTCAGCACCGGGTCCTGCTGCGCACGGAAGGATGACTGAGCAAGAGTTAGGGAGGTGGTGGCGTAACAGCTTGCACGTTGGACTGGGACGCCAGCGACACGGGTTCACTTCCTGATCACAGCCACGCTCCCGACTGGCACTCTTAACATCGGTGCTGGGGAGGAGGGAGAGACACATGCCGTGGGCCCTTCTGGAAACAAGCTTCGTGCTTTTGTTGGTTACCCACGTTAAATATGATCCTCTTCTTCTTCTTCGGTGGGAAAGTGTCCATCATGCTCGTCAGTCCATCGAGGCGTCAGACTGAGCGCGTAAACACACAAACAGCAGTTCTGCAAAAGAAACTTTGCGCGCGTAACTCCCCCCACCTCTGTCTGGGTTACAATTCCATCTCTTCTTCCCAAATTCACTGCGCAACTCTTGTTCCCATTTTTGTGCGAGAATGTCCAGTTGAACTTATGTTTTTCTTTTGTTCAATTAAAAAAAAAAAAAGATTGGGTTGAACTATGCCCGTGTCAGCCTACCGACAAGCAGCAATGCGCGCTCCTGTCAGAAGCGTTGCGTCAAAACCCGAGCTAAAGCCGAGCTAAAGCGATGCTTCTGACGCCTCTAAAAAGCAACGCGTCTCACACCTCTGATGCTTCCGACGCGTGAAAGAAGAGAAGAAGAAGAGGATCATATTTAACGTGGGTAACCAACGAAAGCACAAAGCTTGTTTTCAAAAGGGCCCACGGCACGTGTGTCTCCCTCCTCCCCAGCACCGATGTTAAGAGTGCCAGTCGGGAGCGTGGCTGCGATCGGGAAGCGAACCCGAGTCGCTGGCGTCCCAGTCCAATGTGCAAGCTGTTACGCCACCACCTCCCTGAAAGGCCCATTAATCTGCGATAATGATCTTGAAATAGCGCTGATCAAATAATGAGGATAAAATCTATATCAGATTCCTGATCGGGATGCAACGTCCAATTTCGATCAAGTCTGAAACCACGTGATCGGATTGGGACATCCCTAATGAAAACCCACATCAAAGGCACACCATCTAAATCTGGGGCTAAGTGAGACATTTCCCAAACAAGCACAAAACAATATCAAGAAGGAGAGTAAACACATCAACAGGGTTGGCCTGAAGAGCAACCTGGTGAGACCATCGTATGAAGTCTTGTGGCATCTAAAGTGTGAGGAGCCGGCGGCAAGTGTCACGATGATCACTGGTGCAGACATGCACACACAGCTGTCGGCCTCATCAGTCACCACACCTGTAGTGTTGCAGGCACTAAATCTTGTAAATGGTATTGTGGGCCCCATCTTGACGAGCTATGGCGCACAGTCTAAAGTGAATAGCATAAAAATGTATTTGAGGCAGATCCAACTCCACTTTGCTACTTGGACAGCACATAATCTGAACAGAAACTGGGCACAAACAGGATGTATTTAGTCTCTTAATTAACTATGGGTGTGTTTGGGGCACAACATGAATAATAATAATAATAATAATAATAATAATAATAGTTATAATAATAATAATAAAAATCAGGCTGTCATCTGTCATTGCCTTTGTGAGTCATCTAAGCTTGACCTTGGTGCATTGCTGTTTTGATAGCAGGTTTTTGGCATGTAAAGGGATCTGCAGTAAAAGCTAGTGGACAGTTACGGGAGCAGCAGTCATCAAAGAGAGCTGAAGCTGTTGAGAGCAGCCACACTTCCTCCTTATGCTCCGACCAAGTGATCTCCATATCCCATTAGGACCATCAAGTAGCAAGCCCAGTCTTGGTGCTCCCCACCAGAAAAGCCAGGGATGAAGAAAACATAATTACATCCACCAAGGATGTAATAAAATCATCAGCTCCTTTAAATTTTGGATCTATTAAACCTTGGAGGTGATCTGCATCCGTATTCTGGATAAAGATTTTCATTTATATAGGCTTTGAAGGATTAATTCAAAATGACTTCATGGATTCTCACCAAATTTACACCATCCATCCATCCATCCATCCATCTTCTTCCGCTTCATCCGGGGTCGGGTTGTGGGGGCAGCAGCTCAAGCAAAGCTGCCCAGACCTCCCGATCCACACACACCTCCCCCAGCTCCTCCGGGGGAACCTCAACACGTTCCCAGCTGAGAGACGTAGTCCCTCCAGCGTGTCCTGGGCCTTCCCCATGCCCGGAACACCTCTCCAGCGAGGCGTCCAGGGGGCATCCGGAAAAGATGCCTGAACCACCTCGGCTGGCTCCTTTCGACGTGGAGGAGCAGTGGCTCGACTCCGAGCTCCTCCAGAGTGACCGAGCTCCTCACCCTATCTCTAAGGGGGTGCCCAGCCACCCTGCGGAGGAAACGCATCATGGCCGCTTGTACTTGCGATCTCGTTCTTTCGGTCATGAGCCAAATCTCATGACCATAGGTGACGGTCAGAACATAGATCCATCAGTAAATCAAGAGCTTTGCCCCCCTGCTCAGCTCTCTCTTCTCCACGATGGTCCGATACAGAGACCACCGCATCACTGCAGACGCTGCACCTATCCGTCTGTCGATCTCACGCTCCATCCGTCCCTCACTCGTGAACAAGACCCTGAGATACTTAAACTCCTCCCCTCGAGGCATGGACACTCCACCGACCTGAAGAGGGCAAGGCACCTTTTTCCGGTTGAGAACCATGGCCTTGGATTTGGAAGTGCTGATTTTCATCCTGGACGCTACACACTTGGCTGCAAACCGCCCCAGTGCATGCTGAAGGTCTTGATTTGACAAAACCAACAGAACCACATTGTGTGCAAACAGCAGAGATGAGATTCTGTGGTTCCCAAACCAGACCCCCTCTACACCCTGGCTGCGCCAAGAAATTCTGTCCATAAAGGTAATGAACAGAACTAGTGATAAAGGGCAGCCCTGGCGGAGGCCGACGTGCACTGGAAACAGGCTTGACTTACTACTGGCAATGCAAACCAAGCTCCTGCTGTGGTCATACAGGGACCGGAAAGCCCTTAGCAAAGGACCCTGGACCCTGTACTCCCGGAGCACCCCCCACAGGGTGCCTCGAGGGACACGGTCAAATGCCTTCTCCAGATACACAAAGCACATGTGGACTGGTTGGGCGAACTCCCATGAACCCTCGAGCACCCGATGGAGGGTGTAGAGAGGGGCTAAGGCCGACCACCAGGCACTCGCGCGCAAGCCCCAACACCAGGCCTGGCTCCAGGGTGGGGCCCCGACTCTGCCATACCGGGCAACATCTCGGTCCTTGATATCGCATTGGTCATAGGAGCTTCTGAACTGGCCTTAGTCTGACCTGTCACCTAGGACCTGTTTGCCATTGGAGACCCTACCAGGGGCATGAAGCCCCCGACAACATAGCTCCTAGGATCATCCGGGTACGCAAACTCCCCCACCACGATAAGGTGGCAGTTCGAGGGGGAGCTCGAGGGAGTAAATTTACACCACAGAGACATATTAAGCCATGGAAGACTCCATTACATTTTAGAGGTGTTCTGGATCTGAATTCTGGATCAAGTTTCACTTTATATAGGCTTTGAAGGATTATGTCAAAAGTACTTCACAGATTCTCACCTAATTTTCACCACAGACACATATTAGAGTATGGAAGACTCCATTGTAGCAGCTGCATATGTGATTAACCTAACTAGATGGAGACAGTCTGGAAATAAGATGCAAGCCTTGCTGGGTAAAAGTCTGAGGAATCCTGATTGTACGTGACAGGATAAACACAGTATAATGGAGTGCTCTTTAATTGTGATAATTGGCCTACTGACCCAGTCTGATTGGAATCTTCCATGTGTGAGCAGCATCTCCACTCCCACTGCTCTCATGTGAAAAACAAAGTGAAAATTTGGACCAGGATACAGACCCCTTTTTAGTGGAACATGTACCTGGAGTTGAATTGCTGGAATCAAAGCGATGTCGCATTGCACCACAATCAGAATTGAAAAGGACCATTTTAATGAGACTTTGAACCAATGCTTTTGATGGAGAACTTAAAAGTGCATGTCTTTGGTAAATGAAATGTCAAAATGAGCTGACTATTCAAACCACATAGAGAAAAATATTTGTGTATTGTGTTTTATTTTTGGTGACATATGGCTGGGAAATAAAGCCATAAACAGAGGGAATTTATCCTGATTTCACCTGCTGCTTTGAAACGGTCAGCTTTGTTAGCCTGTGTACTTATTTCAGTGATGTCGCCTTATGAACTCCCCTCCAGAGCCATTTAGTCATTTTCATTGAAACAAATGGGAAAACTGGATTTTTTTTTTTTTTTTAGTTGGAAATAGGTTTTTTTTGTGTACTATGATGGTGAATATGTTGAAATGGTGAACAGGTGTGTTGGGATAAGGTTCAGCAATACCAGTTCTAATGTTTATTGGCTGCACAGTTTTTGCAAAGATAAGATTTTTGAGGGAGAACTGTGAGCATTTGTGTCCATGCCTCCTGGAAGAAATGCAGCATGGAAAATGTGCTTCAAAAAGCATTTGGGTCTAAAGGATGGTAGCGCTTCCATTCACGTGGTCAGCAGAACTCTAATAAAGCATGTTGCCTCTCCTGAAAGCGTGGAACAGGACTCTCTCTTTTTTTTGGGGCCACTATTGAGATTTTTGTTGTCTTTCCCACACTCCACCACAAACTGGTGAGTCATGGAGAAAGAACTTTATCCATGTGCTTATATGTGTGACCATGAAGATTCTGAGAGAAAGTGACAACTGGTGACAGCTGTTGCAATCTCAATGGGAGAGCCATGACATGGACACCGGACCAGCCCCCAGCCATTTAATGGCATTCCCTGTTTACAGTGGTGGGCACAGATAACCGAAAAGTTAGCTTTGATAACAGATAATCAGCTAACTGAAAAGTTAGCTTTTATAAAGCTAAACCGATCAACCACCCGAAAATGTATCGGAAGCTACAGCTAACCGATAACTTCCAGTATTGTCTCCAGTACACTTGCAACTACGAACAAGCTGATTTTGAGTTTTAACACCACGATCACTTCTGGTAGCATTAAAGGCGACCACAGACCCAAACAATGAGTTAGCACTTCTGTCTTTGAGTGCCCTGCCCACTGCTTAAGCTTGTGTTTACTACATAACTTGCAGCAGTGAAGTAGTTGAGAAGAGCAGTAAAGCTGAGTTTATAAAACTTCAGACGTGACGTTAATTTAAATAACTTGTCCGAGATTAGTTTGGTTAAAATTTTAACCATAAGTTAAAATTGTATGCGTCTGGATGAGTTGGGTGATACTGCTAGCAAACTAGTATGGGGTCAAAAGAAATTAGTTTTTTTTTCCCTGTGAGCAGTTATCCTTTCTCTGCAGAGGATAGAGCAGTTTCTTCTGAAACTAGCTCTCCTCTGTTTGCAGAGGATACAACTTCCCATCTACCACACTTAAATCTTTGATGTCAGACTTTATAAATGTTAGCAGTCTAAAAATTATTGGACCAAACGTTATCGGAAGATAATTAGCCCGCTGATGGTTTTTAAAATTGTCTGAAAAGCTAATCCGATAATGAAAACATTAGCATTGATAATTAGCGGTTAGCAGATTAGCAGAACTGTGCCCACCACTGCCTGTTTACTGGATCAATGACTGTGGATGAACAAATCACAGATAGAAGCAACACAAATGTGACAACAGCGATTGGAGCTTTACTGACTCATATGTTTGTACAATTTGGAAGCTCTGAAAGGACATGACTTTGCTTACATACAGAGCCATGTGAAACTGAAGCAGCTATGATATTCAACATGGCTGCTGTGTGTGAACACAGGAGGAGTAAACTCAGCAGGATGCATCTCTCAGGGTATGGATTTATTAATACTTTCTTTTTGCTCATTCAATCTTAGTATGTTTATTTTTTCTGAATATAAAAAGCAACCCAGATTGATGGACTGGAGTACGTTCAACCATGAAACGGATTGTAAATGGCTGCAGGCAGATTTTCAGGTAGCTAAACGTCAGTCCCTGAAGTTATGCAACGATTCTGGAACAAAATAACCATGGATCTATCTTACATTTCTTTCTGATGCACTCTGGCTTATTTTACTTTTATCAGCTATGAGGGGTAATTAAGAAGTTTTGAACTTTACCCAGAAAAAGTAGGGTGTGGTTCTCCATCGTTTTGCATTCTGAGAAACCAACATTTCTCAACATTGCACCTAGTGAGTCAAAACTCACACACATTTTCGAGAAATGTTGGTTTCTCAGAATGCAAAAGATGGAGAACCATGCCACATGTTTTCTGAGCCAGCCTCAAAACCTCTCAATCACTTCTTGTATATCAGGGAATACACAAGGTAAATACTTTGAAGAAATTGTTTAGAATCTGGTACAGAAATTTTTCAAAGATGCTGTTGACTGAAGTGAGCAGGGGTGGTGGAGATACGCCCTTTAAAAATGGGAACTCCAACTGTGGGACTGCAGTTTTTGTCCATCCTGGAACCCAATGCTGCATTTGAGGAAAATCAGGAATTTGGAATTTATCATCTCACAGGAGGAAAAGTTTGATTTTCTACTTGCAACTCGCGAACATTTCATCAGGTCAGGTCAGGGACTGTGCACCAATACTACGCATAGCCACGTACGGTGCACCTGGAAAGTATTCACAGCACTTCACTTTTTCCAAATTTTATGCTATAGCCTTATTCTAAAATGGATGAAATTCATTTTTTCCTCAAAATTCTACACACAATATAATGACCGTATGAATTTTTATTTATTTATTTATTTATTTTTAAATTTTTGCTAATTTATTGAAAATAAGAAAAACTAAGAAATCACGTGTGCATAAGTATTCACAGCCTTTGCCAGGAAGCTTAAAATTGAGCTGAAGTGCATCCTGTTTCTACTGATCACCCTTGAGATGTTTCTACAGCTTAATTGGCATCCACCTGGAGTAAATTCAGTTGATTGGACACGATTTGGAAAGGCACACACCTGACTACATATAAGGCCCCACAGTTGACTGTGCATGTCAGAGCACAAACCAAGCATGAAGTCAAAGGAATTGTCTGTAGACCACTGAGACAGGATTGTCTCGAGGCACTAATCTGGGGAAGGGTACAGAAACATTTCTGCTGCTTTGAAGGTCCCAATGAGCAAAGTGGACTCCATCATGTGTAAACAGAAGAAGTTCGGATCCACCAGAACTCTTCCTGGAGCTGGCCACCCGTCTAAACTGAGCTACTGGGGGAGAAGGACCTTAGTCAGAGAGGTGACCAAGAATCCAATGGTCACTCTGTTAGAGCTCCAGCATTCCTCTGTGGCAAGAGGAGAACCTTCCAGAAGGACAACCATCTCTGCAGCAATCCACCAATCAGGCCTGTATGGTAAAGTAGCCAGATGAAGGCATTTTGTTTTTATTTTTAATAAATTTGCAAAAATTTCAAAAAACTTTTTCATGTTGCCATTATGTGGTGTTGTGAGTAGAATTTTGAGGGCAAAAATTTATTCACTCCATTTTAGAATAAGGCTGTAACATAAAATGTGGAAAAAGTGAGGCGTTGTGAATACTTTCCAGATGCATCGTACACCACGCACCATGCTCTGTCAGAAGATAGGAACAAATTAGGAAGACTACTTCATTCCCATTTCTCCAAAGTAACATCTACCTGCTGGATCCAGGTGAAACATGAGCACCCCCAGGTAACTTCTCAACATTGAGGCCCCTGCAGGATCATGCTCAGAGAAGCACGTCACATGGCCAAAATGTCACAATTGATATATCACATTACCCAAATGATACTCCTCCTCTGAGTCTCCCTAAGTAACAGTTCGTGTAACACAAAGGCATTTGAATGGCACCCAAGGATTGGAAAAAAGACAGAGTACCAAAGACATCAGGTACAGTAGTGTTCATAATAATAGTAGTGCTATGTGACTAAAAAGATTAATCCAGGTTTTGAGTACATTTCTTATTGTTACATAGGAAACAAGGTACCAGTAGATTCAGTAGAGTCTCACAAATCCAACAAGACCAAGCATTCATGATATGCACACTCTTAAGGCTATGAAATTGGGCTATTATTTAAAAAAAAGTAGAAAAGGGGTGTTCACAATAATAGTAGTGTGGCATTCAGTCAATGACTGTGTAGGCGCTCAGTTGTCCAGGTGGTTTCCATAGTAGAGAAGCTTGAATCTTCGACTGGACTGGGTTGCTTGATGCGAGGACGTTTCGCTTCAAATCACAGAAGCTTCCTCAGCTAAAATTCTTGCTCTGGTAGTCTGACTTCTGTCTTGACTCTTGTAGAGAAGAATAAACAGAAGCCAACAAAAACTGGAGTTTTTTTTAAACCTAACTAGACCCCTCCTACCAAGAGGCCGACTGCTATAGGCTAGTGACTAAACAATAGCTCTAATTAGCACTTATTGTGCTCTAGTTAGCACCCTTCTAATGACAGGGCAGCTGTCCCTCCTAATGATGGGACGGAAGCCTCTCCTGATGGCTCCCTTGATGACTCTCCTGATGACGTGAATGACTCATTACCATGAACAAAAGACTGAAACTGCTTTGACCTGAGTACCCCATTGTAAACAGGGGGCAAAGCGTGTCTCAGACCCCCTCCCCGGTTAAGGCTGGGTTTCAACTGTTTCACACAGAATGCTTCCTTGACACCTCTCTCAAACCATTTCTTCTCTCTGGCTACGATTTTAACTTCCTTGTCCTCAAACGTGTGGTTAGTGTCTTTCAGGTGGAGATGAACTGCAGACTGAGGTCCATTTGTGCCCTCTCTGCGGTGCTGGTATAGCCTTTTGTGTAAAGGTTGCTTAGTCTCACCTATGTAGTGTTCATTACAGTTTTCCTGACATCTGATAGAATACACTACATTGCTCTGTTTGTAACTAGGGATCCTGTCCTTAGGGTGAACTAATTTCTGTCTCAAGGTGTTAGTGCAGAAGTCCCAGAAAACAAAGAGACCAGATAGACAGGAGACGGAGACAATAAGAAGAGGAGTGTCTCTCTCTTATTTAGCAGGAGTAGGGGAAAAACTACAGAGGATCTTCAGACAGCACAAAATCCCAGTTTACTTTAAACCGGGTAACACCTTGACCTTGACCTGGATTAATCTTTTTAGTCACATAGCACTACTATTATTCTGAACACTACTGTATCTCTCCTTAGATCAGCTTAGAGTCTCACAACCACACCAACAAAGGAAGCAACACGACCCTAAAGACTTCAGTGTTTGTTTTCCTGCATAGGTATTGTAATTGTCAAAAACCTGTCCAGTGATCTCATGATTCTATAAATTGTTTTAGCAATTTAAAACATAAGTAATGACACTGTTTTAAGGGCAAAAATTGCTCAGTAAATTAGTAAAATGCAACTTTATGTTATGTTTGGGTTTATTCAACTAAGGTAGGCATGGTGTGACCCGTGCTTTCTTTTCTATTATTATTATTATTATTATTATTATTATTATTATTATTATTATTATTATTATTTTTTGCTGTAACTGACCTCCAAAACAGCAAGAAACTTAGCAGCTGGTCCTCAGCTGAAAAACTATAAGACCACTGGCCATGCATTAAGATTTTGGTGCAGCTATTTTGCTATTTGTGTCCAAACAAAGCTTTTTGCTTGGGAGCGCTCAGGTTGTGTGGATTTTTGCTTTGATATTTGTCCCTTTTTTGATCCAGCACACCTTTTTTACACATCTTGGATGTGCGTGTCTCTTCTGATTTACTAAGATTTTGGCACAGAGACATTGTGCCACTGCTTAGTGAAAGCCCTGGAATATTGATGTTTAAGAATGCAAAAGTACTTTAATCCAATTACTCGATTAAACGCCAGAATAATCGACAGAATACTCGATTACTAAAATAATCAATAGCTGCAGCCCTACTTCCCTTTCCAGAGTGGGATTACAAATCCTTTCTTCCAGTCCAAAGAGAGGATACATGTTTCCCAGATTGAAACAAAGCATTTTTTTAAATGCTAGGAGAACATTATCTAAACTCTGCCTGCAGGAGTCCATCTGAAATTCTGTAGATCCCTGCTTTCACCACCTGCAGTTGTTTCACTGTCTTTGCAATCACACCAAAATTTGGTGGTTTGAAGTTGCCTGGAGGATAAGACACAAAAATCCTGGAACTAGAGATGTTAAAACAACTAGAGATGGCAGGACCATCAGTCTCATATAGCCGGTCCAATGGGAAGGTCAGGACTAAGATGGCACGAGCCATGACTGCAGTTGGATGAGCTGTAGGCTTGGAGGAATAAAGCACTTTAAATTCTCTGTAATCAGGCCAAAGGTCACTTAACCACAAATGGTGAGTCACCTGATCACAGGTTCATCTCACAAATGCCTCTTTGTCTACTCTCATGGTCATCAAGCCCGATTTCTCAGCTCCCCATACAGCCTGGAATTTCCATCAAACCATGCACTATGACTCAACTGGATGATATTCAGAGTGCCCTCAGATATGAAACACCTGCTCTAATGGACACTGGCGACTCCAATCAAGCCTCCAGCAATTTTCAGGGTCAAGTCGAGGAAGAAGTCAAACATTCCACCCAGATCACCAGTTTTATCAACGTCTGTAAGTCCTCCAGTCAGAAAGCTTGCAAATTCATTCAAAACAGCTTGATCTTCAGTACCCACACTTCTGCACTCCTCATTATTCCATAAATGATGCAAGTTAATGGATGAAAACTATTTTTAAAGATGTCAAGAATGCACGGTTTCTGTAACATTATGCTATGACCACAAGAACACTGAGATCTTTTTGTTGTTCTTGCATTAATAAAACATGAGACAACAGACATTTTTTGATCCTCTATGGCTTCAGTTAAGTGAACTACATGTTTGTTGATGATCATTTGTTCTTCATAGAAAAGCAACAGAGCAATCTGGAGGAAGCCATGGCTTTACTTTGCACACTGAACATTCTGAGGTCCAAAACAACAAAATGTCAAGTGCTGACCTCCCACTTCCAAGGTCTGCCAAATGCAGAGTGAGGATGTAAGAGTCTGCTGGTTTGAATCTCACCATACAAACACACTGACATTTACACCTGAGGTTTAAACATTAAATCCCTGTGCTTTGTCCAAATGAAACAGAAAGGATAACTGTAATTCTCCTTGATGTAATGCCACAGCAGCAGATTGCACGAGGACTCCATGTCAACGCACGAGCTGTTTGGAAAATGTGGAGTTGTCACATAAGTAACCAACCATGCACACACACCTCAACAACACCACTCAAGCACCTATTACATCACTTCAGCCCTGCTACAGTGACTGTTGCACTGACCAGAGGACATCATATCAATCAAACCAGCTGCTGTATAGTTTGGCATATTCTGAAAAGTGAAGTCTGGGCGTATACGCTGCTACGGCCATTCGCTGCATCCACAACACCACAGAACCGTGGATCCTAGATGGCAACCGCCCAGACATCAGACCATCCCCACAGTTCTACGACATTTCCCCCTTGGCCATTTTCCCCTGAGCCCCCCAGTCATTTCTCCCCGGCCCTTTTCCACCCTGGTCTTTTCCCACCAGTCCTTTTTGCTTTGCAATGGTTGCTGTTGCCCTTCCCTTTTTTCTATTTTCATATTCATAACATATCACACCATTTACTAAGTTTTTTTTGTTTGATTTACATAAATGTACTCCCCATAAATTAGCTTGGAATTTCCTCATGTGGAAGCAACCTTATCCATGGTGACAACCACAGAAAAGGTGAATATGTCAGGAAAAACACCCTTTTTATATGATTTTACAATTAGTCTAACAATCAACTAACAAGGATATGACCTTCACAAAACCTTCTTCTAAGCAGTTTAGTGCTGCTTTCAAAAGTGGTAGTGTACTCATTTATGATGCAAGATCTACAACATATCTACTTTGTAGCAGTTCAGTGCTGATTGTGACTCCTTTAATAATTTAAACCTTTAATTAAACAGAGAGAGCCCCAGGGACCCCAATGGCCGGAGGGGAAAAATGCCCTGATACCCATCTATAAAATAACCATCTATCCGCTGCAGCCAGGTGAAACGTAGGTGTCCCTTGACCTTCTCCACTTACTGCAGTCCTCAGCACTCAGGCATCTATGCGCTGGATTATGCACAGAGAAACTGGCCACATGGCCACAATGTCGAAGCTGACACTCCCTCACAAAGCAAATGATATGGCCCCTTACGCTGCTGCCTGCAAAAAATTATGCTGCAAATGGGCCATTACGTTGTTTTTTTGAGGGTGTGTGTATTTCTCTAACATGTATTCAGGCAAATATTTAACAACAAGCACCAATGCAGAGGTTTGGCTTTTGTGACATCTATCCATGTGTGTTTGTTTGCTTCCAATGTGGACTATCCAGGTTAATTTATACCAGCTGGCAGCCTGAGATCGGCTGTCATAGCTTTGTTGTCACTTCATGACCCACTGCTTTCAATTCAGAAGCAGCAGGTCCACAATTTATTCATCAACCTTCATCAAAGCCTCTATTGTTGCGGGCAACAAACGAGAATCATCTGCCGTTTCACACCTGACAATTTTTATTCATTCCTCATAAATGCGCCTTTTTCATGGGGCGGCCCAAGACGGCTCCCTGGTGTGGACTGGAGCAATAATATCTCCTGCTTCACCGGCTCATAAACTGAAGTTACGGCCCTCATGTAAAGGAATAACAATAATAATAATAATATCCTCCGTGTGTTGTTGTGGGACTTGGCTGATTAAATGTTGTTCCGCCAAATGCTGTAGCTCTCTGTTGCTGTTACTGGTGTCGCCGATTGAACGGCGCCCCCCAAAATCGGTCTGCCCTGTCTTCACTCCGCAGCCGTTATTTCTGAGCGTTAGCAGTGATTCACAGATTATCGCTTTGGTTCTGCTTAAAACTGTACTCCAGTCATTATCTATCTCAGTGACAGATATCTGAAGCTTTTGTACAACAATCTTTTCCACATAAATTCAGCATTATTTCATAATATAAGACGGGGAACAATCAGAGTGCCAGTCTGAGGTGCTGCGCCGCCTACGTCATTTAGGAGCGTCAGTAGTGAAATGGGACGATTATCACCTCGTTTCTGCTTAAAATGGCCTCATTTATGCCTAATACTGACTTTAGAATTATTTAAGGGGTTTTAATTTGTCATCTGATGGTTAATAATCACATTGTTCCCTTTGATGCTTTGGGTGTAGAGAGTCAGACTCAGAGTTAGTCTCAGACGCATGTGCAGTGAAGGCAGGGTGGACCAATTTTTTGAGGCGATCATTCGGTCAGTGCCACCAGCTCGCCGGTAAGCTGAAGTCAGTCCCTCGTGTAAAGGAAAAACAATAATAATATAATAATAATATCCTGTGTGTGTTGTTGTAGGTCTTGACTGATTAAACATCATTCCTCCAAATGCTGCCGCTATCTGCCGCTGTTACCGGCTTGCTGGCAAGCTGAAGTTACAGAGTTAAGCAAAGTTGGAAAGATATTCAAAGATTTGACCTTCTAGAATAAACAACTTCAAAGTGAATTGCCGTTTTAAATCAAATAACACCTCAGATGAAATGTTGTCATACAGACAGCAAGCTAGAACTGACCAAGACCGTTTTTCCTCCACAATGAGACATCCGCCATTCTTTGTGAAGTGCATCGATCTTGACGTGCAGCTGGCAGTGAAACCCGAGCTCGGACTGTCAACAAATGACTGAATAACATCACATTTATGGTTTGTAATGCCACAAACTGACTTCACACATCAATGAACTCCCTCTGGTTGTACTACAGCACAAATATTGGAAAAATGGATGATTATATAATTTTTAATATTATTTTTTATTGTCATAAATTTAAATTAAATTTCAGTAACTTTTTATTCATAGCTTGTAGTGCAACCAAACTCGTATCACACATCAGTGTACTCTGTACTACAGTGCCGCAGAGCTTCTTCATGGCCTGTGTTTATTTTAGCAAACTGTTTAAGTTGATCAGATTGCTCTCTAAGATATCCTGAGAATCTGTGGGATCCTCAAGAAATTACTGAATATCATTGCCAGCCTGTACAGAGATACTGTGAGTGCTGTGCATAGTGGAGGCAAAAAACGAGTTTTTCCCAGTGAAAACTGGCGTTCTTCAGGGGTGTGTTCTAGCTCCTGCGCTGTTCAGTGCTTGCATGGACCAGGTGTTTGGTAAGGTTGTGGAAACCAGCAACAGGTGTTCTTGTTGGTGAGGAAAGGTTTACTGACCTTCATTTTGCAGAACATGCTGTGATCTTTGTGTAATCAAAGGATACTCTGAGTGCAGCACTTGATAAGTTCAGTGATGAAAGTCTTCCGGATCACGTGATGAATGTTTCCGATGTTTCGATAAGGGAATTGATAAGGAATCTGATCGACAAGCGGAATTGATAATGGCATCGATATCGATAAAATCTTATCAATACCCATCCCTAAACAAACCATATCATGAGCCAACGAATCCATTATTATACATTAAATTCTGGGACTTGGTTGATTACATCACAATACAAATTATGTATAAAGTTAAACTTTTGCCTCAACATGTCCAGGATCTGTTTAATTGAGGGACTCCAGTTATAATTTGAGAGGAATATTAGGAATTAAAGGAAGAGGAATTAAAGATCTGAACAACTGAAAAATGTCGCTGTGTTTCTCTTAAAGTTAACATTTGGAATAATTGTCCTGTTAACATTAAATTACTTGGTACATTAGTTGGCTTTAAAAGGCTTTATAAAAAAATAATAAAATTACTTGTTATAGTTTGAAGAATTAGGTTTACCGATTTTGTTATTGTTTTAGGTTTGTGCATCATGCACTATTGTTTGTCTGGTTGTGTTTTGAACTTTTAGTTCATTGGTCAATTTGTATTTTTCATGCACGCTTCTTTGATAATTGTTGTTAAAATGGACAATGTCAGGGTAGACGATGGAGACAGAGACTGTGCTGATGCAGGTTTGGACTCAGTACTTTTCTGTGTATGCTTGAACAAATCCTTCTGAAGCTGGGAAAAACATCTGAACTGATAAAGTTGAAAGCTCCCTTTTCCTTCCACACTGAGAATGATTCCAGATAAATCAAACTATTTTTCAGTAAACCACAGCCTTACACAATTAATATCTCCACACACTGAAACATGTACAGTGTTCTAACTCAAATGCAAATACAGAGAAAAAAAGTTGAAAAGATTGCATTATCAGCAAATATACACAAATGATTTCACAATTTTGTGGTGGACAGCAAAACTAAATGTTAATGTCCAAATATTTCTGGGCCTGATTGTAAATGACAAACTACAACCCTAAATTTTTACTATGTTGCACTGATGGAAGTGTTTCAGATTGTATTTCTTAAAGTGTTGGCTTCATGCAGTCTTAACTGGTCTCAGGATAAATGTTTTGCAAGTCTTCCACCAGCTGGTAAGTTTCAATGAAGCTGGACAGATGCCAAACTTCCACTGAACCATGATGTCTCCGGCTGCTGTCTCCTACTGCTGCTGTGAGGTAAGGCAGTGATATGGTTTTGACACTTTCAGAGGTACAGGCTCTATGGGTGGGTAAAGAGGTGACAAGTTAGTACTCACCTCCCCCTGGAGACAGATTCACAAACCCATTTGGTCCATGAGCCAGTCATCAATTTTGACCTAATCAGTACCACTGAAGGTGACTAAACGACACGTACAATCCAGCCTCACTGTACCATGGCCTACACAAAAATGTATGGTAGCCATCTCAGGGTGGTAGCTGTAGCCAGGTAGGGGTCAATGAAGAATTACACAGAAGTAAAAATTAAAAAAATGGTCCAATCACGTTGAAAACTATATCACATTATTTGTCTGATCATAACAATTCCAAATGATGGAATGTTCTGGAGTTATGGGGTAAAAACAGCAAAAATGGTGACAAAGGTCAATTTCAATTTGTACAGGAGTCAAAAGTTAAAGCTGTTCCAATATAAGTAAAAAAAAGAAAAAAAAAGATGCAAATTATTGGTTGAAATAAAAGGATTAATAAATGGAATAGTTTTGACTGTGTTGAATGTTTGGTCTCCAAAGTAAGGGTCAAACAAGGTCGATGTCCATTGGATTCTATGACAGATGAGATGTGTTACCGTGTAACATGAGAACTAAGCATGTCAGATGGTGCAAAGTATTCCCTATTAGAACCCTGTTAATCCAAACAATAATTTGCATCATTTTCTTTTCTGAAATTGGAGCAAATTTAACTTTTGACTCTTGTACAAACTGAAACTGACCTTTGTCACCATTTTTGCTATTTTAACCCCATAACTCCAGAACATATGAAGCAAAAGCCGTGATTTGCACTTTAGTCTTTCATTGCGCAATTTAGTGGTGTGGCCTCTCTTGGCCACCATACA
Organism: Thalassophryne amazonica; assembly: GCF_902500255.1. NCBI lineage: Eukaryota > Metazoa > Chordata > Actinopteri > Batrachoidiformes > Batrachoididae > Thalassophryne > Thalassophryne amazonica. The sequence continues at coordinate 31,541,860 of NC_047108.1, read as the reverse complement.
AGCATTGGGGCATGCGTCGGCATGTGTGCGGATGAGATGAGTTTGTATCAGTCAGATGAGTTTCTATCAGTTACTGTCAGTGTGTGCATAATGTCTGGAGTTGCCATAACAACATCAGACTTTTGGGGAGGGCAGAAGATAAGAAGGCAGCCGAATGGTTCACCAAGGGCGCAGAAATTCTTCTGGAGGAAAGCAGTGTGGCGTTTTTACCTTTGGAGGCTGATAAGCCTGCCATGTTTAGGGCTGAGCAGAGAAAACATATACCAGTTTAAGGTATATCCAGGTTTTGGAGCAACATATGCTGCCATCCAAGCAATGTCTTTTTCAGGGATGTCCCTGCTTATTTCAGCAAGACAATGCCAAGGCTCATTCTGCATGTGTTAAAACAGCGTGGCTTCGTAGTAAAAAAGTGCAGGTACTAGACTGGCCTGCCTGCAGTCCAGACTTGTCGCCTATTGAAAATGTGTGGCACATTATAAAGTGCAAAATATGACAACGGAGATCCCGGACTGTTGAACAACTGAAGTCGTACATCAAGCAAGAATGGGAAAGAATTCCACCTACAAAACTTCAACAATTAGTGTCCTCAGTTCCCAAACGCTTAATGAGTGTTGATATCCTAACCTCTATGGAAACTCACTCTGCTGCTGCTTCAGAGACCAGACCTGTCAAACTGCACATCTTATCTCAATAACAGATGAGTGTCAAAAACAACACACAAGAGCACTGTGCTTGTACAGTGCAAACCTCCAGCAAGACTACTTTCCAATTCCACAAAAGTTTTTACCTTGGAAAAAAATTTCAAGGTCAAAGTCTTCTTAGAAGTGGGTTTTCATAAGCTAAATCAGATGTGATCAAATGTCAGGAGTATATATTTAGTTTATGCACTTGAATCTGTTTCTGTGGATTTTGTTTTCTTCAGCTTTTTTGGTTTCTGAATTCATTTTCAGATAATTTCCACAGAAGGTAGGGTATCGCTGCTATGCACAATTTGTCATTGCTTCTTGGTTTTCTGACTGATAACTCTAAGATAGACAAACAGACATAAAATTGGAGCCTCCATCTAATTGTGGTGGTGTAGGTAAATCCATAACAGAAAAATGAGAGTGATTGAGGCACTTTTGATTGAGATATAATGCAAAATGTACACCAAATGGGTTTCACAAGATTAAATTCAAATGTCAACAAAATCCACAATCTGGTCAGATGATAGTGAGTGCCAGTCTGCATCTCAGTGATTGGGACACGTTTGATTAAGATATAATGTAAAATATACATTAAATGGGGTTTTCAATACTAAATTTACATGGCCACAAAATCTGTAATTAGGATCTGATTCGGGTCAAATAGTTGATAAAGGATACCATCCTACATAACGCTCTTGAATACAGGGCTGTGAAATGAAAATCATGAAATCCTAGGAAAATTTGCAGGGGGTCAAGCTGGGGTTTAGGGCACACAGGGCCACAGAAACCAAATTAATTTTGTATCTTTTGATACATTTTCAGCATTCCTGGAAGAACAAAATGTCAAAAGAAATGCATATTTAAATGATCCTAGACTCAACCTTTCATTTGAACTGTCAATGATAATGTTGAAATAACAGAATATGACATGGAAGTAGGACCTGGAATGATTTTCCTTTTAATTGTAAACCAAATTATGCATCAACTCAGAACAATTAAACTACATGAAATTCATGAACACTGAAAACACTGTTAAAAATATTTCAAAAACCACAGCTAAAGCTTGTAGACTATTTTTAAAAAAGTAAACACTTTGCGATAAGTATTTTAAAAACCCAGTGACGATCACAATTACAGAGTACAACATAAATCCATAAATCATCACATTATGTTACAAGTTCAAAGTGTTGTCAAATTTCTGTGATGATGTTCAGCATAAAGTGTGAAGGGCAGTGAAGGAGCGATCAGAAGTCAGACATATCAATGCAGAGAAATTTATTTTTGGTTGAAGCAGAAATGGATGCATTTGGAGAAGTCCCCGAAAGATACAGTATGCAGTGCATCCCCAGAGTCTTCTGCCTTTCCATTCTCAGAAACCTGTTTTAAGGAACTCTGCCATAACAAAATTAAATCATAATACAAATATGGCCTTTAGCTAGTCGGGGCCATGATTAGATGTTTAGTCGTAAATTGGAAAAACAAAGTGTTATATAACAAGGAGGGGGAGGACCCTGAGCCAGGTACAGAGCCTTCCTGCTTTGCAGTCATGGGGAAAACAAAAATTTTTCTTCAACAGACAGTGACATTTTGTTGGTGTGTGATGAAATACCACTTTGAAAATGTAAGGATAAGGCATTCAGAGAGTGCATACCACTGCCAAGGCCACATATGCTCTGGTTCAAATTCAAAATAAAATCTCTCAATTTCTAGGACATTATCCACCTTCTCATTTGCAATACATTCTTCTGTAACTCAGTTCCAGAAAATATTCCAGATCATCTCCACTTATTTCCAAAACATCTGCTTACCAAATTTTACTGATATCTGTTCATTGCTTTTTTGAAAGAAACAGGCAAATGCTGGTGAAAACATTAACACTTATTACCTTGGAGCTAACAAATCAACACTTTAAAAAAGTCTGACTAAAATTCGACTGAATACCATGAAATACTTACTGAAGTAATGAAAAGCCGAAAACAAGTCAACCAAACTATGATGCAGCAGTTGCATGAGTTTAGTGTGATATTAAATAAAGAGATTAACCGAGCTACTTGGGGTGTGCAGCCAGTACATTCTGAGTTTCATTCCCAATTCTCAGGCAGACCTCAACAGGCATATTGGTGAAGGGAACATAGATGAGGAGGAAGCAATGGGTAGATATGGTATCAAGGAGGGGAATTTTATTTAACCAGGTTATTCCCATTGAGACCTAGATCTCTCTTACAAGGGAGACCTGGAAGATTTTAAAGTTTCTAATTCATCTAATCTGCATGTCTTTAGATGTGGGAGGAAGTCGGCGCACCCAGACAGAACCCATGCAAACAAGGGGAGAATATGCAAACTCACACAGAAACGCCACAGGAAGGAATCGATCCCGTGATCTTTTTCCTTTGAGGCAACAGTGCTAACCACTAATCCACCGTGCTGCCCACGGAATGTGGAAGGGCAGATAGTACAGATGTGTCCATGTTGTCATTTCAGCTGCTCCCATTTTGGGTCAGGGTTGCCACAGCAGATACAGCCAGATCTGCATTGGTGAACGCTACTAACTTGCGCGAGTTGGGGTCCATAAAATCGGACCGTGAGGTATCTGAAGCCGTGAGTTAGATTGACCAAAAAAAAAAAAAATCAGATGGCCTTGCCATATTACAAATCGTTTCGACCATTTGAAGTGTAAACTAGTTCATGAAGAAAGTGTAGATCTTAGGTTGTACTCGATGTCCCTGTAGTTCTCTCTTCAAGTCATGGAGATGAACTTGCATCTGAGTCTTCTTGGCCTCATAGCCCAGGTGGTTGTAGAGTTTTACCATCTTCTCAGAGTAGATGATTCCTTCCTGAATGGTTATGATTTCTTCATCTGGAGTGGATTCAGGATCCTCTTCTTCCTCCTCCAGTTGTTGCACTCCAGTGCTGAGGGCTTTGTCAGTGCGGGTTTCAGCTACAGCTAACTTCCTCTTTACATCCTTCCTGTGACCGGACATGATGGCCACTTGCACACTTGAAAACTTGCTTGCTTGAAAATCTTCATAGAACTCGCATGAGATGGGCGCTATGACAATGAAAGAATGATCTGATTCAGTTCAGAATTTATACATGCACCCACCTCTCACGCATGTGGTGGGCGCAAATTTATACTCACGCCCGCCCTTCCCAAAAATCGTCAAATCAAAACAGACTTTTATAGAGTAGTCTAAATTTTCGGGTTGATAAATCGGCCGTAAGTATAGCTGAAACGTGACTTACACATGCAGAAGTTAACAGGGTTCACCTGTAGTAGATTCTGCAAAAAGGATGGAAATGGCTGTTGTGAACACTTATTTTAAAGAAAACGGAGGAGCACAGGGTGACGTATAGGAGTAGAGAAAAGGGCACATAGGTGGACTACATTCTTTGTAGGAAATGCAACCTAAAAGAAACTGGAGACTGTAAGCTGGTGGTAGGAGAGAGTGCAGCTAGACAGCATACGATGGTGGATGTAGAAAGACGTTAGAGGTCAAGAAGAGGAAGCGGCGGAAAACTCAACAAAGGATGAGATGGTAGAAGGTGAAGGAGGAAGACTGATGTGTGAAATTCAGGGAGGAGATGAGACAGGCACCGGATGAAGGTGAATTCAAAGCTGTACAATTGCACGTTCATGTAGGGGGGACCAGGGACATGCCCTCCATGAAATTCTGTAAAAATTAAAGTGAAATGGTGGAATCTGTTTGGTGCAATGTGACATGTGACCCCTTAAATATTGTCTGCATCACCGGGTCAGACAGCACTGGACTGAAACAAGCCTTTTCATGAATATGATGCCTTAAAAGGTTCACTGTACGAAAGAACACCACAGATACATTTGCTCACATAGCTGCTGGAGCAGAGAGAGGCCAGAAGGATTTGCATTGTGTGTTTGTGAATTTGGAGAAAGCTTATGACAGTATGCTCAGAGCAGAGTTGCCATATTGCATAGGTGTCAAACTGATTCCAGAAAGGGCCAAGAGGGTGCAGGTTTTCTTTGTAACCACCCACTGCACCAGGTGATTTCACTGATTAACATCACTTTGAGCAGATGGAATCAGTTAATCAGTGAAATCACCTGGTGCAGTGGGTGGTTACAAAGAAAACCTGCACCCTCTTGGCCCTTTCTGGAATCAGTTTGACACCTATGCCATATTGTATGAGGAAGTAGGAAGTGGCAGATATAGTGCCTTGAAAAAGTATTCACTGTCTTTGGATTTTCTTCTTCTTTGTCTTTCGGCTGTTCCCGTTAGGGGTCAATCGCTTCCATCTCACCCTGTCCTCTGCATCTTCCTCTCTCACACCAACGACCTGCATGTCCTCCCTCACCACATCCATAAACCTCCTCTTTGGCCTCCCTTTTCTCCTCCTGCCTGGTGGCTCCATCCTCAGCATCCTTTTCCCTATATACCCTGGGTCCCTCCTCTGCACATGTCCAAATCATCTCAATCTCGCCACTCTGACTTTGTCTCCAAACCGTCCCACCTGAGCTGTCCCTCTTATACACTCAACAAAAATATAAACGCAACACTTTTGGTTTTGCTCCCATTTTGTATGAGATGAACTCAAAGATCTAAAACTTTTTCCACATACACAATATCACCATTTCCCTCAAATATTGTTCACAAACCAGTCTAAATCTGTGATAGTGAGCACTTCTCCTTTGCTGAGATAATCCATCCCACCTCACAGGTGTGCGATACCAAGATGCTGATTAGACACCATGATTAGTGCACAGGTGTGCCTTAGACTGTCCACAATAAAAGGCCACTCTGAAAGGTGCAGTTTTGTTTTATTGGGGGGGGGGGGGGGGGGGGATACCAGTCAGTATCTGGTGTGACCACCATTTGCCTCATGCAGTGCAACACATCTCCTTCGCATAGAGTTGATCAGGTTGTCAATTGCGGCCTGTGGAATGTTGGTCCACTCCTCTTCAATGGCTGTGCAAAGTTGCTGGATATTTGCAGGAACTGGTACATGCTGTAGTATACGCCGGTCCAGAGCATCCCAAACATGGTCAATGGGTGACATGTCCGGTGAGTATGCCGGCCATGCAAGAACTGGGACATTTTCAGCTTCCAATAATTGTGTACAGATCCTTGCAACATGGGGCCGTGCATTATCCTGCTGCAACATGAGGTGATGTTCTTGGATGTTGGCACAACAATGGGCCTCAGGATCTCGTCACGGTATCTCTGTGCATTCAAAATGCCATCAATAAAATGCACCTGTGTTCTTCGTCCATAACAGATGTCTGCCCATACCATAACCCCACCGCCACCATGGGCCACTTGATCCACAACACTGACATCAGAAAACCGCTCACCCACACACGCTGTCTGCCATCTGCCCTGGACAGTGTGAACCGGGATTCATCCGTGAAGAGAACACCTCTCCAGCGTGCCAATCACCAGCGAATGTGAGCATTTGCCCACTCAAGTCGGTTACAACGACGAACTGGAGTCAGGTCGAGACCCCGATGAGGACGATGAGCATGCAGATGAGCTTCCCTGAGACGGTTTCTGACAGTTTGTGCAGAAATTCTTTGGTTATGCAAACCGATTGTTTCAGCAGCTGTCCGAGTGGCTGGTCTCAGACGATCTTGGAGGTGAACATACTGGATGTGGAGGTCCTGGGCTGGTGTGGTTACACGTGGTCTGCAGTTGTGAGGCTGGTTGGATGTACTGCCAAATTCTCTGAAACGCCTTTGGAGACGGCTTATGGTAGAGAAATAAACATTCAATACACGAGCAACAGCTCTGGTTGACATTCCTGCTGTCAGCATGCCAATTGCACGCTCCCTCAAATCTTGTGACATCTGTGGCATTGTGCTGTGTGATAAAACTGCACCTTTCAGAGTCGCCTTTTATTGTGGGCAGTCTAAGGCACACCTGTGCACTAATCATGGTGTCTAATCAGCATCCTGATATGGCACACCTGTGAGGTGGGATGGATTATCTCAGCAAAGAAGAAGTGCTCACTATCACAGATTTAGACTGGTTTGTGAACAATATTTGAGGGAAATGGTGATATTGGTCAATGGGTGAGCCTTTGCCATTCTGGTTATTCGTCTGTCCATTTTGATGGTTGTTTTCTGTTTTCTTCCACGCGTCTCTGGCATTTTTGTCCATTTTAAAGCATTGGAGATCATTGTAGATGAACAGCCTATAATGTTTTGCACCTGCATATAAGTTTTCCCCTCTCCAATCAACTTTTTAATCAAACTACGCTGTTCTTCTGAACAATGTCTTGAACGTCCCATTTTCCTCAGGCTTTCAAAGAGAAAAGCATGTTCAACAGGTGCTGGCTTCATCCTTACATAGGGGACACCTGATTCACACCTGTTTGTTCCACAAAACTGATGAACTCACTGACTGAATGACACACTACTATTATTGTAAACACCCCCTTTTCTACTTTTTTTTTTTACTAATAGCCCAATTTCATAGCCTTAAGAGTGTGCAGACCTCCACCTTGAATGAGTCTGTCATTCCTACTGCGCATCTCACCGCTGTCACACTATTCTTGTACATGTCCTGCACTACCCTAACATACTTCTCTGCCACTCCAGGCAGCTCTTCTCTTGGCACCCTGTCATAAGCTTTTTTTTAAGTCCACAAACACACAATGTAACTCTTTCTGGCCTTCTTTTTCGCCAACCTTTTTCTCCTTATGCTTTCCTGGACCTCTTCATTCCACCACCAAGTCTCCTTGTCGTCCTTCCACTGTCCAGATGTCATACCCAGTACTGTTCTAGCTGTCTCCCTCACCACAACTGCAGTACTTTTCCAAGTGTCCAAAACTGCTTCCCTTCCAACCAGTGCTTCTCTCACCTGCTCGCTAAATTTCACACAACAGTCTTCCTCCTTCAGCTTCCACCATCTGATCCTTTGTTGAGCTCTCACTCTCTTCTTCTTCTTCTTTACCTCTAAAGTCATCCTACAAACAACCATCCTATGCTGTCTAACGACACTCTCTCCTGCCACCACTTTACAGTCTGTGACTTCTTTTAGCTTGTATCTCCTACAAAGAATGTAGTCCAACTGTGTGCTCCTTCCTCCACTCTTATGTTACCCTGTGCTCCTCCCTTTTTTTAAAGTAGGTATTCACCACAGCCATTTCCATCCTTTTTGCAAAATCAACTACCATCTGTCCTTCCCCATTCCTATCCTTGATACCATATCTAACCATTACTTCATCATCACCTCTGTTTCCTTCACCAACATGCCCATTGAAGTCTGCTCCCATCACCACTCTTTCATGCTTGGGCACACTCTCCACCATCTCATCTAACACACTCCAGAAATCTTCTTTCTCCTTCATCTCACAACCTACCTGTGGGGCATATGCACTGACGATATTCATCATCGCCCCTTCAATTTCCAACTTCACACTCATTACAGGCTTTTCTATAGACCCGTTGCAGTCACACGACCCAACCACTTCTAGTCCACTCCCCCTGCCCATGTTGCCGGTCATTCGCAGAGCTTCCAGGATTATTTACAGGAGAAACAACGTACGCACTGCAAGGTGTGGAATAAGCTTAGAGATAAAATCATCATGTCTGAACCTGATAGTGGAGTAAGCGAACATACCAGGCATCTTTCTGGTGCTGAATTACAGTGGTACAAGGACAAAATAGCTGATTTTGATGCTTCTACACAGCACCAGTGTCACAGTTAATTGCACCTGGAGTGACACTTTATCACAGCACGTGTAAGAACACCCAGGACTTAACAAGTTAATTGAGGATTGCAGACTTACAAATTTATAACAGTATTTAGTGATAAAGTTCATCATTAACTTTTTTCGTAGTCCGTCATTGCTTCTGTGATGAAATGAGTAATGTTTTAGTGGCGCAGTTTTTATTTTTTTTTATATTACTATTTGTAACCCTACCCTTAGTGACAATGTCTGTCATTAACTTTACTGAATTTTGTGTACGCTTCTGTGGGATTGTAGAGGAAAACTCAGCTAACTCTCACTTTTTTCGTGGTCCTTCACGGCTCCCATGATGAAATGAGTGATGCTTTAGTGTTGCAGTTTTTGTTATTTTACTATTTGTAACCGTACCCATGGTGTAATGGTGGAAAAAATGGTGAAAAACAGTGGAAAGATGAATTGAGATGACCTGTAACGTCACATGCAAAGCCTCTATACTACAAATGTCTAAAATTATCCTGCTTAAACTGAAAGCAAATCTGTAGAACTTGATATGAATTAAATAAAAATATCAAAGGCAAGATGATGCAGCTGGTCTGCTCTGTGTTAGCCTGATCCTGTCAGATCTCAGAAGCTAAGCAGTGCAGGATCTACTTGGATGGGAGACCTCTTTGGAACACCAGCGGCTGTGTGTGCTTCTCCAGGTAATGCTGGAGTTGCGTCAGGAAGGTCATCCGGAGTAAAACTTATGCCAATTATCAGTGAGGATCTGGCTGTATCCGCTGTGGTGACCCCGAACAAAAACAGGTGCAGCCGAATGGACAACATCATCAAAGCCAAGATGATGGGTTGCATAAGTAATGGCAACCTTTAGTATAGCTAAAGTAAAACGCTTTTACATCGACTTTACTTTAGACAAGTCAGAGGATGGTAACATGTACATTTCCAAGTCACCGAATATGTCTCGGACTTTATTTACAGAACTCATCAAGAAATAGAAACAGTATGGTACTCTATGGTAAATCTTTGTGGAGTAGACCATTCTAAAAAACTGAGTGTCCATGGAAAATGTTTAAAGACAACGGTCTGCTGAGTTTATCCTTCAAGTTTGATTGAAATTGCTTGTTGCATTATGCAGATCTCTGTGGACAAAAAAATAAAACAAATTCAACAGAAGACTAAAGCTAAATTAAGGTGCCAAAATTAACACTGAACAACAGGCATAAGATATCAGTATGTCTTATAGCTATAATAGAGTTGAAACAGATCTTTTAATAATGCCTATGGGGGAATTCAATCCTACAGGTTGCCACATTATTTAATCCAACAGATACAGACGACTGAATATAGTCCAAATCCAGTGTTTTACAAATACAAAGGGAAAAAGGAAAGTTAGCCTGACAAATCCCATAAATTTCAGACTCCTGACATTTTGACAGCTGACCAATTCTTGTGCAATGATTTGCCAGCCATGTGCATTTAGTGGGAGTAGGTAGGACATTTTTTTATCTATCAGTCCATCTTGAAAATTATTCACACTATATTTTCCACAGATGCATACAACACATGTGCGCGCAGACACACACGTGGACACACACATCAAAACTCTAAATTTGAATTAACAAACGAGTCAACGTTTGTTCATGTACAACCCCAATTCCAATGAAGTTGGGACACTGTGTGAAATGTAAATAAAAACAGAATACAATGATTTGCAAATCCTCTTCAACCTATATTCAACTGAATACACCACAAAGACAAGATTTTTAATATTCAAAGTGATAGACTTTTTTGTTTTTGTGCAAATATGTGCTCATTTTGCATAAAATAGCATGCCATAGGTATTAAAGGCACTGCACTGCGGTGGTTTGAATCATATTTATCTAATAGATTACAATTTGTTCATGTAAATGGGGAATCTTCTTCACAGACTAAGGTTAATTATGGAGTTCCACAAGGTTCTGTGCTAGGACCAATTTTATTCACTTTATACATGCTTCCCTTAGGCAGTATTATTAGACGGCATTGCTTAAATTTTCATTGTTACGCAGATGATACCCAGCTTTATCTATCCATGAAGGACACACACCAATTAGCTAAACTGCAGGATTGTCTTACAGACATAAGGACATGGATGACCTCTAATGTCCTGCTTTTAAACTCAGATAAAACTGAAGTTATTGTACTTGGCCCCACAAATCTTAGACACATGGTGTCTAACCAGATCCTTACTCTGGATGGCATTACCCTGACCTCTAGCAATACTGTGAGAAATCTTGGAGTCATTTTTGATCAGGATATGTCATTCAAAGCGCATATTAAACAAATATGTAAGACTGCTTTTTTGTATTTACGCAATATCTCTAAAATTAGAAAGGTCTTGTCTCAGAGTGATGCTGAAAAACTAATTCATGCATTTATTTCCTCTAGGCTGGACTATTGTAATTCATTATTATCAGGTTGTCCTAAAAGTTCCCTGAAAAGCCTTCAGTTAATTCAACATGCTGCAGCTAGAGTACTGACGGGGACTAGAAGGAGAGAGCACATCTCACCCATATTGGCCTCTCTTCATTGGCTTCCTGTTAATTCTAGAATAGAATTTAAAATTCTTCTTCTTACTTATAAGGTTTTGAATAATCAGGTCCCTTCTTATCTTAGGGACCTCATAGTACCATATCACCCCAATAGAGCGTTTCGCTCTCAGACTGCAGGCTTACTTGTAGTTCCTAGGGTTTGTAAGAGTAGAATGGGAGGCAGAGCCTTCAGCTTTCAGGCTCCTCTCCTGTGGAACCAGCTCCCAATTCGGATCAGGAAGACAGACACCCTCTCTACTTTTAAGATTAGGCTTAAAACTTTCCTTTTTGCTAAAGCTTATAGTTAGGGCTGGATCAGGTGACCCTGCTGCTATAGACTTAGACTGCTGGGGGGTTCCCATAATGCACTGAGTGTTTCTTTCTCTTTTTGCTCTGTATGCACCACTCTGCATTTAATCATTAGTGATTGATCTCTACTCCCCTCCACAGCATGTCTTTTTCCTGGTTCTCTCCCTCAGCCCCAACCAGTCCCAGCAGAAGACTGCCCCTCCCTGAGCCTGGTTCTGCTGGAGGTTTCTTCCTGTTAAAAGGGAGTTTTTCCTTCCCACTGTCGCCAAGTGCTTGCTCACAGGGGGTCGTTTTGACCTTTGGGGTTTTTACGTAATTATTGTATGGCCTTGCCTTGCAATATAAAGCGCCTTGGGGCAGCTGTTTGTTGTGATTTGGCGCTATATAAATAAAATTGAATTGAATTGAATTGAATTTTGAAATGGATGCCTGCAACACATTTCAAAAAAGTTGGGACAGGGCAACAAAAGACTGGGAAAGTTGATGAATGCTCAAAGAACACCTAATTGGAAAAAGGTGAGTGTCATGAATGGGTATAAAAGGAGCATCCCCAAAAGGCTCAGCCTTTCACAAGCAAAGATGGGGCGAGGATCACCACGTCGTGAACAACTGCATGAAAAAATAGTCCAACAATTTAAGAACAATGTTTCTCCATGTTCAACTGGACTCCATCATCTACAGTCCATAATATAATCAGAAGAATCAGATAATCTGGAGAACTTTCTACATGTAAGCGGCAAGGCCGAAAACCAACATTAAAATGCCCGTGACCTTCGATCCCTCAGGCGGCACTGCATTAAAAACCGACATCGTGTAAAGGATCTTACCGAGTGGGGTCAGGAACACTTCAGAAAACCATTGCCAGTTAACACAGTTCGTCACTACATCTCCAAGTGCAAGTTAAAACTCTACCATGCAAAGCGAAAACCATATATCAACAACATCCAGAAACGCCGCCGCCTTCTCTGGGCCCAAGCTCATTTGAAATGGACAGACACAAAGTGGAAAAGTGTGCTGTGGTCTGATGAGTCCACATTTCAAATTGTTTTTGGAAATCATGGATGTCGTCTCCTCCAGACAAAAGAGGAAAAAGACTATCCAGATTGTTACCAGCACAAAGTTCAAAAGCCGACATCTGTGATGGTATGGGGGTGTGTTAATGCCCATGGCATGGGCAACTTACAAATCTGTGATGGCACCATCAATGCTGAAAGGTACATTCAGGTTTTGGAGCAACACATGCTACCATCCAAACAACATCTTTTTCAGGGACGTGTCTGCTTATTTCAGCAAGACAATACCAAGCCACATTCTGCATGTGTTACAACAGCATGGCTTCGTAGTAAAAGAGTGCGGGTACTAGACTGGCCTGCCTGCAGTCCAGACCTGTCGCCCAATGAAAATGTGTGGCGCATTATGAAGCACAAAATATGACAACGGAGACCCCGGACTGTTGAACAACTGAAGTAATACATCAAGCAAGAATGGGAAAGAATTCCACCAAGAAAGCTTCAATAATTAGTGTCCTCAGTTCCCAAATGCTTATTGAGTGTTGTTAGAAGGAAAGGTGATGTAACACAGTGGTAAACATACCAGTGTCCCAGTTTTTTTGAAACGTGTTGCAGGCATCCATTTCATAATGAGTAAATACTTGTACAAAAACAATAAAGTTTATCAGTTTGAACATTAAATATCTTGTCTTTGTGGTGTATTCAACTGAATATAGGTTGAAGAGGATTTGCAAATTATTGTATTCGGTTTTTAATTTACATTTTACACAACGTCCCAACTTCACTGGAATTGGGGTTGTAGGATAGTTTTAGATACAGTTGTATGTAAAAGTTTGTTCACCCCTGATGATTTCCATGATTTTCCTTTATAAATCATTGGTTGTTTGGATCAGCAATAAATATATCTTATAGCAGACAAACACACTGATATTTGAGAAGTGAAATGAAGTTTCTTGTATTTATAGATGTGCAATTATTCTTTAAACAAAATTAGGCAGGTACATAAATTTGGGGACCCCAACAGAAAAAAATACATCAATATTTAGTAGATCCTCCTTTTGCAGAAATAACAGCCTCTAAACACTTCCTATAGCTTCCAATGAGAGTCTGGATTCTGGTCGAAGTTATTTCAGACCATTCATCTTTACAAAACATATCCAGTTCAGTTAGGTGTGTTGGTTTCCGAGCATGGATAATGCTTAAAATGACACCACAGATTTTCAATATTATTCAGGCCTGGGGACTGAGATGGCCATTCCAGAATGTTGTACCTATTGCTCTGCACGAATGCCTTAGTAAATTCTGAGCAGTGTTTAGGGTCGTTGTCTTGTTGAAAGATCTAGCCCCGGTGCAACTTCAACTTTGTCATTAATTCATGAACATTGTTCTCAAAAATCTGCTGATATTGAGTGGGATCCATGTGACCCTCAACTTTAAAAAGATTCCCAGTACCTGCACTGGCCACACAGCCACACTGCATGATGGCACCATGTCCAAATTTTACTATAGGTAGCAAGTGTTTTTCTTGGAATGCTGTGTTTTTTTGCCATGCATACCGCCCCTTGTTATGCCCAAATAAGCCAATTTTAGTTTCATCAGTCCACAGCAACTTATTCCAAAATGAAGCTGGCTTGTCCAAATGTGCTTATCATACCTCAAGTGACTCTGTTTGTGGCAGGTACACAGAAAAGGCTTCCTCTGCATTACAGCATCTCCTTGTGCAAAGTGCGCTGTATAGTTGAACGATGCACAGAGACACTGTCTGCAGCAAGATCACGATGTACGTCTTTGGAGCAGGTCTACGGGTTGACTATGACTGTTCTCACCATCCTTCGGTTCAGCTTATCTGAGATTTTTCTTGGCCTGCCACTTTGGGCCTTCACTATTACTGTGCCTGTGACCTTCTATTTCCTCACTATGTTCTTCACAGTGGAAACTGACAGCTGAAATCTCTGAGATAGCGTTTTGCATCCTTCCCTTAAACCATGATGTTGAACAATCTTTGTTTTCAAGTCATTTGAGAGTTGTTTACAGGCTCCCATGTTACCATTCATTAGAAAAGATGCAAAGAGGGGCAACATTTGCAAATGGCCACCTTAAATACCCTTTCTCATGATTGGATTCACCTGTGTAAGGAGGTCAAGGGTCAATGAGCTTACCAAACCAATTTTGTGTCCAATAATTAGTGCTAAATGTATTCAAATCAATAAAATGACAAGGGTGCCCGAATTTATGCACCAGCCCAATTTTGTTTAAAGAATTACTGCACGCATTCTAGAAATACTAGAAACTTGAGATGAGATGAGATACACTTTCTTGATCTCACAGTGGAGAAATTATGTTTACACTCCAGTTACCTCAGACAGCAATTAGTCCACAATTATTACTTGTTTACCGTAATAATGGCACACATCAGAATTAAGAACAGCACATACACATTTGACATTGTTTATGTGCACTAAATTTGAAGACGTCCGTTATCCGAATTGAGGCAAGTGGGTGAAGGTCGCGCAGCAACCCTGAGTTGCGCCACCGTCAGCTTGGGGGGGGGGGGGGACCAGCAGCAACTAAAACTGCACACATTTATTGCACATGTTGATATCCGTTACTGAATGTCTGTTTGTGGGAGGGGGACAGGGTGGGGTGATGGAAGCTACAGCTCTGGGGAAAAAGCTGTTCCTTAGCCTATTACTGTGTCCATATAGTGTGATACCTCTTCCCCGTTGGCAGAGGATGAAACAGGGAATGTCCCAGGTGGTTGTTTTCCCTGCAGATGGTCTGTGCTTTCCTCTGCAAGCGCTCAGCTCCTACAATCCTCTGTGCTATCTTCACCACCCGGGACAGATCTTTTCTGTCCTCTGCCATCCAGCTGCGGTACCACACTGTGCAGCCCTGGCAGAGGATACTCTCGATGGTACTTCTGTCGAAGATCCTCAACAGCTGTGGTGCCAGACCAGCCTGCATCACCTTCCTCAGGAAGGTGCATCCTCTGCTAGGTTTTTTCACCAGGTTGTGGGTATGTAATGTCCATGTCAGATCCTTGATGATGTGGGTGCCAAGGAACCTGATTGAGTCCACCCTCTCCACCTCTTCTCTGCTGATATGTGGTGGGGGCTGTGAGACTCTCCTGGTGCTCCTGAAGTCTATGATGACCTCCTTGGTTTTGTTAGTATTGAGGACCAGGTCATTGTCTGCACACCACTCTGACAGGTGTTTGACCTCCTAGCTGTACCAGGTCTTGTTGTTGTCTCTGATAAGGCCTACCACCTCTTCTAATAGAAGAGGTAAACTGTTTCGGAGCTGCCTAAAAATCAGCCAGTCCGCTTCAGTTTGGGTTTTTCTGGCTTTCGCCCAGGCAAAGGTCCCTTTCTTTTAGTAAAATGAACAACTCTGGGGTAAACCATGGATTGTTTCAGCCTTTAACTCTAAATTTATGAAAGGGGGCATGCTTATGTATAATTTTAATAAAAGCATCATAAAAATAATTCCAGGCTAGTTCTACATCATTAATAAATGGTAAATGGACTGCATTTATATAGCACTTTTCCATTTGCATCAGATGTTCAAAGTGCTTTACACATCAATGCCTCACATTCACCCTGATGTGAGGCTGCTGCTATGCAAGGCACCCACTACACATCGAGACCAACTAGGGGATTAAGGACCTTGCCCAAGGGCACCTCGTGATTTTATGACCAGGCTGGAATTTGAACCGAGGATCCTCTGGTCTCAAGTCCAACACTTATCCACTAGGCCATTACCTCCCCAAATATATAAATCATATATCAAGTTAAAAATAAACTTTTACCTCAACATGTCCAGGATCTGTTTAGAATGATAGAGTCCAGCTATAATTTGAGAAGAACATTATTATTTGATAAATTAAAGACTAAAATTAGTGTAAAAAGTCATTGTGTTTCCAAAAAAGGTGTAAGTCCGTAAAGGGCCCTTAGTGATTTTATGGTCAGACTGGGATTTGAATCGAGGCTCCTCTGGTCTCAAGCCCAACTTGACCATCACCTCTCTTAATAAGAAATTCTGCTCCAGTCAAGATCCATTAAATCATCAAAAAATAATGCAATGCTAAAATACTCTCAGCCCTATGAGCGGCTGCCTGGCCAACAATACACTGTCAAACTTTAGTGTAAGAAAGAAGAACTTTCCTTTATCCCAAAGGATTTGAGCCCAACATAATAAATCAAGAGGGTCCTCAGCAGGTTGGCAGGCGTCACTCCAGCTCCAACAGATCGATCCGCAGAAACAGCGAACATGTAAGCAACACTCATAATCCAAGTGTAAATTAGTCCCGATGCAGTCTGTTCAGTTCGATTGTGAAGATTTAACAAAAAAGGATGATCCCTGGAGTCGCAGCTAGGCTCGATCAACCAATACGATCAACCATTATCGGATCGTCAAATCAGTTTAAAAACCAAGAATAAGTCTGATACCATTAAGCACACTGTACTGTACTATATTAGTAATATAGCAAAATACTAAAATACCCTCGGGCATATGAACATATAAACAGGAAACAGAATGTGACCTTTTGACCTCTTAAAATAGGTCAAGGTTAGTCATCTTTGAACTTGACCAAGGTCTGCACCCCAAGAATGTTCCCTGTGAATTTGAAAACCCTGGCAGTAACAGGAATGGACTTACACCGAGGACAGACAGATGGATGGGCGCAAAGCCTTTGAAATACCCGATGGCCATATTTTGGCCTCAGGTGAAAACAACACAGAAAAATGTTATATAGACACGATGTTATACGAACACACAGACAGGTAGAGATGCGCTGGTGCTACTATCTTGGTTCAGTCTATTGCATCCAATAAACAATAAACAACTTATCAACACACCCATAACAAACCTGACAAGGTTAGTATAGGCTTCTGTGTCTGTGAGACTGAGAAAGCAGCACAGCGCAGTTTTTGTCTTCTTATGTCACCAGTCACAGTCATGGTGACGTGAAACAGAAAATAATTATATTCAAAAGTGAAATTTCAACTGCATGTTGCCAAAAGGCACATGCAGAACTCAAGCCAAGATTTTGTTCATTTTCTTAAACTGAAATCCTTCCTGATTTTATGTTACTGATCCATTGGGTTGTCAAAGTGATTTCCTGACAATCCTACAAAGGGTGTCTACAAGTGTCATATCTATTTCAGTATATGAAAGCATTTTGTTTTGTTGTTCACAGTACTGCATTTCTTTTGCACTTTTCCACTTGATTCCCCCCCACACACACACGTGTGTGAGCATGCTCCCATGCAAGGTACTCAACTGTGCACTGGGAGACGATGTCAAAGTTCAATACCTCCAGACACTTTATTAAGTATTATGATGATACGAATTTGGTTCATTTGCATTACTTTTGAACATATTTTAAATACATAAAATTAAGGGATGTCAATAATTCTAACTCTGATCTGGTTCTGCAGCACTCTGACAAAGAATGCTGCTGCCTTAACAGTTGGCCACACACCTTTGAGAGCTGTGGTCATATTTTTGAAATCATTAGCAAAAATGAAATCCTATAGGTCCAGTGCATTCATCACTGAGGACATATTTACATGCAAACAGAGATGGTTTTCAAGAATCTTACTTGTTCATGAGGTCAAAGCCTTGGTCTGAAAGTAGCGCTCCAAAGCGTTTTCGCAGATTGTTGTAGGGGTACTCTGTGAAAGTCATCTTCTTCACAGCGGGCAGCTCGCTGTAGCCGGGCCAGATCTTCTCGCTTGGTGACCCCAAATCCTATAGAAAGCACATAGTCAGCAGACACACAGAGTTAGTTACACCCACCAGAGATGGATATATGATAGGCCCACTTTGGCTAAAGTATTCATCAAATGCAGACATGCGGCAATAGAGCTGTCTTAAGTGCATTTCAATACTTTAATTCATCACTGGTAGGGCCTGTATGATGACTGGGGAAGCCTTAATGACATCAGTCCACAAGGCTGCCATGCTTCATACAGACGATCGACTGAAAAATTAGTCAGGCAACTGTGGTGAGCGTCTCAGTTTCATAATAACTTCATCAGCTGCGCTGGCGTCTACAGACTCCTCCACCATGTGGTGTGCTGCTGAACTGCACGCTGACCTACTAAGTGCATTCTGAAGATTTACAAACTGTAAACAGAAAGGCTTACACTTTGTGGTTAGGTGATTTAGGTTGTGTTAGGTTGTGTGAGCAAAGGAGGGCATTTACCTTGAAAATCTTGTTAATTTGGTCAATTTCAGTTTTTCCAGGGAAAAGAGGTTTCTGGGTGAGGAGTTCACCAAATATGCAGCCCACTGACCACATGTCCACAGCTGTGGAGTACTCCTACGGGGGAGAAAAAACATCAAAATTCTGGTTAAATGGTGTTTTGGCATCTATATAAGACAAATACTCGCCAGATGTCTACTCATGAGAGTCACTGTGGGGAAGATGTCTTTACAGGAACATCTAAAACAGTGCATCACTTTAGCATTTAGAAGATCCAGTTGTTGAAAATGCATTTCATCTGGTTCGAGTGATGTGCAGAATTAGTGTGCTGTCAGTGCATGAGGCTGCAAGTTGGATAATTACTTTGGCTCCTAGCAGCAGCTCTGGTGATCGGTACCACAGCGTCACCACGACAGGAGTGTAGGGCTTCAGGGGGGAACCGTATTCCCGAGCCAAACCAAAGTCTCCAATCTGCAATTCAAGACAGATGACAAATGAAGATTGCCCTAATGTAATGGTGTTGCTACAAATTTGTTCCATGATCCTCTCACAGGAGCTTTTTAAGAAGGACTGGGAAATATGCAGTAGGTTATATGGTCAACTGATAAATTATGAAATGCACCGGTGTCTTTGAGAGATGTAAATAATTGCCATGATTCACATTTTCTATTGTCAGCTTGCCTACATTTCTACCAAACCTTTGTTTACTAAGTTTGCCATACAGCTGGACAGAAATTAATGCTCCAGACAGCTTTGTATGAGTAATCATGTGTTATTTGAGCAAGAATGCCACTGTGCTACTAAGTCAGCGGAAAGTTGCACATAATCAAAATATTTATACAAGCAATGTCTTTTTTATAAGTACCCCCCCAGTTTACGTCTTTTTTGCTGTTGGCACACTATTGAGTTAAAATATGACTAGCACATTACCCATGTGGATCCACGGGCTCTAGATTGGGTAGTGTTTATAAAATAGGTAGCTGACATTTTTCATGGGTGGTAATAAATTATGCAAAGTTTCTATAATGAGTTGGAATGGTGTGTGAGTCCAGAATCTTAGACTTCAACAACTTTTTAAAGAACTCAACCCTTTTATTACCTGTTAATTATGTAATTATTACCTCCGCCAAGGTTGTTATGTTTTCGGTCGCGTTTGTTTGTTTGTCTGTCTGTCTGTTTTTGTGGAGTGGTTGGAAATGACAAGAGGAACAAGTGATTCAATTTTAGTGGTGAGCTGGATCACAATCCGGATCCAGGAATTTTTTTAAAGGATTCTTCACCATTGCGGGATAGGGGGAATTTTGACATTCTAGTTTCTAACTCCACAAAACAAGGCAGAAAGGCTTGAAAAAAATTTGGGTGTAACATAGTCAAATGTTCTATCAAACAACAAAGTTTGGTGATGATCGGATCCGGATTCCGGATCTGGTGATCCAGAATATGCAAAAATATAGGGAAAATAGAAAATGTGTCAGTGTGAGGTGACAAATGAAGCTAGAGATGCACAACTAACACCAAATTGTAGCTGAATCTGTACTGATTCAGTAAGGTGTCATCAGATTTGATGTAGCTTCAGATTTTATGGAGCTAGATACAGAAGAAAACCGCCATTGCCGAAAAATCGTTTTTATACAATAACTTTTGAACTAATAAAGACATAAAAGTGATTCCAAGTTCTAGTGGTATGTTTTCATGGTCAAGGATGTCAAATATAAAGGAAAGAAAAGTGTATGTATCATAGTTTTGTTGTAACACTGAATTGTTGAATAGATCACTGTGCCAAGGAGGGAATCTCTTTAGGGTCAGTGACCCTATGGCCTTGTTTAGAGAAGTGTTTCATAAATGTTAAAAAATCCATATATTTGCAGTTTAGTTGAATAATAAATTAAATTTTGTCTCTTATTTGTTTTTGTCTATAAGCACATGCAATATCAATATCAGTGCTCAGATGACAGTAGCTTCTGGGAAAGGTGTAAGTTGCAATAAACTGTGATGCCAAGCGCTAAGGATACACGCTATCCAGTCACAGCAGATGAAACTTTTTTTACTACTGAGCAAACATCATTGTTAGACTTTTTTAGGTCCAATGATTCCAAGCGGAAGAAAATGGATGGATGGATGGATGGATGATTCCACGGCGTCCAGATGTTATGGCGTCAGTGACCCCATGGCCTTGGCGGAGGTTTGCACTCTCTGAGTGCTTCTAGTTTTTTATGTTAATTTACTGTCTTAATGCATTTATAAATGATGTTCTTGTTGTTCTTGTTCTTCTTATTATTTTATTTCTACTTTTATCTTTTCATTTGATTTTTAAATGTACCACAGTGTCATCCATGTATTTTTAATATATTTACAATTATATCATGTACTTACATTTACCTTACGAAATAAAATCATGCATGCACACATGCACGCTTTTGACGCATGCACAATTTTTTTTTTTTTTTGCTATTGCACATTCCATAAAATATATCTGTTTTGTCATGTTAGAAGGAACAAAGCAGATGGTCATCCTGTTGTGTCTGGTATGTTTGAGTTTTCTTCTTGTAAATACAGCTGTCAATGTTCTTGCTGGGGTCGTTATTTGGTACTTTAACATTTTCCATAATGCCCCTGATTCCCCCGTGTTTCCCAGGATGCACCGTGGAGACAGCAGAGTTCCGGCGTCTCACAACTGCGAAAAACCGACTGGTCTAGTAGACATTACTAGCGTACAGCACTCTGAGATAAGGTGTTATAATTTAGCGCTGTATACAAAAAATTTAATTGTATTTATTGTAATAAAGCAGCATGTTGCCCATTGGGACAGTACATTTCTTTTCTGTGTTTTCAGGGAAACCTGGACTTCAGAAACTACTGTCCTTACCTTCAGAATACCCTTGTGGCTCAGCAGCAGATTGGATGTCTTCAAATCACGGTGGAGAATCCAGTTATCGTGAAGATGTCTCACACCTCTTAGTAGCTGAATCATAAGAGTTTTGACCTCACCTAAAGAAACAAACAAACAAAAAAAAAAAAAGGTAAATCAACTGTTTTGAAACAAAGGGTTATGGATTATTATGGAAAATGTATGGCTTTCTTTCATGTATTGCTCATTAGTCACCATCTAACTGTGTTTTGGGAAAATATTCACAAACATAATGGCCCTGGTAGCCTCCTAAAATTAAAACCGGACCCTCATTAAGTCTGCTAAAGACAGAGACAGCCTTATCTTTCATCCTTCCTCCATGAACCTTTTCATCTTGCGTATACTCTACAGCTTTACTGCTTTAACCCTCTGGGGTCCGAGGGCATTCTTTGGACAGTTCACTCGCCTGGCATAAATGTTTTATTATTGCTGTTAGCAGCTCTCCCTGCATCCCACAATCAAGTTTTACGTCTCTTTTTTCAGGACAACCTGTGCTTTCATAATATATATGCTTTTGTTGTGTTTTATAACTGTAATAAAGGTTTACAATCAAAAATAAGGAAGGAAAAAGTAAAGCGGAAAATAATTTTCCACACACATTTATTCAAAACACACAGCAAACGATAATAAACAACTGTTTTGACACTTTATAAAGGTAATTTGAGGTCTTGTGTGAAAGACTGTACAACAAAAAGGTTCAAACATTAAACACAAATGCACATTTTGAACAATATATACAAAATGGTCTATGCGTTTTTTTGTCTTTATGGTAAAAGCAACAGAGTTATCCAGTAACATTCAGATGCAAACTAGTGGAGCAATCCTGATAGCTACACACTCTTTGTTTGAGCATGTGAGATCCTCATCAGAGGCTCTCCATCTGCTTTCAGTGATCGCTGTGCATAATGGCGCAGGGCGCATTTGGAGCCCAATAGTATCTACTCATTGGAGCACCCAGAGGGCTATTCAACGGGTCAACTAGTAACATATCACTCCTGAAAACGATCTTTGGCTTTTCACGCTAGGTGAATCTGCTCTACAATTGGATTTTGGAAAACCATGTGACGGTGAACCAATTCTGATTGGATACTCACATCATAACACAGCTTCTATGAGGAGTACAAAGATGGCCGATGGCTGACTCGAAAGTCCGCAGAGTTAACTTTTCAGCAAAAAAAAAAAAGTTTCTATCTCATATCATTAAATAGTTATTTATAATTTAGTAAAGCTTGGTCTTAGCCGTTGTATACGACGGCATCGGCCCCAGAGGGTTAACATGATATGTTTTTATTGTGAAGCCTATTCGGGAAAATATAACTTTGGGCATTTATTTTACTGCTGTATGCAGTACTGGAACAAATCTGTCCACAACAACTATGCTTGATGCCATTTGTGCGCTTGCTTGGGGTGCTTTTACCCAACGGTCTATTCCAAGTGTTAAAGGCATACTGGCTACTTGCACTCAGCCTGTCTGTTATTGTCAGGGCCGATCAATTAAACACATCACAATCATAGTCGCAATGCCACCCCATGTGATTACATAATCGTGAAAGACCTTCGCACACCGCACTGAGTGTGTGCAGCTCTGTACTCATGGTACTATTAAAATGCAGATCTTCCCAGGATTGAGAACCACTGCTTTAGACTTTATACATATTTGGTGAAGAATGATAAATAAATCAGAACATCATAGAGTGTTTACATGCAACTTCCCCCGAGATTTTGGCCCAGAGAGCATGTGTTTGCAATATGAAGATGACAGAGCAGGTATGGACACGCGGACAGATGCAACCCATTTTAATGTCCCCATGTCAGAGTGGTCTGCAGACCACTGATGGTCCCTAGTGGTCCGCAAGTATAGTTCATCACATTTTTTAATTAATATTGTATTCTAACTATTTGGAAAGCCGTAGATATTATGCTGTAATTGGTCATGTACTGTTTCAGCTGTAAGCAGACTTGTTGTTTTTGGATACTTGGGGAATTAGGTGGTTTGTGAAAAATTTTTAATTTGTTAAGTGGTTCTCAGTCTGAAACATGCTTTGGAATGACCACAGCATCATTTCTCCATCCATCCACAACATGATACAACAGTTTGAGGCCACCTCAGATGCTCCAAAGTCCCAACGCTCATTTCCACACTTCTAATGTTCGTCCTCTCCTACTGTCTTTAGAGGCCTTCTGCATCTCTTCTTCTTCTTCGCTCCACAGGAGCCAGATTTCAGATGGCACTCTTTTGGACAGCAGCAGCGATGGTGGTCATTGTTAACTCGACCTTCAACCAATCCAGTATGGAAATTCGATTTTTGACTTGTCTGTTTTCTGTGGTGGGCAGCATGATGGCTTAGTGGTTAGCACTGTTGCCTCACAGCGAGAAGGTCGTGGGTTTAATTCCCGTGGCCTTTCCGTGTGGAGTTTGCATGGTCTCCCCGTGTTTGCGTGGGTTTCCTCCGGGTGCTCTGGTTTACCCCCACATCCAAAGACATGCAGGTTAGGTGGATTGGAATCTTTAAAATTGTCCGTAGGTGTGTGTGTGGGTGTGTCTGTGTTTGTTTGTCTATTTGTGGCCCTGCGACAGACTGGTGTCCTGTCCTGGGTGTACCCCGCCTCACGCTCTATGACTGCTGGGATAGGCTCCAGCCCCCCGCGACCCTTAATTGGACTAAGCGGTAGAAGATGAATGAATAAATGAATGTTTTCTGTGGTAAGATTTATGCTGGATGCCCTTCCTGAAGCAACGCTTCTCATTTATCTGGGCTTGGGAACAGGCACTCAGAGTGAACTGGATGCACACATTTAACTGCATAAAATTTTGAATGTCCTTGTCAATATAGAGATATTACCATACAAGAGCAATGGATGAAAACTCAAAAAAATACCTGGCAGAAAGGGCTGCTTCATGGTTTCCATCAGACTCTTGAGATCATGTTCAACATAGTTCATCACAATGTAAATCTTGTCCATGTTGCTTCCAACAACTATTTCCTAAAAGAGCATGAAAAGAAAGGACTCACAGTACCTAGAAATCTTAACAGACAGCATACATGAGAAAATTTCCAAACTTAACCATATGAACAGCTGTAACCATCTCACCCGCACTGTGACTATGTTTGGGTGTTGAGCTTTCAGGATTGTATTGATTTCTCTTAAAGAGGTGATGGGGAAGCCCTCCTTCTCCTTCTCCATTTTCAATCTTTTCAATGCAACAATCTCATCTGCAAAAAATAAGTCATGTATGTTTCACATGTCTAAAAAACTCAGCAGCTAATGGATCTGCGTGTCTGCTTTCTTACCAGTCTTTTTGTCTTTGGCTCTATAAACCACACCATAGGTTCCTTCCTCTATTCGGTTTAGACACTGGAACTCCTCAACGCTGCGGCATCCCTGAAAAATAACACACAAAGGATGGACTGGAATACTGGTCTTTATAGGATCACTACTATTTGTTTCCAAATGCCAGGATCTCCCTAACTCTCACCATGCTGCATGTGGTGAACGCATGATATGACATTTCTTTGTGACTCAATTTTGGTGAGATGTGATGTTATTTGGGGTGGGGGGTTCATAGATTGGCAACCAACATTCATCAAACAGACAGACATCCCAACCATTCAATCCACACTAAACTGACCTGACACGGCTTTAGTTTTATCTAAATCATATTTGTTCAAAAGAGTGAAGAAGAAACACTGAATCTTCCACCATGTTGGATGTGGGTTGAATAGTCTGGCTGATACCACACGTGTGCAGAGGTTAGATTCAGCGAGCGTTGCCTCTGTGAAGGAGTGTGCAGAGATAAGGGACTGATGCCGGCTGGGTTCAAGTTACTTTCGGTCTCACAAGGTCTGCATAAAGTGGCATTCTATTGATATGACCATTGGTACTCTTTGTCAATGTAATAACAACCCGGTATATTAAAACCATGATCCAAGTGGCAACACTATGAGCAGCGATCCCATCATAATCATTGCAAAATAAAAAAATTATTTTTGGTATGAGTGCGAACAGTGATATAGAAGAAAAAACAGCAGCATTCAAACATATGTGCTTTTCTGGGCCACAAAACAGAATGACTGTGTAACCACATTGAAGGCATTTCTTAATAATGCCAACAGCAAACTGTAAGTACATGGAAATACAAAGGGCACAAAAACCACGTATTCCATTTGTGGTTTAAAGAAAACTCCAAATGTTTGTGTTATGATGGTAGTAACCTGTAAAGCTGGAAGATATTTGGGCAGCTCCTTCTTCGGCTCCACAGTTGGAACAGGAGGAGAGTCATGGACATAGTTCTGCTCAGGTGTGGGGGTACGAGTATGAGCCTGAGAGTGAGGTGTAGGGTCATTCTCCTCAGCGTCATCCTCCTCCTCGTCTTCATCATCCTCCATTTCCTCGCCACTCTCCTCTGAGTCATGATCAAAGCGTGATTCTGGAACTGCGCAATACAAAGTAAAGTGTTTTTATGTTGGCCAAGTTAATTTAAATAATTCAGCAGCTTATGACAGCAACAGCGACAACATCATCTTCCATTCACAACCTGTATTATTTTAAAAGTTATATTAATACAAAATATCAGCTGCTAAAATGTTGACCTTGGCTTGTGGCTTTTATTTTTTAACTGTTTTTTCTCAAAATCAAATAACTTTGTCCTTGGCTCACCCAGCAAGTTTGCTCCAAACAGTTACATTATTCACAGACACAAACACACGGAATGGAAAACAATACACGGGCACACACAGAAACAAGAACATCTAATTACTGTATAGTCTTTATGCCGTGTAATTAAGACACACACGCACACACTTGCCAATAGTTCTATGTGTACGAGCAACTTTCAATGTACAGAATTATTTAGAATTTTTATATTGGAGCACCCCGTTCACATTTCTCTGCTTGTTTCTTTAAAGCGGTACTTAGTTGAAAAGCTTTTAATATATTACATGAATAACAAATGCATATTGACATAATTGACAGGTGACTGAATTAGTTTACAATAATTCTTTTTTGGTGCAGAAGTAAACACTCCATCTGTGTTGCACTACTGTTGCTTCATAGCTGTAAATCTTTGCAGGACTTGGCAATTTTAGTAATTTACTGGTTGAGGGAGGCCTGTTTAGACTATACACATGACTCCAACAGAGGAGTAAATTGTGCGACAAGGGTGGTTTGAGATGTTCCTATCTGTGCTTTTATGCCTTTTCTACTTCACAACTGTAATCTTGTAAGTAATTTAACTGATGGGAACCAAACTTCAGACA
Source organism: Thalassophryne amazonica (assembly GCF_902500255.1). Lineage (NCBI taxonomy): Eukaryota > Metazoa > Chordata > Actinopteri > Batrachoidiformes > Batrachoididae > Thalassophryne > Thalassophryne amazonica. Next base: position 31,515,243 of record NC_047108.1, on the reverse strand, counting down.
CAATCCTCCATGAAGAAGCAAGTTGGAGACATTTCAGAGCTAGTTCTCGGGTCAGCAGGTAAAGAATATTTAACATTCAAATGACAGATTTTCAGTACTCCTCTGGGAACCATCTTGCCAAGATTCCTGGCAAAGTTAGAAGACTGCAATTATAAATAAAAGTGGTCAGAAGAGACTCCCAGACAAGATTTATGTGGTCTTACACTTGTATGTGCAACTTTTCCTTCTTAATATAAACAAAAACTACAGATCTGTGAGCAAGTTCCCAAAATGGTACGTTGGCTTTGCCATGGGAGTTACTTAAATATGTTCTTTGGTACATCATGGTCATAAATCTTTTGTGAACAAATATCCAAATTAATATTAATTGAATGAATCAACTTTTTAATCATAGTGTTATGTGCTGCTAAACAATGTCTGGAACAAACCATTTTACTCAGATTTTCAGAGAGAAATGCACCAACCAGCATGAACAACATCTGCTGCCTTAGTCCTTAAATAAGGGTCACCTGTAAGGGTGTAATAAGGTCACAGAAATAAAAATGCAGACACTGCTGTTTGAACACACTAATATTCCTTTTTCTTCACTTTCTGTAAAGTAATAACAAATTTGCTAAATTATTATTCATATTTTGATTTGGGATAGAATGTTCAGTGTTCCTGGTGCATTTGCCTGTATGGAAATAAAAGCTATTACAATGATTTTGAGCTTTACTCAATTTTTTTTTAGACACACAGTTATTAATTTTAATACAACTGTATAAGAATAATGGACAGATGATAATACATCGTTACCTTCCTAAAATGTTGTGGACAACATGACTTAGGCCATTATTTTAGGAAGGTTACGATATATAAGATAATATATATTTCTAGTGGTGTAACAGATCATAGCTAATCCATGATCCATATGAAAATTCAGTAAGGTATATATTATATATTATATTACAATTCTAAGGTGGAACTATGCTAGTACGAGGGCTGTCAATAAAGTTACGGTCCTTTTTATTTTTTTCAAAAACTATATGGATTTCATTCATATGTTTTTACGTCAGACATGCTTGAACCCTCGTGCGCATGCGTGAGTTTTTCCACGCCTGTCGGTGACGTCATTCGCCTGTGAGCACTCCTTGTGGGAGGAGTCGTCCAGCCCCTCGTCGGAATTCCTTTGTCTGAGAAGTTGCTGAGAGACTGGCGCGTTGTTTGATCAGAATTTTTTCTAAACCTGTGAGACACATCGAAGTGGACACGGTTCGAAAAATTAAGCTGGTTTTCAGTGAAAATTTTAACAGCTGACGAGAGATTTTGAGGTGATTCTGTCGCTTTAAGGACTTTTCACGGTGTGAGACGTCGCGCTGCGCTCTCAGGCGGCGTCATCAGCCTGTTCAAGCTGAAAACCTCCACATTTCAGGCTCTATTGATCCAGGACGTCGTGAGAGAACAGAGAAGTTTCAGAAGAAGTCGGTTTCAGCATTTTATCCGGATATTCCACTGTTAAAGGAGATTTTTTTAATGAAAGACGTGCGGACGGGTCCGCGCGTCGGGACGCAGCCGACGCGGTGCGGCGGCACAGGAAAAACACCTCCGTGTTGATAACCATTTGTAAAATCCAGGCGGCTTTTGATGGCTTTCAGTGGAGTGAGTATATGAGAAATTGTTTAACAGGCAGGACATGTTCCAACTTGTCCTTAAGGCTTTCAACAGAGGTGTTTTTCCTGTGGCGGAGCGTCGCGGCGGCTGCGTCCCGACGCGCGGACCCGTCCGCACGTCTTTCATTAAAAAAATCTCCTTTAACAGTGGAATATCCGGATAAAATGCTGAAACCGACTTCTTCTGAAACTTCTCTGTTCTCTCACGACGTCCTGGATCAACAGAGCCTGAAATGTGGATGTTTTCAGCTTGAACAGGCTGACGACGCCGCCTGAGAGCACTGAGCGACGTCTCGCACCGTGAAAAGTCCTTAAAGCGACAGAATCACCTCAAAATCTCTCATCAGCCGTTAAAATTTTCACTGAAAACCAGCTTAATTTTTCGAACCGTGTCCACTTCGATGTGTCTCACAGGTTTAGAAAAAATTTTGATCAAACAACGCGCCAGTCTCTCAGCAACTTCTCAGACAAAGGAATTCCGACGAGGGGCTGGACGACTCCTCCCACAAGGAGTGCTCACAGGCGAATGACGTCACCGACAGGCGTGGAAAAACTCACGCACGCGCACGAGGGTTCAAGCATGTCTGACGTAAAAACATATGAATGAAATCCATATAGTTTTTGAAAAAAATAAAAAGGACCGTAACTTTATTGACAGCCCTCGTATATAAAGGTATATCTAAATATGTAAAAAGGAAGAGTAAAATAGGAGAGTAGAAAAGAGTAGAGTAGAGCCACTTAGGTGCCTGGTCTTGAGAACCAGGGATGGTAGGTTGAAAAGCTTTTTTTATCCCATGGGAACTCTCAAAACAAGAATTTCAAGACCGTGGGCAAAAGTTCTTCTATGTAGCTTTCTATATTATTGACCCAACTGGTACTACCTCGGGTGACTACACAACACTTAGAATCCAGTGTCATTATACCATGGCCTGCACAAAAATGTATAACCATGTCAGAGTGGTGGATATAATCAGATAGTGATCAATGACACATTACAAAGGTTCAAAATTTTAAAATACTCCAATCATGTTGAACAGTACACCACATAATTTGCTTGTGACTGAAAGTTATGTTATAAAGTAAAAACAGTTTAACTAGTATGGCCAAAGCAGTTGATCACTCTTGAGGCTTCTCTTGTAAAGTGTCTTTGAGCGACTTATGTTGTGATTTGGCACTGCACAAATAAATGGAACTAAACTGAAAAATGGTGACAAAGGCTGATGTCAGTTTGTCCAGGGGTCAAAAATTGTAGCTCCTTCAATTTTGGTAACAGGTGATGCAAATTTGTTGTTGAGCTAAAAGTTTTAAAATGGAACCGTTTTTAATGTTTTATCAAAAGTGCAAACAAGATCAACATCCATTAAATTCTATGACATACATTGCATCTGGAAACTATTCAAAGTCTTTGGCTTTTTCCACATTTTGTTATGTTATAGCCTTATTCTAAAATGGAGTAAATTCATTTTCCCCCTCAAAATACAACTCACATCATAGAAAGTTTTGTTTTTCTTTTTTAAATTTTTTTTGTGTGCAAATTTATAAAAAAAACAAACAAAAACTAAGGAATCACATACACAGTATTCACACCCTTTGCTCAATACTTTGTTGATGCACCTTTGGCAGCAATTACAGCCTCAAGTCTTCTTGAATTATGCCACAAGCTTGGTGCACATATATTTGGGCAGTTTTGTCCATTCCTTCTGCAGCACCTCTCAAGCTCCATCAGGTTGGATGGGGAGCGTCGGTGCACAGCCATTGTCAGATCTCTCCAGAGATGTTCAATTAGCTTCAGGTCTGGGCTCTGGCTGGGCAACTTACGGACATTCAGAGTTGTCCTGAAGCCACTCCTTTGATAGCTTGGCTGTGTGCTTAGAGTCATTGTCATGCTGGAAGATTAAGCTGTAGAAACATCTCAAGGATGATCAGTGGAAACAAGATGCAGGTGAGCTCAATTTTGAACTTCATGGCAAAGGCTGTGAATACTTATGTACATGTGATTTCTTTTTTTTTTTAACAAATTTGTAAAAAATCTTAAAAAAAAAAAACTTTTTCACACTGTCATTATGAGGTACCGTGTGTAGATTTTGAGAAAAAAATGATTTCATCCCTTTTGGAATTAGGCTGTAACATAACAAAATGTGGAAAAACTGAAGCGCCGTGAATACTTTCTGGATGGACCGTACGATCCAACATAAAGGATGCAGGTGTTTCTTTTTCCTTTGTTCTTGCAGGTCTGAATGGAAATGTTGCAAATCTTCTCTAGGGGGTATGCCCCCCTCAGCAAATTTTGAAATTCAAGATGCAAAATATACAGTGGAGTTAAGCCAGGATGGACATCTGGAGTAAAATGTCTGCTCAATCAACATGCCGATCTGTATTTGATTTGCTGTGGCAACCCCGAGCAAAAAGGGAGAGGCCAAAAGAAAGTAATCATATTGTAATGGCCTACTTGTCAATACAAACACAAATAAGATTTGATTATACCTTAAATGTATAATTTACAAAAGATACTTTTGTGGTGACATGATTAAAGTTTACAAATTCACTCATGAAAAACTTGGAAGTTATTTAAACTTGGATGAGATCTAAATTATGTGCTGGTGCCACATTTCATTTGAAGTAAAACACTAAAATTAAGAAAATATGCTCCTTTGTGTTAGCTACAAACTTACACAAAGGAGCATATATCAGTGGACTGTGACAGTCAGCTCTCTATTGCACAAAAATAAGACTTATTCCTCAACACAAACTTCAGCCATCATCTTAAGATAAATGACAAACAACTTGTGTTGTTTTTATCATGAACAGCAGATGTAGATTTTTCCTGTTAAAAAACTGAACACCAGATTTTCTGCTTCTCAGATCAGAGGCCACAGACACTCACCACATGCTAATGTTAGTCCATTAACATCGGGTTATGAGACATAAGCAAGTTCCAAAACGTGACACTGTTTTAAAGAAATGAACAAATAAATCCATTGTGAACCACCGCTTCTTTTCACTCCCCTCACTCATAACATCAGCCATGGTCTGAAATTAACCTTAAAAGTATATGGCCACCAAGCTTTTTAAGATTTAAGGCATAAAAAAATTCTTTGGCATGACTATAATTTTATTTATTAGTCTAGGGGGTTCATAATATGACACTGCTGATACAATCAAAGTTCACGTCTAAATTCATAAAAAGTTCCCCTGAAAGGTAATTTTTCAAAAGAACAGATGACCTTGAGCTACTTACGGCAGCAAACCAGTTACTATTGTTTGCAACATCTACTGGGTTACCACCATAATACCACAGACAAGCAGTAGGACAGTACTGTGTGAATGACTTACTAAGACACAAAAAGCCAAGGCACTTAAAAAAAGTAACACTACAGCTTTAACTACTCTCACAAGGAACAACCATCATGGCTTGTGAACTCAAGAAATGCAGTGTTCAAACAAATTGATGAGTTGGCATTCTAGTGGGGCTGTTAAGCATAAGAATTGTGCACAAAATGAAAGCAGCATGAACCTTTCAGGATTTGCTCTTGATGACTTTGATTTAAGATGTGGAGGCCAGCTAGAGGTCACTGTCCTGTAGGATATGAAATTTCTATGTATTAAATTAGAAATTGGTATGTCTTAGGATCTAAATGTGATGGAAATGTAAACTAAATGTGTATTTCCATGTATCTGAGCATGAGAAACCCATTTCTGATGAGTCCAATTGCCACAGAGGTCAAAAACTGTCACTCTTGGCAGTCAAAGGTCAAGGTAGCTTGAAAAGATCCCACATTTTGATCAATCAGATCTTAAATCTCAAATCAGATCTTGTTCACTCTCTTACTTCTATGGATTCTAGCGTGTCAGAAACCACTGTTGGTTATGTTGAAGATGCATTAACTGATGGTGCTGCGGCTGCACATATGCTCAAGCCAGGCAGTGCTAAAACCTTTCAGGACTATGCTGACAGTGTTTTATATAATACATAGTATTACAGTTGGCAGGCACAAGACGCATCAACATTGTTTGAGATGTGCATCTAACAGCCTAAAAGCCATGGCAAAACAGAAGAGAGGAAAGGGAACTTGGAGAACAGTGGAACCAGGCACTATGATGCCAAAGAACTGTAAAGACTTCTTGTCTGAGGAGGAAAACAAAGCTGAGATATTTCAATTTCTCTCTATTCAAGTGGTTAATACACAAGTTTTTTTTATGCGGCACACAAAATATTCAAATAGGAAAAAAATGAACAATTCCACAAACAAACACAGACAAAACTAGTGAGTCCGAAAGGGTGTGGGCTGAAGCAAAGCTTATTAGCGTCCACCCCTGCTAGTACAAGTCCAACAATTCTAATCAGTCATATTTACATAAATACAAATTCACTACTACATGTCGACACACAGACATACACATCAATATACTATTCACTTATAATTATATTTATATAGTACCAGATCACAAGAAAGTCGAATCAAGGCACTTTACGCCAGTAAGGACTAATCTTACCAACCCCCAGAGCGAGCACTAGGCAACTGTGGTGAGGAAAAACTCCCTATAAGGAAGAAACCTCAAGCAGACCAGGCTCTTGGGGGTGACCCTCTGCTTGGGGTGTGCCATATATACCTATATACATACGTATATACTTTACAATCATAAATATATACATACATATACACAGTCACTTATATACATATACACCTACCCATATCTATATATCTACATACGCATATACATACCCACACATTCAAATATACAATAAGTCCCACTTATAAATTGAACATTCCATATAAATCAAATTATATTTGCTTCTTTATGATACTTAGACATGATGTTCTTTTGAGTAGTTTCTTAAATCTTACTAAGGTACTACTCATTCTAACCTCTGTTGAACATTTGTTCCATTTCCTCACCCCAACCACAGATACACAAAAACCCTTTACATTTGTTCTTACTGGTGGTTTCATAAAAATTGCACAACCTCTTAAACTATATCTGGATTCCCTCAATCGGAACAGACTCTGGACATGTCTCGGTAAGGCTTGGTTTTTCGCTCGAAATAAAGTTTGAATTGTAATGTAATCGACCAAATCTATGAATTTTAATACATTTAAAGACACAAATAGAGAATGAGTTGGTTCACGATATTGTTTATTGCAGATGATTCGTATGGCTCGTTTTTGCAAAAGGAATATTGGATTGGTATTTGATTTGTAAGTGTTTCCCCATGACTCAACACAATATGTCATATATGGTACCATCAGAGAATGATATAAAGTAAGTAACCCTTCTTGCGGCAGTAGGTCTTTGGCTTTATACAAAATGGCTATAGTTTTTGACAATTTTGATTTCACATAATTTATATGTGGTTTCCAGCTAAGTTTCTTATCAATTATAACACCTAAAAATTTATTCTCTGTTACTAACTCAATTTCCTTATTGTTTATAGGTAAATTTTTACATTTGTGTGCCTGTTTATTTCCAAATATAATACATTTAGTTTTCCCAAGGTTGAGTGACAACTTATTAGCGTCAAACCAAACCTTAAATTTTTCCAGTTCTTTCTCCACTATGTCCAGAAGCTGTTCAAGATTTTCACCGCTACAGAACACAGTTGTATCATCCGCAAAAAGGACACATCTCAGTGAACTCGACACCCAACTTATATCATTTATATAGATTATAAACAACAAAGGACCCAGCACTGAGCCCTGCGGCACCCCACATGTGACATCCCTGAGTTCAGAATTTGTATTATTGAATTTAACATACTGAAGTCTGCCTTGTAAATAACTAGCTATCCATTCATATGCCAGACCTCTGATTCCATATTTCTGCAGTTTAATTAATAGTATTCCATGGTTAATTGTGTCAAACGCTTTCTGTAAATAAAAAAAAAACACCTATTGTGTATTGTTTATTGTCAACTGCAGTTGCTATACTTTCCACAAAGTTCATCAAAGCATGTGATGTAGTTCGAGACCTTCTGAATCCATATTGTTCTTCACAAATGATGTTATGCTTCAGTAAATAATCATTTAATCTTTTAGCAAATATTTTTTCCAAAATTTTGGAAAATTGTGGCAGGAGTGATATAGGTCTATAATTAGAAAATGTGTGTTTGTCACCAGTTTTAAACAGAGGAATTACTTTGGCTATTTTCATTTGAGAAGGAAATTTACCAGTACTTAGTGACATATTGCAAATATAATTGAACGGTTTTACTATACAATCAATAATTTTTAATAAAGCCATATCCAAATTATTAAAATCAGTCGATTTCTTACTTTTTGAACCATGAACCAGATCAAGTATTTCCCTTTCATGAGTGCCACCAATGAACATTGAAACAGATTTGTTAAACGCTAAATTATTTACCCAGACGTTATTAGTTGATGAGTCAATTTTACTGGCAAGATTTTTACCCACATTAACGAAGTATTCATTAAAGTGTTCAGCAATAGACTCGTCGTTATCAATCGTGATGTAGTTGTTACTCTGAAAAAATGAAGGATAATCTCTAGTTACTCTATTCTTTTTTACTATTTCATTTAATATGTTCCATGTGTTTTGATGTTATTTCTATTTTTGACAAGTAACTCATTATAATATATTTTTTTACTGAGTCTCATGATATTGATTAACTTATTCTTATATGTTTTATACTTACTTTCAGCTTCCTTAGTTCGTAGTTTTATGAATTGTTTATATAGTACGTTTTTCTTTTTACATGCCCTCTGAAGCCCCTTAGTTATCCATGGTTTGTTGCTATATTGATTTCTATATATTTTGTCAACAAATGGACAGTGTTTATTATACAAACTGGAAAAAATGGAAATGAAAGCATCATATGACCTGTCAACATCATCAACAAAAACATCTGACCAATTCTGACTTGATAAATCCTCCCTTAAATTATCAATTGTTTCAGGTGTTACTTTTCTACTCATGAATTTGATATTGCTTCGATACATACAACAACCCTCCAATGCAAAGACTGAGAAAACTGGCAAGTGATCACTGATATCACTGACCAGTAGTCCCCCACTAAGATTACCGGATATAACGTTAGTTAAAATATTGTCAATGAGAGTTGTTGTATCCATAGTTATTCTGCTAGGATGAAAAAATCTATATTGAAATCTCCACAGACAAATAAATGCTTATTTCTGTTGATTTTGTTGTACATTCCTAAGATAATGTTTTCAAAGGTGTCAATATTTGTCCCAGGAGCTCTGTAAATACAACTAACAACTATGTTTTTGGAGTTTATAGATGTAATTTCTATGGTAACACATTCCATGATGTTGTCCACTGTAAATGACATGTTGTTAATGAGTTTACAGTTATAATCTGACCTTACAAACAATGCAATGCCTCCGCCCCTTCTCGTCTGCCTATTAACCAGGAACAATTCATAACCATCAAGATATACCAGATCTTTATTATCCTCATTTAACCATGTTTCTGAAATTGCAATAACTGAAAACGTTTTTTGGATGTTTTCAAACAATCATTAATAGTGGACAGATTACGAGAAAGACTTCTGCTGTTGAAATGTATAATTGAAAAATCTTCATCATTGATTTTATAATTTTTGAATTGTTCTTCTGTAAAATATTTGCACTGTCTCACAATATTCTCACTGAAAAAGGTATCAGGATCATTTTCAGATTCGAAGGGGTGGTTAGCAGAGTTATTATAATTAAATGTATCTAGACAGAGCTCCTGGGCAGAAATAAACGGATCATTATCCTTAGTCACTATGTCTCTCGTCTCCAGGTGTAGATGATGTGGATGAGTGGGTTGCTCCAGTCTGCACCATGGTGCTGTGATGTGTTTGAGTCCTCATACCTATTGTTCATATTTGTCCAGCTCCTCGATGTTCCTTATTGCCATAACCTTTGCTTGTTCTGGTGATCCGTTCAGTTTGATGAATATTTTACAGTTTGAAGTCCATGTGTGCTGGATTTTTCCCTGTTTCTTTAAGAAGCGTGCTTTCCTGGCGATGTCGGCATTCCGTTTGGTGAGATGTTCATTGATGAATACGTTTGTCCCTTTCAGTTTTCTTCCTTGTTTTAACAGTGCTGTTTTGTGTTTTCTGTTGATGAATCTCATGATGACGGTTCGTTTATCACCGTCATTTCTCCGGGGCAGAGGGTGGCACGCTTCAATGTTATTTAAATCCATTTCTATACCTTTAGATAGGAGGAAATCAACAACCTGTTTTTCCACAGAGCTGATCTCCTGTTCACTGGGCTCCCCTCCGCTCTCATCTGTTACCGCCCGTGCGTAAGACCGTGGTTTGATGTGAAGACCTGTGATGATGACGTCGTTGATTCTGGTGTACTGCTCCAATTCAGCCACTCTATTTTCCAGCTGCACCAGATGCCGGTCTTTCTCGGCGTTCTGGAGCCGTAATGCCTTCACCTCCTCCACCAGATCCATGATTGATTTCTGTTGCTGCTTCACAACAGAAATCTCCTCTGATAGAAAGTCCAGAGATTTTTTAATATTGTCACCTTCCTCCGCTGTCAGAACCTTCTTAGACCCCATGGTCGGCTTATGGGCAGCTTGACGATCGCCGATGTTAACAGCCTGCGTTGTTTGTCACCGGGATGGATCTGCACTGCGCTGGTGCCGCGCGGCCTCGGTGTTTCCGCGCTGATGGATCCGCGGTGGCTGCACGAGCCTCTGGGAAGCGGCACTCGTGACGCGCGGCTTTAATGACACAGCGGGCGGCCTCAGTGAATTCACCACGTTGGGCGGGCCTCGGACGTTGTTGCTGTCCAGTCGCGGGGCTAAGTTGCCGGTTGAGGTGGTATTCCCACTGTCCGGGTTGGCAAACACCGGCGTGGCAGATGGCAACTACAAACACCACCTCTGAAAACTCAGGTACAAACTTTTTGCAGCTCGCTCTGACGACACGCAGCTCTCTAGTGACGACACGCAGCCATTACATCTTGACAAAGAAGTGTATGCCACAAACAATAATACTGTCCACTGTTCTCCTGGGGGTTGTGACATGAGTCTCCTGTGTCCATGCACTCATGAGGAAGCTGATACTTTGTCTCTTTCTTCGTGTGGCAGATGCAGCCTACAAGGGAACCAAGAAAGTGATGGTGCGAACTGTTGATTCTGACGTGGTCATCTTGGCAGTGGATGCCTTCAAGAAAGTCAGTCTGAAGGAAATGTGGATTGCCTTTGGAGTTGGTAGCAGTTTCTGTTATATAGCCATTCACGAGCTGGTTGCTGCACTGGGTCCTTCCACTAGTTCTGCACTGCAGGCATTTCATTATTTTATTGGCTGTGATACAACTTCTTCATTCTGTGGTCGTGGTAAAAAGACTGCCTGGGATACACGGTGTGTATATCCAGAGGCTACAGAGGCTTTCCATGAAATGTTGCAGATGCCTCAAGAGTTGAGTGATCTTTCCTTGTCTCAGCTTGAACGTTTTGTTGTACTCAATTATGACCGAACAAGTACATGCTCAGAAGTCAATGAGGAAAGAAAGCATATTTTCACCCAGAGGTCAAGATCACTGGAAAACACCCCCCTACACAAAATGCTTTGAGACAACACATCAAAAGAGCAATGTACCAAGCTAACATATGGAACCTTGCCTTGGTTCCTCAACCACATCTGCCCAGTCCCTCAGACTGGGGATGGATTGACACCGATGTTGGTTGGCAGCCACTTTGGACAACCCTCCCTGAGGCATCACAGGCTTGCTATGAACTTGTGCACTGTGGTTGCAAAAAGGATAGTGTTGGGGACTGTAAATGTAAAAAGGCAGCATTAAAATGCACACCACTGTGCACATGTTCTAGTGACGCGTGTTTGACTTGGTAGCTGGCCTTGGTCCTGGAATGACTGAAGCTCAGATCATAGAGAATGGTGTCCACTTCCACCCCCTATGGATATAAGAGTAGAGCCACTAGTGAAATGGAGGAGTAGGGGGAGGGATAATTTGCGGCACCAGGGTCCACAACGTGAGGATAAGCTGGCGGATTCATATCTCCTGGAAGATGGGAGACGGGTAAGTTGATTGCTGTCAATCATCCTACGGGCTTCTCCCGAACTATGTTTAGAAAACAACATTTATGATGACACATGTGGACACACCAAGTTCAAGTCTGTTGTTTCTGACATGTTGAGGTTAGGCCTATATTTTTGTACATTTTTGTTGTATCCATGTTCATAGGTCTGTTCTTTTGCCTGGTTCATATTTACATGTAATTGTTTGATAAAACACAAAGGAGCTGTACATTTTATATTTAGACTGACCAAAATGTGGGATCTTTTCAAGTGACCTTGACCTATGACCCCTGAGAGTGACTGCTATTGACCATATCAGAAAAGTTTTTCATGCTCAGAAACATGGAAATATACATTTAGTTTACATTTCCATCACATTTAGATCCTATGACACAACTTCTAATTTAATACATAGAAATTTCATATCCTACAGCTCAATGACCTCTAGCTGACACCAGGGGTCAAACTGCGAACGCCTCCACATCTTAAATAAAAGCTTATGTCATCAAGAGCAAACATTGAAAGTTTCATGCTTCTTTCATTTTGTGTGCAATTCTTATGATAATCAGAGCTTAACAGCCCCACGATTCTGCCCTCAGGGAGCATTCCTGGGGACATAATTGGGAATTTCTGACCTCTGAGTCCAAATGGAACACATGGTTATTGATTTTGAGTTGTCATGTCAACATACAGATTTTGTTCATGGCCGCTGATCTACATATATTCACTCACTGTATTTTAGAGGGTACCTGCCTAGACTTGTTGAAAGCCTAGCACATATCACAGTTGACACATTTATTGACATTTTTGCCTACCTGTGGGAATGTGTTTTCCATTTTCTCTTTCCTCTTCAAACTCTTCCTCTGATTGGTCCTCCTCACTCACATCTTCTGAAAGAAGGGATCATATTCAATTTCAATTTCAATTAATTTTATATTTATATAGTGTCAAATCACAACAATGCTGCCTCAAGGCACTTCACACAAATAAGGTCTAACCTTACCAACCCCGCCGAGGAAGCACACAGGTCACATTCTAACTGTTCCAAGGTTTTGTTTTTGTTTGTTTGTTTTACAGATTTTTCACATTAAGCCTATGAAGCTGTATTTTGGACACGACAGGAGCCTCTGCAACAGAGCCGAATGAAAGAATTCTACCTGCAGTCTGCTCGGATCTCTCTGAGCCAGAAACAGACTCCTCTTCCTCCTCCTCATCTCCCTCACTTTGGCTGCTGGTCTCTTCTTCATCCTCTTCTTCTTCTTCCCCCTCTTCCTCAGAGCCTGATCGTGATGCTATAAAAGATAGAAGAAATTACAGCATTTTAATTTCCAATACAATCTTAATCTGTGCCAAACTTTTATAAACTGCATCACATAAAAAAATGTATAAAGTAAAAAAAAAAGCCTAAAACTACACCCCGACCCCTAAAAAAAGAATGAATAAATGAACTGGGGGTAATAAAAATGAAAATAGGAGTACACACAACCTCCCAGAGCCATGAGAAAAAAAGTTTTATTATAGAATCATGGAATGATGGGATGAGGAAGAAATACTGCTTGTTGCAGAATTGAGGAATGACCCAAAATTTGCGCTCAAACCTGGTTTTTAGATGAGTCCAAAAAAGATCACTTTTGGCCTTAAGACCCCAGAGCCAGGACAGAGATGTACAGTCAGATCCATAAGGATTTCAACAGTCATAATTTATCGACTGGCCTATGTACACCACCACAATAACCCTGATGTAGTGCAGATCGTTAGCTTTAATTCAAGGGATTTAACAAAAATACTGCATTGCAGCCATATGTGTACATTGTGTCTCTATTTGGAGACCTCATACAAAACTGTACAAATGAAATTTAAGGATTATTTTTAATAAAAATAGAGGAGGTGAAGGTCTAGTGGTTAAGCGTTGGGCTTGAGACCAGAGGCTCCTTGGTTCAAATCCCAGGGTGACTGTAAAACTAAGGGTCCTTGGGAAAGGTCCTTAATCCCCTTGTTGCTCCCCGGTGTGTAGTGAGTACCTTGTATGGCAGCACCCTCACATCAGGGTGAATGTGAGGCATTATTTGTAAAGCGCTTTGGGTGTCTGATGCAGATGGAAAAGCGCTATATAAATGCAGTCCATTTACCATTTAAAAATAAGGCAATGCTAAAATATCTTCAACCATACAGTAGTGTTCAGAATAATAGTAGTGATATGTGACTAAAAAGATTAATCCAGGTTTTGCGTATATTTCTTATTGTTACATGGGAAACAAGGTACCAGTAGATTCAGTAGATTCTAACAAATCCAACAAGACCAAGCATTCATGATATGCACACTCTTAAGGCTATGAAATTGGACTATTAGTAAAAAAAAAAGTAGACTAGGGGGTGTTCACAATAATAGTAGTGTGGCATTCAGTCAGTGAGTTCGTCAATTTTGTGGAACAAACAGGTGTGAATCAGGTGTCCCCAAATTAAGGATGAAGCCAGCAGCTGTTGAATATGCTTTTCTCTTTGAAAGCCTGAGGAAAATGGGACGTTCAAGACATTGTTCAGAAGAACAGCGTAGGTTGATTAAAAAGTTGATTGGAGAGGGGAAAACTTATACGCAGGTGCAAAAAATTATAGGCTGTTCATCTACAATAATCTCCAATGCTTTACGTGGAAGAAAAAGGAAAACAACCATCAAAATGGATAGAAGAATAACCAGAATGGCAAAGGCTCACCCACTGATCAGCTCCAGGATGATCAAAGACAGTCTGGAGTTACCTGTAAGTGCTGTGACAGTTAGAAGATGCCTGTGTGAAGCTAATTTATTTGCAAGAATCCCCCGCAAAGTCCCCCTGTTAAATAAAAGACATGTGCAGAAGAGGTTACAATTTGCCAAAGAACACGTCAACTGGCCTAAAGAGAAATGGAGGAATATTTTGTGGACTGATGAAAGAAAAATTGTTCTTTTTGGGTCCAAGGGCCGCAGACAGTTTGTGAGACGACCCCCAAACTCTGAATTCAAGCCACAGTTCACAGTGAAGACAGTGAAGCATGGTGGTGCAAGCATCATGATATGGGCATGTTTCTCCTACTATGGTGTTGGGCCTATATATTGCATACCAGGTATCATGGATCAGTTTAGATATGTCAAAATACTTGAAGAAGTCATGTTGCCTTATGCTGAAGTGGACATGCCCTTGAAATGGGTGTTTCAACAAGACAATGACCCCAAGCACACTAGTAAACAAGCAAAATCTTGGTTCCAAACCAACAAAATTAATGCCTCGCAGATGTGAAGAAATCATGAAAAACTGTGGTTATACAATAAATACTAATTTAGCGATTCACAGGATTGCTAAAAAAGCAGTTTGAACATAATAGTGTTGAGTTTGTAGCATTAACAGCAGATTCTACTATTATTGTGAACACCCCCTTTTCTACTTTTTTTTTTTTTTTACTAATAGCCCAATTTCATAGCCTTAAGAGTGTGCATATTATGAATGCATGGTCTTGTTGGATTTGTGAGAATCTACACAATCTACTGGTACCTTGTTTCCAATGTAACAATAAGAAATATACTCAAAACCTGGATTAATCTTTTTAGTCACATAGCACTACTATTATTCTGAACACTACTGTATGAGCAGCACTGTCTTCATCCATCTTTCAAGCAAGAGCTGTGCAAGTGCGAGTATGTGGCTCGCAAAACTATTCATTTGTCAGATCAGCCTCAGCTTTCAGATATGGCTTGCGCATGGCACGATGATATACATCCTTTATTATGAAAATTTGGGGAATTAATTTTCAAAACCTTTATTTTAATTAACATTGTAATCCAAGATGGCGTGGCTGGCATACTTCCAAGATAGTGTGGCTCACTGATGTTACTGGTAGCAAGGTTAAACATCAGATAGTTCATTGCGCCATTTCACAATAAAATATTTAATGCCAGGATCCCAGCAAATACTTTCAATGTGAAAGGCATGCTGTCAGTGTTCCCTGCGACTGAGTTTAACTTGACAACACTGATGAGACTTCAGCTAAAATCCATTTCTTGCTAACACCAACAAATTCCCCACTATTTGTAGAAGTTTCAATAAGTACATACGCTGAATAAAATCTTTTATTATATGGCTGCGACACTACGTGCACTCTGAGTGGCTGATTACCGGTAGGCTGTTTTCCCATATCCGAACCAATTACCATGACAATCGGTTCGCAACGTGTATTTTCATTACAAACCAGGAAGCAAAAAACACGATAAAAAAACAAGTTGGACATTAAACATACTCCATAAATATCTAAAGAGCATCAGAAAAAACACAGATTGAAAGCTTACCAGCTAACGGCTGGACCATCTGTTAGCAAGTTCTTCATGGAGGTGAAGCGAACAGGTCTGACTACAAGACGTCAGCAGCTTTTATAAGATATCAGACCCGGTCTGATATTTCCCATTCAGACCTTGCGGTCAGTTAATAATCCTTTAATACTTTCCCACAATTTCTACAAAGTTTCAGTAAGTACATAAGCTGAATAAAATCTTATATTTGCTGTGAGTTCAACTTTAAATAAACTGTGATCGGGAGCTGGGGGTTCTGAGGTTTTGCTATTTTAAATATTCTAAATGTTCTGTTTAATTTTGTCTGAGTCTATTCCATTAACCTGTTTAATAGAAAGACTTTTATTTTCAAATAATTGATAATAAAACAGATTTTGAGAACAATATGAAATACTATATTCAAATAATAATATAATGTAACATATTACTCAAAACAGATCCAAATGCCGTAAAAAGTGCTTGTTATCAACTCCATGTCGATCAAATATCTTTAATTTGTGCCAAGTGACTTTTGAATGTTTGTACTGGATCAATATTTATATTATTTCTACCTCCAATGTCAGAATGTAAGTCGTTGGCTCACACATCAATCCACACATTTTACAACAAACTGAAATGTCCCTGACTCACATTATCAATAACTACTGTATGCACATCCATATGTTTGTGCTTCATGTACACTAACTGTGTTTACATAACGGCTGTGTGGATCATTGTCATTTGATTGGTGGCTTGTATGTCACGTGACATGGATTATTTGTACCATTTGCCATTCTGTTTCATTTACCATGCAATAGATCTTTTTAGTGTGCAATTTTGGTACTATACGAAATGTGCTATTGCACGGCCCGACCACCACAAATACTCACACTACCAGGGGCAGCATTTAGCTAAACACGGTGGAATTTGTTTTGCTGGTGGACGATGATTTGAAGGAACTAAATGACAGTGCTAATTCTTCTAACACAAAAACACAAATCCACCACGCTGTAAGCCATCTGGAGGCATGAATAGCTGATAGGATGAAGAGGATGAGAAGCAGGACAAATATGTCTGACCACGTTGGATGAACGTCAGTCTTTTTCTTAAAATAACTGTATTTGCATGTCTCTTTGTATCTCACTGTCAACCATGGCTAAAAAAAAATGCAATTTGTCTGTTAAAACTATGTAAGAGTAAGCACACACGCATCCCACCTTTAAAGAGCCTCATACAACAATCCATGAAAAAGCTACTTAAGCTCCCAATTTTCTATAGGAATAAAAATGGAATCATGAAAAACAAAAGAACGCTCCAACACATCACTAGTATTTTGTTGCACCACCTCTGGCTTTTATAACAGCTTGCAGTCTCTGAGGCATGGACTTAATGAGTGACAAACAGTACTCTTCATCAATCTGGCTCCAACTTTTTCTGATTGCTGTTGCCAGATCAGCTTTGCAGGTTGGAGCCTTGTCATGGACCATTTTCTTCAACTTCCACCAAAGATTTTCAATTGGATTACGATCCGGACTATTTGCAGGCCATGACATTGACCCTATGTGTCTTTTTGCAAAGAATGTTTTCACAGTTTTTGCTCTATGGCAAGATGCATTATCCTCTTGAAAAATGATTTCATCATCCCCAAACATCCTTTCAATTGATGGGATAAGAAAAGTGTCCAAAATATCAACGTAAACTTGTGCATTTATTTCATTTCATTTCATTTATTTATTTATTTTATTCATTTAAAAGAAAAAAAACAGAAAAGCAGAAATAAAGCATCTCTATTACCAGAATGAAAAGGAGCAGAGAGAAGAACAAGTCTTATATTTTCTGCCCCTTTTTACAATACAATCTTTCAATATCCAGCGTCATTTTTCAACATTATTTAACAGATTGTATTTCTTTAAACTTGTCACATACCACTGACTTATTTCATAATTATGACCATTATTAAATAGATTACATCTCTGACAGGTTACATTTTTAAACTTAAAACATTTTATACATTATTAACAAATTACTTTTTTTTTTTTTTTTACTTCCTTACAGCCCACTAACTTATTTTATAGTTTCATACTTACTTAATACATCTAGTTTAATACGTTTTTTAAATAATTTAAGCAACCTTAATTCTTTAATTTCTTTGCTGAGATTGTTCCATAATTTTACACCATTTACTGCAATACTCCGTTCTTTTACTCTGGTTCTGTATCTTGGTTTTCTAAAGACTTCTATTCCTTTCAGTTTATAACTACTTACTATTTTCTCAAACATATTCTGAATGTTTGTTGGTAAAGCATTTTTATTAGCTTGGTACATTGTTTGTAATATTTTCAAATCGACCAAATCACGAAATTTAAGTACCCTGTACTTAATGAACAATGGATTAGATGGATCTCTAAAACCACTGTTGCTAATCACCCTTAAAGCCCTTTTCTGCAGAATAAACAAAGGTTGTATATAAGTTGTATATGTTGATCCCCAGATTTCTACACAATAAGTTAAATATGGGAAAATCAATGAATTGTACAATGTTAATAAACCATAACTATTTAATGAATATTTTACTTTATGCAAAACAGCAATGGCTTTCGCTATTTTTCCTTTTATGTAATTTATGTGTGACTTCCATGTAAGATCTTCATCAATTATGACTCCTAAAAATGTCATTTCTTTTACCCTTTGTATATCCATTCCATCTATTTGTAATGACACGTTTTTTTTTTTTGCTCCGTCACTAAACAATATGAAATTTGTCTTATTAATATTTATATCAAACCAATGCTTAACCTTTTCCAATTCTGTTTTTATCACTTGTGCTACGTCCTGTATATCTGATCCAGAGTAAAACAGCGTTGTATCATCAGCAAATAAAATGCTACCAAGCACATTAGATACATTCACAAAATCATTGCTATACAAAATAAACAGTTTGGGTCCAAGTACTGATCCTTGTGGTACTCCATAAGCAATATTACACAATTCTGATTTGATATTATTTATCTGAACAAACTGTTTTCTGTTTTCTAAGTAGCTTTTTACCCACTGATGTGCAATACCTCTTATTCCATATTGTTGTAACTTGTGAAGCAATCTTGAGTGGTCAATAACATCAAAAGCTTTTTTCAAGTCAATAAAAATACTTACAAAATAATCCTTATTTTCTATTGTTGTTGATATTTTCTCTATTAATTCCATAATTGCCATAGCTGTCGAATGTTTTGTTCTGAATCCATACTGAGCATTATTTAAAATATGTTTCTCAGTGAATTTATCCAACCTTGTCACAAAAACTTTTTCCATAGTTTTAGAAAACTGTGGAAGCAATGATACTAGCCTGTAATTAGAGAATTTATGTTTGTCTCCATTTTTATATAATGGGACTACCTTGGCAATTTTCATTTCATCTGGAAAAATCCCTGTTGACAGAGACAGATTGCAAATATAAGTAAATGGTTCAATAACAGTTTCTATTATACTTTTTACAGTCATCATGTCTAAATCTTCATGGTCAGTTGATCTTTTGCTTACACAGTTTTTTACAATATTTCTTATTTCATCTTTTTCCACATTGTCCAGGAAAATACTATTGACCGTATTTACAAGTGTATGTAATGTATCTTCTACTATTGGTTTATTTCCCACCAGACTTGATCCTACATTTGAAAAATAATCATTAAACCCATTTGCCACTTCTTTTATGTCATATATCTCTTTATTTTCTTTGACAAAGTAATGTGGAAAAGTTGCTTTCATTCCATCACTTTCAATCACACTTTTTATAATTCCCCATGTTGCCCTCATATTATCTTTACTCTTATTTAATTGTTCACTATAATAATGTTTTTTTTGTTTCCTAATTATTGTCAATAGTTTATTTTTATATTTTTTTGTATCTGTGTTCTGTTTCCTTTGTTTGCATTTTTAAAAAGCACCTGTATAAATAGTTTTTCTTTGCACAAGCATTTTTTATTCCCTTTGTCAGCCATGGTTTATTTACTCTTTTCTTACTAATTTCTATTAATTTACAGTTTTTATTATATGATTTCATTAATATTTTCATAAATGAGTTATATGCTACATTAACATCACTGACATAAACTTCTTCCCAATTTTGATTTTTAAGATCATATTTTAATGCCTCTAAGGCTTTTACTGACTTGTCTCTTTTAAAGTTTATAACAGTTTTTTTCTTGTACCTATTTTTATATTTAAATATTGAAAAGACTGGTAAATGATCACTAACATCTGTCATCAAGATCCCATTCCTGATAATTTCATCTGTTCTATTTGTAAATATATTGTCGATTACCGTTGCACTTTGCGATGTGATTCTGGTTGGTTTTGTTATCAAGTGGAATAACGCCAAACTATACATTGAATTCACAAAATCAGTTATTCTTTGGCAACTGGAGCTCTCTATGTTAATGTTAAAGTCTCCACATATAAAAAGCGTTTCGTTTTTAATTTGATGGAATAACTATTATTCTATCTGTAAATTTCACAACACAAGTGTCTGGTGCTCTGTATACACAACTGATTAAAATATTTTTAGATGTTTCATGTACAAGTTCCACTGTTACAATTTCTATGATGTCATCCACAGTTGTCATTTCTTCTACAATTGTACATATCAGATCTGCCTTTATGTACAGAGCAACACCACCACCCCTTTTATCTCTTCTGTTCACAAAATACAGCTCATATCACTCTATTTGAACATCAGCCATGAGATCATCATTAAGCCAAGATTCAGTGATTGCAACAATACTAAATCTATTTTTAAACTGATTTAAATAATCTTTTATTTGCGACATTTTACAATACAAGCTTCGACTGTTTATATGTAAGAGTGACAGGGTATCTTCTGCAATTTTTCACTATTTAGCTGTTCTACCGTATAATACTCACAATCGTTTTTAAGTGAAATATACTTTCATCAATATTAGTGTCTATGTCATATATTTTATCATCTATTTCCATGTTTGATCAGATTTTTTTTTGTTGGTCCAATTACCAACAGACGTCATATTTGATTGTCTATTCAGGTCTGTATTTCGTAAGGTCCTCCATGTTTTTGATTTGTATACCGTTTGTTCCTTCTTTTACTCTAATCCACACTCTACAATTCCAGACCCATGTAGCAACAATGTGCTTCTGTTTTTTTAATAGTCTTGCTTCCCTAGCAATATCTGCATTTTTTTTTTTGTTAAATGCTCATTTATATAGACACTTGTTCCTTTCAAATTCTTTGCCTGTCTTAATACTTTATTTTTATATTTTCTGCTTGTAAATCGTATAACAATGTTAGACAGTTTATTTTTTCTATCTTTAGTTGGAACATTATAGCAGTCTGATATTGTGTCTTGATGGATGTCAACACCATTTTGATATAAAAAGTTTGTAACTTGCTGTTCCAATGATTGTTGTTCTTCAGGTGGTGCATTCTCCCCACTGGTTCCACCAGAATCCACCACCCTTGCATATGTCCGATGTCTTGTTTCTAGTCCAGATATTATAACATAATTTTTTCTAGTGAATTGTTCAAGTTCATCTACACGTTGTTCAAGTTTCTTAATGATCTTGTCCTTCTCTTTAACCAGTTTTTGGAGTTCTTTAATCTCCACCGTCAGCTTGTCTAAATTAGACATGTCTTTTAATATCTGGTTTATTGAGGTTTTTATCTCCTCTATATTTTCCTCAAGTTTCTCCGTTTTCTTGGGTGGTGCCATGTTAACTATCGTGGCTTAGTATGGCCACTGTTAATTGCAAAAAACAATTTTCACCCGTAACCTCCACCACCACAGGTCCGGTCACCGCACACCAACCCTCCCCGTTGCTAACCTCGTTCACAGGCGCCCCCAGCCTCGGTCGTAGCCGCTGCCGAGGTTGATGATGTAATGACAGCCATCTCCCCAGTGCCTTTATCTGACATGCAGCCCCATATCATCAATGACTGTGGAAATTTACATGTTCTCTTCAGGCAGTCATCTTTATAAATCTCATTGGAACGGCACCAAACAAAAGTTCCAGCATCATCACCTTGCCCAATGCAGATTCGAGATTCATCACTGAATATGACTTTCATCCAGTCATCCACAGTCCACGACTGCTTTTCCTTAGCCCATTGTAACCTTGTTTTTTCTGTTTAGGTGTTAATGATGGCTTTCGTTTAGGTTTTCTGTATGTAAATCCCATTTCCTTTAGGTGGTTTCTTACAGTTTGGTCACAGACGTTGACTCTAGTTTCCTCCCATTCGTTCCTCATTTGTTTTGTTGTGCATTTTCGATTTTTGAGACATATTGCTTTAAGTTTTCTGTCTCGACGCTTTGATGTCTTCCTTGGTCTACCAGTATGTTTGCCTTTAACAACCTTCCCATGTTGTTTGTATTTGGTCCAGAATTTAGACACAGCTGACTGTGAAAAACCAACATCTTTTGCAACATTACGTGATGATTTACCCTCTTTTAAGAGTTTGATAATCCTCTCCTTTGTTTCGATTGACATCTCTCGTGTTGGAACCATGATTCATGTTGGTCCACTTGGTGCAACAGCTCTCCAAGGTGTGATCACTCCTTTTTAGATGCAGACTAACGAGCAGATCTGATTTGATGCAGGTGTTGAAAATTTACAGGGTGATTCCATAATTTATTCCTCAGAATTGAGTGAGTCCATAGTTTTTTCCCCTCTGCTTGGTCTGAAAAAGTAACCGTTACTGACTGCCACAATTTTTTTTTCTTGATTTCTTATGTGTTCTTATGTGTTTCTTAAAGCCAGAAAGTTGCCATTTGAAATGACTTTAGTTTTGTGTCATGTCTGTGATCGGCTTTTTTTCTACAAAATTAAACAACTGAATGAACATCCTCCGAGGCCGGTGATTCCATAATTATTGCCAGGGGTTGTATAATTTGTACTTGTTTAATTGGTATGCCAATGCAAACCATCCATCCATCCATCCATGCATGCTTGCATACATACATACACACACACACACACACACACACACACACACATATATCAGAGTTCTAGCTAGGACCATTTTAGTGCCGGGTAATTTACGTGATCACGGGTTACTGCCGGGGGTCCAGGGGCCCCCTGACAGGGGTCAAGTGGGCGGAGCCCCCTGAAGCTATAGGGTTTTATACCTCTAAAATGTTACTGCCAAGGCCTATTTTAACTAATATTCAGTGGTTTTAGGTGCATTGAAGCAGGAATAACAGACAAAAAAAATGGACATTTATGTTGTAATATTTGTAATATCAAGTTCTTTTTTGCATGTTTCTGTCAAAGTCTAAGTTAATAAAATGAATAATGCTGAAAAGGTCATAAATAATGGTTAAAAGGTTAAAAACATGAATATTTGATGGACATACTATTTGTGCTAGTCTTCAAGAATGACACACTGTACCTTTAATCCAGTGAAGCAGGCAGTTTTTCTGTTGTGACAGCACCCCCCCGCAACCAACCAACATTTCTGAGTGGGATTGCATTACTTTAAAAAAGTAAAATAAAAATAATATAAAATTGCTGACATGAAAACATGTCAAAAGGTCTAAAACATGAAAATTATTATTATTTGGTTGATATTGCAAAATAAAGCAAAACTACTACTCTATACGCTTGAAATACGATCGAATTGGTACATTTTCAGCAACATTTCAGTTCATTTCTTGGAAAATCTGTGATAGGTGATGTAGCCAATTTGAACCAGAGAGCCGGGCGGAAATTTGCAGTACTGGGCGGTGCCGTAGCTAGAACCCTGATAGAGAGAGTAAGAGAGAGACAGTGAGAGGTAGATAGATACACATTCATTGTTATACACATTAATTAAGATCCTATTGTCTTATTTACAATTTGTACATGTTCAATCAAGCCCTTCTGTTTTGTTATGTGATAATTTCACAAGGAGCACAATGGAAATAAGTGTTTATGCTTTATTGTGTTATCCATGTATCATCGATATATTCACCTTAATATAATGGCTGAGTGGATCCTTGTCATTTCATTGGGACTTTACATGTCACATGACATGGATTATTCATCCCATTTGTGTTGCGTTGCATTTAGTGTGCAAATTTGGTGCCATTCACTGTGCAAGTTTGGTTCCATATATTTTGTACCATTACATGCTGCAAACCCTGCCCAAGCACACACTAGTGGTGGTAGTATTTAGTTAAACATAGTGGAGTTTGTTTGCTGACAGTCAACGATTTGAAGGAACTAATTCTAATTGACGTTGCTAATTCTTCCAACACAAAAACATAAATCCAACACGTTTTAAGCCGTCTAGAGAGCTGTTAAGATGAAGAGGATAGTTAGTATGAAAAGCTGGACAAATTTCTGACGTGATTTTTCGCTGGAGTGAGGAAAGCAGACAGCAGTCTGACAAAGTTTGTGCACGGCATCACGGACTACATTGTTAGGATTTATTTTTGCAAGTTGACTGAAAATAATTTTGGACTCCTATTTGAAGTTCGTGTTGGACTTTTGACATCAAAGCAGCAGCGATGCACACCAAAATGTAAGTCCCTCTTCTGTTGTTTATAAATTAATAAAACATCAAATGACAAGGATATATTTTCACCGCTGTATAAAATGTGCCATTCAACGAGGCTTACCTGATGAAATATTCGTACCACTGAACTCATAAACATTCATTATTTATATACTGATGTTGCAGAATAAACACAATCAATCAATCAATCAATCAATTATAGACAATTTTTTTTACCTTTTAATGGTGTCTGCAGGAGGGTGTGCATGTGTGCATACATGAGCTTTTGAAAAGAGCAGAAGTTAGCTTTGCGGTCAAAGCATGTGATGTGCGTGCAAGCTGATGTCCGCGAGATGTCTTGTAAATCACTCCAGAGGCGTGATCAAGTTACAACAACAGCGTTTTCAGTTTTAGAAGTGTTTATTTTTCGTGAGGTTTTACATAATATGTGGGAAAGATGATAAATTTACACAGAAACACAGTGGAATTAGCAGCCAGGGAGACGAGCCAGTGGTGTCACCACAAAGACGTCGCAATATGTCTTGTAAATCACTCCAGAGGTGTTACCAGGTTACAGAAATAGCGTTTTCAGTTTTAGAAGTGTTTGTCACTAGCTTTTACATACTATATAAGAAATATGTTAGATTTAACCAGCGAGACCAGCCAGTGACATCACGGTACCTCTTTACTCTGAACGGCTGTCATGAACCCCCCCCGCCCCCCCCCCGGCATTCAACAAAACGAAACATTTTTGCACGAAAGGGACAAGAAGCCACCAAGACACGCAGACATTCCAGAGTTCTAAGACTTTGTGACTGTGAGTGGAGAAATTAAGCATTGTGTAATGTCTGACTGTTGTACCATGTGCTACTGCACAGCCCGACCACCACAAAACCACGTCAAAGTGGTGAAAAACAACAAAAGCTGAAACCCAAAATTTTCAAAAATTAAAAAAAAAAAAATTTGGAAAATTTTTGAATTATAGAAGCTCTGAAATACAATCTGGGGCTATTCCATACAATAAACTGCGGTGAGTGCAGCACCCATTTTGGTGAGAAAAACTTGAAAAAGTTTGAAAGGGTAAATGAAAATAAACTTCTTGGGGCTATAATAGATGAAAATATGAGTTAGAAACCACACATCCAATATATACAAACCAAATGACCAAGACGTGTTTCAGTGTTAAAGCAAAACATGTTCTGGATCACAAACCACTCCACATCCTACACTGTTCCATTGTCTTACCAGATTTCAATTACTGTGTAGAAATCTGGGGCAAAAACTACATGAGTTCAATAAAATCACTAACTATTCTTCAAAAAATGTCAATACAGGTTATTCTTTTTAAAGTTAACAATATTAAAATTAACAGACATAGTAAAATTCCAAACAGCACAGATCTTGTACAAAGCAAAAAAATGAACCTTTTACCAAAAACATACAGAAATTGTTCAGGGCTCGAAAGGAGGGATATCAATTAAGAGTACAAAGTCATCAGTACAAATAAGAAAAGATTCTGCATTTCATTATGTGGGGTGAGCCTGTAAAACTGAGTGAGGAGTTAAAGCAGTGTCCAAACATTCAACAGTTTCAAACAAAATATAAAGAATATTTTCACAGCATACAGCGATGAAGTGGAGGTGTGCATTCACTTGGTGTTCACAGGAAACCGTTATTGATTATTTCTATTTATTTATATTCATTGTTAGTTGGTTTTATCTTTTCTGTTGCATTTTGTTTTATCAGGTTCTTTTGGTCTTTGTCTTTTTCTAAAGTTGTATTGTAGTATTATTATTAATACTATTGCTGTTGCTGCTATTATTGTTATTATTATTATTATTATGATTGTTAACAGTAGTACTTTTAAGGAAGCAAGGAAGGGGTGGGATTCAATAAGTTTAGACTTCTTCCCTCTCCTTTTTGAACGAACTTTATGTTCTCTGTTGTTGTTTTACTTTTTATTATGTTATGATTACAATACATACATAGAAATAAATGAATATTACAATTTGTAATGCACTGACTCTTTAATGCTAACTTTAACATTGAAAATGCTATAGACATGATAATGCGTTAGCATCTCTCCTGTTTTTAAGTTATAAAATAGAACTATCAACAGTTTCAGAAGACCATAACAGGTCAGTTTTATATAAAAAGGTAAGTATTACTCACAGACATATGCTCTTTAAAATTAAGGGAAAAATTAAGAGAATAAGGACCCCGCTCACGGCTCAAAAATCCTGAGGACCCCTTACTAGCTGCCCAAGTTGCCTGATGTAAAAAAACTAAATTCAGCACTGAAAGTTTCCTGAGCTTCCTACACTGATCTCAAAAATGACCCAAGCAACTGGCAAAAAAAGCGGAAACTTGCCGTAACGCAGAGATTTTTCATCCCTGAAAGTCGAGGAGCATTAACAAATTTTTGGCAGTATTCAGATCCATGAGGACCAATGGAGCCCTTGCAACCAGCCATGTCGGTACGAGTGGATATACTAACATCACTCATAACAAGCAAGTGTCACCTCTGGGGCAGTCATCAATCAGAGTGAAGCTGCAAATAAAATGTCTCCTTCACCAAGACATCACTCACCACAGAACAATACCCAGAAGACAGTTCATACCTCATACACCTGAATCATACGGTGATATTTGACACCATTGGAAGGAACCTGTCTGCTGCAACAAATGGCACTCCGTCAGCATGCTGACCAAATGAAAAACAGGTGTATCACCCACAGCCATCTGGCCACTTCCAGGTCTTCACACCCGAGACAAGGTTTTCCAGGTTCCCTTGACAACGGTGGAAGATGGGTACCCTTGATTAGAGAAAGGATGTTCCAGGTGCTCACCAGCATGACCTGCCTCAGATTTAGACAACGACTCCACCTCAGCAGTTGCCACCCACCAAAGAAAAGACACATGGTACTCTCTTGTAGTTTTGTCCCTTCCAGAGATGAGGTTCCCTGCGGCTTTTGCCCTATCCCTTTCATAATGTGTGCCACTCTCTGATGGAAGGCAGCACAAGGGATTTTCATTTCTGGTGCTGACCTCAGCCGAAGTGCCAATCCTGCCATCAACCCCTTAAAATAGGTTAACTGTAGGCTGGAGGACCACTGTTGCTGGATGCACAATGACATCATTCCCAGAACACTTACATAAAATACATACCAAACACTGCAGAATAAAATTTGAAAAACTAATTATAATCTCTTTGTTAATTCAGTTTGCATTGTTTTAGCTTTTTTATTGTTATGTTGTTATTGGTGCTGTAAGAATGCCGTAATTCCTTAATGCAGCAGTCATTCCCAAATTGACGAAACCTGCACCACACTTGGAAATATGAAAACCTTCTGCGGCCCACCTATATCTTTAGTCACTATTTTGATCGGTGCATGAGATTAAGAGGATTTATTTATATATACATAAACATCTGCATTTTTTAATGACTTCCCACAGATCAACGTTTGAAATAGCCCAATTTTGTTTTATTTAAAATGTTAAATATTTTTGTGATATTCTGTTATGATTGTGTTGAAATTATCTGTATGGAACTTGCAACAAATTAACTTTTAAGGCATCTGATGTATTGGTTCCTTTTATGAAGAACAGCCAGAGAAGGCATCACAATGATCAAAGGCATTTTTAATGACTGAGGCACAAGTGGTAAACCTCAAATGGATTCATACTTGCAGGAACAAACATATCAAAATGAATGCAGCCTGCACTTCCAGCAGAGGCTCCCTGTGCTCTCAGAGTTTTATACAAACAAAGTGCCAACAAAGCAGCTGAGCCTATTTACTGGGTTTTATGAGCATGATGGTGCAGTTGTGATTTCAGATATTCCATCCATGGTCTGACGGTGTTTGCATGTCACAGTGAAGTATAAAATATGTCATTGCTGTGAATATTATAAACCAATTATAGGTCTGCAACAGAGGCATGCTTGAGAAGGTGGAACATGCAAAATCCTCTTCTAAATGCTGTCATTTTTTATGAAAAAGAGAGAAACATTTTCGTTCCTACTCTCATCTATGGTCATGACGGTCGGATCATGAGCAAAAGATCTAGATCACAGGTACAAGTTGCAAAAATGGGCTTCCTCAGGAGGGTGGCTGGTGTCTCCCTTAGAGAGAAACTTGGCCATCCGTGGGGAACTTGGAGTAGAGCCACTGCTCTTTTGCATTGAAAGGGGCCAGCTGAGGTAGTTCGGGTAGCTGGTAAGGATGTCTCCTGGGCGCCTCCCTAGGGAGGTGTTCCAGACATGTCCAGCTGGGAGGAAACCCTGAGGAAGACCCAAGACTAGGTGGAGAGATTATATCTCCACACTTTCCTAGGAACACCTTGGGATTCCCCAGTCAGAGGTGGTCAATGTGGCCCGAGAAAGAGAAGTTTGGGGTTCCCTGCTGGAGCTGTTGCCCCCTCGTCCCAGTTCAGGATAAGCGGATGAAGACGAGTGAGTAAGAAACATTTTTGTGGGTTGATGATTTGATGAGAAGATTCTCATCCATTCGGCTGTTTATAGCAGCTCTTCTGATGGCAGCTGCATTGTTTGTGTAGACGTGGGCAGACCACCTGATCAGAGTTTACTTCTGAGAGCTGACATCATTTTCAGTGGTCATACGTGCACACACAATGCTGTGATCATCAGCCTGAGTTCACTTACAAGGAGGAAACAGGCCCACTGTGAAAGCACCAGTACCAACACAGCCAAATATGTTCTGACTTTGAGTTTGAAAATCTTAAATATGTACATCATATATATCTGTGGCTCATTTGTGTTTGGTACTTATACAGTACATTTGGTGCACAACACCTGAGCAACTGCGATAGTAGAATTTTGAGATTTGTAACTGCAGAGTCAAGCGGTTGCAGTTAATGACTTGTGTTTGTGCTATAAAATTATCTGCGGGGGAAGGAGGGAGGTGACAAACGGATTTGTGAGGTGTGCAAATCATTGCATGAAATCCCATGGGTGCTTTAGGTGTGGAAATGATACGGTTACGTGAATGTGGTTAATACCATATTTACTGCAGCAACTGAAGCAAAACTGGGAGTGCGTGATTTAGTTGGTTAATGCTGCATTTATACATAATGACGACAAGTCACAAATGCCACGAAGTATACATTCTTGGCCACTGATCACAAATGTGATGATTCGGGGCAGAGGCGTCAGGTGTCCTCAGGAACTGTTGCAACCTGTTACCACACGTTACGATTAATGGCACGTGTTGCTGGAGAATTATCAGGAACCATTACGCATGGTCAAAAATAATGTTACGCGTTGTTGCGCGCTATTGCACGGAACAGCGCATCGTTACATTCTGTCACGCTGTGAACAAGGTGAATTGTCTCCACACACACACACCCATATTCATCAAACCGTTGCTAACAATTCAGATCGCTCCAGTTTTTCAGAAGAACTTTGTGACTGCATGCGTAGTTGGGCTCTGTGCCATGGAGTGGTGCAGAGAGGAAGAGGAGGAGGAGGAGACGGACAGAGCCAGATGTGTGGCTTCATGCGGCTCTCGTCTCGCGCGTTTTCCCAAACATCAGGCACATGCAGCAGGTAGAACACCTGCAGGAGCGCCCTGAAGAGCACTGAAATGACACTTTTAGCCGACTTGGTGTCAGCAATCAAACTGAATGCGGTGCAGCAGGGTTTAATTGTGCACGCGCTTCTTCCTCCACCGAACTGGAGGAGGTGCAGAGATGTCTGGCTGCACGTGTCTCCTCTCGCTCCTCTGGATCCTATGGCTCAGACCCGTTCTCCCACTCATCGGTTACAACAGCAGGTGGAACACCTGCAGGAGCGTCCCGAGGAGCTTCAGCAAGAACTGTGGAACGACATTTGGCTGACTTCGCATCATTGTTCCTCTTCGGCATACTGCATCAAACTAAACACTGTGGAGCCAAGTTTAATTGTGTGCACGTGACAGAAAACTGATTTGTCGTGGCGCACAGTGAAATGTGACGCCGCGTTACAAGTCGTGTCAAAACTTGACAGTTTCCGTGTCACTTCGTAATAACGCGTGATAGTCTGGGCTCCAAGAACCATCACAGGAACCACTACGAACATTGTCACGTTCTATTAAGGATCAATACTCATCAAGACGGATCAATACGCTCAGTTGCGTCCTCTACGACATGAGACGAAATGATGTTGGTGTGTGACATTCGTGGAAGATTATTTGACAGCCAAAAACATGCTCCACAAATATCAAGAATATCACGCACCAACACGCACTATTAAGAAACCTATTCAGATGCGTTAAGTAACGTTAAGAATGTCAGGAATGTGTCACAAATGACAGAAAAATGACATTCGTAACACGTCTTGCCTATGTGTAAACGCACCATTATGATTTGTAGAAAAGCATTTGTGCACCTCTAATGAAGAATTTCAAAAGATGTACCTGTGTTGCTTTGGGAGAGGGGAAGATAATCTGTGTGACTTCAAATTTACTGATACATGACTCTAGCTTCACACTACTTCATGTCCACAGCAATTTTGACATAAATTCAAGTACACTGGCTTTAGCTGCAGCTTGGCCCCTGTATATGGTATCAGCTGGACGTAGGTGAATGAGGCTGTAATATTACATCTTACCCAGAGAGGACTCTGCAGTGCTGGTCTTCCTTTCATTGTCACTGATATCCTGGAGGTCTGCAAGCAGGTTATTGTCCTCCAATTTCTCTTCCTTCAAAGCTATAGTCAACAATTTGATTGTGATACACATCCTCTAAGAAAAAACTACTAAAAATTTTTCACTTAGTAATAAGAAAAATAAAAATTATTGCTGTCAGTCATTTAAAAAAAATGTAACTAATTCATTTTAAAACATGTGATTACCCCATTCTCCTATCAGAGGGCTCAGAGCGCTCCATGCAAAATTTTGACTGCAGAGGGGGTGGATCGATGCACAAGCATGGCCAATATCATGTACATCAGAATGCCAGTTTCAATAAAATGTCTAATTTCATCACAAATAAAAAATATATCACTAATAGCTCTCCTGATTGCGTCCAATTTTTGTCCTTTTGTCATTCATTAAATATATTTCATGTACACTGAACAAAAATATAAACACAACACTTTTGTTTTGCTCATATATTTCATGAACTGAACTCAAAGATCTAAACAACTTTCTATACGAGTATACTTTGCTGAGATAAACCATCCCACCTCACAGATGTGGCATATCAAGATGCTCATTAGACAGCATGATTATTGCACAGGTGTGCCTTAGGCTGGCCACAATAGAAGGCCACTCTGAAATGTGCAGTTTTGCTTTATTAGGGGGTCGGGGTTGAGAAAGCCAGTCAGTGTCTGGTGTGACCAACGTTTGCCTCACACAGTGCAACACATCTCCTTTGCATAGAGTTGATCAGGTTGGAACATGCTGTCATATACGTACATTGATCCAGAGCAACCCAAACATGCTCAATGGGTGAAATATCCAGTGAGTATGCTGGCCATGCAAGAACTACGATGTTTTCAGCTTCCGGAAATTGTGAACAGATCTTTGCAACACGGGGCCGTGCATTATCATGCTGCAACATGAGGTGATGGTCATGGATAAATGGCACAACAATGGGCCTCAGGATCTTGTCACGGTATCTCTGTGCATTCAAAATGCCATAAATAAAATGCACCTGTGTTCACTGTCTATAACACAGACCTTCCCACATACCATAACCCCACCTCCACCAGAGGCCACTTGATCCACAACAGTAGCACCAGCAAACTGCTCACCCACACGACACCACACATGCTGTCTGCCATCTGCCCTGAACAGTGACAACCAGGATTCACCCGTGAAGAGAACACCTCTCCAATATACCAGAAGCCATACAATGTGAGCATTTGCTCACTCAAGTCAGTTACGACAACAAACTGTAATCAGGTTGAGACCCCGATGAGGACCACAAGCATGCAGATGAGCTTCCCTGACACAATTTGTGACAGTTTGTGCAGAAATTCTTTGGTTCTGAAAACGACTGTTGCAGCAGCTGCCCAGTGGCTGGTCTTAGGCAATCTTGGAGGTGAACATGCTGGATGTGGAGGTCCTGGGGTGGTGTGGCTACATATGGTTTGCGGTTGTGAGGCTGATTGGATGTACTGCAAAATTTTCTGAAATGCCTTTGGAGACGGCTGATGGTAGAGAGATGAACATTAAATACACGGGCAACATCTCTGGTGGACATTCCTGCAGTCAGCATGCCAGTTCAATGTTCCCTCAAAACTTGCAACATCTGTGGCACTGTGCTTTGTGATAAAACTACACATTTCAGAGTGACCTTTTATTGTGGCCAGCCTAAGGCACACCTGTGCAATAATCATGCTGTCTAATCAGCATCTTGATATGCCACACCTGTGAGTTGGGATGGTTTATCTCACCAAAGGAGAAGTGCTCACTAACACAGATTTAGACAGATTTGTGAACAATATCTGAGAGGAATGGGTCTTTTGTGTATATAGAAAATGTTTAGATCTTTGAGTTCAGTTCATGAAAAATTGGAGCAAAAACAAAAGTGTTGCGATCATATTTCTGTTCAGTGTGATTTCATATTAATTTCAGGTGGGCGTTTAACCAACTTTCTTCAAAAAAGGAGGGAGGCTGATGTTTGGCCCTGGGCCCTCCAACAGGCAACTATGGTAATTAATGAAAATTTAATGAAAATTAAAAAAACAAAAAAAAACAAATCACCACTCAAATCTCAAAACATAAGCAGGCTCTCAGAAACACAGAAACAGAAAGTGTGTGTGGGTGGGGCGCTAGAGGATCTGAGGGGGGTGGGGTTATTTCTGTTACATATGTCACAGAGGTGTTGAACAAGCTAGACCACTCATATATTCTGCTTAAATCAGGAGAATATACAGTAGTGTTCAGAATAATAGTAGTGCTATTTGACTAAAAAGATTAATCCAAGTTTTGAGTATATTTCTTATTGTTACATGGGAAACAAGGTACCAGTAGATTCAGTGGAGTCTCACAAATCCAACAAGACCAAGCATTCATGATATGCACACTCTTAAGGCTATGAAATTGGGCTTTTAGTGAAAAAAAGTAGAAAAGGGGGTGTTCACAATAATAGTAGCATCTGCTGTTGACGCAACAAACTCAAAACTATTATGTTCAAACTGCTTTTTTAGCAATCCTGTGAATCACTAAACTAGTATTTAGTTGTATAACCACAGTTTTTCATGATTTCTTCACATCTGTAAGGTATTAATTTTGTTGGTTTGGAACCAAGATTTTGCTTGTTTACTAGTGTGTACCATTTTCCTCAGGCTTTCAAAGAGAAAAGCATATTCAACAGGTGCTGGCTTCATCCTTAAATAGGTGACACCTGATTCACACCTGTTTGTTCCACAAAACTGATGAACTCACTGACTGAATGCCACACTACTATTATTGTGAACACCCCTTTTCTACTTTTTTTTTACTAATAGCCCAATTTCATAGCCTTAAGAGTGTGCATATCATGAATGCTTGGTCTTGTTGGATTTGTGAGACTCTATTGAATCTACTGGTACCTTGTTTCCCATGTAACAATAAGAAATATACTCAAAACCTGGATTAATCTTTTTAGCCACATAGCACTACTATTATTCTGAACACTACTGTATGTGAAAAGTCTCAGGACATCTCCAATGTCTAGGACTTTGGAGATGTCAAACATGAAATAAACACTTGCAAATGTTAAAGACATAAAAACTGATTTGGAACAATATGACCCTTTAATAATTATCTTATTGAATTTAAGATCATTTAATTTTTAAATCTGTCCACTGAACAATAAAATCTGGATGAAAAACTGAAACAAACATTTTTAAACAGTTTTAAACCTGTAAAGCTCCCTGTGGCGTTTTAATTAATGATAATTAAAGCTGAATCATGTGGACGGTGAGGACGGACAGTCTTCAATGAGACATCTCTTCAAGATTGAGTGGAAGTCTGGGACAGTAGCTAAGGAGTGGAAAACTGCGGTGGTGTCCCCATGTTCAAAAAAGGAGACCAGAGATTGTGTGCCAATTACAGGGGCATCACACTACTCAGCCTCCTTGGTAAAGTTTACTCCAGGGTGCTGGAAAGGAGGGTTCGGCCGATAGTCGAACCTCTGATCGAAGAGGTGCAATGTGGGTTCCATCCTGTCCGTGGAACAACTGACCAGCTCTTCACTCTCACAAGAATCCTGGAGGGTGCCTGGGCGTATGCCCATCCAGTCAACATGTGTTTTGTGGACTTGGAGAAGGCGTATTATTGGGTACCCTGGAAGATACTGTGGAAGGTGCTGCGGGAGTATGGAGTGAGGGGGTCCCTTCTCAGGGCCATCCAGTCTCTGTACTCACAAAGCAAGAGCTGTGTTCGGGTGCTCGGCAGTAAGTCGGACTCGTTTCCGGTGGGGGTTGGCGTCTGCCAGGACTGCACCTCGTCACCAATCCTGTTTGTGATATTCATGGACAGGATATGGAGGCGTAGTCGGGGGGGGGGGGGGGGGGGGGGGGGGGGGGGGGAGGTGGGTTTCCAGTTTGGTTGGCCCAGGGTCTCATCATTGCTTTCTGCTTTCTGTGGTCCTGTTGCCTTCATCGATCTGTGCTCCAACACTCGCTGGATCAATTCGCAGCTGAGTGTGAAGAGGCTGGGATGAGGATCAGCACCTCTAAATCTGAGGCCATGGTTCTCAGCAGGAAATCGATGGATTGCCTACTCCGGGTAGGGAATGCGATCTTGCCCCAAGTGAAGGAGTTCAAGTACCTCGGGTTCTTGTGCATGAGTGAGGGGACAATGGAGCGCGAGACTGGCCGGAGAATTTGCGCAGCAGGGATAGGTACTGCATTCGCTCTACCGTACTGTTGTGACGTAAAGGGAGCTGAACCAAAAGGCGAAGCTCTCGATCTACTGGTCAATCTTCGTTCCTACGCTCACCTGTGGTCATGAGGGTTGGGTCATGACCGAAAGAAATAGATTGCAGGTACAAGTGGCCAAAATGGGTTTCCTCAGGAGGGTGGCTGGTGTCTCCCTTAGAGATAAGGTGAGTAGCTCGGTCATCGATGATGAGCTTGGAGCAGAGCCACTGCTCCTTGGCATTGAAAGGATCCAGTTGAGGTGGTTCGGGCTCTGGTAAGGATGCCTTATGGGTGCCAACCCAGGGAGGTGTTACAGGCACATCCAACTGGGATGAGACCCCGGGGAAGACCCAGGACTAGGTGGAGCGATTATATTTCCACACTGGTGTGGGAATGTCTCAGATCCCCCAGTCTGAGGTGGTTAATGTGGCCCGGGAAAGGGAAGTTTAGGGTCCCCTGCTAGAGCTGCCGCCCCGCGACCCGAGCCCAGATAAGTCGTTGAAGATGAGTGAGTGAGAGTAAAGACTAATCGGTCTCAGAACAGACAAAACTCACACATCTGAGGTATAATGATGACAGTTATTAAAGCAAGTTACTTTGGTATAGAAAGTATTTCACAGTATTTCACCTACATGTGTTGCTGACCAGAAGGAAACAAAAAAAACATTTTTTGGTCTTATCCGGTTGTTTAAATGGTGTAAAAAAAAAGTTTCCAAAGGCACAGACATCCAAACCAGTTAATGCTCTCAAAAATGCTTTTCATTTACAGACCGAGTCAGTGACACATAAAGGATCAAAGTGCAATTAATCAATATAAAAAAGTGTTATAGGTGGTGTAATTAATGAATCTAAATGAACGCATTATTTTGACAGCCATAATAATAATTCATACTTTAGCAATCCCCTTAAGGAAATTGTGTCTCCACACTTAATCCATCCTAAACACAGACATTTTTGAGTAGCAATAAAATACATAAAAATCATTTAGACACTGTGAAAGAATAAACTCACATGCAGGTTTGCGCAGATCGCTGTGGTCAGATCTGTCACGGGGACCACGCACAGGACTGCGGCTGCGGTGACTTTGTTTTGGCTTGTCCTCATATTCCTCAGGTAAAGCCCGGTGGTGAGGCAGTGCTAATGATGTAAAATGTTACATATTAATCACTGAAATACATTTAACTTAACCATACGACATAAGATAAGAATGAGGACCAATTCTATTGGAGATTTTTGTCTTCTTGTCACATGATGTAGATACGGTGCCCCCAAAAGTATTGGAACTCTTGGTATTTCACACATTTTAATTTGTTTATGCCATTTCTAATACAAAAAAAAATCAAAAAATAAATCAAAAAATACAAAGAATAA
Source organism: Thalassophryne amazonica (assembly GCF_902500255.1). NCBI lineage: Eukaryota > Metazoa > Chordata > Actinopteri > Batrachoidiformes > Batrachoididae > Thalassophryne > Thalassophryne amazonica. The sequence goes on along the minus strand of NC_047108.1, from coordinate 31,478,553 downwards.
AAATTTCAAAACTTAAAGTCAAAGTGAAAGCAAATCTCTACACCTTCACATAAATTAATTAAAAATATAAACGCCAAGATGATGGGTTCCATAAGTAATGGGCCCCTTTGATATAATACCTGTAAATAATCAGTTTTATTGCCAATTTTCTTCAGATAAGTCAGGGGATGGATACATGAGCATTTTCAAGCCACTGACTATGCCTTGGACTTTATTTACTTCATCAATGAAGAAATACAAACAGTACAGCACTCTATGGTAAATGTGTGTGGAGCAGATACTTCTCAAAAACTGAGTGACTGTGCAAGGAGTGAGAAAAGCCACCATACAACCAGAAGAAGTTATAGGTTTCTGTGGCTATGTTTTCGTGTACCTCGTGTGCGCTCTGAAGCGGGAAAGAATGCCTTTAGTTTCTCAGTTCTCTCTGACTGAAACGTTCTCCAATCCGACCTGAAACTGTCCAGACTGACCTCCTTGAACACCTTGTGGTCTATTTTACGAGATCGCAAATGGGATTCGTTTTAAAATGTATAAAGAGAAATGAAAATATCATGAGGTCTGACTCACTTGCAAAGAAGTTACAAGAAAAGAATGCCAAGGATTTTTGGAAAGAAATTAAGAAAATAAATAGCTGTAAAACATCAATACCAACCAATATTGATGGTGTTAATGATGTGAAAGGAATCACTAAGTTATGGCAGGAGCACTACAGCGAGTTATTCAACTGTGTTAAAAGTAACACCTTTGTAGTGGGTAACATACATAGTAGTGAGGATGTGATTGTCTTTCCACAAGAAATACACAATACAATTATGACACTGAAGGACAACAGTGCATGTGGTATGGATGAGATATTTACTGAACATTTGAAATATGCCAGTAGGAAACTCTGTCCATTACTTTCTATGTGTTTTACTGTTTTTTTAATTCATGGTCTTTTACCTAATTCAATGTTATCTATCATACTAGTACCCATCATTAAAGATAAAGCTGGTAAGATCAATTCTATGGAGAACTACCGACCTATAGCTTTAGCTAGTATTTTGTCAAAGGTCTTAGAAAGGATATTATTGAATAGGTTGGAGGAGTTTGCTTTGACCTCTGACAACCAATATGATTTTAAATCTAAACATGGCACTGACGTGCATTTTTGCACTAAAGGAGATTTTAGATTTGCATAATAGACACAATACCACATTATTTATGTTTTATTGATGCCTCAAAGGCATTTGATCGTGGTAATCATGAGAAGTTGTTTCATAAGTTACACAACAGAGGAGTACCAAAATACCTAATTAGAATACTTGTCTATTGGTATGGGCATCAGTCAATGTATGTGAAATGGGGTAACACTATGTCTGATGCATTTAATGTTGGTAATGCAGTCAGGCAGGGAAGTGTATTGTCCCCTTACCTCTTTAACATCTATATGGATGAACTGTCAAAGCTGTTTAAACAGTTGTAAAACAGGATGTATGGTTGGTGACCGCATAATCAATCACCTGATGTATGCAGATGATTTGGTGGTCTTCTGTCCATACAGTGCTGGTCTTCAGCAGTTATTAAGGATATGTTCCCAGTATGGGTATGCCTTTGACATTAAATATAATGCCAGAAAAAGTAATATCATGATTGTTAGAAGTAAGGCAGATAAGACGTTGATGACTCCTGACTTCTCCCTGTCTGGCACAGTTCTTAACATAAGTAATGAGGTTAAGTACTTGGGGCATTTCATACAAGAGGACCTGTCTGATGACCGTGACATTTATAGACAGTATTGTATGATGAATGCACAAGCAAATATGCTGATCAGAAAATTTGGTATGTGTTCATTTTCTGTAAAAATAGCACTTTTTAGAGCTTTCTGTATCCCAATGTACACTGCCCATTTGTGGTGGCGATATAAAAAAAAGCAGTTTATAGGAACTCTATGTGGCATACAATGATGGTATGAGGTTACTGCTCAAAGTGAATAGATGGAGTAGTGCTATCCATTTGTTTGTAAATGCTGATGTACCCACATGTCCTGCTGTGCTCAGGAATCTTATGTATAGATGTATGTGTAGACTTACTGTGTCATGCAACAGCATAATTGTAATGCTAGTGAATCCTGCAATGAGTACAGTCAGATTCACTTCAAGATTATGGAATCATTGGCGTCACAGTTTATATGTGACGTTTTACGAATAATGTCATGTACTGTAGTTTTTTACATCTTATTATCTTATTTATTTATACTTTTTTGTATGATTGTATATGTTTTTATGGACCTTTTTGTGTCTGGAATAAAGATTGATGATGATGATGATTTGCAATGCCTTTGTTTCTAAATCTAAATCTGCTTGAGACTTTATATCATGTGCAATGTTATGACAAAGTTGATTGAATTTTATTTATCACCAACATTCTCATGTGGATGTTAACCTGTACATGATGACTTATGATGATGATTATTTGCTGCAGGAGCTGCGTCTGGATGACGGGCGGTTTCAGCGGCACTTCCATCTCTCCAGGACCCAGTTTGAGGACCTCCTGTCCCGTTCGCGCGGGCACATGTGAACAATTTAAAAAAAAAAAAAAGGCTGCCGCTGCAGTTCCTCGCTCATCCCTCCAACTCTGTCATAATTGTGTTATAACCCAGTCACCATTTGTTTTATTATACATCTGTGTAGTTAATAAATAAAATAATCTTCACGGATGATTCGTCCGCGCACGCACGTGGAAAAAAAAAAACTGGCTGCTGCCGCTGCTCGCTCTCCCCTCAAACTCTGTCATAATTGTGAAATAAAGGACAAAACGGACATAAGTCCTGCTCACAGGCTGGCTGCCAGAGACAGGACATGTCCACGTCAAGTATAAACTCCAGACACCTCCACGTCACTACATATCCAGTCCCTGATTGGTCATCGCGACGCGACAAGATGAAAAAGGTCAGATTTTTCAACTTGGGGAAGAGGGCAACGTGACATCGCGCCACAAATGCAGCAAACGTTTAAAATCGCTTCATTCGCATCCATCGCATAGTACTGCGTGGCTTGGGCTTTTGTGGCGCCACAACGTGTCCTTCCATAGGGATTACATGGCAACCTGTCACCACCGTTGCTCGCGTGTTGTCCGGTGTGAACGCGGCATAAAAGAGACAGATTTGTGAACAATATTTGTAATTTCTACCTGGTTAAAGAAACGTTATTATATTATTATTATTGGAGAAATTAGGGGAGGTGATGGTCTCGTGGTTAAGCGTTGGGCTTGAGACCAGAGGCTCCTCGGTTCAAATCCCAGCCTGACCGGAAAAATCACTAAGGGCCCTTGGGCAAGGTCCTGAATCCCCTGGTTTCTCCCGGTGTGTAGTGAGTACCTTGTATGGCAGCACCCTGACATCCGGGTGAATGTGAAGCATTATTGTAAAGCGCTTTGAGCATCTGATGCAGATGGACGAGCGCTATATAAATGCAGTCCAAAAAGTGTGCTGTGGTCTGAGTCCACATTTCAAATTGTTTTTGGAAATCATGGACATTGTGTCCTCCAGACAAAAGAGGAAAAGACCATCCAGATTGTTACCAGCGCCAAGTTCAAAAGCCAGCATCTGTGATGGTATGGGGGTGTGTTAGTGCCCATTGCACGGGCAACTTACATATCTGTAATGGCACCATCAATGCTGAAAGGTACATTCAGGTTTTGGAGCAACACATGCTGCCATCCAAGCAACGTCTTTTTCAGGGACGTCCCTGCTTATTTCAGCAAGACAATGCCAAGCCACATTCTGCACGTGTTACAACAGCGTGTCTTCGTAGTAAGAGTGCGGGTACTAAACTGGCCTGCCTGCAGTCCAGACCTGTCGCCCATTGAAAATGTGTGGCGCATTATGAAGTGCAAAATACGAGAGACCATGGACTGTTGAACAACTGAAGTCGTACATGAAGCAAGAATAGGAAAGAATTCCACCTACAAAGCTTCAACAATTAGTGTCCTCAGTTCCCAAACGCTTATTGAGTGTTGTTAGAAGGAAAGGTGATGTAACACAGTGGTAAACATACCACTGTCCCAGCTTTTTTGAAACGTTTTGCAGGCATCCATTTCAAAATGAGCAAATATTTGCACATAAACAATAAGGTTTATCAGATTGAACATTAAATATCTTGTCTTTGTGGTGTATTCAATTGAATATAGGTTGAAGAGGATTTGCAAATCATTGTATTCTGTTTTTATTTACATTTTACACAACGTCCCAACTTCATTGGAATTGGGGATCTGTGTCAGGTAGGCAGGTCTCAAAAACTAAATGCCCATGCTGGAAGGAGACAAGTGAGGGAAGCCACCAAGACACAACTCTGAAAGAACTTTTGGCTTATGTGGGTGTGAGTGGAGAAACTATGAATGGTGCAACATTTTTATTTTTATCTTCATTTTACATGTAGTCCCAACTTATTCTGATTTGTGGTTGTTTTCTGTTGCATTTCTGAAATTATAGAACTGCTATAAAGAAAAGTATTAACACCTTGTTGTTCTTTAAAACTTTGTAGAATGAATGTAAACACCAAACTCTTATAAAGAAGGAAAAATTAGACAGACGTGCAAGAAACTTTTAGTGTGATGATGGAATTCATCCTGCTTTTTTTCTCCTCCTCATTCACGTTTTGCGCTTGAACATAAAACAACTACATTAACTCACGATCTAGAATAAATAATAAAAAAAATAAAATCTTATTAAAGTTCGGAGTTCTCACCTCATTAATGTCTCATTGAGACACTGCTACGTTCAGCACCCCCCGCCTGTGTGAGTATGCAGAGCAGCTCTGCACACACAGACACAGAGGGAGCTTGTTTAAAAACTCTGCATTTTATATGGCTTTCAGCAAGCTGGTCACGGCTTTTTCTGCTGTCTTTTTCAAAAATTGACTGTCCAAATCAAAGCTGGACAGCTCGTAATCCAAAACTCTGTTATCTCCGAATGGCTCAACTATTTAAGGTGCAAGTTTGAAAAGAAATCGTCAGACTTGTGAACATTTTTAATCACAAGACCGACAAGATTTTTAACTAGACATTGGTCTAGGAGGGGAAAATATCTACTAGACATAGGCCAAAAATTACTGGTCCGCGGCCTTAGACCAATGGATTTCTCTACCCGTTTTGTCCAAATGCAACTCAAGAATAACTGAGCCGAGGATACTGGTAATAAAAATTATATATTTCAAAAGCATTTTGAGATTTTTCACTGACCTTCTAATCGAGCTGCTCGCTCTTTGCGTCGCTCCTCAGCCCTCCTCTCCCGCTCCTTCAGCTCTCGTTGCTCCTTTTGCTGTTCGCGTAGCTTTCGATCTCTCTCTCGCTGGCGTTCCAGCTGTTCCAGACGGTCCCTGTGGTCCAAAAACAAAGACAATCACATCAAGAGGCATATCAGGGCAGATACGGACACTTTAGCTTGTTATTTATTTTGTGTTTACAATGAACACTGCAGGTGGGTCACTCCATATCAGATCACCTGACAGAATAATTTCCCAGGTCACCCTTTCTGATTCCTCTACAATTCACAGGTGCTCCCACTCCAAATATATTGACAAAGACTAAATACAAGGTCTGCATCTATAAAGGTTTCTTTTTAATTTATGGCAGATAAACAAACCTTTCCATCCAACTTCCAACATTCATAGCTCCTTTGATATGCCATGGACAACTTTGAAACACTGTGACGAAAAATCCTATCAGATTATGTATTGTATGTAGTGTATTTTTCCTGATACACAGCTCTGAAAATTAATGAAAATGCAAACTGTAACAACATGATGCCTCTTACTTAGCACAGTAGGCTATATGGCAGAAGTAAAACTTTTACGTGTCCACTGGGCCAGTGTCACATACTAAGATGACCCCCATACCAGATTTGTATATTCACAATCTGTGAATGCCACATCCGTCACACCACTGAACCACATTGGGTCCTGGATGACATCTACCCAAGCACACAACCAATCACTGATCCATCTCCACCTTTCCAAAATAACCATCTACCTGCCACAGCCAGGTGAAAGGCGGGCACCGTCTTAACAGTCTCCAACTGCTGGGGTCCTCAACACTTATGTGCTTGATCATGCATAGAGAAACACGCCATATGGTCATGTCATAGCTGAAGCTCCCTTACAATGCAAATGAAACTCCGCATGTGAGTCTCCCAAAGTAACCACACATTTGACAGTCATTTAAGCAGTACCCAAGGATCCCACCACAAGAGACATATACCAAACACATCCAGTTGTCACTTTCAATCTCTTGGTTTTGTAAATCTACTTATTAACCATCACAAACACAGAGAGAGAGCTCCTTATTGCATTATTGTTATCTTAATATTTAATAAATAATTTCCCAGTCTCATTGTAAACTTATACATTTTGGTCAAGTTGACGTTAAGCCCCTTCTAACTTTCACACATGCATCCTGGAAGATCATGGCATATAACAATGACAAACTTGCATGTGGGTTTCCCACAAATATGATCTAGCTTATGGTCTAATGATATGTCGCAGTGGACTTGTACTATGTGATGTGATGTGATGTTGCACACATTTTGATGGCATAATAAACCAGATTTGTATCATGTGATGTGCAAAAACCTATCTGCAGACTGCAGCACACCTTGGTGCTTCCGAAATCGCACTGGTGATGTGATGGCATGTACAACAATGTTATAGGCTCCGCAGAAGTGCAAGAGATTAACAAAGCATGTCAAAATTTGAGACAGAAAAGCAGAATTTTGGAAATGTTGAAAATCCCACCATGGTTAAAACAACATCATGGCACAATGATGGAATATCCAGGATGTTTTTAAAAGTAAGATCAAACTGTGACCTTCTGGGATGCTTATCCATGAAAATGAAAATGTGGCTTATGGTCAGCGAATATTTGTTAGTGGCCCACTGGTCTGGTTGTTAGAAAAGTTAATGTCAAAGCTTTCTGAGTCACAAAGTTTCAACGTTAGAATGAAAGGTTCCTTTGGCAAAATGTTTGAAAATTAAAGTTTCAAAAGGCCATAGCTTAAAACCCAGAGATGCAGAACTAATATGTATGACTTGAGACCTCCTGGGTGATTTGTTATGGAATGATCCAGGTATCATGCACAACTTCTTTAGATGCTGCACTGTCACAAGGAGCTGCAGTGTCGAGTGTGTGTGAGACAGGTGAGTTTGTGTGTGTGTGCTAGGGGTGGCACAATACATGTATTTGTATTTGAACCGTACAGTTCACACGTGAGGGTTCTGTGCACAGAACTGTACACCAGGGCTGTGAAATGAAAATTGTGCAATCCGAGGAAAATTTGCAGGTAGTCTGGAACCAGGGTCTAAATTAATTTTGTATATAATGATCTCAGAAAAAGTGCATATTCATGAAGACTGAAAAGACTGTTAAAGCATTTCAAAACCACAGCTTGCAGAATATTTTGAAAATCATGGTAAAATATCAATAACGTGCCTTATAGTAAAAAAGTCACATATTCTTGTGTAAATTCCTGTAATTCCATTCAAAGCCACGTCTCTTTTTTTCCAAAGAAAGAAAGTCTAGGTGTATAAAAAGTCCCATAATCTCGTCTGAAATCATGTTTGAACAAATATTTATTTTCCATGGGAGAGAAAAATTCTTACAGTGTTTCCTGATGGTACAAGATGCAGTTCATTTTTTCCGTCTCTTTTATCTTTCAGATGTGTTCATGAAGACGAACTTTAAATTCAAGCCAACGACAATTCCACAGATTCTTCTGCTCCTATTAAACTTTTTCAAACTGTCTTTCCTGCCATCTTCTTGCTGTCCAACATCGCTCTATGACACAGACATACTGCAAAATTCTTCTTTTATAAACTTGAGAGCTCTAAAACTACGCAATGTCTACATGCTATGTTTAGCGTAATAACAGTGTTTTGGATCAGGCACACAGCATCTACACAGATCAGTGTGATTTATAAAACTTGCACAATGACGTAAAAAAAAAAAAAAAAAAAAAAAAAAAGAACATTTTGCGATAGGCATTTAAAAAACTCAGTGATGATCAAGATTACAGAGTACAAAACTAACACCACCCATGATGAAATCTGCAGTATTCCGCTGATCCGTGGAGTGTTCACAGCCCTGGTACGCAGAATACACTGTTCGACTTCGCACACACGTGGGTGTTTGTTTCCATAAGTCACCAACAGTTCAGTGAATAAATAGCGTTGCTCGTGTCCATAGACTGTGTCCCTCTAGTTTCATGCTCTGTGCAGGAACGTGGGACAGCCCCCTCAGCGCAGGAGGTGGGGTCAGCTCCCTCGGCCTGCTATCTGTGTATGAGGCAATCAGAGGAAACACCCAGTTGAATTCATCCACCACATTATTCCACCCAGAAACTTTGGAAGCATAAATGGATTTGGTTAATTTACCCCTTTCCTCCGAAATATGAACCTAAAAGTGAAAGTGTATGATCTGCATTTATGTCCCTGGATAAGGTCAGTTCAATTATTTGAGCTTAGAAAGACAACGTCACCAATTTATGACAAAGGTTGATGTTTTATGGGAATTAGTGGAAAAATTCTCCGATGACATGGCTGCCAAATACCGACACTGCATACAATGATTTCCAATCTGGACAGACTGAGGTTTTATGAGATGTTGTCATTTGCGTAAAAACAAAATGGAATTTAAAATGTACAAAATATTGAAGGTGGTTTGGCTTGACACATCGCTTGACATAAATCCAAAACAAACAAACAACAAAAAAAAAAACAATGCCCTGCACAGTAAATTCATCCAGCACAAATGACAAGACATGTAATTCAATTCATAAAACATGAATGAAAAGAGAAAGTTTACATTAACACTTTGTGTCACAGTGCTAAAGTGTCTGACAGCAGCACCCTGCTGTTCAAAGATTAAAGTTATTGTAGCAAGATTTGAAGAATTTTCCAAAATCTTATTCCGAACTGTGATATCTAAACTGAGGTGCGCACCGAACTGTGACTTCTGTGTATCGTGACACCCCTAGTGTGTGTGTGCGCGTGTGTGTGTTTGTATGTATAGTGGGGCCAACAAGTATTTAGTCAGCCCCTGATTGTGCAAGTTCTCCTACTTAGAAAAATGAGAGAGGATTGTCATTTTCAACATAGGTACACTTCAACTATGAGAGACAAAATGAGAAAAAAAAAATCACATTGTAGGATTTTTAAAGAATTTATTTGGAAATTATGGTGGAAAATAAGTATTTGGTCACCCACAAACAAGCAAGATTTCTGGCTCTCACAGACCTGTAACTTCTTCTTTAAGAAACGCTTCTGTCCTCCACCTGTTACCTGTATTAATGGCACCTGTTTGAGCTCATTATCTGTATAAAAGACACCTGTCCACAGCATCAAACAGTCAGACTACAAACTCAACCATGGCCAAGACCAAAGAGCTGTCGAAGGACACCAGGAAGAAAACTGTAGATGTGCACCAGGCTGGGAATAGTGAATCTACAATAGTCAAGCACGTTGGTGTGAATAAATCAACTGTGGGAGCAATTGTAAGAAAATAGAAGACATACAAGACCATTGATAATCTCCCTCGATCTGGGGCTCCACGCAAGATGTCATCCCGTGGGGTCCAAATGATCATGAGAACGGTGAACAAAAATCCCAGAACTACACAGAGGGACCTGATGGATGACCTGCAGAGAGCTGGGACCAAAGTAACAAAGGCTACACACTATGCAGAGAGGGACTGAAATCCTGCAGTGCCAGACGTGTCCCCCTGCTTAAGCCAGTACATGTCGAGGCCTGTCTGAGGTTTGCCAGAAAGCACATGGATGATCCAGAAGAAGACTGGGAGAATATGATGTGGTCAGATGAAACCAAAATAGAACATTTTGGTAAAAACTCAACTCGTCATGTTTGGAGGAAGAATGCTGAGTTGCATCCCAAGAACATCATACCTACTGTGAAGCATGGGGGTGGAAACATCATGCTTTGGGGCTGTTTTTCTGCAAAGGGGACAGGACGACTGATCTGTGTTAAGGGAAGAATGAACGGGGCCATGTATCGTTAGATTTTAAACCAAAACCTCCTTCCATCAGTGACAGCATTGAAGATGCAACATGGCTGGGTCTTCTAGCATGACAATGATCCCAAACACACCACTTGGGCAACAAAGGAGTGGCTCCGTAAAAAGCATTTCAAGGTCCTGGAGTGGCCAAGCCAGTCTCCAGACCTCAACCCCATAGAAAATTTGTTGAGGGAGTTGAAAGTCCATGTTACCCAGTGACAGCCCCAAAACATCACTGCTCTAGAGGAGATCTGCATGGATGAATGGACCAAAATACCAGCTACAGTGTGTGCAAACCTGGTGAAGACTTACAGGAAATGTTTAACCTCTGTCACTGCCAACAAAGATTATGTTAAGTATTGAGCTGAACTTTTGTTATTGACCAAATACTTATTTTCCACCATCATTTACAAATAAATTCTTTAAAAATCCTACAATGTGATTTTCTGGATGTTTTCTCTCATTTTGTCTCTCATAATTGAAGTGTACCTATGATGAAAATTACAGACCTCTCTCATCTTTCTAAGTAGGAGAACTTGCACAATTAGGGGCTGACTAAATACTTTTATGCCCCACTGTGCGTGTGTGTGTATATATATATATATATATATATATATATATATATATATTTTTTTTTTTTTTTTTTTTTTTTTTTGTGGCCAGCCAAAGGCACACCTGTGCAATAATAATCATGTTGTCTAATCTGCATGTTGATATGCCACACTTGTGAGGTGGGATGGATCTTATCTTGGCCAAGGAGAAATACAAAACACAAATTTAGACAGATTTGTGAACAATATTTGAGAGAAATAGGTGTTTTGTGTATTAGATCTAATGTTCGTTCCTTCATTGGAAATTTCAAACTGTTGAAAAATGTGAACAAATCCTGATGACAACCTCAATTCGTCTGTAATCCATTTTGCTTTTTGTCTTGATGGTTCCTCATTGTTCATGTAGTTCCCATACCGTCAGCATTCCGTTTGGTTGTCGTCCAACTTCGTCAAACCTCCCAAGTCTGACGTCTTGCACAAACATTGACAATATCTGAACGGATCAATCACTAAAGCTCAGACGAGCTGAACATGACGAGCAATATTTTCATACAGAAACAATAGTGGCAAGAACGTTTTATCAACTACTACTATTTACCACTATGTAACTATTTACACACGTTCCAGCCATCTCTGGCTGCAACATGCGTGTGCGCACACATGGTTGTGAAGGAAAACCTGCTGTCAAGACAACCAGATCTCGCACCTGCAGGTGGAAGAGCACAGGCTGGATGCAGAAATGATCACAGGCTGGCGCTCGGTCTGATACCCTCTGTTAAGTCACATCATCATGAATGTTTTGTTTTGATTTTGTTTAAAGCGTCAAGGTCACCATTCGCTTTGTTTTTCTTTTGTTAGTTTCACTTTTATTTCATTCTTTTATGAGCTCTGGACAAGCAGGCTTTTTTGGTGATGGGAGAAGTGCAGGCTCATTTGTCCACTTTTTCTCAAAGATTTGTGACTTTTTTCCTGCGTTCAGCTATTGCCGTGTGCCCGGGCCCTGAATCTATGTACACAGTATGGAGTCTGCTGTTTAGGCATATTCTAGTTCGTTATTTAATAATTGCAGATTAATTATCACACATGGATTGGAATATTTGAGTGCACAAACACAGCACTAACTCTGATGTTTGGGAAAACTCCCGCTTTGGTGGCAGATTTCTTTTGTATGTGGAACGTACAAAAAAAGCTCAAAGTTCTGATGCTATCATGATCCCTTGTATTATGAATGCTTTAAGTGTGACTGACTCAATTTTAAACAAATGCTTAAGGTAATTAAGCCCCATTACTAAGTCCCACCCCTCCCCCATTTATTTAAAACAAAAAAATAAGTTTAATGTTGTGTTTCTCGTTTCCATTCTCATGAAAATGAATGGAATCATGATTTTTCAGTATGTAAGTTGCAACGGACTGTAAGTCGCAGGACCTCTCAAATTGGTATGTGACGGTATGTGAAGCAGAGTTGTAGTCTTACACACCTCTCTGCAGCTTCTCTCCCCTGCCATCTTCTCATTACCCCATCCCCGTAGAGACGGTGCCTGCTCCCAGACCACCAATAACCAGCAAAAATCTATTTAAGTATAAAAATTCAAAAAGAAAAAAATAATATAGCACCTTCAACTGCACCACAGACTAAAACAGTTAAATGTGGTCTATTAAACATTAGGTCTCTCTCTTCTAAGTCCCTGTTGGTAAATGATATAATAATTGATCAACATATTGATTTATTCTGCCTTACAGAAACCTGGTTACAGCAGGATGAATATGTTAGTTTAAATGAGTCAACACCCCCGAGTCACACTAACTGTCAGAATGCTCGTAGCACGGGCCGGGGCGGAGGATTAGCAGCAATCTTCCATTCCAGCTTATTAATTAATCAAAAACCCAGACAGAGCTTTAATTCATTTGAAAGCTTGACTCTTAGTCTTGTCCATCCAAATTGGAAGTCCCAAAAAACAGTTTTATTTGTTATTATCTATCGTCCACCCGGTCGTTACTGTGAGTTTCTCTGTGAATTTTCAGACCTTTTGTCTGACTTAGTGCTTAGCTCAGATAAGATAATTATAGTGGGCGATTTTAACATCCACACAGATGCTGAGAATGACAGCCTCAACACTGCATTTAATCTATTATTAGACTCTATTGGCTTTGCTCAAAATGTAAATGAGTCCACCCACCACTTTAATCATATCTTAGATCTTGTTCTGACTTATGGTATGGAAATAGAAGACTTAACAGTATTCCCTGAAAACTCCCTTCTGTCTGATCATTTCTTAATAACATTTACATTTACTCTGATGGACTACCCAGCAGTGGGGAATAAGTTTCATTACACTAGAAGTCTTTCAGAAAGCGCTGTAACTAGGTTTAAGGATATGATTCCTTCTTTATGTTCTCTAATGCCATATACCAACACAGTGCAGAGTAGCTACCTAAACTCTGTAAGTGAGATAGAGTATCTCGTCAATAGTTTTACATCCTCATTGAAGACAACTTTGGATGCTGTAGCTCCTCTGAAAAAGAGAGCTCTAAATCAGAAGTGCCTGACTCCGTGGTATAACTCACAAACTCGTAGCTTAAAGCAGATAACCCGTAAGTTGGAGAGGAAATGGCGTCTCACTAATTTAGAAGATCTTCACTTAGCCTGGAAAAAGAGTATGTTGCTCTATAAAAAAAGCCCTCCGTAAAGCTAGGACATCTTTCTACTCATCACTAATTGAAGAAATAAGAACAACCCCAGGTTTCTTTTCAGCACTGTAGCCAGGCTGACAAAGAGTCAGAGCTCTATTGAGCTGAGTATTCCATTAACTTTAACTAGTAATGACTTCATGACTTTCTTTGCTAACAAAATTTTAACTATTAGAGAAAAAATTACTCATAACCATCCCAAAGACGTATCGTTATCTTTGGCTGCTTTCAGTGATGCCGGTATTTGGTTAGACTCTTTCTCTCCGATTGTTCTGAGTTATTTTCATTAGTTACTTCATCCAAACCATCAACATGTTTATTAGACCCCATTCCTACCAGGCTGCTCAAGGAAGCCCTACCATTATTTAATGCTTCGATCTTAAATATGATCAATCTATCTTTGTTAGTTGGCTATGTACCACAGGCTTTTAAGGTGGCAGTAATTAAACCATTACTTAAAAAGCCATCACTTGACCCAGCTATCTTAGCTAATTATAGGCCAATCTCCAACCTTCCTTTTCTCTCAAAAATTCTTGAAAGGGTAGTTGTAAAACAGCTAACTGATCATCTGCAGAGGAATGGTCTATTTGAAAAGTTTCAGTCAGGTTTTAGAATTCATCATAGTACAGAAACAGCATTAGTGAAGGTTACAAATGATCTTATGGCCTCGGACAGTGGACTCATCTCTGTGCTTGTTCTGTTAGACCTCAGTGCTGCTTTTGATACTGTTGACCATAAAATTTTATTACAGAGATTAGAGCATGCCATAGGTATTAAAGGCACTGCGCTGCGGTGGTTTGAATCATATTTGTCTAATAGATTACAAGTTGTTCATGTAAATGGGGAATCTTCTTCACAGACTAAAGTGAATTATGGAGTTCCACAAGGTTCTGTGCTAGGACCAATTTTATTCACTTTATACATGCTTCCCTTAGGCAGTATTATTAGACGGCATTGCTTAAATTTTCATTGTTACGCAGATGATACCCAGCTTTATCTATCCATGAAGCCAGAGGACACACACCAATTAGCTAAACTGCAGGATTGTCTTACAGACATAAAGACATGGATGACCTCTAATTTCCTGCTTTTAAACTCAGATAAAACTGAAGTTATTGTACTTGGCCCCACAAATCTTAGAAACATGGTGTCTAACCAAATCCTTACTCTGGATGGCATTACCCTGACCTCTAGTAATACTGTGAGAAATCTTGGAGTCATTTTTGATCAGGATATGTCATTCAAAGCGCATATTAAACAAATATGTAGGACTGCTTTTTGCATTTACGCAATATCTCTAAAATTAGAAAGGTCTTGTCTCAGAGTGATGCTGAAAAACTAATTCATGCATTTATTTCCTCTAGGCTGGACTATTGTAATTCATTATTATCAGGTTGTCCTAAAAGTTCCCTAAAAAGCCTTCAGTTAATTCAAAATGCTGCAGCTAGAGTACTAACGGGGACTAGAAGGAGAGAGCATATCTCACCCATATTGGCCTCTCTTCATTGGCTTCCTGTTAATTCTAGAATAGAATTTAAAATTCTTCTTCTTACTTATAAGGTTTTGAATAATCAGGTCCCATCTTATCTTAGGGACCTCGTAGTACCATATCACCCCAATAGAGCGCTTCGCTCACAGACTGCAGGCTTACTTGTAGTTCCTAGGATTTGTAAGAGTAGAATGGGAGGCAGGGCCTTCAGCTTTCAGGCTCCTCTCCTGTGGAACAAGCTCCCAATTCAGATCAGGGAGACAGTCACCCTCTCTACTTTTAAGATTAGGCTTAAAACTTTCCTTTTTGCTAAAGCTTATAGTTAGGGCTGGATCAGGTGACCCTGAACCATCCCTTAGTTATGCTGCTATAGACGTAGACTGCTGGGGGGTTCCCATGATGCACTGTTTCTTTCTCTTTTTGCTCTGTATGCACCACTCTGCATTTAATCATTAGTGATCGATCTCTGCTCCCCTCCACAGCATGTCTTTTTCCTGGTTCTCTCCCTCAGCCCCAACCAGTCCCAGCAGAAGACTGCCCCTCCCTGAGCCTGGTTCTGCTGGAGGTTTCTTCCTGTTAAAAGGGAGTTTTTCCTTCCCACTGTAGCCAAGTGCTTGCTCACAGGGGGTCATTTTGACCGTTGGGGTTTTACATAATTATTGTATGGCCTTGCCTTACAATATAAAGCGCCTTGGGGCAACTGTTTGTTGTGATTTGGCGCTATATAAAAAAATTGATTGATTGATTGATTGACTTATACTCTGGAAAATATGGTACAAATCGCACCCAAGTATATGTCGCACCTTTTTCTCTGTATGTGGAACTCGCTTTTTTGGGTTTGAGTTTAACAACGAACAGGAGATGAGCGTAACGCATGTGCACATCACAGCATGTGCTGTTAATTAACATAAGCATATTTAAATTCCGAAAATAAATAAGACGGACAAATAAATGTGTGATGGACAGCATACTGGATGTTACCTGAAGCAAACGAATACGGATTCCTGACCACCTGTATCTGAAACACTACAATAAAAACATGAGTTAATTTGATTTTGCTTTTGTTTTGTTTTTAATCAGCTTTTTAATTTGGGATTTTTGTGCATTATTGTTGCATACTTTTAATAACTGAGCTTATTTTGTTTAGTGTATTGATTCCTGGGACAGCTCTGTATAGTTATTATTAATAATGAATGAGTGATTTTTTACCATACAGGTCAACCCAAGTTCTAGTCACACGACCTCCCAAACTAGTAAAAAACAAACAAACCAACAAACAAAATTGCAACCTATACTCTAGAAAATATGGTAAGTGCTTTTTAAACTAACAGTGACAGCCACAGCAAAACTTGTGACAGACTGAACCTCAGTTCAGTGTGTCATAATTATTACACACTACAAGTGAAAACTACTTCTTAAATGAAAATTATGAGCTAGTGTGAGTAAAGAAAGGCTGCAAGGTATTGACACGAAGTCAGAAATGTGCAGCTGTGTGCGAAACAAGGACAAAAAAGGTGAAGGATTTCAATCATCTCAGCAAATGTCACGATGAGCAGCAGGACATAATGTGTTCCTTTTTTACTGCAGTGACTGTGTGATATGTTGACAATAATTCTGCTATTCTTTAACACGTGACAGAGTTTAATTTGTAAGAGTGACGTCAGTGTTTTCTTGGTAAATAGTAAGCATGTATCTGAGAGTGAAAGACAAGCACATAAGCTAAGTCAATGTACCATCTACACGACCAAATGCATCACTGACATATTAACATTAAGACATTACTGCAGTGTGTAGCTGGTGTGACCTGAACACCTCTGATCTGCTCAGACATCAAATTTTCATGACCCCCCCCCCCCAAAAAAAACCCCTACAAATCCCACACCTTAAGGCCCGGTCAAACGAAACAAGAAATTTGGACTTTCGTTGGCATCGTTTAACCTTCGTGCAGCTTCGTTCCTGCAGCTGGCACTTCGTCAGGATTTTTAAACTGTTGAAAAATTTGAAGGAATGCCACCGAACACCTCAATTCATCAGTATTTCGTTTTGCTGTAGTTCAGGGGTCGGCAACCTATAGCACGGCGGCATAATCACTGGCACGCACAACACTGGACCAGCATCAGCAAAAAAAAAAAAAAAAAAAAAAAAAAAAAAAACTGAGTGACAGCATGATCTTCCAACCGCATTCGCTCCACAGCGCTCTGCACCCAGCTCCCGCCTACTTTCCCAGAGACCCATGTGTAAAATTAGCCTAGCGTGCATCAAAATCAAACTTATCTTAGCTGCTTTTGTCGCCAAGCTTGCAGTATTCTCAGGTGACATTGCGTCCTCCACCTTCCGCTACTTCCGACACTTGAGGGAGTTGTCCTCACAACGCAACATCAGCACCGCTGAAATAGCCAAATACATGCGTGAGCTGGAGGCGGAGTTCACGACCCGCTTTGTGGATTTTAAATGGTACGGTCCGATGTTCTCCTTCTTGATCAAGCCTGACAGCTTTGATGGACATGACCTGGACGCAGCTCTGATTGACTGGATGGATGTACAGGACGTGGAGATGCAGCTGATAGAGCTGAAGAGCTCATCACTGTGGGTGACGAAGTTTGCAGAGCTCCGAAAGCAGTTGGAATCCACCCCTGTGCAACAGCACGGAGCCTGCATCCTCGCATGCTGGATGTCTGCACCAGATAAGTTCAGCTGTCTCAAGAATATTGCATTGGCCCTCTTGTCAGTGTTCGGCTCAACATACCTGTGTGAGCAGGTATTTTCGCACATGAAAAGTGTGCTCAGCCCCATCCGCAGACGTTTGATGACGGACCATTCTGAGGCATGTTTACAATTAAAAGTGACAAACTACGAACCCCAGATAAAAAAGCTCAGCCAAGAAAAGCAAGGACAGGGATCACACTGACTGGTAGGCAAGACATATTAATTGAGACATAGCCTATGATTCATTTTAGTCTCAGCCCACACTGATTAGTTAAATACGTTGCTGTTTGCTTATATAAAATGTGTGGCCGTTTCGTTTGTGATGCATTTTTATTCGTCATTGGCCTTTGTTAAAATGATTTATGAGAGGTTTATTTAATTGTTGATTCATAAGATGTTAATAATAAGAAGAATTTTATATATATAAAAAAGATTAATACAGTAAGATTATATGTATAATGGCGCGCGCGCGCGCGCGCACACACACACGTTTCTTTAATTGTTGATTGATAAGATGTTTATAAGATGTGTTCATAAGAAGAAGAATTTTATAAGATTAATACAGTAAGATTCTATGTATAATGACACACACACACACGGGTGCATGTCATTTTTACCATTATTGTTGATAGTGGCACACTCATTGACTAGAAAATTTGAAATTGGCACTCAATGTCTCAAAGGTTGCCGACCCCTGCTGTAGTTCTTGACAGTTTCTTATCGTTTGCTTAGTTTTTGTAATGTTAGCGTTTAGTTTGACTTCGTTCAACCAGCTCAATGGTTTCATACAGTGCAGAAGCCGGTTTGTGAGCGCTGCTGCTGCTGCGTTCATGTACCATTGGAAATTACAGGGCAAACTCAACTTGTCTGCTTGGATTTTTTTATCTGGGTGGGGGGATTAGCTTCAATGGGCTCAGGCACCTTATATAGGCTAGAATTAATCTTTTGTCTGGATACAATTAATTATTTTGCCACAAGAAACTGCTGAATTTGAAACAACAAAAATTTGTGTAACTTCCAACTGTACGTGAACGCAGCGTCAGCTCCTGCGTGCCCTTATTATTTTTTATTAAATATAACAATCTGAGTGTAGGAATGACAATCTAGCCCTTATGTACATGTGGCAACAGGTAGATGATTATATAAAGAGCTGTTCTGGAAAGCAGAATTCACGTTGTGGATCAGTGGCAGCTGGTGGAAATAACCGCACATGGGGAGTCAATGCGTGGCAGTCACACGGACTGATCAATTTACTGCTCTGATAAATTCAATCATCTTTACACTTATATTTATTCCCCCTTTTGACAGTTTTCTGTTATAAATCAATATATATGGCTTAGCAACGTAATACAGTGATAGAGCAGTCACAACGGCACACCAGTTTTTTTTTTTTTTTTAAATTGGAGCAAGATGGAGTGCACAGCTTGTTGTCAGACAGTGAGGATTCTGACGATGAAGGAGATGAGCCCTCTTTTATTCTGGATGAGGAAGCAGAGCAGGTGGAGCCACCCACACGCGCACAGATCTCCAGTGGGTCGGATCACGCACTTCTGTTTGCAGCTTCTCCAGGACTCAGGCGCTACAGAGCTCCATCCCAGCGCCGAGTTCTGGAACACAGAGATGCAGACACACACTGCTCCAGCAGCAGCTCAAGGCGCATTTCGTTTAAAGTGTCGAGATCAACGTTAGCTTCGGTTCTGTTTTGTTATATGAGTAACATCCTCTTTCTTCCCATTTGCGCTCTTGGTTTGCAGGCTATTCTGTGATAAAGCTTGTTCATCCACCTTTACTCAACGATTTGTGATTTTTTTTTTTACTTTTTTCCCTTCGTTCAGGAATCGTCGTATGCCGTGTGACCGGGCCATTAGCACTTTTAACAAAATCATTGCTGTACCTGCCCGAGCTAGCTGTGTTTCGTGGTGGGTACCTCTCTCTACGTGAATGAGCTCGGGCCTGTTCCCTTCGTTTCTGCCTCTCCCAGTCTCGTCGAGCTTTGTCTTCTTCCCACTGCCGCTTCCTGTGATCGGTCTCTCGCTCTTTGTCTTTCGATCGTGAATGCTTGCCTGATTTAACAGCAAAGGTGATGAGCAAACAGACTGGAAAACATTGTTCAAACACATTTATCTTTAGCAAAAAAGACCACACCTTCTGCTGAGTGACTGCGATGACGTCTTTTGTCTTTTCTCTTCTCCTCTTTTCTGTGGTGAGATTTGTCTTTCCTGGTTATTTGCTGGGGAGGCTTGATTGCTAAAGATTCATCTTCTTCTGCCCTACACGAATAAAAGAAAATAGAGAATTAAAAACAGTAATATGTTTCACTTGATGCATCATTTTCTTAATGTTCTCTCTCACACAGGGGCAAAAAAGTCAACTCTCCTGTCAATACAGAAGGTTCCCAGTTCAACAGAACCGGTGCTCATTCTCAATGTAATATGGAGTTGAGCCAAGAAGGGCATCTGGCAAAAAAAACTTGTGCCAAATCAGCATCCAGGGCCACACTGAATCTGCTGTGGTGACCCTGAGCAAAAAGAGAGAAGCTAAAAAAGCATATTATATTTCAACCCAGTTCAAGTCCACTGTGTATCAAATGACTCTCTGCAAATACGCAGGAGTGCACGGCAACATCAAAAAGGCCCGTGTTGGATTATCCACAATTCCTTTCTTTCCACTGATCAGACGTGATGTAGTCAAAAAAAAATGCAGCAAAGCAGGAGTTAACACCAGCCTTCATGCAGCTGATCATTCCACATGTAGTGAGCGTTCACCTCTTTAACAGCCAACAGAAAGTGCTGAACTGAAAATTTCCCAGGTCCAACTGTAGGTAAAACACAAAAAACAATCTGTACTTGATGCCCGAAGCAAGTTCCATTGGCTCCTCCCATTTTTCCACTTGCCCCAGCAAATCCAGATACCCTTCCTTTAACAACTCCACATTACATGGACAATGGGCAGGGGCGGCCTTGAACTGGGAACCACCTGCTCTGCAAATAAGTGCACTAACTGCTTGGCCGCCATATCTGATGTCCGAAATATCTAAATTGTTACAATGCTCAGGCTGTATTGCTGATGTGGCAATATTAGCAACACACAAACCGATTGTTAACCTGACAACATTGAAGGAAGTCTTGGAGGAGCACATTATGTGCACACAGCCAAGAACATAAGATATAATGCTAAATATTTTGAATCGTAAACTACAGACTGGATTTATTTACTTATTGTGCAAACATTATAATTTGTTACTTCAAGATTAGATGGTATGGTGACACTACGTTAGCCTACGTAATCTAACAGAACAGAGACAGAAGAGAGCAAAACATTATTAACATGAACGCAAAGTCATTCATCTCCAAACAGATTTGGATCTGTCTTTTAAGTGCTTCTGAGGCACGTGCACTTGCGTTTTCTTTTCAGGTAGGGCTGCAATTTTGACCATTTCTGCCACTGAATGAGTTTTAGGTTTCAGTTTCAGGTACCTGTCTTCCACTGAGTCTTCACGTGCGTATGGGGAATTACGAATTGTTATTTCCATCCTTTGATCCCGCAGTTCTCCTTCCTCCGGAGTATCCCGCTTGGCTTCTTGATCATCCGTCTGTGGAGCAGGAGCCTGTGAGAACTGAGCAAGACAAGAAGAGGAGACCATCTGTTAAAGCCACAGAGAAGGTTGATTTAAAAATTCCCACAGGCAGAATAATGCATTCAGGCGTAGACTAACGTGGTTGTACATAAGAAAAAGATGTGCTTGGCATATCTTCAGAGAATGGACAACATAGTCATAGAAGGCCTCGCGATGATGTCACGTGCTGGAGTGCGCCGGTGAGGGGGCCATATTGGTAGGCAGAAAACTCTTATTCATAATATAATATGCATATTTGAAGATGTCACTGTTAAAAGTGTGTACTCGGTGATCCATAACACACTGACGGTGTCGCAGACCAAACGCGCCCCCCCCCCCCCCCCAAAAAAAATTTATTTGTCCGCCCTGCCTTCACTGCACATGCGTCATTTGGGGCCACAGTAACTCACCTGACACAGAGTCTCTATGCCCAAAGCGATCAAAGGGATTAATGTGATTATCGACCATCAGATGACAAAGTATAACCTCTTAAATCATTATAAAGTTAGTTTTAAGCAGAAACAAGGTGACAATGGGTGAGTAGCTACTGACACTTTCAATTGACAGGGGCGTAGTGAAGGTAGCACCAGCAGCTCGTGCTGCTGCGGCGCTCTGATTGCTCCCTCCATCTTTTATGATGAAATAATGCTGAATTTATGTGGAAATGATTGTTGTACTCTGTGCAGCATATTATTCCCTCACATAACCACTGACACATTACTTGTACACCTCCAAAGACTTGAAATCCTTCATGGTCGTCATCTTCCAAGATTTAATTTCTCACAATATCGCTTTCAATCTTCGGGATCAAGGGTTGACAAGTAGTCTGAAGTCATCTTCCCATGCGTTTTCTCACCACACCTGCTTGGAGTTGGAGTTTTCTGCCTACCAGTCTGTGCGCATGTGTGGGAAAGTCGGAAGTAAACAACAACAGCGTTCTCTTCTATTGTCTGTAAAAATACTAAGTTGTAGCACCGCAAACAAAACATCTTAATTCTGATTTTTAAACACTGTTTTCTAAATACTGCTGTCTGATCAAATATATTTTCCCTAACCTTATATTGCACTGTACCAAATTTATAAAGATGAAAACTGCAAACTCAACATTATTGTATTGCTATTTTACTGGAGATATTGTTAAACACTTCTCAAATAAGCATGTATGGGAAAAAAAATGTTGATAATGACACAAAATAAAACTACTGAGCAGCAAATGCAGTGGGGCCAACAAGTATTTAGTCAGTCCCTGATTGTGCAAGTTCTCCTACTTAGAAAGATGCGAGGGGTCTGTAATTTTCAACATAAGTACACTTCAGCTATGGGAGACAAATGAGAAAAAAATCCAGGAAATCACACTGCAGGATTTTTAAAGAATTTATTTGTAAATTATGGTGGAAGATAAGTAATTGGTCACCCACAAACAAGCAAGATTTCTGGCTCTCACAGACCTGTAACTACTTTAAGAAGCTCTTCTGTCCTCCACCTGTTACCTGTATTAATGGCACCTGTTGGAACTCGTTATCTGTATAAAAGGCACCTATCCACAGCATCAAACAGTCAGACTCCCAAACTCAACCATGGACAAGACCAAAGAGCTGTCAAAGGACACCAGGAAGAACATTGTAGACCTACACCAGGCTGGGAAGAGTGACTCTACAATAGTCAAGCAGGTTGGTGTGAATAAATCAACTGTGGAAGCAATTGTAAGAAAATGGAAGACATACAAGACTATTGATAATCTCCCTCGATCTGGGGCTCCATGCAAGATGTCATCCCATGTGGCCAAAATGATCATGAGAATGGTGAGCAAAAATCTCAGAACTACACGGAGGGACCTGATGAATGACCTGCAGAGAGCTGGGACCAAAGTAACAAAGGCTACACACTACGCACAGAGGGACTCAAATCCTGCAGTGCCAGGCGTGTCCCTCTGCTAAAGCCAGTACATGTCAAGGCCCGTCTGAAGTTTGCCAGAGAGCATATGGATGATCCAGAAGAAGACTGGGAGAATATGATGTGGTCAGATGAAACCAAAATAGAACATTTTGGTAAAAACTCAACTCGTCATGTTTGGAGGAAGAATGCTGAGTTGCATCCCAAGAACATCATACCTACTGTGAAGCATGGGGGTGGAAACATCATGCTTTTGGGCTGTTTTTCTGCAAAGGGGACAGGATGACTGATCTGTGTTAAGGGAAGAATGAACGGGGCCATGTATCGTTAGATTTTAAGCCAAAACCCCCTTTCATCAGTGAGAGCATTGAAGATGCAACATGGGTGGGTCTTCTAGCATGACAATGATCCCAAACACAACACTTGGGCAACGAAAGAGTGGCTCCATAAAAAGCATTTCAAGGTCTTGGAGTGGCCGAGCTAGTCTCCAGACCTCAACCCCATAGAAAAGTTGCGGAGGGAGTTGAAAATCCATGTTGCCCAGTGACAGCCCCAAAACATCACTGCTCTAGAGGAGATCTACATGGAGGAATGGTCCAAAATACCAGCTACAGTGTGTGCAAACCTGGTGAAGACTTACAGGAAATGTTTGACCTCTGTCATTGCCAACAAAGATTATGTTAAGTATTGAGTTGAACTTTTGTTATTGACCAAATACTTATTTTCCACCATAATTTACAAATAAATTCTTTAAAAATCCTACAATGTGATTTCCTGGATTTTTTTTTCTCATTTTGTCTCTCATAGTTGAAGTGTACCTATGATGAAAATTACAGACCTCACTCATCTTTCTAAGTAGGAGAACTTGCACAATCAACTGCTTTTTTAGCAATCCTGTGAATCACTAAACTAGTATTTAGTTGTATTACCACAGTTTTTCATGATTTCTTCACATCTGTGAGGCATTAATTTTGTTGGTTTGGAACTAAGATTTTGCCCGTTAACTAGTGTGCTTTGGGTCATTGTCTTGTTGAAACACCCATTTCAAGGGCATGTCCTCTTCAGCATAAGGCAACATGACCTCTTCAATTATTTTGACATATCCAAACTGATCCATGATACCTGGTATGCGATATATAGGCCCAACACCATAGTAAGAAAAACATGCCCATATCATGATGCTTTCACCACCATGCTTCACTGTCTTCACTGTGAACTGTGGCTTGAATTCAGAGTTTGGGGGTCATCTCACAAACTGTCTGCGGCCCTTGAACCCAAAAAGAACAATTTTACTCTCATCAGTCCACAAAATATTCCTCCATTTCTCTTTAGGCCAGTTGATGTGTTCTTTGGCAAATTGTAACCTCTTCTGCACGTCTTTTATTTAACAGAGGGACTTTGCGGGGGATTCTTGCAAATAAATTAGCTTCACTCAGGCGTCTTCTAACTGTCACAACATTTACAGGTAACTCCAGACTGTCTTTGATCATCCTGGAGCTGATCAATGGGTGAGCCTTTGCCATTCTGGTTATTCTTCTATCCATTTTGATGGTTGTTTTCCATTTTCTTCCACGCGTCTGTTTTTTTTTTTTTTTTGTCCATTTTAAAGCATTGGAGACCATGCTAGATGAACAGCCTATAATTTTTTGCACCTGCGTATATGTTTTCCCCTCTCCAATCAACTTTTTAATCAAACTACGCTGTTCTTCTGAACAATGTCTTGAACGTCCCATTTTCCTCAGGCTTTCAAAGAGAAAAGCATGTTCAACAGGTGCTGGCTTCATCCTTAAATAGGGGACACCTGATTCACAACAATACTACTGTACTGCAACCCCAACTCGCAAAACTGCCAGATTTCAGTGCTGTTTTCATTCCTGTGGTCTGCACTTGTGCTCTGTGCCTGTGTCAAAGCAGAGCAAGTTGTTTGAAGATCTCTCATACAAGCACAACACAAACATCCCATCTCACTGACTTGTTTTGAATGTGTTGCTTTATCTATTTTATTTTATTTTTTCCATTTGCATACTAAAGAAGATGCGCAGTTCGGGAACACACAGCCGAGGTGCTGACATGAACATGATCACACGATTTCAGAGACTGCAGCCACAATATATGTGAACACATTGACACAGAAATTCTATGTTAATAAAGCAAGTAAAAGTCAAAGGAGTGGTCTACCACCATATTTCAGAGCACATCATGTTACCATCTGCAGACTAGCTTTATGGACATGGTGATTTCCTTTCCTTGCAGGACTTGGCACCTGCACACAGTGCAAAAACTGCTAGTTACTGGTTTGATAAGCACAGCATTACCACCTCAATTTCAACGAAGTTGGGACATTGACTGAAATGTAAATAAAAGCAGAATACAATGATTTATAAATCCTCTTCAACCTATATTCACTTGAATACACCACAAAGATAAGATACTTAATGTTCAAACTGATTAGTTTTTACATTATTTTTATTAATACTAAATCAATGTGTTTATGTGTGAGATGTGTGTGAGTGATGAAAAGAGAGGTGTTTTAAATGATGTACTGTTTTCAATGTGATGACAGACATTTACTTATTCACTCACTCATTCATTCAAAATTTATTTGTGTTTGCCACCTTGGGTCCCTCTTGCTCTTTTTAAAGCAACTAACGGATTTTAGCAAAGTCAACTAAGCACTGTCAAATTACAGTTGCAAGGAAGTATTCTGCTGTGATTTTTGCGATAAAAGTCTATGATGACGCTGGCCCTGCTCTCATGTTAAGGGGCTCTGAGACATTATTTGCTGTTTGTAGCAACAGAGAAACCTGTTCATAGCAGTTTTCACACTTTTTCATTTGACTTAATCACTAAATCTTTGGTAAATGTGAGCACGCAGAAAGTAAGAGGCTACAGGAAACCAGCTACCTGGTTCCAAAAACAAAAACAAAAACACCTGATTTGTCACCATCACAATTTATAAGAAAACTGGGTTTGCCACACTGTGCATCCAGCCGCCACGTGACATGGCAAGAGCTAGTGAGATAGCCACTTTAATAGGCACCAAGCTGCAGTATGGTCAATACTGCATAATGGACTGCAATCCCAACACGTCCATGCAAGAACCTGGATGTTTTCAGCTACAAGGGATTGTGCCCACATTACAGACTGGAAGAAAGGACATGTACCAATCTAGTGAGGTAAATGGATTATGTTGGCAAAGGTAAATTACTCACTAACACACAAATTTTAACAAATTTATGAACAAAATTTCAGAAATAAGCCTTTCGTGTGCAGACGTCTGATTTTTTTTTGCTTCAACTCATGAAAAATTGGAACAAAAACAAAAGTGTTATTTATATTTTTGTTGAGTTTAGTTTAGTTACAAGTACTGCATCATCACATGTATGTGTCTTTAGCTGGGCCAGACTATGTGACTTTGTTTTTCAATCTGTAATCACAATGAAGCTACGTTCGTTGCATCACATATAATGTCCAGGTCCTCGACGACCCCAAACAATTTAAAAAGAAATAAAATGCTCATGCCATTTTTACTGCAGTATTTTTAAATACCTAAATATACTGAAATACTAAATGTAGACAATTTCAGCATTTACAAAGGATACAATATGACTACATGAATGAAATTAAATTCCTGAGTATCTCTGTTATGTCACTGTCTCACATTTTTCTCTGACTTCCAACAGTTATGGAAAGATTTACTCCAATAAATTCAAACATGCATGAATGAAATGCGAGCTGGTCTTAAGAAACTGGATTGGTATGCAGTAAATTTTGTATAGTAGAGTTTACTCTGCCAGGACTACAGTTGGTCTCACATTTATATAAACGCTACCAGGGTGAAATAAGGTCTATCATAATAAAAATGACTCATATCAGAGCTTAACTTTATTTTAGCACTAGGGCTGCACAATTAATGGCATCATATTCATAACAGTGATTTTGGCCTGTGTGAGTATATCATTGTCAAAGAGTGTAATTTAAATAAATATAAATATTTATCCTACAGTATTATAGACCTGGCCAGCTGCAAGCCCAGAGACTCACAGGCCAGAAATGTTTTGTTAACACTGTCAAAGAAAAATATCACCAATTTTTGTCCATTATTATGGATGTCAATAATACTTTCAGTGCATCTGCAGTGCTTTGATTGATTCTCTCACACCAGCAATCTTGTGTAGAATAACTTTTATTTTGACCATGCGCTAATTGGCTTATTGTTATTCTTTTTTGTTTAATCTTGCTGACATTCAGATGACAGGAGCGTGAAGTTGAGAACACCTGCTGCTGTGCGCTTCAATGAAAGTTAACCGTGAGAGCCTTCCAAAGAAGGTACCGCACATCAGAATCTAACACCATTGGTATAATCCTTTTGTGCCGTTACAAGTTGTTCTTGGTACCATTTCTTTCACACCAGACAATTGCATTGCTAAAGGAAAAATGTAATTCAAAGGGCATAAAACTAGGGAGATTCTTAATGTGATGTGTGATGGGTTTGTAGGACAGCAGCTGTTAGATCAGCTGCTGTGTAGCACCTGAATGTGGACTGCTAATTTACAGAGCCACAGGTATTTAGACAGTGACACCATTTTGTACAGCGCCACAATAAAGCTGAAACAATCCAGATGGAAAATGTTCTTGTAATGCTAACTGCTTTCCTTCCAAGGGGATTCACAGAAATACTGCATTACCCATTTAGGAATTGTAGCCATTTACAGCATTGTGAACCATTTCCCCAATCACAGATACAGAAGCCTATAAGTCCTTCAGTGTTGTCTGGGTGTCTTGTTGGCTTGCCTCACTAGTCTCCACTTGCTACTCCAGAAAGATTAACAATGAAATACCATCACTGTAGCACCTTTTCAGGCAACCTCTCGGACAGGGTATAACTTGTCACCCGTTCAACCAAGAAAATGAAATTAGAAGCTTGCTTCGTCATCTCTGTCTACAGTCATCTTATACAAATTTAACAACACAGACAACAAATGCACATCAGTGATTGCACTTTGGACAGATGCTACATTCCTGCAGAGAGTGAGTGCTTGTATCACTGTATACATATCTGTTGTCATAGAAGTGCCTTTTTATTACTATTAATTAGTAGTAGTAAGAAAACACTGAGATGGCACCCTAAGATTTACCTCCTCTCGGTGCCCTCTTAGTACTTGACTGCGAGGGGAAACGCTAAAAGGACAAGGGGTCTAACTGTATTTGGAGTGGGAACAATGAAGTATATTCCCAACAGAGTAAATATTACTCAACAAAATTCACTGTGCACAGACCTGGATCAGTCACTCTCACACACAGATTACAGCTTTAACGCAGCAACGCGACTACAATGGACTACACACTGACTGACACAGGTTCTGCACGTACTGTAGTCATAGTCTGGCCACAGCTTTCTGGCTCTTCAGACAGCTCAGGAATACTTTACATTTTTCTGGCGCTTGGGATTTGTTCTCTCTTCTAGTTCTCTCCTGCGTTTCTTTTCAAGTAGAATTTCATCAAGTGTCTTCACTTTCCAGGTCTCCTTGTCGTCCCCCATCAGCATCCACGCTCCACTGCCTACACACATACACACGCACACATACCAACAGTTCATCAGATGCCATTTCATCTTTATTTCAATTCAAAATAATACTTAGTGAACTTGAGTGTGTCGGCTGTTATAGTTTGTGTGCTGTGATACTGTGGTTATTAAGCCATCAGACCACGCTAGAACAGTAAAACAGACTATGGAAATAAACAGTATTACAGTAAGTTTGCAGCCTTCTCAATAAAGAGGCTCAGGGTCAGAGCAAAAGGCTGAGCTCCACAGGCCCCACAGCAGCATGCCTGAGTTAATACATCACCATACCTACTTGACATCCCATGAATAACTAAACGCAAGCTACACTGTGATTAGGTACAGTGTTGCCACAGTTACTTTGAAAAAGTAATCCAATTACTGATTACTCCTTGAAAAAGTAACTTAGTTACTTTACTGATTACTCAATTGTAAAAGTAACTAAGTTAGATTACTAGTTACTTTTTTAGTTACTTTCCCCAGCTGCCGACAACAACCCACGTCAACATGACAATGATACCTGTTTTGCTAAAACTCACTTTATAGTCACCCTTTCTTGACTTCAATGAAAATAAATACTTGTTTTATAAAAAGTAAAATAAAGACCTCTTTCTTGACCTCATATTTAACTGTTCACAGCACTGTAACAGTAAAACTTGCAATTTCAAACCTACATTTTTTATAAATGTAACTATTAAATTCTAACATTTTTCTAACATTTAAATTCTCTCTAAACATTTTACTTGTCGAAATTATTATTATTTTAAGCAATATTAGTAGTTGTAGTAAAAAACGGCTTCAAAACTGGACCTTTAATCTAGGGGTGTTGTGAGGGGGGCACATCCTTGCCCCACGCCCCCATTCCATCTGGATTCGCCCCTGCTTTGGCGTTTGAGCACAAAGAATGGATAACATTTATTTATGCAGAAAACAGGACCAGATTTACAGGTAAGAAAGTTTTATTGCATTTTCACATCATGTGGTCCTCAGAAAGAGAGTTTAGGTGCATTTGAGTGGAAAATAGTGTTAGTTGTTGACGCGTCGCAGAGGATCAGCTGTTTTTAACGAGACGATACGGAGCGGCTCAGCTCAGAATTCTAAATAAAGGAGGGAAAAAAGTATAAAAATGTCTCACCTGCTCAGTGCAGGTCTGCTGATCACCGCGCTTTAAGATGTGAGGACGAGTCGAGCAGCTGCAAAAAACCGCGGATGAAAAGCTCACAGCTCGCTTAAAGTGGGCAGTTCAGTCGAACCCCGTCCCCCTGCCCACGGACCAAGTTTAATGCTGCTATCAACCCAAAATGAAAAATAATAGTAACGCACAGTGACATGGAGAAGTAACTTTAATCTGATTACTGTTTTGGAAAGATTAACGCGTTAGATTACTCGTTACTAAAAAAAGTGGTCAGATTAGAGTAACGCGTTACTAAGTAACACGTTACCGGCATCACTGATTAGGTAGCCACATAAAGCCCAAAAGAAAGCAGCAGGAGACCTTGTAGTCATTGTATCTTTCATCACGGAAGGTGTATTTATCAAAATCAACATGCCCCACTTTTTTAACCTTGAAACTGCACAATATGTGTAATTGGTGGACATTTTAATTTATTCATGTTGGGTTGTGATCAACTGCTGGGACAGGCCCCTGTGACCCTTAATTGGAGTAAGCTGTTGAAGATAAGTGAGTGAGTGGGTTGTGATCAAGGGTGCAGTACAGTGGCCACAGGCGCCTCGGCTACACTTCCGGGACATTAAAACTACATCATCATATCCATGTCCATTTGAAATGAACACCGTTTCAAAGAGGCCCACAAAACATCCATAATTTTTGCCTTCATAAACGTACAGTGCGTCCAGAAAGTATTGACAGCGCTGCACTTTTTCCACATTTTTTATGTTACAGCCTTATTCCAAAATGGATGAAATTAATTTTTCCCCCCTTCAAATGGTAATGTGAAAAAGGTTTTTATGAGATTTTAGCAAATTTATTAAAAATAAAAAACTAAGAAGTCACATGTACGTAAGTATTCACAGCCTTTCCCATGAAGTTCAAAATTGAGCTCAGGTGCATTTTGTTTCCACTGATCATCCTTGAGATGTTTCTAGAGCTTAATTGGTGTCCACCTGGAGTAAATTCAGTTGATTGGATATGATTTGGAAAGGCACATACCTGTTTACATATAAGGCCCCACAGTTGACAGTGCATGTCAGAGCACAAACCAAGCATGAAGTCAAAGGAATTGTCTGTAGACCTCCAAGACAGGATTGTCTCAAGGCACTAATCCGGGGAAGGGTACAGAAACATTTCTGCTGCTTTGAAGGTCCCAATGAGCACAGTGGCCTCCATCATCCATAAATGGAAGAAGTTTAGATCCACCAAGACTCTTCCTAGAGCTGGCCGCCTAGCTAAACTGAGGTATCTTGAAGAAGGGCCTTAGTCAGGGAGATGACCGGGAACCTGATGGTCACTCTGTCAGAGCTCCAGCATTCCTCTGTGGAGAGAGGAAAACTTTCCAGAAGGACAACCATCTCTGCTGCAATCCACCAATCAGGCCTGTATGGTAGAGTGGCCAGATGGAAGCCACTCTACCAAAAGACACATGGCAGCCTGCCTGGAGTTTGCCAAAAGGCACCTGAAGGACTCTCGGACCACGAGAAACAAAATTCTCTGGTCTGATAAAGCAAAGATTCAACTCTTTTGCCTTTATGTTTGGAGGAAACCAGAACTGGGAGACTAGTTAGGATTAGGGATGGGTATTGATAAGATTTTATCCATATCGATGCCATTATCTATTCCGCTTACTGATACCGCTTGTATATT
Source organism: Thalassophryne amazonica (assembly GCF_902500255.1). Taxonomy (NCBI): domain Eukaryota; kingdom Metazoa; phylum Chordata; class Actinopteri; order Batrachoidiformes; family Batrachoididae; genus Thalassophryne; species Thalassophryne amazonica. Next base: position 31,447,185 of record NC_047108.1, on the reverse strand, counting down.
TTCAGTGTACTAAAAGTACACTTTACAGGTTTTCTATGTCAACAACATTTTAAATTTGTCACTGTATCCTTGATCTATGGACATAAATAAAAATAAATAAAATCTGTAGTTTTTGTCAAAAGCATTTCCTTTCAGACATTTTGGCATGAATGTCTCTCCATACCTCTGAGCTGAGGCCAGTCGTCTGCTGCACGTCACTGCAGGACGTCTTATTTTGGGAGGAAAAAAAAAACATTTTGATCGATTGCAGTTTGTTTGTGTTACAACGTTTGGAAAAAGGTGCCATTTAATTTAAACAGCATTTTGCTTTGAAGTTATTAATTCCGACTGGTATATATATATATATATATATATATATATATATATATACACTCAACAAAAATATAAAAGCAACACTTGGTTTTGCTCCCATTTCGTATGAGATGAACTCAAAGATCTAAAACTTTTTCCACATACACAATATCACCATTTCCCTCAAATATTGTTCACAAACCAGTCTAAATCTGTGATAGTGAGCACTTCTCCTTTGCTGAGATAATCCATCCCACCTCACAGGTGTGCCACACCAAGATGCTGATTAGACACCATGATTAGTGCACAGGTGTGCCTTAGCCTGCCCACAATAAAAGGCCACTCTGAAAGGTGCAGTTTTATCACACAGCACAATGCCACAGATGTCGCAAGATTTGAGGGAGCGTGCAATCTGCATGCTGACACCAGGAATGTCAACCAGAGCTGTTGCTCGTGTATTGAATGTTTATTTCTCTATCATAACCCGTCTCCAAAGGCGTTTCAGAGAATTTGGCAGTACATCCAACCAGCCTCACAACCGCAGACCACATGTAACCACACCAGCCCAGGACCTCCACATCCAACATGTTCACCTCCAAGATCGTCTGAGACCAGCCACTCGGACAGCTGCTGAAACAATCGGTTTGCATAACCAAAGAATTTCTGCACAAACTGTCAGAAACCGTCTCAGGGAAGCTCATCTGCATGCTTGTCGTCCTCATCGGGGTCTCGACCTGACTCCAGTTTGTCGTCGTAACCAACTTGAGTGGGCAAATGCTCACATTCGCTGGCGTTTGGCACATTGGAGAGGTGTTCTCTTCACGGATGAATCCCAGTTCACACTGTCCAGGGCAGATGGCAGACAGCGTGTGTGGCGTCGTGTGGGTGAGTGGTTTTCTGATGTCACTGTTGTGGATCGAGTGACCCATGGTGGCGGTGGGGTTATGGTATGGGCAGGCGTCTGTTATGGACGAAGAACACAGGTGCATTTTATTGATGGCATTTTGAATGCACAGAGATACCGTGACGAGATCCTGAGGCCCATTGTTGTGCCAACATCCAAGAACATCACCTCATGTTGCAGCAGGATAATGCACAGCCCCATGTTGCAAGGATCTGTACACAATTCTTGGAAGCTGAAAATGTCCCAGTTCTTGCATGGCCGGCATACTCACTGGACATGTCACCCATTGAGCATGTTTGGCATACTCTGGACCGGCGTATACGACAGTGTGTACCAGTTCCTGCCAATATCCAGCAACTTCGCACAGCCATTGAAGAGGAGTGGACCAACATTCCACAGGCCGCAATTGACAACCTGATCAACTCTATGCGAAGGAGATGTGTTGCACTGCATGAGGCAAATGGTGGTCACACCAGATACTGACTGGTATCCCCCCCAATAAAACAAAACTGCACCTTTCAGAGTGGCCTTTTATTGTGGGCAGTCTAAGGCACACCTGTGCACTAATCATGGTGTCTAATCAGCATCTTGATATGGCACACCTGTGAGGTGGGATGGATTATCTCAGCAAAGGAGAAGTGCTCACTATCACAGATTTAGACTGGTTTGTGAACAATATTTGAGGGAAATGGTGATATTGTGTATGTGGAAAAAGTTTTAGATCTTTGCGTTCATCTCATACAAAATGGGAGCAAAACCAAAAGTGTTGCGTTTATATTTTTGTTGAGTGTATATATATATATATATATATATATATATATATATTTCCAGGCTGTAATTTTTTTCTCCAAAATAGAGTTTATTTATGTTTGAGAGGTTACTCTCATATTTATGAGGTGCAATTATGCAGCTATGACTCAAGAAAATATTTCATATTTAGTGGTAACTTTGTGGAACAGCCTCCCTCATCATGTGGTAAACGCTCCAAGTGTTATTACTTCAAAGGAATACTGTAATTATTTTATGGTGTTTGATTTTTATTGATTAACGATTTTATAATGGTGTTTGATGACTTTGTGTGCTATTTGAGTTTTATACGGTTATATTTATGAGTTTTACTATGATGCTTTTTTAAATGATGAATGATTTGTACTTTTATTGTATTTTTATACACTTTTTTATGAATAACTGATTATTGACCGTGATTTTCCGCCACAGTTGCTGACAGTCTGCATGCTCTTATCAATAATATTAGCAAGTTTTGTCCTGAATACGATTTAAAATCAACAAGAACTTCATTCAAGCTACATTTTGAACATACTTTGAGGGGACAACTTGCTGAAGCCACGGCAGAAAACACAAGAAAACACGCAGAAAGTATCCTTTACAAGCGCATCTGGTGTTATTGCTGGCAGAAGACCAGAAGTGAATTACCCCAAGTCTCGCGGCCGAGAGGCTGAAATCTCGGGGTCGCAAGCTCACAAACAGAACCCAATGGAACGAGATCTTGAGTTGGCATTCCAGTCTCTCTGCGTCTATGCTCTGTACTTTAAGAAATATAAATTCAAGTCTGGGAGCGTGTGCTGGTGCTGCATTTCACCAAATCCACACCACCACGGAACCACCTGTCAACAACCAAGGCAGACAACTGGTCCATCCCCACATCTCTAAAATAATTTATGTGCCACAGCCAGGCGAAATGTGGGCATTGAGAAATATTTGGTAACAATTAATAGTGAATAACAGTGAGTAGTAACAACAGTGAGTTCTGCTGCTATGCTCTGTCAGTGAAATTAGACAGATATGCACAGAGAAAGAATCACATCAGCGGTGATCCTCACACACATTTGACCCTCAGATGTGCACTCCTGTACGAGTGTGATGAACACAACAAGAGGTGTGTACAAATTTAACTGAATGATGATGACAGGTTGTATTTTTTGTTGTTGTTGTTTGTTTGTTTGTTTCTGTGCAGACATCCCATGTTTGTTTGTTTGTTTCTGTGCAGACATCCCAAACCACAAAACGTACACAGTTTACATTAAAGCATCTAGGGATGCACTGATTCACATCTTTTCACTTCCGATCCAATCCCGATACCTGAATTTGGATATCTGCCGATAGAATATTATTCCGATACCAGAGCTCTGTTTGCTTTAATATTATTACCATTATTGTTGATTTTATATGATGATATTTTGTATCCCCAGTTATACAGCATCATCATTAAGTGGTTACAGAGGAGGATTTTCTTTAAAAAAAAAAAAAAAAAAACTACCTGAAAGTTCAGCTACAATTTGCTAGAAGGTACATCTGAGATGCAAGCCTAGATTTTATTTTTTAGTGAAAGAATTAAGTACTTTTATTTATTTATTTTTTTGGTGGTGGTTTCTTGTGGCATTTTGGCAATGCAAAAATGTGCTTCTTCGTCAAAATGGTATGTGTACTTGTACACAATATTTGGGGCGCCCTTGTGAAAAAATCTAATCAAATCTTGATTGAGAAAAAATGGCAGGTCTTGGGGTAAAAAAATGTAGGTAGCAGAGCTATGAATTAGAGGCTAAATAACCACCCACCACTCTTATTGAAAAGGCTGCATCTAAGTACAATATGTATTACAATAACAGTCACATTCATCCATTCACACATACAGTAATGTGTTCAAATAAACACCAGGAGCATCTTGGGGACTGAGGAACTTGCTCAAGAGGACCTTACTGACTTTAGTATCTGGTCAGTGGACTTAAACTGCAACCTTCTGGAACAAACACAGTTCGCTATCCATATGCTACACAAAGAGATCACCAATATTCATAAGATAGTCAGCTCAATAACTAATTGAAACAGGGACAGAAATTTTGCCTCTGTACAACAAATGCCCTGACACAACTCCATAAATCATAGAGAATGGACTATGTCGACTGTTTAATTTAAAATCTATAATGGTGGACAACAGAGGTAAAATTACAAAATTTGTCTCCTTGTTCCAATATTTACAGACCAGACTGTATATGAGGAGAAGTTCCACAATATGGCACAGCAAAATGTTACTGACTCTCTCTAGTCACAGTGAGCTAAAAATGTCCTTACGCTGGACCGTGCTAACATCCAGGCATAGTATAAAACATTTGCCAGTATGCATCACCTGCAACATAAAGTATATGACAAGATGGCGTTCTAATACATCCCTGCTCAAAGACTCAGATTTTGACAGGTGCATCAGAAATGAACGGGCCCCATTCTTGGAAAAAAAAAAACTACTGACCCAGAAATATCATAAACATTACGTTGGCAAAAAGAAGGCTATGCATACGAGTACATAGCTGTATTAATAATTCCAAATTATATTCATATGTAGGGCGGCCTTGTTATTGCTGGGAATAAGAGTTATGGTTAGGATTAGTGGTTGTGGTTAACTTAGTTCAAGAATCTACATATCAACAGCAAATACATGTACAAGCTCGTAGCTTCATGATGACTTGACCTATCCTGATAGCCACTGCGAAAACGAAAAGCATTGATCAAGGTAAAATCATTTCCTATTCCGTACGTAAGAAAATAAAAGATTGGTAATGCTACGTTTACACATAACGACGACAAGTCACGAATGCCACGAAGTACACATTCTTGGCCGCTGATCACGAATGTGATGATTCGGGGCAGAGGCGTCAGGTCTCCTCAGGAACTGCTGCAACCTGTTATCACACGTTACGATTAATGACACGTGTTGCTGGAGAATTATCAGGAACCATTACGCACGGTCAAGAATAGTGTTCCGCGTTGTTGTGCGTAACAGTGCATCGTTAAGTTCTGTCACGTTGTGAACGAGGTGAATTGTCTCCACACACACACACCCATATTCATCCAACCGAATTCAGATCGCTTCAGTTTTTCAGAAGAACTTTGTGACTGCATGCGTAGTTGGGCTCTGTGCCATGGAGTGGCGCAGAGAGGAGGAGGAGGAGGACAGAGCCAGATGTGTGGCTTCATGCGGCTCTCGTCTCGTACATTTTCCCAAACATCAGGCGCATGCAGCAGGTGGAACACCTGCAGGAGCACTGAAATGAGGCTTTTAGCCGACTTGGTGTCAGCAATCAAACTGACTGAGGTGCAGCAGGGTTTAATTGTGCGCGCGCCTCTTCCTCCGTCGGACTGGAGGAGGTGCAGAGATGTCTGGCTGCACGTGAATCTCTCGCTCCTCTGGTTCAGACTCGTTCTCCCGCTCAGGTGGAACACCTGCACGGGCGTCCTGAGGAGCTTCAGCGGGAACTATGGAACGACATTTGGAGCCGAGTTTAATTGTGCGCACGTGACAGAAAACTGATCCGTCGTGGCGCGCAGTAAAATGTGACTCCGCGTTACAAGTCGTGTCAAAACTTGACAGTTTTCTTGTCACTTCGTAATAACACGTGACAGTTTGGGCTCCAAGAACCATCACAGGAACCACTACGAACGTTGTCACGTTCTATTGAGGATCACTACTCATCAAGACGGATCAATACGCTCAGTTGCGACCTCCACGACGTGAGACGAAATGAGGGTGGATTGTGACATTCGTGGAAGATTTTTTGAGAGGCAAAAACATGCTCCACGAATATCAAGAATATCACGCACCAACACGCACTATTAAGAAACCTATTCAGATGCGTTCAGTCACATTAAGAATGCCAGGGATGTGTCACGAATGACAGAAAAATGACATTCGTAACGCGTCTTGGTTATGTGTAAACGCACCTTAACAGGTGACGAAAAAAGAAAATGGATAATGTGATACAATTAACCCAACAGATGAAACTGAAAATGTAAAGTAAGTCCCTTCGGCTGGTCCCTTGTTTGCACTCGGGGTCGCCACAGCAAATCCAAGGTGGATCTGCATGTTGATTTGGCACAGGTTTTACGCCGGATGCCCTTCCTGACGCAACTCCACATCACATGGAGAAATGTGGCAGGGGTGGGATTTGAACCCAGAACCTTCCGAACTGAAACCAAGCGCATTAACCACTTGGCCACCACCCCTGCAACAGATGAAACTGAAAATAAACTACGGAAAAAAATAACCTTGACCTAAAATACATCTTAAATCAAATAAGACAACAAACCTGGAAAATATTTAGCAAATCAGATTCACAAAGTTATAATCCCTTCTATTAAAACACTTCAATGGCACTGAGCAACGAATCGTTAATAAATCAGCGGAAACAAAACAAAATAGACTCTGCCGTGCCGTTTAAATGAAGTTGCTAACAAGGCTCATTCTAAGGTCATTTGCACATAAACAGCGAAACGTATTTCTTATTAGTTAGAAATACGGGAATAAAACACCGGTATGGATGCAAAATCAAAAGATTGGCTGGAAAGTTAGCACTTAAGCTAGGTATTATTAGCCACAGCGAGGTAAAGACAAGTGTGACTGACACGCAACAACATCCATGTAGAATAATGCCGTTACTACAGTTAGATAAACTGTGTACTGATGAATTCGTAATTGTGTCCGCAACTGCTGTTAAAAACCTGGAAATTCTTAGAATTAAGATGAATGTTAGAATGAGAAAGCCTTAAACAAACCTGAAATACGCGCAGGGGTACTACGGCGCACCGGACGTTCTTCTGGTGTTTGTGCTCTATGGCTGTTCAGAGTTCCGTACCGCCACCTACTGTCCCGGAGGGTACTGCAGGTATAAAAAGCAAAACATACAACCATCAAGGTTGGGTAGGATTACTTTTAAATGTAATCCAAAAGTAATCAGATTACAAGTAATCCAAATGTATGTACATACATACATGTAATCCACATGTATTCTTTCAAAGTAATCCTACCCAACCCTGACAACCATTAAAGGTAATCCCATAAATGATTCAACGTGGAAATTCTTACACTTAATTTCAGAGTATTTGCTTGTGATGGGCCCTTTGGTGTTGACACATCAAAGCTTGTGTTGGCTACAGAGCAGTTGGAATTGAAGACCAGGTCTTCCTGGGTGGTTGCCAGCCAGGACCCAAAACAGTTCCATGGTGTCGTGTATGTGATCAAAGCTTGTATTAGTGCAGTGGATAAGAGAATATTTAAAGGGTAATCCTGCAAATGGTGATAAAAGCATCAAATTCAGCAGAAATACTCCTCAGACACTCCTCTTTTGAAAAAAATGATTGGCCACTTGACTTTTCAATCGGTGGTCAGGTAGGGGTCAATTGAAGACTTACACAGAGGTCAAAATTAAAAGATGCTCCAATCATATTGAAAAATATTCCACATTATTTGTCTGATCATAAAGATTCCAAAAAGGTATAGTTTGGACCATCTGTAACTGAATTCTATGGAGTTATGGGATAAAAACAGCAAGAATGGTGACAAAGGTCAGTTTCATTTTGTACAGGGGTCAAAAGTTAAAGTTGCTCCAGTTTTGGTAAAAAGTGATGCAAATTACTAGTTAAAACGGTTTTAAAAAGGAATAGTTTGGACCATGCATCATCCTTACTTATCATGTTAGGGGGTAACATATGTAACATACTGTCGCCAAGTGCTTGCTCACAGGGGGTCGGTTTGACCATTGGGGTTTTTACGTAATTATTGTATGGCCTTGCCTTACAATATAAAGCACCTTGGGGCAACTGTTTGTTGTGATTTGGCGCTATATAAATAAAATTGATTGATTGAATTGATATGTCACATGTCATAGAATCCAATAGACATAGACCTTGTTTGACCTTTACTTTGGAGACCAAGCATTCAACACTGTAAACACTAATCCATTTATTAGCCCTATTAGCTCAACCAATAATTTGCATCACTTTTTAACAAAACTGGAGCAACTTTAACTTTTGACCCTTGTACAAAATGACGCTGACCTTTGTCACCATTCTTGCTGTTTTTTATCCCGTAACTCCATAGAATTCAGTCACAGATAGTCCAAACTATACCTTTTTGGAATCTTTATGATCAGGCAAATAATGTGGAATATTTTTCAATATGATTACAGAATCTTTTAATTTTGACCTCTGTGTAAGTCTTCAACTGACCCCTACCTGACCACTGATTGAAAAGTCAAGTGGCCAATCAGTTTTTTCAAAAGAGGAGTGTCTAAGAAGTATTTCTGCTGAATTTGATGCTTTTATCCTCATTTGCATGATTGTTTCAGTTATCTGCTGCACTATATGTTTTTGATGGAAGAGATAGAGAAGATCTGTCTACGGATTGCAAGACAGGGGCGGAACCAATTACTGCCTGACATATTTTTATCTTCCACCAGATGTCGCTGTTTTGTGCTTTAAGGTCGATGCTTTACTTATAGCCTCATACACTTCATGATATTTCATCACACCATCACTTTGGTATTTGCATCCAAACGGATTGTGCACTTTTGGAATCATTCGTTTTTTTTATATGGTGCCCTTTTTTCATTGGACCATAAGTCATTGATCACACTAGCTTAATATAAAAACCCATTTTAAAAGAAGTATAAGTATAAGTCCTATACAGGCCCTGCAGCCCACTGGGCCCATGGTTATTCCCTGATACTGTAGCATGAAGAGGGTTAGTTATAAATTGAAAGGAATAGAAGTCTTTAGAAAAAAAGATACAGAACCAAAGTAAAGGAACGGAGTATTGCAGTAAATGGTGTAAAATTATGGAACAATCTCAGCAAAGAAATTAAAGAATTAAGGTCGCTTAAATTATTTAAAAAATGTATTAAACTAGATGTATTAAGTAAGTATGAAACTATGAAATAAGTCAGTGGGCTGTAAGGAAGTAAAAAAACATAATTTGTTAATAATGTTTAAAATGTTTTAAGTTTAAAAATGTAACCTGTCAGAGATGTAATCTATTAAATAATGGTCATAATTATGAAATAAGTCAGTGGTATGTGACAAGTTAAAGAAATACAATCTGTTAAATAATGTTGAATAATGACGCTGGATATTAAAAGATTGTATTGTAAAAAAGGGGCAGAAAATATAAGACTTGTTCTTCTCTCTGCTCCTTTTCATTCTGATAATTGAGATGCTTTATTTCTGCTTTTCTGTTTTTTTTTTTCTTTTAAATGAATGAAATAAATGAATGAATGAATGAATGAAAAGGGTGAGAATCGCCATCTCCTTCTGAATGGGAAACTAGTACAATACAGGTTATTTCCCCCAGCCAAGACTGGTACCCTTTTAGAGCTGAGTGAACTGGGAAAATGTGCAGTGGCTTGCAAAAGTATTCAGCCCCTTGGTATTTCACACATCTTAATTTGTTTGTGCCAGTTCAAATACCAAAAGTAAATCAGGTTTCACAGTATAAAAATAATTCTCAAAAATAATAAAAAAAAAAACCCAAAAATTCTAAAATCAAAGCAAATCTCCACAACTTGATATAAATTGATTAAAAATATAAAAGCCAAGATGATGGGTTGCATAAGTCATGGGCCCCTTTGGTATAATATGTGTAAATAATCAGTTGTATTGCCAGTATTCTTCAGAGCAGCTGATCTGCTCTGTGTCAGCCTGATCCCATCAGATCTCAGAAGCTAAGCAGAGCAGGATCTGATTAGTACTTGGATGGGAGACCTCTTTGGAACACCAGCGGCTGTGTGTGTTTCTCCGGGTAAAACTGGAGTTGCATCAGGAAGGGCATCCGGCATAAAACTCGTGCCAATTACCGATGCGGATCTGGTTGTATCCGCTTTGGCGACCCCGAACAAAACCAGAAGCAGCCGAATGAACAACAACAACATTGCCAGTATTCTTCAGACAAGTCAGGGGATGGATACATGAACATTTCCAAGTCACTGAATATGTCTTGGACTTTATTTTCATCAGTTATGAAATAATACAAACAATATGGCACTCCATGGTAAATCTGTGTGGAGTAGACAGTTCTCAAATACTGAGAGACTGTGCAAGAAGGAGAAGAGTGAGGAAAGCCACCAAGATACCCAGAAGAAGTTATAGGCTTCTGTGGCTGTGATTGGAGAAATTGTGCACAATGCAAATTTTGCATTTTGTATTCCCAAGTTATACAGTGTCATGATGAAGAGGTATAGAGGAGGATTTTCTTTCACCACAACATCAAATCTAGGCTTACATCTCAGATGTACCTTCTGAAAATTGTAGTTGAACTCTTTTTAAAAAAATTCAAATGATTCAATGAATCACATACGATGTCTGTCAATAAAGTAACGGTCCTTTTTATTTTTTTCAAAAACTATATGGATTTCATTCATATATTTTTACGTCAGACATACTTGAACCCTTGTGCGCATGCGTGAGTTTTTCCACGCCTGTCGGTTACATCATTTGCCTGTGAGCACGCCTTTGGAAGGAGTGGTCCTGCCCCCTCGTCGGATTTTCATTGTTTGGAAATGGTGGAATGAAAAGGACTTTTTTTCCATCAGAATTTTTTCAGAAGCTGTTAGAGACTGGCACTAGGAAACCATTCGAAAAATTTATCTGGCTTTCGGTGAAAATTTTACGGGCTTCACAGAGAATAAGGACCGTTACTACAGCTTTAAGGACCCCTTTAAGGACGCTCAGCGTGCCGCGCTCCTAGCTGCGACAACGTGGCACAAGCCACAGGACCATTTCTAAACGGATGGCTCTGTGGATACGAGACCGTCGTGTGCTCTTTCTCTGGTTATCACAAGAGCTGGACATCAGCCATTTTCCGGCAGATTTCACTTTTAACAAGAGATTTTGTCATGGAAAGCCGCGCGGATGCTTCGCGCATAAAGACCGATTCGCTTTGGAAGCGAGACAACGGAACACCTCCGTTTCGGCGTGTCAGAGGACAAGTTTGGACATGTCCAGCTCTCCACAATTTCTCTGATACTTACTGGACTGGTAAGCCTCCGCACGGCTTTCCATGACAAAATCTCTTGTTAAAAGTGAAATCTCACTGCGGTATTGTATCACTTCCTGTTCCGGAGCACAGCGGTGTTTTTCTGTATCTGTTAGCTGTTTATTCTGCGCAGTTAGATTGATCTAGTTATCTAGATTACGATTTGTTTCCCAGTGTAATCTTTACGTGCCTTAACTAAAGCACTCCTTCTGCTGAATCACCTATAAATTATTTACACATTATTCACTTTGCGTGTTTTTAGGAATCCGCTAGCTTAGCGTAGCTACTAGCTCTTAGCCGATTTAGCATGGCGGCTTCTCCTGTCTCTCCCGCACTTTTCTGCTCTGGGTGTGAAATGTTTAGTTATTCCTCGGCCTCCTTTAGCAGTAATGGTACTTGTAATAAGTGTAGCTTATTCGTAGCTTTGGAGGCCAGGCTGGGCGAATTGGAGACTCGGCTCCGCACCGTGGAAAATTCTACAGCTAGCCAGGCCCCTGTAGTCGGTGCGGACCAAGGTAGCTTAGCCGCCGTTAGTTCCCCCCTGGCAGATCCCGAGCAGCCGGGAAAGCAGGCTGACTGGGTGACTGTGAGGAGGAAGCGTAGCCCTAAACAGAAGCCCCGTGTACACCGCCAACCCGTTCACATCTCTAACCGTTTTTCCCCACTCGACGACACACCCGCCGAGGATCAAACTCTGGTTATTGGCGACTCTGTTTTGAGAAATGTGAAGTTAGCGACACCAGCAACCATAGTCAATTGTCTTCCGGGGGCCAGAGCAGGCGACATTGAAGGAAATTTGAAACTGCTGGCTAAGGCTAAGCGTAAATTTGGTAAGATTGTAATTCACGTCGGCAGTAATGACACCCGGTTACGCCAATCGGAGGTCACTAAAATTAACATTAAATCGGTGTGTAACTTTGCAAAAACAATGTCGGACTCTGTAGTTTTCTCTGGGCCCCTCCCCAATCGGACCGGGAGTGACATGTTTAGCCGCCTGTTCTCCTTGAATTGCTGGCTGTCTGAGTGGTGTCCAAAAAATGAGGTGGGCTTCATAGATAATTGGCAAAGCTTCTGGGGAAAACCTGGTCTTGTTAGGAGAGACGGCATCCATCCCACTTTGGATGGAGCAGCTCTCATTTCTAGAAATCTGGCCAATTTTCTTAAATCCTCCAAACCGTGACTATCCAGGGTTGGGACCAGGAAGCAGAGTTGTAGTCTTACACACCTCTCTGCAGCTTCTCTCCCCCCTGCCATCCCCTCATTACCCCCATCCCCGTAGAGACGGTGCCTGCTCCCAGACTACCAATAACCAGCAAAAATCTATTTAAGCATAAAAATTCAAAAAGAAAAAATAATATAGTACCTTCAACTGCACCACAGACTAAAACAGTTAAATGTGGTCTATTAAACATTAGGTCTCTCTCTTCTAAGTCCCTGTTGGTAAATGATATAATAATTGATCAACATATTGATTTATTCTGCCTAACAGAAACCTGGTTACAGCAGGATGAATATGTTAGTTTAAATGAGTCAACACCCCCGAGTCACACTAACTGTCAGAATGCTCGTAGCACGGGCCGGGGCGGAGGATTAGCAGCAATCTTCCATTCCAGCTTATTAATTAATCAAAAACCCAGACAGAGCTTTAATTCATTTGAAAGCTTGTCTCTTAGTCTTGTCCATCCAAATTGGAAGTCCCAAAAACCAGTTTTATTTGTTATTATCTATCGTCCACCTGGTCGTTACTGTGAGTTTCTCTGTGAATTTTCAGACCTTTTGTCTGACTTAGTGCTTAGCTCAGATAAGATAATTATAGTGGGCGATTTTAACATCCACACAGATGCTGAGAATGACAGCCTCAACACTGCATTTAATCTATTATTAGACTCTATTGGCTTTGCTCAAAAAGTAAATGAGTCCACCCACCACTTTAATCATATCTTAGATCTTGTTCTGACTTATGGTATGGAAATAGAAGACTTAACAGTATTCCCTGAAAACTCCCTTCTGTCTGATCATTTCTTAATAACATTTACATTTACTCTGATGGACTACCCAGCAGTAGGGAATAAGTTTCATTACACTAGAAGTCTTTCAGAAAGCGCTGTAACTAGGTTTAAGGATATGATTCCTTCTTTATGTTCTCTAATGCCATATAACAACACAGTGCAGAGTAGCTACCTAAACTCTGTAAGGGAGATAGAGTATCTCGTCAATAGTTTTACATCCTCATTGAAGACAACTTTGGATGCTGTAGCTCCTCTGAAAAAGAGAGCTTTAAATCAGAAGTGTCTGACTCCGTGGTATAACTCACAAACTCGTAGCTTAAAGCAGATAACCCGTAAGTTGGAGAGGAAATGGCGTCTCACTAATTTAGAAGATCTTCACTTAGCCTGGAAAAAGAGTCTGTTGCTCTATAAAAAAGCCCTCCGTAAAGCTAGGACATCTTTCTACTCATCACTAATTGAAGAAAATAAGAACAACCCCAGGTTTCTTTTCAGCACTGTAGCCAGGCTGACAAAGAGTCAGAGCTCTATTGAGCTGAGTATTCCATTAACTTTAACTAGTAATGACTTCATGACTTTCTTTGCTAACAAAATTTTAACTATTAGAGAAAAAATTACTCATAACCATCCCAAAGACGTATCGTTATCTTTGGCTGCTTTCAGTGATGCCGGTATTTGGTTAGACTCTTTCTCTCCGATTGTTCTGTCTGAGTTATTTTCATTAGTTACTTCATCCAAACCATCAACATGTTTATTAGACCCCATTCCTACCAGGCTGCTCAAGGAAGCCCTACCATTATTTAATGCTTCGATCTTAAATATGATCAATCTATCTTTGTTAGTTGGCTATGTACCACAGGCTTTTAAGGTGGCAGTAATTAAACCATTACTTAAAAAGCCATCACTTGACCCAGCTATCTTAGCTAATTATAGGCCAATCTCCAACCTTCCTTTTCTCTCAAAAATTCTTGAAAGGGTAGTTGTAAAACAGCTAACTGATCATCTGCAGAGGAATGGTCTATTTGAAGAGTTTCAGTCAGGTTTTAGAATTCATCATAGTACAGAAACAGCATTAGTGAAGGTTACAAATGATCTTCTTATGGCCTTGGACAGTGGACTCATCTCTGTGCTTGTTCTGTTAGACCTCAGTGCTGCTTTTGATACTGTTGACCATAAAATTTTATTACAGAGATTAGAGCATGCCATAGGTATTAAAGGCACTGCGCTGCGGTGGTTTGAATCATACTTGTCTAATAGATTACAATTTGTTCATGTAAATGGGGAATCTTCTTCACAGACTAAAGTTAATTATGGAGTTCCACAAGGTTCTGTGCTAGGACCAATTTTATTCACTTTATATATGCTTCCCTTAGGCAGTATTATTAGACGGTATTGCTTAAATTTTCATTGTTACGCAGATGATACCCAGCTTTATCTATCCATGAAGCCAGAGGACACACACCAATTAGCTAAACTGCAGGATTGTCTTACAGACATAAAGACATGGATGACCTCTAATTTCCTGCTTTTAAACTCAGATAAAACTGAAGTTATTGTACTTGGCCCCACAAATCTTAGAAACATGGTGTCTAACCAGATCCTTACTCTGGATGGCATTACCCTGACCTCTAGTAATACTGTGAGAAATCTTGGAGTCATTTTTGATCAGGATGTCATTCAAAGCGCATATTAAACAAATATGTAGGACTGCTTTTTTGCATTTACGCAATATCTCTAAAATCAGAAAGGTCTTGTCTCAGAGTGATGCTGAAAAACTAATTCATGCATTTATTTCCTCTAGGCTGGACTATTGTAATTCATTATTATCAGGTTGTCCTAAAAGTTCCCTAAAAAGCCTTCAGTTAATTCAAAATGCTGCAGCTAGAGTACTGACGGGGACTAGAAGGAGAGAGCATATCTCACCTATATTGGCCTCTCTTCATTGGCTTCCTGTTAATTCTAGAATAGAATTTAAAATTCTTCTTCTTACTTATAAGGTTTTGAATAATCAGGTCCCATCTTATCTTAGGGACCTCGTAGTACCATATCACCCCAATAGAGCGCTTCGCTCTCAGACTGCAGGCTTACTTGTAGTTCCTAGGGTTTGTAAGAGTAGAATGGGAGGCAGAGCCTTCAGCTTTCAGGCTCCTCTCCTGTGGAACCAGCTCCCAATTCAGATCAGGGAGACAGACACCCTCTCTACTTTTAAGATTAGGCTTAAAACTTTCCTTTTTGCTAAAGCTTATAGTTAGGGCTGGATCAGGTGACCCTGAACCATCCCTTAGTTATGCTGCTATAGACGTAGACTGCTGGGGGGTTCCCATGATGCACTGTTTCTTTCTCTTTTTGCTCTGTATGCACCACTCTGCATTTAATCATTAGTGATCGATCTCTGCTCCCCTCCACAGCATGTCTTTTTCCTGGTTCTCTCCCTCAGCCCCAACCAGTCCCAGCAGAAGACTGCCCCTCCCTGAGCCTGGTTCTGCTGGAGGTTTCTTCCTGTTAAAAGGGAGTTTTTCCTTCCCACTGTAGCCAAGTGCTTGCTCACAGGGGGTCGTTTTGACCGTTGGGGTTTTACATAATTATTGTATGGCCTTGCCTTACAATATAAAGCGCCTTGGGGCAACTGTTTGTTGTGATTTGGCGCTATATAAAAAAAATTGATTGATTGATTGATTGATGACATTTAAAAATTTTTAAAAAAGTTGAAAAATTTTAGTTTACAAACTAAAATTTTTCAACTTTTTAAAAAAAAAATTTAAATTGATAATTATACAAACATCGTGTAATGCATACAGCTCAAAAATAGAAAATGTGTACCTAAAAATATTGGAGTATGTCATTTCAAGTCATTATTTTTGCAGTATAAATACCATGAAATCACTCAGTCTGGTTCAGTACACACAACCAGTCATGGGGAAGACTGCTGACTTGACAGTTACCCAGAAGACACTCAGTGACCCCAACCATAAGGAGAGGCTCAGGTCATTGCTGAAAGGACTGGCTGTTCACAGAGTGCTGCATCAAAGCACATTCATGGAAAGTTGACTGAAAGGGAAAAGTGTGGTAGGAAAAGATGCATAAACAATAGGGATGAGCACAGCCTTGAGAAGATTGTCAAGCAAAGCTGATTCAAGAACTTCAGGGAGGTTCACAGGGAGTGGACTAAGACTGGAGTCAGAGACGTGTCCAGGAAAATGGACTACAAGTGTTAAGCCACTCCTGAACCTTAGACAATGTCAGAAGCATCTTACCTGGTCTCAGGAGAAAAAGAATTGGACTGTTGTTCAGTGGTCTAAAGTCCTCTTTTCAGATTAATTTTGTATTTCATTTGAAAATCAAGGTCCCAGAGTCTGGAGGAAGAGTGGAGAGGTGCAGAATCCAGTCTGAGTGTCGTGTGAGGTTTCCAGTCAGTGATGTTTTGGGGTGCTGTTTCATCTGCAGGTGCTAGTCCACTGTATTTGATCAACTCCAAAATCAATACAACCATCTCTCACAAGATTTTAGAGCACCTCATACTCCACCTGCTTACAAGCTTTATGGAGATGTTAATTTCCTTTTCGGCAGGACTTGCTCACTGTGCCGAAACTACTAGTAACTGGTTTGTTGACTGTGGTGTTACTGTACTTGAGTGGCCCCATAGACAATAACCTCAAGATTCTCTCTGGGTTATTGTCAAGAGCAAGATGAGAGACACCAGACCTATAGGCGAGCTGAAGGCCTCTATCAAAGCAACCTGGGCTTCTGTAACACCTCAGTAGGGCCAGAGTCTGACCTTCTCCATGATGCACTGCATTTACAGTTTACATAGTAATTCGTGCAAAATAAGCCCAAACCAATGCATAAATAAACATACTTTTCAGAAGCTTGACATTTCCGATTTATAAATACTTTTTGATTTTAGAAAAAATTCTAATATTAAGATACACATTTTGTATTTTTTTTGAGTTGTAGGCCATAATTATCTAAATTATTTTTTTCATTTTTGTGTAATGAGTCTAGTGTTGTGAAAGTGTCGTGACACGGACCCACAACAGGGGGCGTTAATGAACGGACAATGGATAAGCCAAAAAGTAACAATTTAATGTTGTGAATCGCACAACGAAGTACAGACAATAACAATATGGTGGAATGTCAATCATACACAAGGTGACGTGTGGCAGGCTCGAAGATAGAAGACGTCTGGCGAGAGAAGAGCCGGATCCCACACAGCTTCCACCACCAACGGATCTGAAGAACACCGGAGCTGCCAAGCCCCGCGCCCCAGGTGGCCACTGTCTTCAGCAGTCAGACCCGGTACTGCTGGCAGAGAACAGAGACAGTACTGATGAGTGTGAGTTCGCACACTCAGTAATCCCACAGTCAGTGTTTACTTAGGAGGGAGCACCTCCACCTCCAATCACACGCTCGTGCAGCTCCTGTCTAACCAATTATCTGGTTGGGGTGTGAAGCGAAGCCGTCGCTGATCACACCAAACGCCAATCCCACAGATAAGGCAACACCACAGGAAAACGGCTACAAAGAAGTTCAGACTATTAGTCAGCGTTAAATGTAGCAGAGAAATTACCTGAATGGTAGCTGATTTCTCGGCCGGGAGGTGGAGTTGCAGTCCGGCCTTTATGGTGATGGTGTTGAATAGTGGATGAGTGACAGCTGGTACGGATGATGAGTGACAGCTGTCACTCCCGGTTGCTCCGACGCCCTCTCGTGCTTGAAGCCCGCACTTCAAGCAGGGCGCCATCTTGTGGTGGTGGGCCAGCAGTACCTCCTCTTCAGCCGCCCACACAACATCTAGAATATAAAATGTGACAAACAATAATGAACATTTTCACAATAATCAAATTTTTTGAGATGCATCTGTATAGATATTCTCCTGCTATAAGCAAAAATCAGGCTTGAAATGGCTGATTCTAAAAATATGGGACTTTGCCATGAAAGGTGTTAAATGAATATCTATTTGGCTGAATCAGTCTTTGCTCTGTGCTGTTATTGTGCTCTATGTGCAGCATTGGTTGGTGTACATCTTTACCACCCCACAACTGTTGGTAGTATTACACATTACACACACGGACAGAAACTGACATAAACTTAACTACTCATCTGCCACTCACAGATATGCATGCTCCCACCCCATACACCCCTTTGTGTTCCTGTCCCCATCCTCCACCCCATCCCTGCCCCGCTGATGCCACTCCATTCCCCCTCCGGGGCACAGCGCGGCTTTAGCTGCAGCAGCTCCCCATTCTCCCCCACAAGCTGGCTGCGCGACCACGTGTTGCTGCCCCCCCCCACACACTTTCTCAATTCGGATGACGGACTGTTTCAAAGTTTAGCGTACATAAACAGTTAAATGTATATGTGCAGTTGTTTTAATTCTGATGTGTGCCATATGTTCAATTCCAGAAGCGCTGGTGGGTGATTCTTAGACTACGGGCACTTATTATGTCCTTTGATCATATTGTATGAAAAACAGAAAAAAGGGGAAATTTCACACTTTTATAGTTATCTTTACAATGAAAGTGTGTTAAGAAATTTGTTCTAGTAGTCTATGATGACTTTTTCACCTTTTTTCAGCATCATTATATGCAAATATTGCTGTTTTGTGCTTGTCCCACACCCAGACTTTTGATCTTCAATGATAAAAATGAATGGTAAAGAAACGTTTTTTCTAATGTTTTAAAATATCTCTGAATAAAATATCAGTAAAATAATCAAAACATAATTGGGGTATTCAATGTCATACAACTGTTGTGATTTTTTTAAACAAAATGTAGTTGTCCCACACTATTGCCGTAATTTCCACCACAACACTGTAATGTCCCTTTAAACAGTTTGTATGAAAGATTGTTTGGGTAGTTTCTATGGAGATAAACAGTGACATCAGAGCACATACGTATATATATAGCGCCAAATCACAACAAACAGTTGTCCCAAGGCGCTTTATATTGTAAGGCAATGGTGTGGTGGAAATTAAATTTACAAGGCCAATAGTGCCCGTAGTTAAAGAATCACCCTGGTAATATTCCCAAACTTTTTGTGTAAGACTGGTAGGTATCTGAGGCAAGATGCATACAAAAAATGTTTTGGCACATTAATGTGACCACAGCCGAACAGTTTACGAGAACACGATGTTGTGATGTCCCCTTTCTGAAGGGGGCGTGATTAGAAGCAGCTCCTTTTCATTTAAAGTGACAGGCTCAGATTCTGCATGCTTGTTAGAGACCTTAACAGAAGTTTAGTCAAGATGCTATTTTTGTTCATCAACTTCATTATCTGTTTTTAAAGACAGTGAGCTGTATTCGCTTGTCAGAAGGCATATAATATCACCCTTTGTAAGTGAAGTGGTTATGAGTTGTATCAATGTCGAGACGGACATACTGGAATGTGGACTGGGGATAATATGGCTGAAGGGACTGTTGTCTTGGAGGTTTCAAACTACGGTATGCCCTTCCTGGTTAGACGCCATTTGTTGCTGCTCAATTGGAAAGTTGCAACACCTCTTCTTCATAGACCTAGAGAACATTTGGTTAAAAAAATACATATAAAAACTAAAGAGAATTGGTCCTGGTTTAGGTTAAGTCATTCAGAATTTATTATTCAGTAATCATCTCAGAATAATGATGCTTTAATGACAGAAAGGTTTTGTGTTCTCCGTGAAGTCAAAGGAACGCCTCTTCCTGGATCATTCATTTTGTTGCATGTTAAAGGCTTACAAAATGTCACAAAACGGAAATTGAATATGTTAAAATTATTTCATGTAACATGTGAATGAATGCAACAACAGGACGTCCTCCTCATGGCTGCCAGATGACAGCCAGGTTGCTGGTGTCTTGACGGAGGTCGGTCTTTGATGGGTAGACAACCTTCAGATTCCCTTCTTGGTCAATGGTTCGGACCTGTTGGACAATCAGCTCGCTGGAGATCTCACTGCTGGGGCCCATTTCAGGTGGGACGCCACCTTCCTCATCTGAACCTGCCTCCTCCTGATGTTCTGCTGTAAACTTGTTCAGTTCTGCCATTTTCTGTGTGGGAACAAGGAGTTAGCTGTTATCTCAAGCTTCCTGCCCTAATGAATCATCCTGTTTATTCATCACTGCTCTCTAATGTCAGCACATCACAGTTATGGGACAAGATCAGAGGCAAGCTAATGACACACATTTTCTGTGTGAGACACTTCATCTGCATCATCCCAGTCCACCCAGCTCTATACAGGTACCAGTCTTTGCTGCGGAAGCAACCCTCCCAAAGGGGAAGGATAAAGGACCTACAGGTCAGCACCAAAGAGCCTCAGGTCCCTCACCCTAGGGCTGGGCGATATGACCTAAAATTCATATTGCAGTATAAATTGAATCCCTTCACAGTAAAAGTATATATCGCAATATAAACTTAAATGTAAAAATAATGGAAGTGTTTCTGAATGGATTACATAGTCCCTTAGCAAAGCTAAATTCATAAAAAAAAAAATAAAATAAATAAAAAACAACAAAACAAAAACATAATGTAATTTTCAGAACATTTGTTGTGCAGATCTCAAAAGTACAGCTACAATTTGCCAGAAAGTACATCTAAAATGCAAGCCTGGATTTGATGTTTTGGTGAAATTTCATCTCTTGAACACTAGATGGCACACCTGCTACGAATACATGAACCGTTTCAGGATGGAGACATTTCCTTAGTTTTAAAATGCAACAAGAAACCAGCAATAAATAAATCTATAAATAAATAAATAACAGTGTTTAATTTACTAATATTTGAAGTCAGGCTGGGTAAATCGTCCTTCCCTGGCTGATTTTCTGCATCCGATTAAAAAAAAATCCTGCATTATTTAATGTGGTGCTTTCTCAAATGTTTGATTCGGGTCACAACTGAGCGGTCCGCCTCCACTGGAATAAATAACAGCTTTGCAAATATTGCATGTTGCTGTCTTGGCTTTGTGGTGTTCAGCGAACATGTCCATGACAGAACTCCTCAATGCTTGCCTGTTTAGCTGAGTGCTCAGTGCAGAAGAGACTGCTTGAAACACTCCTTGTTTCAGTGAGAGACACGGCACGCCTCAGCTCACAACTCCCCTCCTCCCCACACTCTGTCTGCTGCAGGAAAGGAGCAGTGCTTCACAGACGTTTCAGAGTTATCCTGGATCGAAAAAACTCTGCAGGTTGTATAGGAAGCATTGTCGCAATTGGTCAGTCGAGTCCAAATCTCTACTTTAGGCCAAATTTGTATCATTTCTACAGTCAACAGTAAAAAAACTGCGCAGCCTTACTTCACCCTACTGTCATTCTTACTTTCTGTTGAAGAACAACACAGTGCCTCTCCGTAAATCACCTGCAAACAGTTGCGTTGTGCAAAATTAGTTATTATATATTTAAATATTGTTTGCATTTCATGTTAAAACCCCTCAAAGTCCTCCAGCTCTCTGCCTGTGCACACAGAAATGTCCCTGCAATACACCAAACTCAGAACATCTCATTTTTAGACTTGTGATGTATTTGACAAAAACGTCCATAACTGAAATGCTGTTTGATTTTCGACCAGTCTACGCCCCGTGTGAGGTGCTCAGACCGGTAGGTCTGTGCCAGTAAAAAAAAAAAAAAAAAAAAAAGATTTTTGTGTACGAGGTCTGTGAGAAAAGTATCTTACCTTTTTATTTTTTTCAAAACCTATATGGATTTGATTCATATAGAAAGAAACTGTTAGAGACAAGCAGCTGGAAACCATTCGAAAAATTTATCTGGCTTTCGGTGAAAATTTTACGGGCTTCACAGAGAATAAGGACTGTTACTACAGCTTTAAGGACGCCCCACAATGGCGCACGGTGCGCCGCACTTCGAGCCGCCATCGAGAGGCAGAAAACACATCATTTCTAAATGGATGGCTGTGTGGAGCCGGGACCGTTGTGAGCAATTTCACAAGAGCTGGACATCAGCCATTTTCCGGCAGATTTCACTGCCTAATTTCTCTTATACTCACTGGGCTGGTAAGCATTGAAATCCGAGATAGGCATGTCCCAACTTGTCCCCTGGCACTCCGAAACGGAGGTGTTCCTTTGTCTCGCTCGATCAGCGAATCGGTCCCGACGCGCGAAGCCTCCGCGCGGCTTTCCATGACAAAATCTCTTGTTAAAAGTGAAATCTGCCGGAAAATGGCTGATGTCCAGCTCTTGTGATAACCAGAGAAATTGCACACGACGGTCCCGGCTCCACACAGCCATCCGTTTAGAAATGATGTGGTGTTTTCTGCCTCTCGACGGCGGCTCGGAGCGCGGCGCGCCGTGCGCCATTGTGGGGCGTCCTTAAAGCTGTAGTAACAGTCCTTATTCTCTGTGAAGCCCGTAAAATTTTCACCGAAAGCCAGATCAATTTTTCAAATGGTTTCCAGCTGCTTGTCTCTAACAGTTTCTGAAAAAATTCTGATGGAAAAAAAAGCCCAAATCATTCCGCCATTTCCTGACAATGAAAATCCGACGAGGGAGCTGGACCACTCCTCCCACAAGGCGTGCTCACAGGCGAATGACGCAACCGACAGGCGTGGAAAAACTCACGCATGCACACGAAGGTTCAAGCTTGGCTGACGTAAAAACATATGAATCAAATCCATATAGTTTTTGAAAAAAATAAAAAGGTACGATACTTTTCTCACAGACCTCGTATATCCTATTTGAATTGCATTCCACGTTGCAAGTCTGAACAGTCAAATGTCCAATGAAATCAGTTTTTTCCAAATCTATTTCAAGCCTCCGTCATTGGTGGTTTGAAATGAGATTCGAATGTTTGTAAATCCATTTTTGCAAATCTGTTTTGGTATGTTTTTGTTCTGTTCTGGGTATGTTTTGCTACATCTGTAAAGTCTCACACCTGAAACACACTGCACATCCTGCCGGACTCATGCAGGAGATTTTAAAAAGACTGAACAAGATGAGTCTGTGAGAGTTGTTTATTTTATGGGTTAAAGCCACTACATTGATTTGCTGATTCCAGTGGAGGACATCCATTTTATTTTATTTTTCTACAAAAAAAAAAAAAAAAACATTTACTGTACAACTTGGTAACTGATCTACCTGGGTGAAGACAGTATCTATGTTAGTCACAAGTGTTTTGCTATTTTGTGATTTTGCTTCTGAATCTGTACACCGCTACAGTGGAGTTGAAATCAAAGTCAAGATGTGTTTGCAGTGAAGATTTTCAGTTTTAATCCAAAAGGTTTTACAAAAATTAACCATTTAGAAATCACAGTCATTTTATACACAATCCCTCTATTTTCAGTGCCCATAATTAATTCGACAAACTGATTATAAGAATTATTATAAATATAAGGATGTCTCATAATGTTTTTGTTGATCTCATGACCTTTCCTCTCGTGCCACTTTCAGGCTAAAATATTCCACTTTTACACCAGAACTGTGAATCTTTTGTCTGTTTCTGGTGTGGTTTGGCATAAGCTCTCCTCCAGCTGTACATGGAGCCTCTGAACGTGTTGCTGTCAGATGAAGGCACTACCACGGTGCCACATTGTACACTAAAATCTAATATTTGGGCTGCTGTGAAAATGATTTGAGGGCATGATCTTATGAGGGAAAAACTCTATATTTTGTAATCTTTGCAATCTTTACATGTGTGCCAATCCTCAGGACAGAAGGCCAACATACTAAATACTACTAGTCTGCAATAAATACTAGAGTAAAATGGAATTTAAAAAGTTACTGTCAGACACTCACTCACTCACTCACTCACTCACTCACTCACTCACTCACTCACTCACTCACTCACTCACTCACTCACTCACTTTATCCGGGATCAGGGCGGGGTCAAAAGCTCCAGCACGGGAACCCTAGACTTCCCTTTCCCATGCCACATTGACCACCTCTGGCTGGTGAATCCAAGACGTTCCCAAGCCAGTGTGGAGATATAATCTCTCCACCTAGTCCTGGGCCTTTAGTGCAGCAGATAAGGGAAACAATCCTGCAAATGGTGATAAAAGCATCAAATTCAGCAGAAATACTCCTCAGACACTCCTCTTTTGAAAAAACGATTGGCCACTTGACTTTTTAATTGGTGGTCAGGTAGGGGTCAATTGAAGAATTACACAGAGGACAAAATTAAAAGATGCTCCTATCATATTGAAAAATATTCCACATTATTTGCCTGATCATAAAGATTCCAAAAAGGTATAGTTTGGACTATCTGTGACTGAATTCTATGGAGTTACAGGATAAAAACAGCAAGAATGGTGACAAAGGTCAGTGTCAGTTTGTACAGGGGTCAAAAGTTAAAGTTGCTCCAATTTTGGTAAAAAGTGATGCAACTTATTGGTTGAGCTAATAGGTTTAATAAATGGAATAGTTTTGACAGTGTTGAATGCTTGGTCTCCAAAGTAAAGGTCAAACAAGATCTACGTCTATTGGATTCTATATGTGACATATGTTACCCTGTAACGTGATAAGTAAGGATGATGCATGGTCCAAACTATTCCTTTTTAAAACCGTGTTAACTCAACTAGTAATTTGCATCACTTTTTACCAAAATTGGAGCAACTTTAACTTTTGACCCCTGTACAAACTGACACTGACCTTTGTCACCATTCTTGCTGTTTTTATCCCATAACTCCATAGAATTCAGTTACAGATAGTCCAAACTATACCTTTTTAGAATCTTTATGATCAGACAAATAATGTGGAATAGATTTCAATATGATTGGAGCATCTTTTAATTTTGACTCCTGTGTAATTTTTGAATTGACCCCTACCTGAGCGCCAACTGAAAATTCAAGTGGCCAATCGGTTTTTTCAAAAGAGGATTGTTTGAGGACTATTTCTGCCGAATTTGATGCTTTTATCACCATTTGCAGGATTCCGCTCTAAGGCTGAATCTCAATTCTACCCCTCAGTCCTTCCCCTTACCCCTTCCCCTCCGTTGTGCGTGGGCACGAGAGACAGAGGGGTGTCTCCATTCTCTTTTTGGAGCGAGGCGGAGGGGAAGGCGGAGGGCTACAAAACCCTCCAAACAGAGTGAATCTGGATGCACACTCCATTCGGATGGGTAGGAGGAGCTTACCGCTGCCTCAGAGGAAACAAACATGGCGCCGAAAGAGCCGCACAAATGAAGCGGTTTTCCATTACAAATTACGCTGTTTAGAAAGTTATAACTTGCCAAAAAACTTTACAGGCAGTTGTCTATGACAGCAACGTGTATGCTGCTGGATGCATGTTGCATATATTCTTGTTCTGAAGAATATCGTAACGTTGCTCGTGCGCTGAGGCGTTATAATGCACATACACACAAATGCTACGATAAGACACTTTTATATCTCACAATGGACAAAATCATGATAAAGGATAAGCATGTTAATTTGTATGTTCATAAATCTTTGGATAATAGTGATCCCTGCTGTTGGATTTCAAGGTCTGTAATGCGTGTGTACTTTGTAAACAAACAGGGAGCCCTGAGCACACTCGTCTCCTAATAAGCTTTCAGGCAGAAAATTAGATGTTTCACCAATGTTGGAAAATATATAAACACACACATGTATATGTGTAACACATAACCTGACGTCCTGATATTATTTGT
Organism: Thalassophryne amazonica; assembly: GCF_902500255.1. Taxonomy (NCBI): domain Eukaryota; kingdom Metazoa; phylum Chordata; class Actinopteri; order Batrachoidiformes; family Batrachoididae; genus Thalassophryne; species Thalassophryne amazonica. Next base: position 31,421,604 of record NC_047108.1, on the reverse strand, counting down.
CAATTAAATTTCTAAAGGAAATAGTGCTGGATGCAAAAAATGGGAGAATTTGAAAAAGAAATATCAGGTTAACAGAACTAGATGCAGCCCATAATATACATACAGGTGCTGATCATATAATTAGAATATCATGAAAAAGTGGATTTATTTCAGTAATTCTATTCAAAAAGTGAAATTGCACACAGACTGATATATTTCAAGTGTTTATTTATTTGAATTACTAATTAATTAATTAATTAGTAATTAATTAATGATTAATCAAACAATATTAATTATTACTATTATTGATGAATTATTATTAGTATTATTAACATTGATTAATTACTAATTATTAATACTATTTATTATTATTATAAATTACAAATTAATTACATTAATTAACATGACATGATTGTGATGCGTCAAAGAAATCTGCGACTTCTTCTATTTCTTTGCATTTACACAGAAAGGCGAGAAAATAAAAAGAGCAAACAGGCTGCTGCAACAAGCTGCATTTCGGATGGCATGTTAACAAACAGTGAAGACGACAGTTTGAGACAGGCATTTTTTTTTCTCCTAAGGCGCAGGGGTGTCTCAATTCATAGGGCTGGAGGCATACCCCTTCACCTTACCCCTTGTTTTAAAGGAGGAGGGGTAGGGCCAAGGGGAAGGGAAAGGGGTACAAAAGAGAATTGAGATTGGGAGTAAATATTCTCTTATCTGCTGAACTACTTCCCCGGGGTCTCCTCCCAAATGGACGTGCCTGGAACACCTCCCTAGGGAGGCACACAGGGGGCATCTTTACCAGATACCTGAACCACCTCAACTGGCTCCTTTCAACGTGAAGGAGCAGCAGCTCTACTCCGAGCTCCCCACGAATGACCAAGCTTCTCACCTTATCCCTAAGGGAGACAGCAGCCACCTTCCTGAAGAAGCCCATTTCAGCCACTTGTACCTGCGATCTAGTTCTTTCAGTCATGACCCAACCCTCATGACCATAGGTGAGAGTAGGAACGAAGATTGACCAGTAGATCGAGAGCTTCGCCTTTTGGCTCAGCTCCCTTTTCATCACAACAGTATGGCAGAGCGAATGCAGTATCGCACCTGCTGCACCGATTATCCAGCCAATCTCACGCTCCATTGTCACCTCACTTGTGCACAAGACCCTGAGGTACTTGAACTCCTTCACTTGGGACAAGACCGCATTCCCTACCCGGAGTAGACAATCCATCGGTTTCGTGCTGAGAACCATGGCCTCAGATTTAGAGGTGCTGAGCCTCATCCCAGCCGCTTCACACTCGACTGTGAACCAATCCAGTGAGTGTTGGACACACAGACACTTTTTAAGAGAGAAGGAAAGGAAGCTTACAGCAATAAGTGCATCCATGACGTCTTTACAGATCTGCAGGCTGGTCGAGCTCGTCACCTCCAAGAACAACTCTGTGGTTGTTTTCCTGATCTGTAACGTATGCTCAGATGATCATACAAGTATGGGATGAAAACACACAAACATCCTGGCTCACTTCGCCAGTAACAACACACACACACCTTGGTTTTTTCACTGTTGGTGATTGGTGGGAAGGAAATCACATGTCCGTCTGCGTCCACTAAGCAGGGGTAGAATGGCTTTCCCTGCAGAAGCTGAAGGTATCTGCACAACATAAAAAAACATAAGAGCTTAAAAGAAGCACCACAAAATAATTCTGTCATTCTACAGCCTGTCAGCAGATCCACCAGGCTGCACATCTGTGGGAACTGAACCACATTCTCATCACATTCCACAGCTTTACTTCAAATTATAACCACACACAACCAAAATATCAGTTTGTAAGAAATTACTTTCCCAATAACATTTCCTTGTAGTTATACACTCACCAGCCGCAAAACGTATCCATACTCTTTTTAAGAAATCATTTCCAGGATATGTTTCTGACAATTCAGCTCAGCAGTTCCTCACAAACCATGAAACAAATCATCAGTATCTCCCGTACTGACAGATTTAATCTCACTTTTATGACTCCCTTTTTAATGATGCAGGGTTCATGATGAAGTGGTTCAGGTTAACCCATCATTGATAACTGTACAAGGTTTTCTTTTGGTCTTTTGTCGTTAGAACAGCAGAATTATTCTTTTTTAATTTACAAATTAAAAATGAGGGGTGGGGGTAAAAAGACCCTGAAGTCCTGTAGACAAAGAAAGAATAATTTTGACCAAATATGGCATGAAGTGGTATGAAGTAAATAATTTGTATATATTCACAGAAATCGTTTACCCTTCTGGGGCACCCTGGTGAGCCTTGCGGAGATTAATTTGGGAAGTCCAACTTACCATGGGCACAGATACCCAAAAATGTCTACATAAAATTAAAATAATAATAATAATTATTGAATTTTAAGAAAAAAAATCCTCAAAGAGTGATTTTCTTTTAATACTACATTTTTAACCCATTCAGGGGCCTTTAGAATGATTCAAGGTTAATGACAATTTTTGTGTAGGCTGACATTCATTCAAGGAATGCAGAATTATAAACATATAAAATGCAGTTTTTCAGCAATAAATTGAGAACTGAGAAAGCACCCAAACACAGCTTTCACTTTGTGAGTTCTGAGACTGATTAACCCTGAGAAGGGACCTCCTCACTCCATACTCCCACAATGTCTTCCAGGGTACACGATCATACACCTTCGCCAAGTCCACAAAACACATGCAGACTGGATGGGTATACTCCCAGGCACCCGCCAGGATCCTTGTGAGAGTGAAGAGCTGGTCGGTTGTTCCACGGACAGGATGGAACCTACATTGTTCCTCTTCAATCAGAGGTTCAACTGTCGGTCGAACCCTCCTTTCCAGCACCCTGGAGTAGACTTTACCAGGGAGGCTGAGTAGTGCAATGCCCCTGTAATTGGCACACACTGCCAATTACTACTAATACTACTTATAATAATAATAATAATAATAATAATAATAATAATAGTAATTTCAACAACTAAAATGTTTACAAAGAATTTATATGTTACAAAGAATTCAAATTACATTTATAAACAACGTAGGTTAGAAATTTTCGGTTTTGCTGTTACAGTGCTATCAACAGTTAAATATGAGGTCAAGAAAGAAAGATGTTTTTTAGAAAACAAGTATTTATGTTTACTGAAGTCAAGAAAAGGTGACTGTAAAGTGAGTCTTGGCAAAACAGGTTATCATTTTGATGTTGAGGTGGCGGGGGGGGGGGGGGGGGGGGGGGTTGTCGGCAGCTGCTGAAAATAATTAATAAAGCAACTAGTAATCTAACTTAGTTACTTTTAAAATTGAGTAATCAGTAAGGTAACTAAGTTACTTTTTCGAGGAGTAATCAGCAATCAGTAGTAGGATTACTTTTTCAAAGTAATTGTGGCAGCACTGCTTGCTTGTTGAAATAATCCCGTTGGAAGCAGAACTTTCCAGCCGACTCTGACATAAAGTACTTCTGGGCTCGACAATAGCACTGGTCCGATGGCCCGGCGGCATTTTTTACACGTTCCGGGCCACCACGGGCCAGTGAAGTTCATATTTCACTGGTCCGTATGGGCCAGTAAGAATTAAAATCGCTTTGGGCAAATTTATTAGTCTTACCGTGAAGAAATCTGTCAAAATACACGTAGAAATTGAACATTTTCGCTACATCGTCCGCCATGTTTGTTGTGGTAGCTATGGCGCATGCGTGGGCCCGTCTTCGTCTCTTTCTGCGCCACTTCGGCAATGTTGCCGAAGTGCAGACGAACCTGCAGACAAACTTCGTCTGCAGGAGCATCTTCTGATGTGGCGCGAATTTCGCTTCAACATCGACGTATCATTTTCGCTTACGCAAGATTGATTGCAGTGAATATTATGAATTTCTGATGAAGAGCTGGCTCTAGAGCTGCAAGAATTAGAAAATAAAATGGAGGAAGTACTCTCGTCTTTAAGGTCGAAGGACATGTTCCTCAGCCAGGATGAGGTTGAAGAAGAGTGTATGGATGAGTGTTTGGGGCGTGAGAGGGTGGAAGGACGTGTCATGCATGAGGAGGACATGTGCACCAAATTATAAATAATCAAATCTCAAGAAACTGACTCAAGAGACTGTCATGGTTACTTGGAATAATTTGTCACAGAAAAAATTTTTTACTGGTGAAATTTACTGGGTCAATGCGGCGGCCGTCGGTTCGGCGCGGCCGTGAAAGTATGGGCCAGTGATATTTTCATCCGGGCCAGTAACTTTCAAATTCTACTGGCCCTGTGGGCCAGCGCATAAATTGCCTTATTGTCAAGCCCTGTACTTGCTGGCGTCTGCTGTTGTGCTTACTTGTGGAGGCCAGATACGTTTTGCCTCTTCTTCTGCTTCCTCAGCTCATCGGCCTCCAGCTGAAGATGTCTGATCAGCTCCACAGCCGTCATCTCCTTACGTCCCAGCGCCACAATCTAACACACAGGGCATCATGGGAAATACGCAGGCTTCAAACTTCTGAACAATGTGTGACAGCAGTCAAACACTGCAGCCTCTCAGCCGTCTGATCAGCTCCACGCTTCCAAACAACACACAAACTGTAACTCCAACTACAGCTGATAGAACTCCTGATGTGCTTCTGGTAAAGATGGAAAAATAAACAGCTCCAATAAGATCTTAATCCGTCTGACACCTTATGAAAATAGTTTTCTAGGAACGCAAGGGAGAATATCACAATATGCTATTATCGGAATGGGGGGGGGGGGAAAGACAACAACAAAGGAAATAAGCTTATCAGTGGCTATGAAGCACCTCTGTGGTCATAAAGGTCCCCTGACATAACGTCACAGTGAATGCACAATGCACATTGGAAAAGTTGTGATTAGGGGATACCACAGGTCCAGTCAGGTACAGAAGTAACTTTATTTTTATTTGCCTTTCCACACCTCCACAATGGAGCTGGAATGATATGATCAAGAAGTGCTTGCAGCGTCAACGTTTAACTTTAAATCAAACAGTTTAGCAAATATCTATATATTAAAAGCCACATGGCATCTGTGTGCATGTACACGTGTGTGTGTATGGCTTCGATCACTGAGAAACTGGGGAGAGCTGACATTTGCCTTTTGGTATGCTTATGTAATTTGAGTCAAGGATGAATACCATGAAAATGGAAAGTTGATAGAACTAATATTTTTGGAAAAATTAGGGATATTAGCTAACAACAGTGAACAACGGACGTTGATAATTAAATTCTGGACTCACGTGCCATTCCAGCAGGGGACAGCAAATCATGTACATATTAACCCCTTAACGCCCGAATTTATATAGCTGTATATAAAAAAATGTTTTGTGTGTGTTTTTGCCTTTAAGTAGATGGTAAATAATGTTGAGATCATTAATTTCACTTTTGCACAAAAACTAGATAGTAATATTGGGTATTCTGGTAATGACTTTATGTTATAATGTTAGAATAATAATGATGGTATGTTGCAAATTTGCGACAACGGGCATACAGGTCAATTTAGTAAGTTGCATATTTGAGTCAGAGATTGTAGCATATATGCGACGATGGGCGTTAAGGGGTTAAAAGCCAAGTGGCCTCTGTGTAAGTGTGTGCATGCGTGCGTGTGTATAACTTTGATCATGGACAAACTGGGGAGAGCTAACCTTTGCCGATTGGTATGCTTACGTATTTTGGGTCAAGGATGAACGCTGCCAAAATGGTACATTGATAGGACTAAAGTTTTGCACAAATTATGGATATTATGTAACAAAAGTGAACAATGGACGTTGATAATTACATTCAGGACTCGCACGCCATTCAAAATCATTGTAGAAACTTTGCATAATTAATTAGCACCCATTAAGAAATACAGTGTGGAACTGTGTGGTAACTCTGTCTGGAGTAGGCAGTTCTAAAAAGGTGAGTGACTGTGCAAGGAGACTACTGTAGTGAGGGAAGCCACCAAGACACCCAGTCAAGGATGTGGGACGTATAGGCTTCAGTCACCAAAGCATTATTGTCAAGCCCTGTGCTGATCTCAGTTCTGGAAGTGATTAAAAGATTTGGCCACTTATGAGAATTTGCATTCTCTTGTAATTTACTGAAGAGAAATTTTAAAAAGGGACAAATTCTCTTCCTGCCAATCTGCCAGTGATGTGGATCAAATGGCTCTGTTAACGAGAACTAATCACACACAGTCATTCTGACCTAAACAATGACTCAATGACGAAAAACATTTTACTTTTTATTTTGTTGAAATTATTTTCTGAGTTCACACTTTACAAAGGTGTGTGTGTGAGCAAACCTTCAGTTGGGTGGGCGGTCTGACGTCATAGACCAGGGGAAGTTTGAGCAGCTGCACATCATGAGTTGCAATGGTTGCAGTGGTCCTTTTACCACAAAGCTCATCATGAAGTTTTGTCTGGAAAAAAAAAACATAGAAGCTGTTAGGTTAGGAGACCAGTCCAATGTGAGCGTTCTCATCTAGTTGTCTGATGCTCACCTGAGCCACCAGGAAGCGTTTCAGTGAGTTACCAGACTTCAGGTTCATGCCTCTGACCACACAGCACACCAAGTACGGCCGAACCTCCTTCACCTCCGCGCTCACTCTGACCGTGAGCGCTGCAGGAGCTTCTGACACGTGGAGAACCCTCACCACCATCTTGTTCAGTTCCTCCACCTCATCCTGTTCGTCTGACACTTTTTCTTTCTTCTTCCTGTGCTGTGGCCGTCTCCTCTTGTCTGAGTTACGGCCCACATCTGCCTCCCCTCCATCCTCTCCCTGCCGTCCTTTCCCTCTACCTCGACCATTTGTTCGGAGGTAGTCCAGGATGGACTTGGTCTGGCAGCCATTGACCATCTTTTCCAGGCGCTTGTCACTGAGTTTGTTGCCTTTGAAGTTGATCTCTTTTAGCTTGGGGCAATCACTCAGGTCTGAGGGGATTTCGCTCAGTTTGTTGTTGGAAAGGTCAAGAACCTACGAAAACATCAGAGGTCAGCTCAGTCTCTCACACAACGAGAAGGACTAAAGTCTAAATGGACTGCGTGTCCATCTGATGAAGACGATCACAGTGATTTACAAAGATTCCTCACACACACACACACACACACACACACACACACACACACACACACACACACACACACACACACACACACACACACACACACACACACACACACACGTCAGCATGCTGCCATGCAAGGTAGTGATGTGACCCAAAGACCTGTGTCGAGCAGAGGGGGTGTGTCCAAATGCAACCTATATCAAGGCCCAAATTATTTTTCAGGTTATAACTGCACCAAAAATCACACCTCAGCATTGTTATATAATGCACATAAAATCTACTCATATTGTCAATGATTACATATGATGCTGCTTATTAGTGCTGAAATTTGCTGTGCACCCTTCAGACTTCATTATTCCGTCCGCCAAGGACCTATAAAATCATTGGTGTTTATTTATTTGTCTTGTCTGTTTGACAGCAAGATTTTGTCAAAACTACTGCACAGTAGAGCCCGACCGATATTATCGGCCGATATAAGCCCTTTTCAAAGTACTCACTATTGGCCGAAATTTTGCCGATAGAACGCCGATAATTTCTCAGAAACAGAACAGTTACTGAAATAATGTTTGTGTCGGCAATGTAAAATGTCCTTGCACCATTTGTCCAGTAGATGGAGCTCTGACTCCATTCAACAGAGAGCTGTTTACACCTCTGCTTAAATGTGTTCATCACCAGCCCCGGTAGTTCGCCGTCACACTGCACTGATCGCAGGGATGTGAATTGTACAACTCAAGATTCAATTCGATTCCGATTCTTGGGGTGAAGATTCGATTCAGAATTGATTTTCGATTCAAAGAGCTCTGAGAAATAGTTACGAGGTCTGTCCATAAAGTATAGGTCCTTTTTATTTTTTTCAAAAACTATATGGATTTCATTCATATGTTTTTACGTCAGACATGCTTGAACCCTCGTGCGCATGCGTGAGTTTTTCCACGCCTGTCGGTGACGTCATTCGCCTGTGAGCACTCCTTGTGGGAGGAGTCGTCCAGCCCCTCGTCGGAATTCCTTTGTCTGAGAAGTTGCTGAGAGACTGGCGCTTTGTTTGATCAAAATTTTTTCTAAACCTGTGAGACACATCGAAGTGGACATGGTTCAAAAAATTAAGCTGGTTTTCAGTGAAAATTTTAACGGCTGATGAGAGATTTTGAGGTGATACTGTCGCTTTAAGGACTTCCCACGGTGCGAGACGTCGCGCAGCGCTCTCAGGCGGAGTCAATCAGTCTGTTTCAAGCTGAAAACCTCCACATTTCAGGCTCTATTGATCCAGGACGTCGTGGGAGAACAGAGAAGTTTCAGAAGAAGTCGGTTTCAGCATTTTATCCGGATATTCCATCAAACAAAGTGCCAGTCTCTCAGCAACTTCTCAGACAAAGGAATTCCGACGAGGGGCTGGACGACTCCTCCCACAAGGAGTGCTCACAGGCGAATGACGTCACCGACAGGCGTGGAAAAACTCACGCATGCGCACGAGGGTTCAAGCATGTCTGACGTAAAATCATATGAATGAAATCCATATAGTTTTTGACAAAAATAAAAAGGACCTATACTTTACGGACAGCCCTCGTATATTACTTAAATAATGTTTATGTTTAAGAAAATGCAGCTTTACAAGGTTAATCAAGTGATTCTAGATGTAAATTTACTTATCTGCTTTGCTCGTTCAGAGTTGGCTGGCAGTTTAGCGAAGCACTGGTCAGTAGTTGGCAGAGACCGCTGCTCCCCTCTTTTAGTGCCAGGTGATAGCGTAGCATGTGGGCTTGCAGATTTGAAGTGTTTCCGAAGTACTTGACTTTCATTTTGCAGATTTTGCACACTGCATAAGTCATGTCAAGCTCCTTCTTACACAGCAAATAATAAAATCCAAAATGCGCCCAAACATTTGCCTTCAGCAAAGATGGTGCTGGTTGAATTACCTCTTCGTCCGCCATGCTAAGCTGCAGCCACTGAACTCTGCAGCTCACGAGTGTTTGAAGCACGGCGGACGACCCCCCTCGCGGGGACGCTGTAGTATGGAAGCCGTTGCTTGACAAACAGTACACGCAGCTAGTAAGCAAGAAAATGTTAAAAAAAAAATGCTTTTTAAAAATCGATTCTTGGACATTTTGGATCGATTCAGAATTGTAATAAATAAGAATCGCGATTTGGACGTGAATTGATTTTTTCTGACACCCCTAACTGATCGGCCGACAAAAGCATACAAGTTTATAAGGATGTTGTTTGTAATAACTTTGCGATTACATTCACCCCACATTTTTCCCATTTCAGTTCAACTCAGTTTGATTAACTTATGTAGTAATGTGTCAAATGTGCTTCATTGCGTCGGTCATGCTTTTTATTAAGCCCACGTTGTGTAGAGCTTATTTCTAGCATGAAAAACTTTTGTTTACTGCTAAGAGGTTGAAACATTCAGCTGATCGGCTGATTTATCGGCTATCGGCAAATCAGCCAATTTCTCGATTATGAGCATTTTTTTCATCCAAATATCGTTATCGGCATCGGCCTTGACGACTTTGACGAAATTTTCACCACAGATAGATATTAGACTGAAGAAGCCTCCATTAGGTTTTGGATCAAGTTTCACTTTATATAAGCTTTGAAGGATTACGGTTAGGAGGATGATGTCAAAACTACTTCACGGATTCTCACCAATTTTGCACCACAGATACATATTAGGGCATGGAAGACTCCATTAAATTTTACGGGTGATCTGAATCTGGATTCTGGATCACGTTTCACTTTATATAGGCTTTGAAGGATTATGTCAAATCTTCTTCACAGATTCTCACCAAATTTGCACCACAGATAGATATTAGGGCATGGAAGACTCCACCGCATTTTGGAGGTGATCCGAATCCAGATTGGCAGACGTCAGGAATCTCTGATTGTTCTTGTTGGCTCCTAATGTTGACCTGAAGGACTCTGTTTGATTACAAATTGATACTCTTCACTCTACTTTAAACCCAACAAGCTGCATGTACTTGAAGTTGGCCTCCCTTGTTCTAGATCCAAAAATACAATTTTGTCGATAAATTTGAAATGGCCAAAAGCGTAAATTTTGAAGATGTTCTTGAACTGGTTTGCCTCCACACAGTGATGCTCAGAATCACCTTCAGTGCCGGTAGCTTGTGAATATCTGCACTCAGCTCTTGGATGGAGTTGTCAGAGGCCATGATGGTGCTGAGGAGGTCCATCCTCTCTGAGCAGAGGGCTATGGGGAAGCTGCTGATGTGGTTCTTGGAAATGTTGATGGAGCACAGCTTGGTGCAGTGGCTCAGTCCCTCTGGAAGGACCTCCAGGTTGTTACAGCTCACATTCAGAGTGTTCAGCTCCCCTAACTGGCTCACTGCCTCCGGGAGAAGCTGCAGCCTGTTGGCGGACAGGTCCAGGACCTTCAGGGACCGGAGGAGGCCGATGGCACCGGGGATGGAGCTGAGCTGGTTCCTACACAGGATGAGACTCTGGACGTGGGTCAGGTGTCTGACGTCCTCGTGGATCTCCGTCAAACTCGGACACTGGCTGATCTCCAGATAATTCAGTAATGTGAGGGAATAGACTGCAGAGGTCAACTCACCAGCTGAGGAAATCCTCTTGTCAACGCTCGGACCCTGTAAAACCAGTTCGCGTCTTTTCTCCGCAGCTGCTTTCTCGATTTCAGGCCATTTGTCCATGTCGTCCATGCTTCCGAAAAACAGCTGTCAAGTCGGCCAGATTAATACAAAACAATTCTTCCTTTCAATATTTTCAACATAAAAGACACCAGGAAGTCCAGCGCAAGTATGTTTGTTGCCATTTGTCTCTTTCTGTAGGAGTAGTCAGTCTGTAGACACCATCAAAGAATTGGTGACAGAACAACACAATGACCACAAACGTGATCAGGGTCAAAGGTCGGTGAAGATGAGTGATCAGGATTCAAAGCTCTGGGTCAAAGGTCAGTTTTGAGGATCAAAATCCTAAATCAAAGTTCACAATAAGAGTCAAAGATTACCGAATAAAAGAGAGGAACAGGATCACGGGTCAGCAATCAGGATCAAACATTTGCAGCATGGTGGATCGCTTCCCGCCTCTACCGTGTGGAGTTTGCATGTTCGCCCCGTGTCTGTGTGGGTTTCCGCAATCAAAAACATGCTTATTTAAGGTCTGTTCCTTTCTCTGCTCCTGACCAAGGAGTTGGTCCCCGGGTGCCAGACTGTGGCTGTCCACTGCTCCTAGTGGTTGGATTGTGTGTAATTGTAAATCGGATGGGTTAAATGCAGAGGACAAATTTTGTTGTATGTGTGTATGTATAATGACAAAAAAGGCTCTTCTAAAAAGCTCACCAATAAGGATCAAAGATGAGTGAATAGGAATAAAGAAGACGCAATTTAAAAAAACAAATCCAAATACTGTTTATACATACACACATACACAAGGGCACACAGCAGTGCGCGCACAGAACATAGTTCAGGTTGTGCTTTTATTTTGAAGAAAAAAATTGCATGTGTGTGAAGCGTGCTGGCATCGACCCGCGCTGTCCAAAACCCCGAAACTTGTGAAAAGCTTTAACATTGGCCGCCTAATATTCATGTAAATTACAGGTGTGTCAGACGTTTGTCTTTTAGTGACATATTTTTGTTCAAATCCAGGTCAACGTTTTAAAAACTACATTAACCACAATCCCAAGTGACTGACAACAGAGCCGTGCCACACTCTTACGAGCGCCACTAGCTCATCTTATGGTCCAGTGAGAGCGGTATGGCAAGCCAACAGTGCCACAATTACGCCACTTTCAGACGCGTTTAGGGTTGCCAACCGTCCCTTGAAAAACGGAATCGTCCCTTATTTGGAAATAAAAGTGTGCGTTCCGTATTGACCTGAAACGGGACGCAGTTTGTCCCGTATTTCTGTGAGAATCAAAAAGTCTGTAAAATGTCAATGGAATTGACTGGCGCTTTATATGGAAACTTACGGTAAATTTGATCCCAGCCTCTCTCCTGCTCTTCACCAATGAGCTGACAGACACGAGTTGACAATACAGAATCACTCTTATCTCATTGGTCGAGGGACATCTGCTCGCAAGAAGATACCGACGTCATGAGCCGACGATGGTCGCTGGACGACAATAACAAAGCGCAGCATGGCTGATATCGATAGACACCGACACTAGCACTGCAGATATGCCTACGGACAGCAATGTCTGTAACGTCGTTACTCCTCCTAAAAAACAAACAAACAAACAAACAAAAAAAAGAATGCAAAAATACAGGGGCGAATGAGAAAAGGAAAATGGCTGGGTGGAAAAGGTGCGCGACAACAGCTAAGTATTGTAAGTATTGTTTACTTTTCAAACTTTATTTTTTGCACTTTTTATTACACTAAATATGTAAATGTGCACTGTTACATTGTTTTGGATGATGCAAATTTTCTGTTGTTTTGTTGTTAAGCACTACAGAGAGATTTTTTATTTTATGCTTTGAAGCAGGACAGAATGCTCATATTGAAATTGTGAGTGAAAATTTATTTTGCACTAAAAATAAATTGCTAAATAATAATTTCCACGTGTTCATATCAGAACAAATGCATGTATGCATCTACTTAAATTCAGGGTCAAGTCAACAGTCAAATGGTTAAAAATCATTTGACACAGACGCTGGGAAGGGTGAAGGCAATGGTCGGTCGGCCCTGGCGGTGAGGTGTCCCTTATTTATTTTTCAGAGAGTTGGCAACCCTAGACGCGTTTCACCAAAAATACGCCGTAAAAAACGCCGTTAGAGCGGCACTCTGAGTAGGGTGCCGTGTATGGCAAGCCAACAGTGCCACAATTACCCCACTTTCACACGCGTTTCACCAAAAATACGCCATAAAAAACGCAGTTAGAGCGGCACTCTGAGTAGGGTGCCGTGTATGGCAAGCCAACAGTGCCACAATTACCCCACTTTCACACGCGTTTCACCAAAAATACGCCATAAAAAACGCCGTTAGAGCGGCACTCTGAGTAGGGTGCCGTGTATGGCAAGCCAACAGTGCCACAATTACCCCACTTTCAGACACGTTTCATCAAAAATATGCTGTAAAAAAAACGCTGTTTTGACAGTTACCACGGTGCTTTTTATGGCGTAATTAAAGACGACGGCGTTAAATGCGCCGTAATGTGTAAAAAAAAAACACGCCATTTTTCATGCCGCAACGGAGCCCTTAAAAAATGCAGTCAAAAACGTTGTTCAAATGCCCACAACGCACGTAAAATATGCACGTCTGTGCACTTCACTACTTGTGTAAAAAAAAAAAAAAACAGCATTTGTGCGGTATGATAATTATCTCCCGCCTCCTTTTCTCTCAGCCACTGAACTTGAAGTGTTTGTGTCCAATTGCTGATCAAGACGAGCAGACAGAATCAGTCCAGCACAGACAAAGTTTGCTCCAACTTACTTGTTGTGTCATTTAACATGGGCTAAAATTTTGAGGGTTAGACAGGAAAATATCTCATAAATTAACACCCTCTTTCATACATCATTTTATTTTATTTTTTAAAATCAAATACGTTTCCCTCCTTATTTATTTTTACAAATTTTATGCCATCATTACTCAGCTGTGGCTGTGGTGCAGTGGTAACATTCCTGTCTGCCATTCAGGTCTTTTCAGGTTCAAAAGCCGCCATTGGCGTGTGTGTGTGTTTTTTTGTTTTTTTTTTCACCAAAAAAAAAAATTCCCATTGAGATTAAGAACATTTACACAAACACAAGCAAAAGGCAAATAAAAAGATGATAAAAATTTAAATTACAAGCATACTATAAAAAAAACAAGTGCATATATTGGAGTTGGCCTCAAGTGCTCTCAGTGTGGATTAAAAGTGCTCAGTGAAATTAATACTTTTAATTTCCACTCCTCTTGCAATTTATTCCAGGCAAAAGCTGCGGAGTGGACAAAAGCCTTCTTCTGTCCGGGCACATGGAACAGAGCTGAACCACAGCAATAAATAACTGTGCCATCAGCATAAAAATTCAAATTAGCATCTGACACATTAGAGCCCAAAAAGTTGGTATGATTAATAAATAAAAGGGACCCAAAACAGAACCATGCACCACCTCCTTGTGGACAGAAACAAATTCAGAACACAGACCATCAGATTTAAAAATAATAATAACCTGTATTTAACCAGGTAGAATTCCACTGGGATTGAAGCCTCTTTTGCTTGGAAGACCTGGCCAAGAAAGGCAGCAGCACACTTCATCATGGACAGATTAACATCAACAGGAGAACGATGGTGATAAATAAAATACAATCAGCTTGGTCATAATAACATTGCACATGGTGGAAAGTATCAGCAAGATTTAGTTTTAGAAACACAGGCATTGCACAAAAGAATCCCATTTGTGATCTCATTAAATAAACTGAAAGGAGTTCAAGGAGGTCAGTCTGGACAGTTTTAGTTCAGATTGGAGAGGGAGCTGACAAACTAAAGGCTTTCTTTCCTGCTTCAGTGAAGACACGAGGTACACGAAAACATGTCATTGAGAGCTTTTCTTCATAGTGAGAGATTTAATAACTTTCCCAAATTTCTGTGGCTGTTTACGTTATTAGTGGTGACAGACAAAGATGATGGACTCAGTGATGGTGGTGTAGAAGTTCACCATCGTTTGTGGCAGGTTGAACTTCCTCAGCTGCTGTAGAAAGTACATCCTCTGTTTTGTTCTCTTGATGAGAGAGCTGACGTTCAGCTCCTACTTGAGGTCCTGAGTGATGTGATCCACAGGTAGCAGAAGGACTCCAAAATGGCAGCTGAGGAGTCACAGAGCACTGGGTTCTTTATGAAGTCAACAACCCTCTCCACTGTCTTGAGGGTGTTGAGCTCCAGCTTGTTCTGTTTGCACCAGGACACCAGGTGACCGATCTCCGTCTGTAGACAGACTCGTCCCCATCTTTTACTTGTTCTCACACCAGAATGTCAAGAATTTTGGCCAGCACTGCTAGATTATATGTTGGTGTATAATGAGTTAAAATCACTGGGTATCTTTTAGTAAAGGGAGAACAAAAGCTGATTTACATACTATAGTGAAGCAGATGACAGAATACTAACAGAGGCACCAAAACACCAAATTTGGCACAAATACTCCTTAGTCATCACTCCTTTGTAAAAGCACATTAGCCACCTAAATTTTCAATAGGCAGCCATGTAGGTGCAAATTATCGGTTGTGCTAATCGAATTAATAAACTGAATAGTTTTGATCTGTTGAAAGTTTGGTCTACAAATGAAAGGTCAAAAAAGGTCGACGTCCTTTGGATTTTATGACATTTGACATATGTTACCCTGTAACATAACTAAGCGTGACACATGGTGCAAACTATTCCTTTTTTGAACCATATTACCTCAACCAATAATTTGCACCATTTTTTACCAAAATTGGAGCAACTTTAACTTTTGACCCCTGTACAAACGGATTCTTTTGTGCAATGCCTGTGTTTCTAAAACTAAATCTTGCTGATACTTTCCACCATGTGCAATGTTATTATGACCAAATTTATTGTATTTTATTTATCACCATCGTTCTCCTGTTGATGTTAATCTGTCCATGATGAAGTGTGCTGCTGCCTTTCTTGGCCAGGTCTTCCAAGCAAAAGAGGCTTCAATCTCAGTGGAATTCTACCTGGTTAAATAAAGGTTATTATTTTTAAATCTGAATTTGTTTCTGTCCACAAGGGGGTGCCACAGGGTTCTGTTTTGGGTCTGCTTTTATTTATTAATCATACAAACTTTTTGGGCTCTAATGTGTCAGATGCTAATCTGCATTTTTATGTTGACGGCACAGTTATTTATTGCTGTGGTTCAGCTCTGTTCCATGTGCCCGGACAGAAGAGGGCTTTTGTCCACTCTGCAGCTTTTGCCTGGAATAAACTGTAAGAGGAGTGGAAATTAAAAGTATTAATTTCATTGAGTGCTTTTAAATCCACATTGAGAGCACTTGAGGCCAACTCCAATATATGCACTTGTTTTTTATAGTATGCTTGTAATTTAAATTTGTATCATCTTTTATTTGCCTTTTGCTTGTCTTTGTGTAAATGTGTAACTGTGTTTTGTATTTGCTGCTGTTTATCTTGACCAGGACTCCCTTGGAAAAGATGTTCTTAATCTCAATGGGAGTTTTTCTGGTTAAAAAAAAAAACAAAAAAAACACGCCACTCACAGGATTCAAACCTGAAAAGACCTGAACGGCAGATGGGAGTCTTACCACTGCACTACAGCCACAGTTACATAGCAGATGTGTAAAATCCCTAAAATAAATAAGGAGGGAAACGTATTTGAGTAAAAAATAAATAAATAAAACGATGTATAAAAGAGGATGTTAATTTATGAGATATTTTCCTGCCTAACCCTCAAAATATTAGCCGACACAACAGGTAAGTTGGAGCAAACTTTGCCACAAAGAGATCTGTTGTGCTGGACTGATTCTGTCTGCTCGTCTTGATCAGCGATTGGGCACAAACACTTCAAGTTCAGTGGCTGAGAGAAAAGGAGGCTGGAGATAATTATCATACTGCACAAACGCCATGCTTTACATGCGTTGTGAAGTGCACAGACGCACGTTGTGTGCATTTGAATGGCGTTTTTTTTTTTACGGTGCTTTTTAAGGGCTCCATTGCAGCGTGAAAAAGGTGTATTTTTTCACACATTACGGCACATTTAAAGGGTTCATCTTTAATTACGATGTAAAAAGCGCTGTAATAACTGAAAAAATGGCATTTTTTTACAGCATATTTTTGGGGAAATGTGACTGAAAGTGGCGTATTTGTGGCAGTGTTGGCTTGCCATAAATATCTACACGTGAACGCATTTTTTTACACGAGTGGGGTTTTGTCACTGATCTGACGCCATAGAAGCTGCACTGAAAGAGATCTATCTGGGAAGAGACACATTCTGTGTGTTGTCACTCCAGTGAGAGCGGCACTCTGAGCAGAGTGCACAGTGATGTGGGGCGTGGTGGTCGCGTGCTGGAGTGAGCGCATGCTCTCCTCACACGCCGCAAGAGCCGTAAACCTGCTTCAGAGTATTTGCGGGTATCGGACAGGAAGATGCCGAAGAATGTGATTAGCTGCGGATTTCTGGGACGCATAAAAGACGGCATTGGTGAAATAACTTTTTTTTTTTTTTTTTATCATTACTGCTGCTGTTGTGGGATTTTCAAGCGAATGAAGCCAAACTCCAATGGAGCATCGATCTGATGTGTCCATTTGTAGGTGAATGTTAATTAGCCATTAGGAATACCTGTGGCTCCTTATTTGTTTTAATGAATATTCATTAGTAGTTGGCTCTGAAGGTCCTGTAGAAACTATTTGGCCAAGAAGCCTACAGTAGATTTGTTATTAATAATTTAAAAATATCAATGGTCACATAATTCAGTCAAACAGACAAGATGTTATTTCGGCTGATTACGCTGTTGTTACCTAGAACATTTTCCTGATAGAAATGCAAGATAACCTTTCAATAGTCATTCTGATAAACAAAAGCCAATGATGTCAAAAAACAAGAGTAGCGAATTGGTGAAGGTGGTAGTTCGATGCCGTCCATTGAGCCTCAAAGAGGACTCCAATGGTTCGGTAGGGGGTATAGTCCAGATGGAAATCCGTCTTGGACAGGTTATCTTAGAAACCATGTGCACCAGCCAGTGAGCCCCAGAAAACATTCACAGTTGACTGTTTATTACAAACTGAGACCTGTATGACGAAAGTGTGCGGCCGCTGGTCCACTCTGTGATCGCAGGCTTCAATGGTACCATATTTGCTTATGGTCAGACTGGCACTGGGAAGACATACACCATGCAGGGTGCATGGTTGTACTTGGAGAAACGAGGCGTGATCCCAAATGCTTTCGATCACATCTTCACAAACATCTCCCGGTCCCAGGCTGACAAAAAGTAGCTGGTGCAGGCATCCTATCTTGACATCTACCGAGGAGAAGAAATCCAGGATCTCCTTGATCCCAATCATGCAAACACCAGATCTTTGATCTCAGGGATAGCCCAGAGACTGGTGTGTATGTTCATGATCTGACATTGTGTGTATACAAAAACATGAAGGAAATTGAAGAGGTGATGAACCTGGGCAATCAGGCAAGAGCAGTGGGAGCAACAGACATGAATGAACATTCATCTCGATCTCACGTGCTTTTCTTGATTACACTAGAGTGTGGCCAGCCTGGACCAGATGGCAGGAAACACATCCGGGTTGGCCGCCTCAACCTGGTGGATCTTGCAGGCAGCGAACGGTGAGCCAAGACAGAGGTCCAGGGAGAGCGCCCGAAGGAGGCTGCTAAAATCAACTTGTCCTGTCAGCACTGGGAAATGTGATCTCAGCATTAGTGGATGGACGCAGTGGTCATGTACCATATCGGGACTCCAAGCTGACTAGACTACTGCAGGACTCACTCGGTAGGAATGCCAAGACTGATTGTCGCCACCTTAGGCCCAGCATCCCAGCACTATGATGAGACCCTCACCATGCTCACTATGCAAATCGGGGCAAGAATTTCCAGAACTAGCCTCGAGTCAATGAGAATCCAAAGGATGCCCTACTTCATGAGTTCCAGAGGGAAATTGCACGCCGTAAGACCCAGATTAAACACAGGAAGTGGAGGAGCAAACAAAAGAAGGGGCAAGTGGATGGTGAGACCTGGGAAAGATATGGTGATGAAGACACGGAGGTTGAAGATGAGGTGGAGAAAGATGGGCAGGAGTATGTGATGCAGGAGGTGCAGGGACTGGAGATGGAGAAAGATGCCATTAGGGATGAAAAGTGTCTACTGGGTGAGGAGAAACAGAGACTTTTAGGAGAGAAGGTGAAGATGATGGGGAATCTGAGGTAGGAGCAAGAAACTACAGAGGAGCTGACTGCCAAGTACAAGGTTAAGAGTTCAGACCTATAAATTAGTTAATAGTTTGGATCAGTGACCTAACTTATTAGCATTTTAAAATTGTAACACTGTGTTGCCCACTTTCATAACAATGATCAGGACACGGAAGATAACTGTTTGTCCAAGCCCCAACCTCTGCTACCAAAGAAAGAAGCCAAAGCAGAAATGGCAACATCTTAGTGTGTTTTATGGAACTATTCCACAGAGCGCCATTCCTTCCCGTTTAATCCCAAATAGCAAAACGGGCATGTTTTGAAGCATCACAGTAACTTCTTGATCCATTTTTTGTCAATCTTGAACAAACGTGTTGTGCATAGTAGTTCCCACCATCATCAGCACCAGATTTGAACTCAGGATCCAATTTTTGTACTGTTCAAAAATTTCATCCTGATTCTCAAAACTGTTGATAGTGGTAACTTTGAGGTATTAATAGTCTTAATTGCTTCAATCATGTTCAAACTTCTTTAAAGAGGGTAGTGACTATGGCTTGAAACCCGTTTTACTGTGCTTCATCGAGGTGAAAAATTTAAGCCAAAGCAACATTTGTCACGGTTTGTGTTCAAGGTTGAACAGCTCGATCATGTCTGGCCAATGGCGCAGCTCCTTTCTTTTGTTTTTGGCTGGGTTGCCATGTCTACACTTTATAAGCCAGCCTGTTAGGAGACTAGCCAAATTAAGGGTGATTCTTTAACTACGGGCACTATTGGCCTTGTAAATGTAACAGCTACAAAGCTTCAAAACAGCTACAGAAGCCACAACACAAACTAATACAAGAAGTGGACACACGCTGGAATTCAACATTTTCCATGCTCCAGAGGTTGTATGAGCAGCGTGAACCAGTCGGAGCAGCCCTTGCATCCCTCACCACAGATATACCTTCCCTCTCATTCAATGAGTATGACACCATAAGTGATTGCCTGGATGTACTGGCACCATTTAATATGGCCACAACTGAGCTGTCGGCGGAAAAAACTATCAGCTTCAAAGGTTATCCCTCTCATCCGAATGGTTCAACATAAACTGGCAACAAAGGCTGCAGGACTGGTTAACTGCACCGCTACTGAACTCAATCACTTGCAACATCTCTTGGCTGCCAGATGCAATGTGGAAACAGTGAGGGTCCTTGCATTTTCAACAATTCTTGATCCGCGTTTCAAAACGTTGGCATTTGGAAACCAATCACATGCCCAGGATGCAGTAAATAGACTAACAGCTGAATGTGCTTCTGCAGTTTGACATGACAGGATGCCATCTACATCACAGGTAGACTGTCATTTGATAAACTATTTTGTTACGTATACTTCCATCTAAAATAACTATCAGGCTGCACCACAGGAGGAGCAGAGGCAGGAGAGCAGAGATAGCCTGTGGGAACTACTGGACAGCAGAGTTGGTTTGTATCATTCAATGATAGAAACATGTCAAGAAATGCTCAAAGGATAATTTGTTCTTTTTTATTGTAGGCACAACCCAAAGAAGAGAGCGCGACCGCAGATGCCACAGTGGAGGTTCAATGCTTCTTGTCGGAGCCCTACCTCTCCAGAGGAGAGGACCCGCTCAAGTACTGGGAGACACGAGCCACAGTCTATCTCAATTTACATAGAATAGCAAAAAAAAAAAAAAAAAAAAATTTGTCGATGCAGCAACATCAGTGGCTTGCGAGCGGGTCTTCTCCAAAGCTGGAGAGGTGGTGAGGCAGAAGAGGAGCCGATTAAAGCCCAGCACTGTTGAAATGATTCTTTTTTGAATAAAAATTGTTGATAGCTGCACAATCACCGTCTCCTATCCCCTCTATTCTAATTTACAGTATCATAAGCACAAGCCTTTCTCACTTTTCCCGTCACATTCCATCCAAATATTGAGGACTGATAAATCTAGTCTACAATAAAGGCTTTCATAACCAGTATGTGTGCATCTGTAGGGACTATTTATTACATTAAGAAAGACAATAATGAAGATGACATTTTTTATTAGTATTTTTCAAAGGACAAACCACATCAGTCATGAATTACTGCAAACATTTGTCACAGCACTCGCTCAGGGTAATTCTCAAAACAATCCAGCAGATGTCACCCTTCAAACTGTATCAAACGCCTCGAAGCAGTGTGTCGATTTTCAGCCAGTTGTGTTGAAGTGGCTCATTGGTTCATGAGGCCTCGAAATTGCCATCACTAGGTGAAAGGCGTAGTCAAAAAAACAGAGCAGATTTAAAAGAACAGCTCGGCTAAACAGGACTGGATATAAGCGCTAGAATGTGTACAGACGACAAACTTGCGGGGAAGTGGTGGCTAAATAGGGCAGGAGTTAAGGTGCACGTGAGGAACAATCTAGAAAAGGGGGAGTGGCTAGCGAACAAAGATTAAACACTGTGCAAGATGGGGAGGAAGAGCGAGCACAAAGTGAAGTGATGTAGGATACAAAGATGTGTGAGCAGGTGCCAAGAGTGAGTGAAAGAAAACAGTGGACAGAAACAACATGAAAGACTTCAAATCGTGGTGCTCAGTAAATTTTGCACATGAGTCTGGACATTCCGGGGTGACTAAAACATATGACTGGGTCCTGAGACATTTTTTTTGGCCGCATCTAAAAAAAAGACGTTTCTATTAAAACATGTCGTGTGTCAGCTGACTTCTAAGCCTTATCAAGTGCTGAAGCCAGTTCCCTTGAGTCCAATTGCTGTTGCATCTGAACCATTTGAGCATTTGATAATTGATTGTGTTGGGCCTTTGCCTCGTTTAAGGTCTGGGTCATCATATTTGCTCACAGTGATGTGTCAAGCTACACGGTATCCAGCAGCTTATCCATTGCGGACGATAACTGCCAGGGCAGTGGTGCGAGCGCTTACTCAATTTATTTCTGTGTTTGGTATTCCGAAGGTCATACAGTCGGATCAGGACAGTAACTTTACATCTCATCTGTTTGGTCAGGTCTTGAAGCAGCTCAGAGTGCGGCATATCAAAGCGACGGCTTTCCATCCTGAGTCACGAGGCGCTTTGGAACGTTTCCACCAGTCCTTGAAGTCGCTGTTGCGTGCTTACTGTACTGAGTTGGGTGGCAACTGGGAAGAAGATTTGCCTTGGCTGATGCTGGCTGCTCGTGAAGTAATTCAAGAGAGTACTGGGTTTAGCCCAAATGAGTTGGTCTTTGCACATGGGTGATTCTTTAACTATGGGCACTATTGGCCTTGTAAATGTAATTTCCACCACACCATTGCCTTACAATATAAAGCGACTTGGGGCAACTGTTTGTTGTGATTTGGCGCTATATACATGTGCTCTGATGTCACTGGTTATCTCCATAGAAACTACCCAAACAATCTTTCATACAAACTGTTTAAAGGGACATTACAGTGTTGGTGGAAATTACGGCAATAGTGTGGGACAACTACATTTTGTTTAAAAAAAAAAACAGTTGTATGACATTGAATACCCCAATTATGTTTCGATTATTTTACTGATATTTTAAAACATTAGAAAAAAATGTTTCTTTACTATTCATTTTTATCATTGAAGATCAAAAGTCTGGGTGTGGGACAAGCACAAAATGGTAATATTTTCATATGATGCTGAAAAAGGTGAAAAAGTCAGACTACTAGAACAAATTTCTTAACACACTTTCATTGTAAAGACAACTATAAAAGTGTGAACTCAAAATGCTGCAGCTAGAGTACTGACAGGGACTAGAAGGAGAGAGCATATCTCCATATTGGCCTCTCTTCATTGGCTTCCTGTTAATTCTAGAATAGAATTTAAAATTCTTCTTATAAGGTTTTGAATAATCAGGTCCCAGCTTATCTTAGGGACCTCATAGTACCATATCACCCCAATAGAGCGCTTCGCTCTCAGACTGCAGGCTTACTTGTAGTTCCTAGGATTTTTAAGAGTAGAATGGGAGGCAGAGCCTTCAGCTTTCAGACTCCTCTCCTGTGGAACCAGCTCCCAATTCGGATCAGGGAGACAGACACCCTCTCTACATTTAAGATTAGGCTTAAAACTTTCCTTTTTGCTAAAGCTTATAGTTAGGGCTGGATCAGGTGACCCTGAACCATCCCTTAGTTATGCTGCTATAGACTTAGACTGCTGGGGGGTTCCCATGATGCACTGAGTGTTTCTTTCTCTTTTTGCTCTGTATGCACCACTCTGCATTTAATCATTAGTGATTGATCTCTGCTCTCTTCCACAGCATGTCTTTTTCCTGGTTCTCTCCCTCAGCCCCAACCAGTCCCAGCAGAAGACTGCCCCTCCCTGAGCCTGGTGCTGCTGGAGGTTTCTTCCTGTTAAAAGGGAGTTTTTCCTTCCCACTGTCGCCAAAAAGGGGAAGTTCACACTTTTATAGTTGTCTTTACAATGAAAGTGTGTTAAGAAATTTGTTCTAGTAGTCTATGATGACTTTCACCTTTTTTCAGCATCATTATATGCAAATATTGCCGTTTTGTGCTTGTCCCACACTTTTGATTTTCAATGATAAAAATGAATGGTAAAGAAACTTTTCTAATGTTTTAAAATATTTCTGAATAAAATATCAGTAAAATAATCAAAACATAATTGGGGTATTCAATGTCATACAACTGTTGTGATTTTTTTAAACAAAATGTAGTTGTCCCACACTATTGCCGTAATTTCCACCACAACACTGTAATGTCCCTTTAAACAGTTTATATGAAAGATTGTTTGGGTAGTTTCTATGGAGATAAACAGTGAAATCAGAGCACATGTATATAGCGCCAAATCACAACAAACAGTTGCCCCAAGGCGCTTTATATTGTGGTGGAAATTACAAGGCCAATAGTGCCCGTAGTTAAAGAATCACCCTAAAGCGTGCACTGCACGCAGACAAAAACACACCGTCAGCACACACAGGGCTCCTCGGTGATGAAGCTGTGAAGGTCTCACACATCACTCACTTTATCTCCCAGAATCCTATTTACAAGGGCCCCGTTGGTCATGTTATACTCCAACTCGACATTCCTCCACTGCTCCTGTGCAAAAAAATTAAATCCATTCGGAGGCCTTTTCTTCACCTGTTTTCTTGTGAAGTTGGGACTTGGCCTCTCTCTTCTTGGTTTCCCTGTTGAAATGTACAAAAACAAAGATACATTTTCAAGCCTTTACTTGAAGCATTTTGTGATTAATGGGGCCAGTTACTAATAAATAATATAGTCACATAGATGTCTGTGTTGCACCGTTGTTCCTTTACTCTGCACCCTTTTAGGTCTTTGCTGCCACTTGGTGACTAATTTTTTTTTTTTAACTTTGTGTGACATCACGTGGTGTCACTGACATAAGTCTGACACATTTGTTAGTCTGAGCAGGGCCGACTTCAATACAGAAATCTGTGTTTCAATATCTCATCCAGTTACTGACATATTTTAGATACTAACCTCTGATCTGACCATGACCTTCAACATGTGACCTTAAAAATTAGGTTTTATGAGACAAATGTGGACTGAGTTTATGCACCACATTTCATTTAGATCTCTTTCACGTCACAGCAGCCAATAGATGACCCCTGTTGTGAGCGGACATCCAGAGTTTATTTACCAAGTTTGATTGAAACTGCAGACAGACAGACAAGCACAGCCATGACAATAACCTTTCGCTTGGCGAGAAGCTAATACAAGAACAATAAAATTAATTCTCTCCTGTGATGTGTTAAAACTGAACAGCTCGTTCCTCCATTAGCTAAAAAAAAAAAAAAAAAGGCGTTTTTGACAGAGAACTGAAGAGAAGTAGATTCCAAAATGTGTGGAAGTGTTGAAAAGTGGTGTGTGTCATTGTTTCTCTTTAATGTGTGTGACTTACAACTGTGTAACAGGCTGCTGGCTCCCAGCTGAAGATCTGCCTGGTCCACGGAGGGAACAATATCTGGACAGGCTGCAACATACAAAAAGAGAGAATAAGCTGTAGGAATTTTTCAATGAAGACCTGTAGGTCATCCAGGTCCTATGGAGAGTGAAGGAAGTCTTCACGGCCCTCCAGGGACTCATTTATAAACCTCTGCCTACAATCACCAGGAAAACTGTGCGCGTATACAGGCAGAAATGAGCACACACAGTCCATGAAGTTCTACAGCTTCATGGGGGAGCGGAACAGAGAAGGATTTTCTTAAAACAAGATGTCAGTTTTCAGTTTGTCAGAAGCCACATGATAGACTCAACCTTAAATTTGAAAATATGAAAAGTCTTCTGTGTTACATGCCAATATCAGATGATATTCCTGCTGAGGGCGAGTGCTTTTATCACTGTATGCATTATCGGCTAGTCATTAGGTGTTTATTGATGTCACAGAAACAAATCCCAGGAGGACCATTTTTTTTTATTTTGAAGAAAGCACTAAGACAAGGCTTTGGGATGAAGGACTTCTCAGAACTTTTCTCCCAGAAAAAAAAAAAAAAAAGACATGGATATGAGACCGAGAGCAACAGATAAAAATAGCACTGTTTCTCCAATCACAGCTACAGAAGCATGTTAGCAGCATGTTTCCTCAACCTGTTTGAGTTGTCAGTTTTTGCAGTGATATTTACAAGTATATACACATATAGCAACATTAAACCTACCTGTGGTTCTGCTGCAGGGGGCAGCAGAGGAGCACAGAGGTTGTCATAGAGCTCCTCTGGCCTTGCCTCTTCCATGTCCTTGATGGCGACTCTTTCATCCCATCTCATCTGGGCAATGATGTCTTCCAACGTCTGCCACAGATCAGCCTCCATGCAGATGCCTGTGGGTCCGCTGGCTGCAAGTTCTGCTGTAAACTAAAAGCTGACTGGTTTCCTGTGACACACACATCAGTAAAAGTCATCAGTTCTGTACTCGGACCATTGGGAACCATCAGGAACCCATGTCTGTGATGGCCAAAATCGGTCCAGTCAAGGCATTTTGTTTTATTGATCAGGATCAGTTTTTAAACACGAGTCATTAACTAAGTGTATGATCCTTTAAAGCATTTAAGAAACATTTTAACACTCTGCTCTAATGAGCTTATTGACACAGAACATCAGTCGTCTCATTTGATGAACTCGGAGCGGTAAGAGGTACCGCACACAGTTGACAGTGAGTTATTTTCTGCAGCCCAGTATTGGCATGTACGCCCCCTACAGTGCATAATATTATTGCACAATTCAAGCAATCTGGAGGAGTGTCAGTGCATATAGATAAAGGGAGCAACTGAAGCTGAACGATCTCCAACCCCACCAGGGGGCTGCAGCCCACACTTTGGGTTTCACCACCAAAAATGTTTAGTGTGCCAACATTAAATGCAATTTTCCAAAATCAGTTGTTTGAACTACAGGTTCAAAAATGGTCTTGTGTAATTCCATACAATATATTATAAATAAAATGCAGGTTGGACAACACAAACATTCTCTTTTTAATTCAAACAAATATACTCTAATGTAAAAACTTATTTCTACTCAGATCATGCGGCCCACACTTTGGGTATCACTGCCATAGATGAAAAGCAATTTTCCAAACAGTTCTTTCTGCACAATTCAAGCAATCTTAGCAATTTTCAGTGCATATAAATACAAAGGGAGCAAACTCAAGCTGAACACCGGTGATTTCCAATTCCAACCTCACCACGGAGCTGCGACCCACACTTTGGGTATCACTGCCATTAACGATGTGTGCATAAAAAGGCAATTTTCCAAACAGTTCTTTCACCTACAGGTTCAAAAAAAAAAATGGCATGTGTAATTCCATAACATATTATAAATAAAATTCAGGTGTGGAAAAACAAACTAACCTGTTTTTGTTTACTTCCTCCCATGGACAACACAAACGCTCTTTAATTCATGCAAATTTTCTATCATTAATGCAAAAGCTTATTTAGACTCAGATCACTTTCCTTCACGATGTTTTCCTCACAAATAGTAAATTCAGATGAAACAGGATGTTTATTTTTGATAAAATTATCGTTATTTGCGCACTTTATCCTGTTCTAATATACTAACGGTATACGATCGTAATTTGTCTTATATTAATTTTTTTTTTTAAATCATCCCAGTTTACCTCTTACTTGTAATCCCACAAACCGCTGCTGAAGAAGTTAGGCCATTTCCAATATATGCACTTGTTTTTTATAGTATGCTTGTAATTTAATTTTTTATCATCTTTTTATTTGCCTTTTGCTTGGGTAAATTTGTAACTGTGCTTTGTATTTGCTGCTGTTTATCTTGGCCAGGACTCCCTTGGAAAAGATTCTTAATCTCAATGGGAGTTTTAGTTAAAAAAAAAAACAAAAACCCACACACGCCACTCGCGGGATTCGAACCTGAAAAAAAAAACGAAACAGCAGAGAGGAATCTGACCACTGTTCTACAACCACAGTTAGATAATAAAAGCGTAAAATCCCTCAAATAAATAAGGAGTGAAAAAAATACAATGAAATGATATATGAAAGAGGATGTTAATTTATCAGATATTTTCCTGCCCAAATTCCCAAATTTTAGCCGATGTTAAATGACACACAGCTAAAGCCAAGCTCTCCCTTGATGCTGAAAAGGTGTTCGATAGGGTTAAGTGGGTCTATCTAACACGCTTTGGTTTTGGACTGACGTTCTGTAAATGGATACGACTATTGTACCTAAATCCAACTGCAGAGATCTTAAATAAGAAAGGCAAGGCTGTCCGTTATCACCTTTGTTATTCACTACAGCAATGGAACCCTTTGCTATAGCTGTTCAGTCACACTTATAACTGGAATCACAATTGGTCATGTAGAACATAAGCTTTCATTATATGCAGATGACAATCTTATTTCACATCTGAATTAATCTATCCCTGCTTTGCTAAGCCTGACTGATGAGTTAGGTCACATTTCAGGATATGTAATCAATAGATTAAAGTCGTCAGTTATGTTGCTAGACGATAGAGAGAAAATCCACCCGCAGTCAACTCTCAATTCAAGTCGGTTTCTAAATTCACATACTTAGGAATACAAATTCTTCCAAATATAGATTCAATTGTTAAATATAATTACGAATCAGTAACCATTGAAATTACAGAAAATGTCAACAGATGGAGGCTTCTTCTTATGTCTTTAATAGGTTGGATAAATACTTACAAAATGATACTTCCAAAATGACTACATTTTTCAGAATATTCTTCTGCCGCTCCCTGCTGATTGATTTAACAAGTTTGAATAACAAATTCTTGATTTTATATGGTCCAACCAACGTGCTAGAATAAGAATGTCCTTACTCCATTTACCTTACAATGAAGGAGGCTTGATGTGCCCAAAGATACAATTGGGCAGCCCAGCTCAGATCTATTAAGTATTATTTTTGCTTGAAGGATGCGCCCCCCCCCCAGTGGACAGAAATGGAGAGTAAATTCATAGAACCTTCATTACCTTTGTATGTTTTTTTCTGATAAAGAAGCTAATGTGATTAAGAAAACTGGAAATCAAACTGTAAAACATATAGGATATGGTATACGGTTAAAAGGTTTATTAAAGAAGCAGTTACCAATGGACCCCAATTTGCAGAAATCAAGATTTTACCCCTGGGACAGCCAATGCAGTGTTTAAACAATGGGCATAAAATGGACTGTAGAAAATTCAAAATTTATATACAGTAGGCTCAGATTGTATGATGTCATTTGATGTACTTAGTCACAAATATAAGATCCAGAGAAAATATTTTATAAATTTCTCTAACTTAGAAGTTATATTGGGGCAAAACAACAATTTATCAAAACCACCTAATTCTAAATTGGAAGAGATGATTCGTGAAAATAGTTTAAGGGAGCAATTTCCAAATTTTATAGATTACGCTTATCCAATTCCTCTGATAACTCATTTTTAAAATTAGAAACATGGAGGAAAGATTTAGACATACATTTATCACTAGAGGAGTGGTAATTGGTTTGTAATAAAGCCCATAAGCAAACTATCAATTCTCATTTGAGATTACTACAATTCAGGTGGCTTATGTGGATCTGTTACTCCGGTAAAAATCACACCAATATAATTCAAATATAGCAGATACATGTTCTAAATGTGGAGAAGAAAGGATAACACTGGTTCATTGTATTTGGGAATGTAGGGAAATTACGTCATTCTGGGTTGTAATAAAACAAACAGTGAAAGACATTATTGCTAAAGACCTGTCATTGGAACCTTCTTTTCTAATTTTAGGTATATATCCTGAAACACACAGGTTTACAAAAAATGAGCGTCTTTATTGATATTTGCTTTTTACAAGCAAAATAGCTAATAGTTCATTGGAAAAATGTCAAACCTCCAAGTGTTGGACAGTGGATCAAACACCATGCTGGCTACACTTCCATTGGAAAGGATCACATACATACTGAAAGGGGAAAAGGACATGTTTGAAAGTATTTGGAGACCTTTCATACTCTTCACTGAGGACACGGACTTAACAGAAGATCAAGAGGAAGCTGACACATAAGAACAGTTTCATGGTGCTGCTTAATTAAGAGACAGTCCCCGTGAATTTGGATTGATTTTTTTTATGGGTATGATTTTTTTAATACTGTGATTTTTGTGTCTGAGAAGATGTTCTCTTACATGTTTGTTTATGTAACTTAAAAAAAACTAAAATGACAAATAAATAGATTGCTGGAAAAAAAAAGAAAGAAAGAAAAGGTCTGATGTAACCAGACTCACCTGAGAAGCATTCAGGTGAAGATAGCTGATTGCAGTAGTCAGGTTCAGGTATGGAAGCTGGTGTGGCTGCTGACGGCCCCGGTGTAGGCGCACTGGTGCCAGTGGCCTGATGATCAAATCTTGACAGTAGTTGACCCATCTGGGTGCTCACTGTTGCTATAAACAAATCCTGGCATTTAGCAAGGTCGTTTTTTTGTGTTTTTTTTTTTAATACACATCATTAAACTACAGCAAAATTGCTCTGTAGCTTAACTGTTCTGCTCATTTGTGGATCACATGCATTGATTCTTTTTATTTATCTTTTTTGATTCAACACTGCCCTGTTGTTTTTGTTTATTTGAAGTAAATCACATTTGTTTATGATTTCAGGTGTCATTAGTTGCCATAAATGTTATGGGAGATTCTTTGGATGGAGACGCTTCAAACACCATACACAGCAGAACTACAATGACACAGCACAAGGTGGTGGTGTTGCACTATTATTTTGTCAAGGCATCAGCCATTCAGATTTTAAGTTCCTTGGGCTTCTCCATTTGTTTCACAAAGGGGTGCCACAGCAGATCTGAGGTGGGTCTACCTGCGGTTTTGCCGCAAGGTTCACACAGGATGCCTTTCCTGATGCAAATCCACATTATGGACAATGGCCAGGGGTGGTCTTATAAGTCAAAGAAAATCATACCTGATATTGTATTATTAGAACACACACACACAGTGACACTGTGTCCAAACTAATGACTGGTAGTATATAATATGTAGTCATATAGTAGTTCAGTACTAAAGTATATAACAAGAAGGGCACTTATTTCTACTATGGCCAAAATTTCCCCATATTACAATGTTGCAGATGACACAAGAAAAGTAGTCAATAGAGTGCATACCTCTACTCAGGGCCTCATCCTTCTTAATCACAATTTCGGTTTCATGTTCACCTCATAATAGAAGAATGGATCTGCTGTAATACGTACATGCAAGTTAGAGGGGCGACTCAAACTTTGCCACTCAGAGTACATCACATGTTTATATGCATTACATTTGTGAATGGAAATGAGTCCACCATCAGTATTATTGGTCTTATTCACTAAAAGTAGAAACACACATGATGTAAGCATAAAATTATGTGAACATATTTAACACAATGTCAAAGTGTGTATGTATGAGGAATGTTGTAACGGGACACAAAGGGACGGTAGACTGTAATCACACAGGAGGCCTTTAGCTAGCCCATGTAATCAGATAGTCCTGCAGATGGACAACCCCTGGAGAGGTGAGAACACCTTAAAACGCACACACACGGAAACACACTTGCACAGATTCCAGCAAACAGCCTGTGCATTGTTGTTCCACTAATCCGACTCTGAGCACTTCTACTACGGCTCTGGTCTTAACCTGGCGGGTTGGCTAGATCTTGTTCTCTTGTGTGGGTGGAAATTGTATTTGTTATAAACACTAAGTTGTGGATGGACATGTGGTTAAAACCTAAAGCCTGTTTAAGTTTAAGACACACTCTTGTATGCACTCTTGCTTTATGCAGTGAGTTGAGTATGTTTACTCATATGTTGGATTCAAATTTGAAATCATTTTAAAAATTGGAGCGGACAAATTTTCAATTCAAGTCCATATTTTTCAAAAAACCTTGCCAGATATTCACAAGGAGAAAGTGGAATATCTTTGAGGTCTCAGATTTTGAGCTTCATAAAGACTGTACAAAGTTTTTACATACTTTAGTTTCTATATAATTCCCATATTTCTTCCATGATATGCTGAAATCAACATTGGCCTTGACTCAGTGTGGAGGTCTGACTGTCATATTTCCATTCACAAAGCTGTTTCTACAGAATTGTAATCATTAATAGCATACTCAGATGAAGTGGTGATGCTACAGCTAGTGGAAGATGATACCACATTCAAATTTAAACATATGCTTCTTCATGACAGATTGGTGCAGACACCATGATGTTAAGCATTCATTATCCTATTAAATAGATAAAAAAAAAATGCACACCAAGATCCTCCGCTGAGGTGCACATGCAGAAATACTAACTCAAATATAAAGAAAAAGCAGCGGCTAGACATCAATATTTTGAGTGTGCTATGCTTTTTCTTTATATTTGAAGCATTCATTATCCACCACATCGTATAACCGTGATTGATGTCTTGGCTATCGCACAAGATGGCAGTTAGGGGCTTCTGGATGACACCTTGTGTGCTTTGTTCCTCACACATTCAAAGTTTTTCCACTTCGAACATTCCTGGTTGGTCTCTGGTTTGTGGGAATTTAACCTAGTTTCATACAAATCAGTTGGGTTTTCTTTCAAGTTAGTTAAGGGAAATCACCTGATTTTTTTTAGCATTCTTGGGGCTTGATCATTCACAAACATCTGACATCTACCTCTAATGATGGTTAAGGATATTTCCTCTGTATCTCAATGATCATTTTCCTATTTTCAAGATGATCTGGTCACCTTGTCCACATTTTTCTGAGAAGTTGCAGTTGTACACCTCCTTGGGGGAAAGTTATTTTTTAAATTCTTGCTTTTCAGCTTAAGTGAAAACCTGGATGCAAGAAGTACTTAAGTCACAAAATAACAATTTAGAGATATTTATGACCAAAGTGTTCAAAACATGCTACAGACACTTATTTCAGAGGTAGCACACAATGTCACCTGTTGCTGGTTCCAGGGGTTATACAGAGTGTTCAAACCCTTTTCTTTTTGATGTGGAAAAATAATCTTTTATTGCAAAGAAAATGAGAAAATCTGTTTTGGACTGAAGTGTCTTTTGTGGATAAATGCTCAGGTACTTTTACCACACAAAGCCCTTTATTGCTCATTTTTTATTGCTGATCACTCAGTTTTGTGAGGCCTCCTTGTCTTTCGTGGATTAACTGTATACAGAAATGCACAATTAACTCCAGTATTACCAAGTAAAGGCCAAAAATCACTCAGTTAAATCAGAAATGATGTTTTAAATAAAAGAAAACCAAACTTTCATGGCAGCATCTTTCCCGAATCAGGAGATGTGTCAGTGGCAAACTGATGTGTTGTAACAAATTTTCCACATCCTGAAACTTTGCTGCCTTTATTGGCATGAAACTCACATATGCAGGAGGAGGGACAGACATTTTGATCACTTGACACATCATGCATACTAGCATTTTGGTTGATCAGCCATGGACTTGCTCATAATTTTTAAGGAACTTCTTTCTCAAAAATTGTGGACTTGAGTATTTCTTAAACGGAATTTTAGTGAATTCACCAGTAACTGCATACCAACATGTCAGACGTGAGTATTTATTTTTTGGTATCAAATGACGACCATTATGAATTACAATACTGGTGCCAGCTTATTTTCTTCAAAAATGTGACTTAAGTATACAGTAAATATTGCAGAGTAAATATACTCTGCCAGGACTACATTTGGCCCCAGTCCAAATAGAGTAAAATATATTCTATTGTAGTGCTAAATCAATTCTATCACAGTGTAAAATCTGTTGGGGAAAGTGAAGTACACGGACCCACGCCAGGGGGCGTGAATGAACGGCAATAGGATGTCCGAATAAATAACAATTTATTCTGCAAATGTGCACAAACAACCAAATATGCTTTTGGACAGACAATTACAAAACGGTGAAGCGTGGGCAGGCCCGAGGGTAGGAGACGCCTATCCAGAGAAGAGCCGGGACCCACGATGTTCCACTGCCAACGGAGACCTGCAATACACGAGAGCCGCCAAGTCCTGAATCCGCAGGTGGCCACCACTCCAGCTGTCAGATCCGGTACTGCTGGCAGGAACAAACACAGGTTAAGGTGGGCGTGTGTACACCCAGTAAACAGTCAGCAACTCACAGAAATCCTCCTGGAGGAATAAATCCAGATACTCCCAGAGTGCAGAGGAAAACTGGAGAACGTGCAGTGTCAATGGTTATACTCAGTAAGTCAGAAGTGAGGAGTGGAGACGCCAACTCCTCCAACTTCCACAAACTCGGCTACAAGCTGCAAGTATAAGTCACAACTGCAAAGACTTCAGTAACAATGAATGTGCATACAGCACAAAACGGCTGAGTAGGTTTACCTGTAAGGTAAGCAGATAACTCGGCAGAGTACCTCCTCTTCGGTGGCCCACACAACAGGACTCCCCCCCCCCAAAACGGCTGCCTCCTGGCGCCCGACCCGGCTTGTCGGGGTGTCGTTGGTAGAAGTCCGCCAGGAGGGCAGGATCCAAGATGAAGCTCCTCTTCACCCAGGAGCGTTCTTCAGGTCCGTATCCCTCCCAGTCCACCAGATACTGGTACCCCCGACCCCTCCGACGAACATCGAGGAGCTTACGTACTGTCCACACAGGCTCGCCGTCGATGATGCAGGCAGGAGGCGGCGCCGGTCCGGGGGTGCAGAGGTCCGAGGTGTGGTATGGCTTGATCTTTGACACATGGAACACCGGATGGATCCGCAGTGAAGCGGGGAGTTTGAGCTTTACTGCAGCAGGGCTGATGACCTTTGAGATGGTAAATGGTCCGATAAACCGGTCAGTTAGTTTGGGTGAGTCCGTGTGCAGAGGTATGTTTTTAGTGGATAGCCAAACCTCCTGCCCGGGCTGGTAAGCTGGGGCCGGGCTCGTCGGCGGTCTGCATGGTCCTTCGCCCTCGTTCGGGCTCTCAAGAGAGCAGAGAGGGCTGTCTTCCACACCCGACGGCATCTCCTGAGGTGGGCCTGGAGTGAGGGGACCTCGACCTCTCCCTCCATGGCCGGAAACAATGGGGGCTGGTACCCCAAACAGACTTCAAAGGGGGAGAGGCCGGTCGCTGACAAGATCTGACTGTTATGGGCGTACTCGATCCAGGCCAGATGTTGACTCCAGGCCGTCGGGTGCGTGGAGGTAACACACCTCAAGCAAGGCCTGTTCCAGATCTTGGTTTGCCCGCTCTGCTTGGCTGTTGGTCTGGGGGGTGGTACCCGGATGACAGGCTCGCAGTGGCCCCCAGTTCCCTACAGAAACTCCTCCAGACTTGCGAGGAGAACTGGGGACCACGATCCGAGATGATATCTGTTGGGATACCATGCAGACGCAGATCTGCAGTCTCCTGGGCCGTCGGGAGCTTCAGGAGGGCCACGAAGTGAGCCACCTTGGAAAACTGGTCCACTATCGTCAGGATGGTGGTCATTCCCTGGGACGCAGGGAGGCCCGTGACGAAGTCCAGGCCGATGTGGGACCAGGGGCGACGAGGCACTGATAGCGGCTGGAGGAGTCCTTTCTAGGGTTGATGGACTGCCTTGCCCCTGGCACAGATGGTACAGGCCCGGACGTAATCCCGGGTGTCGGCTTCGACCGACGCCCACCAGAACCGCTGCCGGACCACTGCCACGGTTCTTCGCACCCCTGGATGGCAGGAGAGCTTGGAACCATGACAGAAGTCCAATACTGCAGTCAGAGCGTCTGGTGGGACGTACAGCCTGTTAGGTGGTCCACCTCCGGGATCCGGATGTCGTGTCAGGGCCTCCCTGACTACTTCCTCCACGTCCCACGTGAGGGCAGCGACGATAGTGGACTCCAGCAAGATGGTATCAGGTGGATCCGACAGCTTCGTTTTAATTTCCTCTTCGTGCACCCGGGACAGTGTGTCAGGCCTCTGGTTTTTGGTCCCGGGGCGATAGGTGATCCTGAAATTAAAACATCTGAAGAATAATGACCAACAGGCTTGCCTGGGGTTCAGATGCTTAGCGGTCTGGGTGTATTCCAGGTTCCGATGGTCAGTGAGAACCATAAATGGGACCACAGCTCCCGCCAACAGATGTCTCCACTCCTCGAGGGCCTCTTTCACCGCCAGGAGTTCCTGATTGCCAACATCATAGTTCCGCTCTGCGGGGGTTAACCTGCAGGAAAAGTAGGCACATGGGTGGAGAACATGATCGGACTACCTGCTCTGGTGGTTAGAATCGGGCTGCACCAGAACTGGTGCAGTCGAAAACCGGTGTTTCAACTCCCTAAACGCGGCTTCGCACCAATCCGACCAGGTGAAGGGGACTTTTGTGGAGGTCAGGGCTGTAAGGGGACCAACAACCTGACTATAGCCCTTGATGAACCTCCTGCAAAAATTGGCGAACCCTAGGAACTGTTGCAGCTTCCTACGATTTACCGGTTGGGGCCAATCTCTCACCACCGCAACCTTGCCCGGATCGGGAGCGACGGAGTTGGAGGAGATAATGAACCCCAGGAAGGACAAAGAAGCGCAATGGAACTCGCACTTCTCGCCCTTCACAAACAGCCGGTTCTCCAACAACCGCTGCAGGACCTGACGGACATGCTTAACATGGGTCTCAGGGTCCGGGGAGAAGATGAGGATATAGTCCAGATATACGAAGACGAATCGGTGCAGGAAATCCCGCAAGATGTCATTAACCAAAGCTTGGAATGTTGCGGGGGCGTTGGTGAGGCCGAACGGCATGACCAGGTACTCAAAGTGACCTAAGGGGGTGTTAAATGCCGTCTTCCATTCGTCTCCCTTCCGGTTCCGAACCAGGTGATAAGCATTACGGAGATCCAAATTAGTGAACATTTTGGCTCCATGCAGGGGCACTGAATCCAAAAGAGGTAACGGGTATCGGTTGTGAACCGTGATCTCGTTCAGCCCTCTATAATCAATGCATGGACGGAGTCCGCCGTCGTTCTTGCCCACAAAAAAGAAACCTGCACCCAACGGGGATGAAGAATTTTGGATTAGCCTGGCAGCTAAAGAGTCCCGGATGTAGGTCTCCATTGATTCGCGCTCAGGACGTGAGAGATTGTACAGCTTGCTGGACGGGTACTCAGCGCCTGGAACCAAATCAATGGCACAATCATACGGTCGGTGTGGGGGCAGTGTGAGTGCCAGATCTTTGCTGAAAACGTCAACAAGATCATGATACTCAGCCGGCACCGTCGTGAGATTGGGGAGGACTCGGACCTCCTCTTTAACAGCCTCACCGGGTGGCACCGAGGATCTTAAACACTCCCGGTGGCAGGTTTCGCTCCATTGAGCCACAACCCCAGATGGCCAATCGATCCGGGGATTGTGCTTCACCATCCATGGATAATCCTGGAGGTAGAAGGTGTTACATAAAACACAATCTCCTCCCTGTGATTACCAGAGACAACCAAGGTTAAAGGCTGTGTCTGGTGTGTAATTTCTGGAAGAAGAGTGCCATCTAGTGCCCGCATCTTCAATGGTGAAGGAACGGCCACCAGAGGGAGCCCTACCTCCTTAGCCCACCTACTGTCTAGTAGATTCCCTTCTGAGTAAGGGTTAAATCCCCACAGAGGATTGTGACTGGGAGTCGTGCGCATTTGCGTGGGACACCCGTGTGGGTTGTATAACTCACTCTTAACCCAGTCTCTAAGGTTGAGTCTTGTTGTTTGACCGCCTGGGGCCCCTTATTCTGCGCATGCTCATTCGAGCCGCAGTAAACACACTCTCCACGTGCCAGTCTCCTCTGTTTTTCCTTCTTTGTCATTTTGGCCCTGCTCGTTTCCATAGCAATGTCAGCAGGGAGAGCTGGTGTGACGTGGAGAGCCCTGGCTCTGAAACAGGAAGAGGGCGGCGCTGCTTCGGACCTGGAAGGGGGAGGGATGACGCGCGCCCGGCCACGTCCTTCGTCTCGCTCCCATTTATGTTCCTGTAATCGATTGTCTAACCGGATAACCAGATCAATAAGCCCATCTAACTCCTGCGGCTGATCCTTGGCCACCAGGTGCCCCTTTAGGGCCAGAGACAGCCCGTTTACAAAGGCAGCGCAGAGTGCTACTGAATTCCAACCGGACCTCGCTGCTGCGATGCGGAAGTCGATTGCATAATCAGATGCCCTCTGTTGTCCCTGTCTGATAGACAGCAGCATATTTGAAGTGGATTTGCCTCTATTAGGATGATCAAACACCTGTCGAAACTCCCTGATAAACCCAGTGTATGTCGACAGGAGCCGTGGGTTCTGCTCCCAGAGCGCCGTAGCCCAGGCGCGTGCCTTGCCCCGAAGCAAATTAATCACATAAGCCGGCTGTGGTCTGACGCGTACGTCACGGGGCATTGTGAAAAAACGAGCGCGCACTGCATCAAGAAGTCTGCGCATGCTTCGACACAACCCCCGTACGGTTCCGGGGAGCTAATATAGGCTTTGGCCGATGGGGGGGGAGACCTTTGAACGGCCACTGGAGTTTCAATGTTTAGCAACAGGTCCGCAGAAGGAGTGGCTGCAGCCGCGCCTGATGCGCGCGCCTCCACCTGAGCGGTGAGAGCCTCCATCCTACGGGTGAGGTGAACGTCCTGCTCGATTAATAGATCCAACCGAACAATAAGGTTGGTGAGAATGTGCTGCAGCTCACCCAACTCACCTCCTGGTGGAGCCTGCGCACCTTGCATTTCCATTGGTCATTCAACTGGTGGAAAACACCCCTCAGAGTCCATGACGTGGCCGAGTTATCCTGTTGGGGAAAGTGAAGTACACAAACCCATGAATGAACGGCCAATAGGATGTCTGAATAAATAACAATTTATTCTGCAAATGTGCACAAACAACCAAATATGCTTTTGGACAGACAATTACAAAACGGTGAAGCGTGGGCAGGCCCGAGGGTAGGAGACGCCTATCCAGAGAAGAGCCGGGACCCACGATGTTCCACCACCAACGGAGACCTGCAATACACCAGAGCTGCCAAGTCCTGAATCCCCAGGTGGCCACCGCTCCAGCTGTCAGATCCGGTACTGCTGGCAGGAACAAACACAGGTTAAGGTGGGCGTGTGTACACCCAGCAAACAGTCAGCAACTCACAGAAATCCTCCTGGTGGAATAAATCCAGATACTCCCAGAGTGCAGAGGAAAACTGGAGAACGTGCAGTGTCAATGGTTATACTCAGTAAGTCAGAAGTGAGGAGTGGAGACGCCAACTCCTCCAACTTCCACAAACTCGGCTACAAGCTGCAAGTATAAGTCACAACTGCAAAGACTTCAGTAACAATGAATGTGCGTATGGCACAAAACGGCTGAGTAGGTTTACCTGTAAGGTAAGCAGATAACTCGGCAGAGTTATGGTGTCTCTCCCAGGCCTTTATGGGTTGGGTGATGAGTGATGAGTGACAGCTGTCAAGGTCCACCTGGAGATCCAAACAGGTCACTGCGCCCTCTCGTACCTGAAACCCGCCAACAGGCAGGGCGCCCTCTGGTGGTGAGCCAGCAGTACCTCCTCTTCGGCGGCCCACACAACAAAATCAACTCTATCATGATGTGAATGACTCTTACTGAAGTTGAAAAATTTGATTTGACAAGACGGC
This sequence comes from Thalassophryne amazonica, assembly GCF_902500255.1. Lineage (NCBI taxonomy): Eukaryota > Metazoa > Chordata > Actinopteri > Batrachoidiformes > Batrachoididae > Thalassophryne > Thalassophryne amazonica. The sequence goes on along the minus strand of NC_047108.1, from coordinate 31,382,793 downwards.
AGAGCTGATTTCACCCTACAACAGTGATGTCAGATTAACTACACCTCGTAACATCTTCCTTTCCAAATTAAAACATACAAGGGTAGGCTGAAAAGTTCTAAGGCTCACTATGATGCAGTTAATACATTAACTGCATCAAAATGAGCCTTAGAACCTTTCAGCCTACCTTCGTATTTCCATATCTTTAACAATAAACCAGGCCGAACTAAAGAAACTCTCCACTGTAGTGTAAGGTAATCTGCACTGTAACATTTGGAATAGGCAACAACACTGTACTCCCAACCTGTACATGTATTTAAGCCTTCCCTACTACCAGTCCAGTCTCTTAGGTTTGCTTTGATGTCTGTCCTACTCTGGTACGTATGACACCCCCTTCAGTCCCCACTGCAGTAGAGGGACCAACCGACAAGAAGCTAACTGGGAAGGGCCCTGTTTCGTGTATAAATGGGCTCGGCCTGTTCACTGCTGTAATGGTTACCCCGTATCCTTTCTCGCAAATGTTAGTAGGCCCTGACTCAAAGTAATTACAACCAAGAGTAGCACCCAGTTCAACTCAGGTCAACTCTATTGCATTGATAGATGGAACCATCATTGTCCGCCAAATAGGATCTGGGTGCAACTTTGCCAACACAGGTCCCAGCCCTCCAGATGTGAGCCGAATCACCAGGCAAAGGCTTCATCCTGACCATCTCGCCCACCTCCAGCTCTGGCAAGATCTGCGCTGACTGGTCGTAGAAGAACTTGGCAAGCTGCCTTTTGTGCTGTAGCTTCTCAGTGACTCCTTTCACCACTGCTGGTTCAAGGAGTTTGTTGGACATGGGAATAGAGGTTTTCAGCCGACGAGACACAAGACGCTGTGCTGGACTGCTATCCATGTTCTCTGTAGTAGTATTTCTCCAGTGCAGAACCGCTTCCAAGGGTCATTGTCGTCACGTGAGGCTTTGTGCAACAGCATTTTTGCAATCTTGATGGCCAACTCAGCTTTGCCGTTTGCTTTTGGATGTCTTGATGAAGAGGTTACATGCTCAAACTCCTATTCTGAGACAAAACGAGTGAATGCAGATGTAAATTTAGGGCAATTATCATTGATGACCTTGTCTGGCAGGCCATAGCTTGCGAACTGTGTGTTACAGCGTCTGATTACAGTCTCAGCCGAAAGATCAGGAAGGAGCTCAATCTACCACAAATCAGAATAATGATAGACAAAGAGCAGATAGTGCTTTGGACCATGACTGAAAAGGTCCATGCTTACTGTCTGCCATGGTCTGGTTGGCAGTGCATGGGAGAGCATGGTCTCTTTCTGTTGATTGTGAGCATAGTCATTGCAAGTTGTGCACATACAAAGTCTTTAATCTCTGCCTGAATGTTTGGCCAATACAAAGTTTCACAAGCTTGCCGCTAGCATCATCTCCCCCTTGTGTGACTAGAGTGTATGCGTGCAAGCATTTCTGGATGCAGTGATTTAGGTATCATAACTCTTTGACCTCTGAACAAAATGCCAATTAGAGTACTGATTTCATCCCTGTAGGGCCTGTACCCCTTGATAATGAGGGGTGTGTTCCTCTTTAACATATGGCCAGCCCGCGATAACTGTGGACTGAAGTGTCTGGAGTCCTTCATCTCTGTCAGTGTGCTGCCTAATTTGTTCCAGTCATTGGTCCGTCACGTTAAGGTAGTTCACCTGATTTACATGCTGCAGGTCCTCTTGCACCTCCTGTAGAAAGCAAACAGTATGTTGCTGGTAGACTTTGCATGCAGCTGTACCTCTGCTTAAAGTGTCACTGATAAACATCTCCTGGCCCGGTTGATAGACCGCCTTAAAGGCCCCCTGACACTTGCACGACTTTGATGCCCACACTTGCACGCACTGTCATGCAGGAGAGTAAACTCGTCTTTAATGGGTGTAGACTGAATGCGAGACGGGTGTCGGGACGTGCAGTTGCGCAGAGAGTTTTGAAATGTTCAAAAGAATCTTTCACGCATAAATGTGGTGCAACATTGTGCGATCTACTCGCCAACACTACGTGCAGTTTGTCAAATCGAGTAAAGAAGTGAACAGTGTGAGTGATTGTGTCAGTGCACCGCATCAGAGTGCAGCTCGTCTGAATGATTATAACGAGATGTTAAATTTATCATAAACATACTTTTACAGCTGCACACAAGGAAAGAACATGCAACTGTTTTACCAAGCCATTACAATATAAACATGACAAATAATTACCTTTTGACACAGCTCCAAGTGCTTTCTTGAGCTTGGTCAGGTCATTTGACCAAAATTGGAACATCTGAAACTGATCTTTGTCACCATTTTTACCATTTTTACCCCATAACTCCAAGTAATTCAGTTATAGATAGTCCAAACGATACCTTTTTGGAATCATTATGATTAGACAAATACTGTCATATTTTTCAAGATGATTGGAGCATTTTAAAATTTTGGCCCATGTGTAATTCTTTATTGACCTCTGTAGCTCATTAGAGGTCAGCTCCAGGATGGCTCCATATCTGAAAATAAACATATGAGGGAAGATCATCTATGACATTATGGTCATGTGGTATTCTTCCCTTATCGTTGAGTTTGTAGGTGCGTTAGTGCTGAAGACCCCAGCAACTGGAAAAGGTCAATGTACAGCTGTGGTGTGGAGGAGGCATTTACATGTGGCCCAGATATGACCTGCCCTGAATTTTAGCAATCGTTTGGTCAGAATTAAATTATTTAATTCTGAAAGGGAAAACCAAAGGAACTATCTGCATTCAGTGTGGTGCACTTGGTATCATGTTAAAAAGATTGTGAAAATGCTTAGGGGAGGTGATGGTCTAATGCTTAATGCATTGGGCTTGAGACCAGAGGATCCTCGGTTCAAATCCCAGCCTGACTGGCAAATCACTAAGGGCCCTTGGACAAGATCCTTAATCCCCTAGTTGCTCCCGGTGTGTAGTGAGTACCTTGTATGGCAACACCCTCACACTGGGGTAGATGTGAGGCATTACTTGTAAAGCGCTTTGAGCATCTGATGCAGATGGAGAAGCGCTATTTAAATGCATTCCATTTGCTGAAAAAAATCCACTCTAATATTTACATGGCTAATTGATAGTCATGATATCATGTTCCTTTTCTGTCCTATAATGTTATTGCAGATCAAAAGAGCAACAGATGCTTCTTCCTCCCAGCTGTCTTCTCCAGGTCAGCATTGCGTCTCCTCCAAGACTCAGGTGTCCACAAATACTGTAATCAAGGCAAAGGAGTCTCACACTGCCCAGAACCAGCTGTTGGATCAAGTCACTGTTGCCTCCAAGATGATCAGCCAACCAGCCACATCCTTCAGTTCTCCTGTTGTAAAAACAGTAGCTTTCAGGACCATTTTTTAAAATTAACTATACACTACCAGTCACATAGGAATGTGTGTCCACACTTTTGGCTGGTAGTTTATGTACTTTATTATGCACTATGTTGTAAATTCTCAAATGAAAGGTGGTATTTAAGTAATCCTCACAGAATAGAAATGAAAAAGCTGGCACTAAAGTAAAACAAACAAAAAGGCAATGGGGAAAGAGGGGCACATTAAATTTTCTGTGTTATCATCATGGTCAGTTTAAATGAATCATTTTTCTCTACACTTTCTATTAGTGAATCTCATCAAATTTGAATATTTAAAAAAAAAAAGTTCAATATTTTTCATAACATTCATAAAAAAATATTTATAATACAGATGTGAAACTTCTGAAAAGTATGTTAATTTGTGCACTCAGTACTTGGTTTGGGCTTCTTTTGCATTAATTCCTGCATCGTGCTGCATTGCATGGAGGTCAACCTATGGCCCCGCTGAGGTGTTGTGGAAGCCCAGGTTGCCTTGATAGCGACCTTCAGGTCTTCTCTATTGTTCGGTCTGCTGACTTTTTTTTCCTCTTGATGATACCTCATACATTATTTTCGGGGTTCAGGTTACGAGAGTTGGCTGGCTAAGCAAGTACAGCAATACCATAGTTGGAAAACCAGTTACTAGTAGCTCTGGCACAGTGGGCAGGTGCCAAGTTCAGCTTGAAATGGAAATAAGCATCTCCATTCATGGCATTTATAGTGTAGAAATAGTGAGTTACTCAAAACTGAACAAAATATTCTAATACTTTGAGACTTTTTTCTTTTTTTAGGTGTAGGCTGTAATTATGTTGTATGTGTATTAAACAGATATAAGACTGAGTTGTGAATAAAGCAACAACAACAAATTAAGAGTTTAAACAAAAGAGCAGATTAGAAGACTGAAATATTTTTACTGACAGTCATTTTCTTACTAAAATACGGGTTCACAAACTTTCAACCAATAGTGTATGTGACCCTACAATAGACTGGCGACCTGTTCAGTGGGTACCCCCCTGTGACCCTTAATTGGAGTAAGCAGATATTGAAAATTAATAAATACAAACTTGTGTGTCAGTGGAAGCCACTTCATTCCTGCTGCCCCATCAACTCTGGACTGAGAGCTAGTTTAAAAAACCCCAGCAAATCCTATGAACGTTTTGCAATTATTTCCATCATTGTGCCCCTCCTGAATGTACTCGTAGGTGGTCATTGCTTTGTGTTCAGAGGCTGACAGAGAGTAGAGTTGCCGCTTCAAAGAAGGAATACTAGAGGAAAGGTGATGGCACAAAGAGATCTTGTTGAAAATCTCTTTGTGTTTGAGGTAGTTGGCTGGAACCACTGATAGATGTGTGGCAACACCCTCAAGCGGAAACTTTCTGGGAAGCTCAGAGCAGGAAGGAGCCATAAGCCAACAGAGTGAGAGTCCCTCCTCAGGATTCGACCACGAGCCCACTAATGTGTGGTCTATGCTTGGTCAGCCAAAGGAATTGGAGAATAAGTGCATAATGTGGTAAACCAATTACAAGGAAGCAAATAAGTTCAGCGTGGTTACCTGCCATTTGAAGATTCAGCACTGCACTCTGTCTCACAAGGATGAGGAGACAGTTGTCAAGAATGCTGGGCATATCTGTAGTGGCACAGCAAGCTGTTTAGGCAAGGTCCAGTTCTTAAAATTCTCATCTGCTCTGGAGATGGTATAACTACCAATCTCCAGGTTAGGTGGCCCCGCCTATGCTGGTGTCGCAGACCGAACGCTCCCCCTAAAAATTGGTCCGCCCTGCCTTCACTGCGCATGCGTCATCATTCGTGGTTCACAGATTATCACCTCGTTTCTGCTTAAGGTGCATTTACACATAAGCAAGACGCGTTACGTGTCATTTTTCTGTCATTCATGTCACATTCCTGACATTCTTAATGTGACTTAACGCATCTGAATAGGTTTCTTAATAGTGCGTGTTGGTGCGTGATATTCTTGATATTTGTGGAGCATGTTTTTGCCTGTCAAAAAATCTTCCACAAATGTCACACTCCACCCTCATTTCGTCTCACGTCATGGAGGTCGCTACTGAGCGTATTGATCCGTCTTGATGAGTATTGATCCTTAATAGAATGTGACAACATTCGTAGTGGTTCCTGTGATGGTTCTTGGAGCCCAAACTGTCATGCATTATTACGAAGTGACACAGAAACTGTCAAGTTTTGACACGACTTGTAACGCGGCGTCACATTTCACTGCGCGCCACGACGAATCAGTTTTCTGTCACGTGCGCACAATTAAACTCGGCTCCAAATGTCGTTCCACAGTTCCTGCTGAAGCTTCTCTGGATGCTCCTGCAGGTGTTCCACCTGCTGTTGTACCCGATGAGCGGGAGAACGAGTCTGAGCCAGAGGAACCAGGGGAGCGAGAGGAGACTCATGTGCAGCCAGACATCTCTGCACCTCCTCCAGTCCAGCAGAGGAAGAAGCGCGCGCACAATTAAACCCTGCTGTACCGCATTCAGTTTGACTGCTGACACCAAGTCGGCTAAAAGTCTAATTTCAGTGCTCTTCAGCGCGCTCCTGCAGATGTTCCACCTGCTACATGTGCCTGATGTTTGGGAAAATGCGCGAGACGAGACCCGCATGAAGCCACACATCTGGCTCTGTCCTCCTCCTCCTCTCTGCACCACTCCATGGCACAGAGCCCAACTACGCATGCAGTCACAAAGTTCTTCTGAAAAACTGGAGCGATCTGAATTCGGTTGGATGAATACGGGTGTGTGTGTGGAGACAATTCATCTCATTCACAATGTGACAGAACTTAACGATGCGCTGTTACGCACAATAGCGCGCTATAGCGTGCAACAACGCGGAACACTATTCTTGACCGTGCGTAATGTTTCCTGATAATTCTCCAGCAACACGTGCCATTAATCGTAACGTGTGGTAACAGGTTGCAGCAGTTCCTGAGGACACCTGATGCCTTTGCCCCGAATAATCAAATTCGTGATCAGCGGCCAAGAATGTATACTTCGTGGCATTCGTGACTTGTCATCGTTATGTGTAAACGCAGCATTAAAACTGCACTCCAGTCATCATCTATCTCAGTGATGGATATCTGAAGCTTTTGTACAACAATAATTTACACATAGATTCAACATTATTTCATTATAAAAGACAGAGGAGGAGATCAGAGCTGCTACATGAGCTGCTAGCTGTTGCGTTCACTGGGCATCTGTCATTTCAAAGCGTGATTGAATATCGCCTCATTTCTGCTTAAAACTGACTTTAGAATGATTTAAGAGGTTTTACCTTGTCATCTGATGATTAATAATTCCATTAATCCATTTGATCGCTTTGGCTGAAGAGAGTCCGTCTCAGATGTGCTGCTATGGTCCAAAATGATGCATGCACAGTGGAGGCAGGGAGGAACAATTTTTGGGGGCGGACCGTTCGGTCTGCGACACTGGTATTAAGGGTCCCTTCACACATAACACAGAATTGGTTGAAAGAAGCAGAAACCGGCCAAAAAAGCGCAAACAAAAAACAAAATGGAGAACTGCGAAACATTCCACCTGCTGTTGGGAGGGACACACGGTCAGAGAGGTGTGAACAATACCGCGGTGATGGTTTCGTGCACGCTTGTGCATGCGCACGAACACATTGCGATCACCTGGAACATGTGGCACCACATTGCTCTTCCACAGCAGCGGAGCAGTTAGATCCTGGACATAAATCAGCAATATATGGAAGCCCACAACAATGCGAAGCACAGATTCAAAACATTACAGGATCAATGAATGTACTGTTTAAATGTAACACAATCAAGCTACTGGTCATGAATCTGTTGTCACTATAAAAAAAAGAGAAAAAAGTAATTCCTGTTATGAAGAGTGGACAGTACAGGTCATCCTCCTGTTCCACATGAGCCATGCTCATGCACATGCACACGCTGATGAAGGGACATGAATGAAGCCGTGCACTCATAACATGGACGCATCAGCCGGCACCATGTGTCCAGGTGTCCAGCAAGCTTTACGCCAGACACCATGTCATATGGCCCATAACTCACGTGGTGGATGTGTCAGTCTGATTGCCAGCTGAGTGTTCACATGATCACACGGAGCTTTTTACATGGGTCAGCCTGCCTGATGTTGTGCGCGCTGGCGCTTTCGCTACTGCCCGTTGCAAATGTGATATGTGTTTTTATGTATTTCCACGTGAGGACGGTATGCACATGCCTCATGGGGGGGGGGGGGTTAATGTCATATCCTGCATTACACAGTACGTGTTCTCCAGCTGATCCCAACAGCTGCTGCTCACAGTGACGCCCACCTTTTCGATCAGTGTACAGAACAAAGTGTCACTCTCTGTTTCTTTGTTCTGTGATTATTTACTTTATGTATTTGTTATGTAACTATGTATTTAGTTATTGTCACATTTATTTATATACTGGCTGTGTTTTTAATTTAACACATTGTGTGCACTGAGCCGTCATTTCCAGCTGTCAGTGACTCGCTGACCGGCGATCAACTGAGAGGCACCTTACTGTGTCATGCGCGCTCAGATGTGGCTGGCCGGTCTTCTCTGTACATAATTATCGGCATGTCATGACAGCATGGGAGGAGGGTGACACACTTGCACGCCACGTGTTGCGGTGGGGGGGGGGGGGGGGGGGGGGGGGGGGCACACTTGCATGACATATGTGTTGCTTTGTAATGGCACACTCGTGGGGCACTTAGACATTTGCACAGCGCAGCTTGAATGTGGTCGCCTGCCCTCTACTGTTGTGCCGGCTGTGTGATTATGGCCTCGGACAGTGGACTCATCTCTGTGCTTGTTCTGTTAGACCTCAGTGCTGCTTTTGATACTGTTGACCATAAAATTTTATTACAGAGATTAGAGTATGCCATAGGTATTAAAGGCACTGCGCTGCGGTGGTTTGAATCATATTTGTCTAATAGATTACAATTTGTTCATGTAAATGGGGAATCTTCTTCACAGACTAAAGTTAATTATGGAGTTCCACAAGGTTCTGTGCTAGGACCAATTTTATTCACTTTATACATGCTTCCCTTAGGCAGTATTATTAGACGGTATTGCTTAAATTTTCATTGTTATGCAGATGATACCCATCTTTATCTATCCATGAAGCCAGAGGACACACACCAATTAGCTAAACTGCAGGATTGTCTTACAGACATAAAGACATGGATGACCTCTAATTTCCTGCTTTTAAACTCAGATAAAACTGAAGTTATTGTACTTGGCCCCACAAATCTTAGAAACATGGTGTCTAACCAGATCCTTATTCTGGATGGCATTACCCTGACCTCTAGTAATACTGTGAGAAATCTTGGAGTCATTTTTGATCAGGATATGTCATTCAAAGCACATATTAAACAAATATGTAGGACTGCTTTTTTGCATTTACGCAATATCTCTAAAATTAGAAAGGTCTTGTCTCAGAGTGATGCTGAAAAACTAATTCATGCATTTATTTCCTCTAGGCTGGACTCTTGTAATTCATTATTATCAGGTTGTCCTAAAAGTTCCCTAAAAACCCTTCAGTTAATTCAAAATGCTGCAGCTAGAGTACTAACGGGGACTAGAAGGAGAGAGCATATCTCACCCATATTGGCCTCTCTTCATTGGCTTCCTGTTCATTCTAGAATAGAATTTAAAATTATTCTTCTTACTTATAAGGTTTTGAATAATCAGGTCCCATCTTATCTTAGGGACCTCATAGTACCATATCACCCCAATAGAGCGCTTCGCTCTCAGACTGCAGGCTTACTTGTAGTTCCTAGGGTTTGTAAGAGTAGAATGGGAGGCAGAGCCTTCAGCTTTCAGGCTCCTCTCCTGTGGAACCAGCTCCCAATTCAGATCAGGGAGACAGACACCCTCTCTACTTTTAAGATTAGGCTTAAAACTTTCCTTTTTGCTAAAGCTTATAGTTAGGGCTGGATCAGGTGACCCTGAACCATCCCTTAGTTATGCTACTATAGATGTAGACTGCTGGGGGGTTCCCATGATGCACTGTTTCTTTCTCTTTTTGCTCTGTATGCACCACTCTGCATTTAATCATTAGTGATCGATCTCTGCTCCCCTCCACAGCATGTCTTTTTCCTGGTTCTCTCCCTCAGCCCCAACCAGTCCCAGCAGAAGACTGCCCCTCCCTGAGCCTGGTTCTGCTGGAGGTTTCTTCCTGTTAAAAGGGAGTTTTTCCTTCCCACTGTAGCCAAGTGCTTGCTCACAGGGGGTCGTTTTGACCGTTGGGGTTTTACATAATTATTGTATGGCCTTGCCTTACAATATAAAGCGCCTTGGGGCAACTGTTTGTTGTGATTTGGCGCTATCAATCAATCAATCAATTTTTTTTTATATAGCGCCAAATCACAACAAACAGTTGCCCCAAGGCGCTTTATATTGTAAGGCAAGGCCATACAATAATTATGTAAAACCCCAACGGTCAAAACGACCCCCTGTGAGCAAGCACTTGGCTACAGTGGGAAGGAAAAACTCCCTTTTAACAGGAAGAAACCTCCAGCAGAACCAGGCTCAGGGAGGGGCAGTCTTCTGCTGGGACTGGTTGGGGCTGAGGGAGAGAACCAGGAAAAAGACATGCTGTGGAGGGGAGCAGAGATCGATCACTAATGATTAAATGCAGAGTGGTGCATACAGAGCAAAAAGAGAAAGAAACAGTGCATCATGGGAACCCCCCAGCAGTCTACGTCTATAGCAGCATAACTAAGGGATGGTTCAGGGTCACCTGATCCAGCCCTAACTATAAGCTTTAGCAAAAAGGAAAGTTTTAAGCCTAATCTTAAAAGTAGAGAGGGTGTCTGTCTCCCTGATCTGACTTGGGAGCTGGTTCCACAGGAGAGGAGCCTGAAAGCTGAAGGCTCTGCCTCCCATTCTACTCTTACAAACCCTAGGAACTACAAGTAAGCCTGCAGTCTGAGAGCGAAGCGCTCTATTGGGGTGATATGGTACTACGAGGTCCCTAAGATAAGATGGGACCTGATTATTCAAAACCTTATAAGTAAGAAGAAGAATTTTAAATTCTATTCTAGAATTAACAGGAAGCCAATGAAGAGAGGCCAATATGGGTGAGATATGCTCTCTCCTTCTAGTCCCCGTCAGTACTCTAGCTGCAGCATTTTGAATTAACTGAAGGCTTTTTAGGGAACTTTTAGGACAACCTGATAATAATGAATTACAATAGTCCAGCCTAGAGGAAATAAATGCATGAATTAGTTTTTCAGCATCACTCTGAGACAAGACCTTTCTGATTTTAGAGATATTGCGTAAATGCAAAAAAGCAGTCCTACATATTTGTTTAATATGCGCTTTGAATGACATATCCTGATCAAAAATGACTCCAAGATTTCTCACAGTATTACTAGAGGTCAGGGTAATGCCATCCAGAGTAAGGATCTGGTTAGACACCATGTTTCTAAGATTTGTGGGGCCAAGTACAATAACTTCAGTTTTATCTGAGTTTAAAAGCAGGAAATTAGAGGTCATCCATGTCTTTATGTCTGTAAGACAATCCTGCAGTTTAGCTAATTGGTGTGTGTCCTCTGGCTTCATGGATAGATAAAGCTGGGTATCATCTGCGTAACAATGAAAATTTAAGCAATACCGTCTAATAATACTGCCTAAGGGAAGCATATATAAGTGAATAAAATTGGTCCTAGCACAGAACCTTGTGGAACTCCATAATTAACTTTAGTCTGTGAAGAAGATTCCCCATTTACATGAACAAATTGTAATCTATTAGACAAATATGATTCAAACCACCGCAGCGCAGTGCCTTTAATACCTATGGCATGCTCTAATCTCTGTAATAAAATTTTATGGTCAACAGTATCAAAGCAGCACTGAGGTCTAACAGAACAAGCACAGAGATGAGTCCACTGTCCGAGGCCATAAGAAGATCATTTGTAACCTTCACTAATGCTGTTTCTGTACTATGATGAATTCTAAAACCTGACTGAAACTCTTCAAATAGACCATTCCTCTGCAGATGATCAGTTAGCTGTTTTACAACTACCCTTTCAAGAATTTTTGAGAGAAAAGGAAGGTTGGAGATTGGCCTATAATTAGCTAAGATAGCTGGGTCAAGTGATGGCTTTTTAAGTAATGGTTTAATTACTGCCACCTTAAAAGCCTGTGGTACATAGCCAACTAACAAAGATAGATTGATCATATTTAAGATCGAAGCATTAAATAATGGTAGGGCTTCCTTGAGCAGCCTGGTAGGAATGGGGTCTAATAAACATGTTGATGGTTTGGATGAAGTAACTAATGAAAATAACTCAGACAGAACAATCGGAGAGAAAGAGGTCTAACCAAATACCGGCATCACTGAAAGCAGCCAAAGATAACGATACGTCTTTGGGATGGTTATGAGTAATTTTTTCTCTAATAGTTAAAATTTTGTTAGCAAAGAAAGTCATGAAGCTATTACTAGTTAAAGTTAATGGAATACTCAGCTCAATAGAGCTCTGACTCTTTGTCAGCCTGGCTACAGTGCTGAAAAGAAACCTGGGGTTGTTCTTATTTTCTTCAATTAGTGATGAGTAGAAAGATGTCCTAGCTTTACGGAGGGCTTTTTTATAGAGCAACAGACTCTTTTTCCAGGCTAAGTGAAGATCTTCTAAATTAGTGAGACGCCATTTCCTCTCCAACTTACGGGTTATCTGCTTTAAGCTACGAGTTTGTGAGTTATACCACGGAGTCAGACACTTCTGATTTAAAGCTCTCTTTTTCAGAGGAGCTACAGCATCCAAAGTTGTCTTCAATGAGGATGTAAAACTATTGACGAGATACTCTATCTCCCTTACAGAGTTTAGGTAGCTACTCTGCACTGTGTTGTTATATGGCATTAGAGAACATAAAGAAGGAATCATATCCTTAAACCTAGTTACAGCGCTTTCTGAAAGACTTCTAGTGTAATGAAACTTATTCCCTACTGCTGGGTAGTCCATCAGAGTAAATGTAAATGTTATTAAGAAATGATCAGACAGAAGGGAGTTTCAGGGAATACTGTTAAGTGTTCTATTTCCATACCATAAGTCAGAACAAGATCTAAGATATGATTAAAGTGGTGGGTGGACTCATTTACTTTTTGAGCAAAGCCAATAGAGTCTAATAATAGATTAAATGCAGTGTTGAGGCTGTCATTCTCAGCATCTGTGTGGATGTTAAAATCGCCCACTATAATATCTTATCTGAGCTAAGCACTAAGTCAGACAAAAGGTCTGAAATTCACAGAGAAACTCACAGTAACGACCAGGTGGACGATAGATAATAACAAATAAAACTGGTTTTTGGGACTTCCAATTTGGATGGACAAGACTAAGAGACAAGCTTTCAAATGAATTAAAGCTCTGTCTGGGTTTTGATTAATTAATAAGCTGGAATGGAAGATTGCTGCTAATCCTCCGCCCCGGCCCGTGCTACGAGCATTCTGACAGTTAGTGTGACTCGGGGGTGTTGACTCATTTAAACTAACATATTCATCCTGCTGTAACCAGGTTTCTGTTAGGCAGAATAAATCAATATGTTGATCAATTATTATATCATTTACCAACAGGGACTTAGAAGAGAGAGACCTAATGTTTAATAGACCACATTTAACTGTTTTAGTCTGTGGTGCAGTTGAAGGTGCTATATTATTTTTCTTTTTGAATTTTTATGCTTAAATAGATTTTTGCTGGTATTGGTAGTCTGGGAGCAGGCACCGTCTCTACGGGGATGGGGTAATGAGGGGATGGCAGGGGAGAGAAGCTGCAGAGAGGTGTGTAAGACTACAACTCTGCTTCCTGGTCCCAACCCTGGATAGTCACGGTTTGGAGGATTTAAGAAAATTGGCCAGATTTCTAGAAATGAGAGCTGCTCCATCCAAAGTGGGATGGATGCCGTCTCTCCTAACAAGACCAGGTTTTCCCCAGAAGCTTTGCCAATTATCTATGAAGCCCACCTCATTTTTTGGACACCACTCAGACAGCCAGCAATTCAAGGAGAACATGCGGCTAAACATGTCACTCCCGGTCCGATTGGGGAGGGGCCCAGAGAAAACTACAGAGTCCGACATTGTTTTTGCAAAGTACACACCGATTTAATGTTAATTTTAGTGACCTCCGATTGGCGTAACCGGGTGTCATTACTGCCGACGTGAATTACAATCTTACCAAATTTACGCTTAGCCTTAGCCAGCAGTTTCAAATTTCCTCCAATGTCGCCTGCTCTGGCCCCCGGAAGACAATTGACTATGGTTGCTGGTGTCGCTAACTTCACATTTCTCAAAACAGAGTCGCCAATAACCAGAGTTTGATCCTCGGCGGGTGTGTCGTCGAGTGGGGAAAAACGGTTAGAGATGTGAACGGGTTGGCGGTGTACACGGGGCTTCTGTTTAGGCTACGCTTCCTCCTCACAGTCACCCAGTCAGCCTGCTTTCCCGGCTGCTCGGGATCTGCCAGGGGGGAACTAACGGCGGCTAAGCTACCTTGGTCCGCACCGACTACACGGGCCTGGCTAACTGTAGAATTTTCCAGGGTGCGGAGCCGAGTCTCCAATTCGCCCAGCCTGGCCTCCAAAGCTACGAATAAGCTACACTTATTACAAGTACCATTACTGCTAAAGGAGGCCGAGGAATAACTAAACATTTCACACCCAGAGCAGAAAAGTGCGGGAGAGACAGGAGAAGCCGCCATGCTAAATCGGCTAAGAGCTAGTAGCTACGCTAAGCTAGCGGATTCCTAAAAACACGCAAAGTGAATAATGTGTAAATAATTTAGAGGTGATTCAGCAGAAGGAGTGCTTTAGTTAAGGCACGTAAAGATTACACTGGGAAACAAATCGTAATCTAGATAACTAGATCAATCTAACTGCGCAGATTAAACAGCTAACAGATACAGAAAAACACCGCTGTGCTCCGGAACAGGAAGTGATACAATACCGCAGTGAGAGCCAACCACCAGTAGAGTCCTGCCTTTTCTAAGTGCCCCGCGAGTGGTGTTGGATGTTCCCAGGTGGCACCTGGACTCCGGACGACACCTGCTGACAGGGGGTCAAAGGGGCACTCGCCGTCTTTCGGCTGCTGGTGTGAAGGCTGCCTTGATCACGTCATTTGGCCATGGTGCAACATGGGTGATGATTTCATGCAGTATATCATGCCACGACACAATATGTCTGACCTGTATACGACATGCCGTGCAAATGCTGCGAACACGATCAGCTGACAATGCGACCTCATCTTGCCCGCCGTTGGAATGGTTACAGGTGCGAGCAGCACGCAAATGTAGAGTGCTTGTGATGTGCACAAATAGTTGTGTCAAAAGCTGTATGAGGTGTTCAAGGCGGCTCAGATTTTTCATGAGTGGCATGCGATTCTTCCTTCGTACGTCAGTCGGCTTCAATCGTGTTATGTGTGAAGGGGCCTTAAGAGGTGAGACTGGGAGGAAAGCATGGATGAGCATCTCACCAAGAGTCCATTCACTGTTGGGCTGTTTTTTTAAATCAAAGGAGAAGCAAGGAATTGGCCATATAAGCCACAGTAAATCCACTGTCCTTCCTGCATTTGACATTGGCATTAATGGCATAGTTCAAAACCTTGCCTTTCTCTTGTCCTAACATGAACAGTCCCTTCAGCAGAGCACAAAATGCTCTCCTTATAGCCTCCTTGACCACCTGACAGACCAGAGACTGGTGGTCCCATTGTGCAACACTCCAATCACAAAGTCAAATATGTGATGACAAAAGTGACACGGAAGATCTCAGAGGGGATACAGGAGAAGTTGTAGGCAAAAGGTCACATAACATAACAACAGGAATGACTTGCATTGCAGATTTACATCACACCTTTCAATCGTCCTGGCATGTTATTTATCTGGTAGGTCCATGTGAAAATCCCAGGAAGGGGAACTGCTTGATCAGCTGGCATAACCAGGAGCCAGATGCTGTCAGGAAAGCCTCCACAGATGCAACGACAGTGGAATCACCTGTTCCAATATCGCAGATATTGGAATGCTGTTCCTTTATTTATTATTATTGAATAAAAAATATAACTCACATATTCACTTTTGTTGGAACTGATTTTCTGTTTGACATACCAATACAATGGGGTGGGTGGGGGGGCATCAAACACTACTTGTATTATAACGGATGCCTGAAACGTTTACACAGTACTGTATGTCACATGTCATAGAATCCAATGGGCGTTGACCTTGTTTGACCTTTACTTTAGAGACCAAGCATTCAGTATGGTCAAAACTATTCCATTTATTAATTCCATTCGCTCAACCAGTAATTTTCATCCCTTTATATCAAAATTGGAGCAACTTTAACCTTTGGCCCCTCTTCAAGCCGAAATTGACCTTTGTCACCATTTTTTGCTGTTTTTACCCCGTAACTCCGTAGAATTCAGTCATAGATAGTCCAAACTATACCTTTTGGGAATCTTTATGATCAAACAAATAATGTGGTATACTTTTCAATGATTGGAGCATTTTTAAATTTTGAACCCAGTGTAATTTTTCATTCTACAATTGCCACCCTGGGATGACCAGCATACACTTTTGTGTAGGTCATGGTGCACTCAGGCTGGATTGTAAATGTTGTTTTGCAATCTTAAGTAGTACTGTTTTGGTCAAAATTGTCTCCTGACTCATGCAACTAAATCGGAAACGTTTTACTGAAGTGAGGGTTAAACAGGAAGTAAAGCACTAAAACTAAATATGGGTGAAGCAGCTATCAAACTATAACAGGACATTAGAACCTGGAAACTAAAATGACTGAACAGCTGCAGTTGCGCAAATACTTATAGCAGGATAACAATGACATAGATACTCCGTTGTGTTAATACAGATTAGCGAAGACTTTTCTTAGCAGCAGTTACCATCAAGTGACGCAGACATACCTCCCATCATGACCTTTCACGATAAAAGCCCAAGACATGGACTGCTGTAATAATAATAATAATAATATGAGCGAAGCGTCGCAAAGCTCACTCATGGTACAGGGCGTCCTAAACCGGAAGTGCCAATTTTCAAATCCACAGTAAAACAGGAAATGTTCATATGTCAAACACTTCCTGGATTGACAGACGAGATCCCATAGAATCTCGTGGGAACTCAGCGGCAAGCTCACACTCAAACAGGAATTCTCACTCACAGTGAAACAACAAATGTTCAAATGTCAAACACTTCCTGGCATGGGTGGAGCTAGAGCGGAGGCCGGGGTTTCACTGAACTCTCCTAAAATCTGATTGGACACAGATGATTGACATGTCACGGCACCACACGTCTGGTTGAAAGAGCTTCATTTTCAAATCAGTGAGTCACATTGACTGCTAGGTTCCTCCTGTCCAGTAGTTTGTACTGTGTACCACAAAAAGTTCTAATCCACCTTAGAAGAAGAAGAAAAATGTTTGCTTCAGATTTGAACTGAACACGTTGTTTGAACTATGGACTTCTAATCACACCAAACTTATATTGGTGAGTAAACGACTATATTTTATGCCAGAAATGAAGTTCAGGTTGTTAAAAGCAGCATTTCTCCATTAATTCGGGGGGGTCTTATTGTTGGCTTATTAGTGCAGCATCAAATAAAGCACAAATACAGCTGAAGCAAAATTAATGGAGCAACTTTAACTTTTGACCCCTGTACAAACTGAAACTGACCTTTGTCACAATTCTTGCTGTTTTTACCTCATAACTCCATAACATTCAGTCACAGATTGGACAAACTATACCTTTATGGAGTCTTTATATGGTGTAGTTTTCTATATCAAATCAAATCAATTTTATTTATATAGCGCCAAATTACAACAAACAGTTGCCCCAAGGTGCTTTATATTGTAAGGCAAAAGCCATACAGTAATTACAGAAAAACCCCAACGGTCAAAATGACCCCCTATGAGCAAGCACTTGGCGACAGTGGGAAGGAAAAACTCCCTTTTAACAGGAAGAAACCTCCAGCAGAACCAGGCTCAGGGAGGGGCAGTCTTCTGCTGGGACTGGTTGGGGCTGAGGGAGAGAATCAGGAAAAAGACATGCTGTGGAGGGGAGCAGAGATCAATCACTAATGATTAAATGCAGAGTGGTGCATACAGAGCAAAAAGAGAAAGAAACACTCAGTGCATCATGGGAACCCCCCCCAGCAGTCTAAGTCTATAGCAGCTTAACTAAGGGATGGTTCAGGGTCACCTGATCCAGCCCTAACTATAAGCTTTTTCAAAAAGGAAAGTTTTAAACTTCATCTTAAAAGTAGAGAGGGTGTCTGTCTCCCTAATCTGAATTGGGAGCTGGTTCCACAGGAGAGGAGCCTGAAAGCTGAAGGCTCTGCCTCCCATTCTACTCTTACAAACCCTAGGAACTACAAGTAAGCCTGCAGTCTGAGAGCAAAGCACTCTATTGGGGTGATATGGTACTAAGAGGTCCCTAAGATAAGATGAGACCTGATTATTCAAAACCTTATAAGTGAGAAGAAGAATTTTAAATTCTCTTCTGGAATTAACAGGGAGCCAATGAAGAGAGGCTAATATGGGTGAAATATATTTTCCATACTTTACACATGATTCCAGCTGGTGATTTCACTGATTAACTGATTCCATCTGCTCAAAGTGATATTAATCAGTGAAATCACCTGGTGGAGTCAGTGGCTGCAAAGAAAACCTGCACCCTCTTGGCCCTTTTTGGAACAAGTTGCCCACCCCTGATTTAGACCCCTGTGTAATTCTTCAATTGACCCCTACCTGGCTGCCTATGGAAAATTCAAGTGGCCAATCAGTTTTATTTATTTATTTTAAAGAGTTCATGTCCATGGATTATTTGTGCCAAACGTGATGTTTGTATCACCATTTGCAGGATTCCACTCTAAATATTCTCTTATCTGCTGCACTATATATGAGATGTAAGATGCTGCTCCTCAGTGTTTCTCACTTGCCCTCAAAAGTATTGGAACACTTGGTATTTCACACATTTGAATTTGTTTATTCTATTTCAAATACATTTTTTTTCTAAAATGATCTTCCTTAAACTCAAACTGAAAGCAAATCTCCACAACTTGATGTAAATTAATTAAAAATCTAAAATCCAGCTTCCTGATGAAGTGATGTAGAGGAGGATTTTCTTAAAAAGAAGACCTGAAAGTTCAACTACAATTTGACAGAAAGTGAGATGAAATTATTTGATGTTTTGGTCCAATAAACTTTTATATTTCTTCATAATTGATGTAAATAAAGTCTAAGACATATTCAGTGACTTGGAAATGTTCATGTTTCCATCTCCTGACTTGTCTGAAGAAAACTAGCAATAAAACTGATTATTATTTACAGGTTTTATAACATTTTAGAGATTTGCTTTCAGTTTGAGTTTGAGGAAGATAATTTTAGAAATTTTTATTCTTTTTGTTTTTCTTGAATTTAAAATGGCATAAACAAATTAAAATGTGTGAAATTCCAAGTGTTCCAATACTTTTGGAGGACACAGTATCCTAACCTTATGATGAGTACAAAATGAGTGTGGTATTATTACTGTTTTGTTTAAGAATGTTTAATTTTCACTGTTGATGCACTTTGTGTCAAATCATAGTCATATCATACTGATATGAAAATTCAGTAAGGTATATCTTCTATTATACATTCCAAATCTAAGGGGGAACTCTACTAGTGTTTACTAAGGTACACATAAATATCGTTTAAAAAAGAGAGAGAGACAGAGAGAGAGAGAGAGAGTAGAGCCACTTAGGTGCTTGATCTTGAGAACCAGGGATGGTTGGTTGAAAAGCTTTTTATCCCATGGGAACTCTCCCTACCCACCTAAGCAGCTCACGAATATGGACAACATGTATATAAGTGACATTTACATGACAATTTATATGACAATATTGAGATGATAATTTGGCCATATTGTACAGCCCTACTGTCAACTCACTGAAAACTTTGAATATTAATTTACATATACATTGAAAAAATGCTTAAAGTGGGAAGGGGTTAAGAGGGCTGTAATTTGGGGAGTCAGCTGAAAAGCAAAAAAAGAAAAATGTTTAAAAAGGTGGAGAGTATGGGGGGCAGAGCTCCCCCAGAAGCTAACAGGTTTTAGTCATGCTCATGCTCCCAATAACCATTTTACTGAAAAAAGTCTGACGGACCTAAAGGACATGGTTAGATGGCGAGGAGCTTTTCCAGGCATGTGAGAGGCAAATAAAGAAAAATGGTTAAAAAGGTGGGGTTCTGGGGGAGCGGAACCCCCCCCCCCCGTGCTCAAAGGTTTTTGCCATGCTAATGCTCCCCTGAAGCATTACTCAAAATAAAGTCTAAAGAACCTAAATGACATGGTGAGATGCTGACAAGCTTCGCGACATGTCCGCAACATATGCATATTAGTAATAATAATGTTTATTTGTGTCATCTTCAAAGCTTATATGCAAAGCTATTTCTAAAATAAAAGGAATAAATGACAAAAATTTAATGAACTCTAGTTTCCTCAGGTTTTCAGCCATGATGAAGAATCTCCAAACAAATTATTATTACACCAAACCCTGTTGAGCATTCGTAGAAACCATATGCCACAAACATATCTGCACAATGATTGTGATATGCATCACACTCTGGGTGCTTTTCTTCCTACATATTAAATTCCGCAAATGATTCCAGTTTTGTACTTGTAAATTTAGGGTTGCATCAGGAACGGTATTCGCCGTAAAACTTGTGTCAAATCTGCCTTCGGATCCTTACTGGATCCAGAGTGGTGACCCCGGGTAAAAGTGGGAGAAGCTAAAAGAAACCGCAACAACATGGTGCCTGTTATAGTTCACTAATCCTGACTATTGCAGAGGGCAGTTTATCAACAATGACAGTCACATTTAGTAAGAACAATTTGTTAAAACCCTTTCTTATTTCTACTTGGTGTGTTTTCACTAATCCAGGATTCACTTCAGTTAATTGATACAGTGTACCTACTGTGTTTAGAATTGTGTGTGTGTGTGCCAGTTCAAAACTTTATGAAAATGACATGTTACTATGATAGTAATGGTAAATGAAGTTTTCTCTCTCTGTGTGTGTGTGTGTCTGTCTCTCATTTATGGTGCTGTTAGTGCTTACAGGAATTCTTATGTTCTGAAAATAATTCAGCTCGCTGTAACACCTTGGGAGCACATCTCCAGCTATAAGCCTGGAACACTGTTTGCACACATCACATGGGGAGATTAAATTCATCAGGAGCTTTTACACTTTACTCATCGCCACAGTGTAAGTCCAGCCCAAACACAGGTTTAGATTTCACTATTTAATTAAACGTGTGCAACAGTTGGCTGACTCCATCGGCTGCCAGCCTGGCCTGAAGCATGGCTTTGAGCCTTGTGAAGGCAGCAGGATGCCCGGGAGCACAGGGCGCAGTGCTGACTGGGCGGAGTTTGGGAATGAATAGAGGGGGATAAACATGCATTGTTGTTACAGTACTGAATGAACAGCCTATTCTGTGTTCATATGATATTTGGGTAAAACATTTAGAGATGATACAACACTCCCAGAAGGTATTCACAGCGCTTTACTTTTTCCAACTTGAAAAAACGTTTTTTTGGAAGTTTTTGAAAATTTATGAAAAAACAACAAAAAAAAAAAGCAATCACACGTACGTAATAAGTATTCACACCTGTTGCTCACAATGTTATTGATGCACCCTTGGCAACAATTACAGCCTCAAGTCTACCTGAATATGATGCCACAAGCTTGGTGCACCTATCTTTGGGCAGTTTTTCCCCTTTACAGCACCTCTCAAGCTCAGGTGAATGTGCTGACTACTGAGAGTGTGTGTTGAGAAGATGGAGGGAGTGTTCTCCGTACACTGCTGCATTCATCTTTCCTGACTAGTCTCCCAGTTCCTGCTACTGAAAAACATCCCCACAGTATGATGCTGCCACCACCATGGTTCACTGTAGGGATGTGCCTGTTTCCTCCAAACCTGACCCCTGGTATTCACACCAAAGAGTTCCATCTTTGTCTCATCAGACCAGAAAATTTTGTTTCTCATGGTTTGAAAGTCCTTCAGGTGCCTTTTGGCAAACTCCAGGTGGGCTGCCATGTGCCTTTTACTAACGAGTGGCTTCTGTCTGGCTGCTCTACCATACAGGTCTGATTGGTGGATTGCTGCAGAGATGGTTGTCCTTCTGGAAGGTTGTCCTCTCTCTGCAGAGGAATGCTGGAACTCTGACAGAGTGACCATCGGGTTCTTGGTCACCTGACCAAAGTCCTTTTCCCCAATCGCTCATTTTAGACGGCGGCCAACTCTAGGAAGAGTCCTGTTGGATCTGAATTTTGTACCTCAACACAATCCTGTCTTGGAGGTCTACAGACAATTCCTGACTTCATGCTTGGTTTGTGCTCTGACATCCACTGTCAACTGTGGGACCTTATACATCTTACAGGTAGATGTCTTTCCAAATCATGCCCAATCAACTGAATTTACCTCAGGTGCATGCCGTATATAGAGGGGGTTCAGGGGGTTCAACCGACCCCCCCCCCCGAGAATTCTGCTGATTTTTTCTGCTGATTTTTTTCTGATCTGGATATCAACATTATGTATTTTCTTTTCATTGATGATAAGCAACAAGCACTAACTGTTACACAGCTATTATCACACACCCTCAAGTTTCAATTTCCTCTGCCAGAGTAATCCCTTAAGTGATGAAAGGGGAAACTGCTAGATAAACTTTTCCCATGGGGGTTGATAATTTTTGCTCCCTGGTCCCTATCCTCCTCTGATATCAAACAGATTAGTAGGCTTGTAAATACCCATGTAGACACACAATTACACTTGTCTGGTTTGTAAAAACATGTTTGTATGTATAAGCTGAGAAATAATGGGAGCTTCTCCTTCCTGTTGCAAATACTGTAAAGGTGCAAGTATTTGCGTGGGATTTATTATGTGAATTTCGCGAGTTAAACAAGGTCGCCAAATTAAATACCGCTATTTTAATACATAACGTACATTTACGTACATATTCATAATGTAAACGCGAATATTAATACCACTAAATACGAGGTCTGTTAGAAAACTATCCAACCTTTTTTATTTTTTGCAAAAACTATATTGATTTGAATCATGTGCGCTTGCATCAGCCAAGCTTGAACCTTCGTGCGCATGTGTGTTTTTTCACGCCTGTCGGTTGCGTCATTCGCAACCGACAGGCAGGTATAAAGTTTGCATTAATGTTATCTTGGTTCTTCCTGGGTGGTTCTTATGGCAACTGATCCAATCCCAAGCAAGGACTATTTGTATATAAAAATGTATTTCCTAAAATGATACATTTTGGGTTTCAAATGAAATTTATGTAGCTTTTTACCCCTCGAAATCCTCAAAAAGCTTCACCCCCCTGAGACCCCCACAAGGGCATTGCCCCTCGACCCCACTGGCGGCCCTGCGGCCCACTGGACCCCCAACTCAAGGATTTGAACCCCCCCTTTCACATTCCTATATACGGCCCTGACGTGAACACCAATTAAGCTGTAGAAACATCTCAAGGATGATCAGTGGAAACACGATGCACCTGAGCTCAGTTTTGAGCTTCATGGCAAAGTCTGTAAATACTTATGTACATGTGATTTCTTAGTTATTTAATTTTAATAAATTAAAACAACTTTTTTCACATTGTCATTATGGGGTATTGTGTAATGTCATCCATTTTGGAATAAGGCTGTAACATAAGCAAATGTGGAAAAAGTGAAGTGCTGTGAATAATTTCTGAATGCACTGTAGATCTTTAAACAATCAATGGAGATATTGATGTGTATTAAAAAAAATTATAAAGTTCTGCATGTAAACATGAAACATTTAATGTCCCACTGTTAATACCTATTGTTGTCAGGTTGCCAGTTATGATGAGAAGCCACTGCCGGCATTTCAGAGGAAAGAATGGCTGGGAGAGGCCTCCCAGAGCCTCATGGAGGAGTACAGCCTTCAAAGTGACAATCAAAGGACTCCACAGAGCCCATAAATGACTGCAGAGACAGAGCTTCTAACAGAGGAGGCCCAGACAGAGGCTGGACTTTCCATAGAGGTCTATGGAGATGATCTGGTGAGAAACAGTTAAAAAATTTAAATTAAAAGATGCATGCTTTGTTGATGTTGTTCCACTAAGACATCTATCTGGTCATGGATATTTCTTGATTTATACTGGGAATGCATTCTGGTTTCTTGTGCACTGTATCATCACTTCCCTGATAAAGTTCCCCTGACCGTAATGTCAGTGTTAGAGAACAAATAGTACTGTGTATTTTCCTGGCTGTTGGCAGCTATTTTCCCTGTCTGTTCTTTTCCAGGTGGCTTGTGCATATTCCAAAAACTGGTTCCACAGACAGGATGCACTTCTAGGAGTCCACAAGAAGCTGCTGGAAGCATCTCCCATGACTCCAAAAGAACAGCTGAGAAACATGATTAGAGCTGCAGTGTTTCTGATTCAGAAGACCCTCCTGTATAATGTGCCATCTGCGAGTCATTTCTTAGTTCAGTTACTGGCAGTTATGATGGTATGAATGCTGCCGCCTTTCCATGGAACTGAAAACAGAGTGCTACCAGTAATAAGGCCCGGTTACAGCACAGCAGATGTTTACCTTTCTCACCACTTGAAGCAGTATTTGATGAATCATGTTCTCTGGAATCCTGTTTCCAGTAAACTAACCTTCATGTTGTTAAAACCAGACACACTCACACATGCACACTCTTAACAGTATTTTCCACTGTGCCAGATGTAACCTCAGCATTCTCTCCTGAGCTGGCTTCCTTAACAAACAGTTCTGACAAAGATAGCCTTGGAACTACTCTCTGGACTTTGTCATAATGAAAGCGTAGACCCACAATAATCCAGCAATTTGTTTTTCTGCCAAAGCTTGTGTACCGAATGCTCCATTAATACGTTATGTTGGTAATTTATTGCATCAGAAATGTCTTCATTCAGGTTCCATGACAGCCTTTTGTGGTGCTCTGACTGTCTGCATGCTGTATGCCCTCACTGTACCTTATTCAAAATTTAAAAAGCAACCATTAGAGGGGTGTGTAGAACATGTCACAGCATAGATAAGGAGTTGGCCAGCCAATATATACCCTAGATCTGGTTTCTAATCCTGTTCATGCTGCCTGTCTGTGTCCTTAGACGAGAGACTTCAGACCTGATTTGCTAAAGGTTTGCATGTCTAAAAATGTGCACAGACACCATTGCACTCTCAGATACACCTGCATGCTGAATTACTAATGGTGTACAACAAACACATTTATGTGTCAGAGTTCGTTTGTGATGACATACCAGGTGCATACTGTAAGTAAATGTGCTCCTCCTGATTTCCTTTTTTCAGCAGAAAACAGAAAGGGTCATGGCAAGAAATTATTTAATAGAAAGTCATGTCTGGATTTGATGTAATTATCATTTACACTGAGGAACAGCACAATGTGTAATCAGTTTTAAAATAGATGAGAAAAACATTGGAGAAATGACAGTAAACATAATATAGACAGCATCAGATAAATCAATAAAATACATTATTATGTGGCTAAGGCGCTACGCGGTTCTGATTGGCTGATTTCCCATCTGATATTTTCCCATATCAGACCGTTACCATGACAATTGGTCAGGATCGTGTATCAGATTTGCGACTTTGTTTACAGTTTTCACGGCGTGAAACAAAACAAAACGTGAACAATGAAAATGGAAAACGAGCTCAAAATGAACATGCAAAATGAAATGAAGGCCAACAAGATGAAAACACAGCTCCGAACGGTCAAGAACAGATTGAAAACTTTGTTGAAAACCAGAAAGCTAAAAACACGATTAGAAAAACCAAGTTGGATACGAACATACTCCATAAATATTTAAATAGCATCAGAAAAACCACAGATTGAAATTTTACCAACTAACGACACAAGCTGTTCACAAATTCTTCATGGCGGTAAAGAAAGTGAACGGGTCTGACTACAAGCCCAAAACCATCAGCAGCTTTTCATATTTGGGGTGATACTGGAAGTTCATGTGTTTTTATGTATATATATATATATATATATATATATATATATATATATATATATATATATATATATATATATATAAACAATCCTTATACTGCTATTTGAGTACTGAGTTGTCTTCCATGTATATTACCATCCTGATACAAAGGTGCGTTACATCTGCATCCAGTCATTTAAGGGGATTTCATTTCATTTTGCACTTACATCCATTAACACATGCAAAATCCTCATTTACATACTGCTGTCTCCGTCATATTACCACCTATCAATTGCGCATTTACTCTTAGTAAATCACTTGTAATCTGTCCTCCACCCCTATTTGCAAAAGTTTGGATTGCCCATGCAATTTAGCAGTACTTATGTGGGATCTTCAGAAAATAGGCCCTTAATCTACATCATCTCAGTCCACCCTGCTGTAAATGGGTACTGGCCTCAGCTGAGGAAGTAAGCTTGCCTCACACTTAGGGTTGGGTATTAAAAACGGTTCCTGTTAAGAATCAATGCGAAATTATTCGATCCACCAACATCAATAGCCTTCAGTTCCTTCAGTTCACATTACGCCGGAGTGGCCGCTGTTGTTGGGGGTGTTTATCGGGAAAATGATCATTACTGTATGTTGAATGCAGACCCTTGTCTGCTTGAAGCTTGAAGCAACAAAGCAGAGCTGAAACCTGCTACTTCACTGCTTCTCTGCTTCGCTGGTTCTTTGCTTTGCTGCTTTTCAGAAGTGGCAGGTCCGCAATTTCTTCAGTAACACTCCCTCAAAGCCATTTAAAAATGTCAGAAGTATTTTTCCCATGCAGGGTTTTTCCCATGCAGAGTCCTGGTCATGGTTGTGCAGCGCCAGGGCTTCTTTGTGCCGTAAATGGTTCTAATATCCCCGTTTCTTAACAACCCAGTCGGTGTCCCACAAGGATCAATCCTTGGACCTTTGCTGTTCTCGCAGTACATAAATGATTTACCAAGTGTGTGCAAAGATTTCAATGCACAAATGTACGTGGATGATGTGGTCGGAAATAATGGAATAACGGAAATAATGTGAACGACATCGCCTCAAACTCACGGATGGTTACACAATCTACAACACTGGTTAAATGACACTTGCCTGCAGTTGAATACAAAAAAAAAAACACAGTACTGTATAATGTTTAGTAAACGTCCCACTGACATTAGAAGGTCCAATGTGTTTTTTGACAGGGAGGAGTTGGAGCTGGTATCTCAATTTAAATATCTTGGAGTTATCCTGGACTAAAACTTGTCCTTCAAAAAACATATTAAAAAAGTCAAAAATACAGTAAATTTTAATTTACTAAATTTTAAACATATACGTCCCTCTCTAACAACTAACTGCAGCCGAAACGTATCTCTTTTGCACGGTTTTCTCACATATTGACTACTGTTTCACTAACTGGACATTTGCAGCCACCTTGGTATTAAAATCCATAGAGCAGCTGTATAATAGAGTAGTTAAGATATATGATAGATAATCTAATTCTTATCATCACTGTAAGGTTCTGGAAAAGCACAAGTTTCTAGACTTTAAAAATCTGAAGGTATTCAAATATGCCTGCTTCATACATAAATGTTTACATGGACCAGCACCATCTCCTGTTAAAGAATTCATCGACATAAAAGATTCACAGGGTATGGTACAAGAGCTGACACAAGAGGGACTGTGAGATTACTCATAGAAGGACCACCTTTGGTCAGAACGTATTATCCATAAAAGGTGGGCAAGCTTGGAACAACCTCCCAGTCACAATCAGGGAGAGCACCACTTTCAGAACCTTCAAAGGACAGTTGAAAGCTTGGTTAAGCCGTGGTCACAACCCGCCGTACTTGCACGTACATGCAGTCTACTTGCAAAAATGTGGGCTAAATTTGGCGATCCGTACGTCGTTAAGTACTGCTCAGTACGAATTTAGCAGCACCCAGACACGTGCAGACACGCCGTAGAGGTTTTAGTGCATGCAGAACTTTCGCTGTGGTCAGGCTTGCGGAATTCACCAGCAGTACAGATGACGCACGTTGTGAGTACTGCCTCAGTACGGATTCAAAGCAGCACATTTTCATTCAATTACTATTGAATTAACCAAATCCGTACGGAGGCAGTAGGCTCCTCACCACATACTATGGAATTCAACTGTAGGTATCAGATCTTGAAGATTGTGATACACATATATAAATTAGAATTAAGTTGAAATTTAAAAAGTTGGCACTCAAGTGTGTAGTGAATATATTCCTCTATCAGTGTTTCACACCTTGTGTGACTTTTCACTAACTCTGATGTGGGGAGGCCGACAGACTTGCATGCACAACGCAGTACGCAAGTAAACACTCATACAACTGACCGCTGGCTGGACATGCTCATGCATCGCCGACGCGAAAAACACCTGCCGCTCTGGTCCCACTCATAAAAAAGAAAAGCGACCCTATGCATGCACACACACACACACACACACACACACACACACACACCACACACACACACACACACCACACACACACACACACACACACCACAGCTTTATCATCATCTCTCTTTACCGTTATACTCCTAGAGACGTGCGTTGAACGTACTCCCTCCCTCCTCTTGCTACTGCCTCCATACGTTTTCACAAAAATGTAGTGGCCGTGGCATCCGCAGAAAACGTACGGCAAAAAAAAACGCACGGTGGGTTGTGACCAGGGCTTTACTGGCAAATCAGACATGCAACCATCTGTAGCCTAACTGTGGAGGCACCACTCGAGTTTTTTTCTTTTTTTTTCCAGTTATATGTACACAATGCTCTTGTGTACTTTATGTTAATAAACAGTTTAGTAGTCTTTACACATTAAACTTGTGTAGGACACCCTGTGCAATATTTATACTTGTCCATGTGCAAATGAGTGTATTGGGCAACGTGCAGTACAACCCAGTACTGTAATACGCAATTCAACCAGGCACTGAAGCACTTTGCACGTAGCACTTTAATGCAGTACCTTTGCACCTCAATCACCCATCATCATAAAACTCTTTTGGTTCCTCCACCTGTTGGCTGCTTATTAACGATCAATTGTTGCTACTTTGAATTTGTAAATATTTGTATGTATATTTGGTTTAATTGTTTTCTGTCATGATTGATTTGTTTTGGTATGTTGTGTGTTCTAGTCTGTTTCTGTGTTACTGGGACTATGGATGGAAATTAGCATCCTGCTATAATCCGCATATTACATGTAACTATGTTCATTAATATGCATTGTCCCATTTCAAATAAACATGACTTGACTTGACTTTGTCTACATGAGGGAAAGACATGATATCCCTAAGAATTATGGAGGAAATACCGGGCTGTAGAGTGAGGAGGAGACGGAGTAAAGGAAGAGGAGATATCGTCATATCTGCCTTCCATTGAGATGGGGAATGTAAGATCATTGGTGAACAACATGGACGAATTAACATCACTGTGGGGAGCGACAGTGTTTTTGGTGGGGCTCAGTCTTGTGCTTCATGGAGACATGGCTACACGACAACAGACCAGACTCTGTGGTGAGTTTACCCAGCTTTCAGTTGGTGTGAGTGGACCGGAGCTGCTCCAGCAGTGGAAAAAAAGAAATTGGGGGAGGTCGCTGTCTACATAAACAACACGTGGTGCAATCCTAGACATGTTACGGTGAAGGAGCTTGTGCGTAACCCAGACAATGTCTGGGTTACGCAAAAGCACAAGACATTCTCTAAATTATTTACACATTATTCACTTTGTGTGTTTTTAGGAATCCGCTAGCTTAACGCAGCTACTAGCTCTTAGCCGATTTAGCATGGCGGCTTCTCCTGTCTCTCCCGCACTTTTCTGCTCTGGGTGTGAAATGTTTAGTTATTCCTCAGCCTCCTTTAGCAGTAATGGTACTTGTAATAAGTGTAGCTTATTCGTAGCTTTGGAGGCCAGGCTGAGCGAATTGGAGACTCGGCTCCGCACCGTGGAAAATTCTACAGCTAGCCAGGCCCCTGTAGTCGGTGTGGACCAAGGTAGCTTAGCCGCCGTTAGTTTCCCTCTGGCAGATCCCGAGCAGACGGAAAGTAGGCCGACTGGGTGACTGTGAGGAGGAAGCGTAGCCCTAAACAGAAGCCCCCTGTACACCTCCAACCCGTTCACATTTCTAACCGTTTTTCCCCACTTGGCGACACACCCGCCGAGGATCAAACTCTGGTTATTGGCGACTCTGTTTTGAGAAATGTGAAGTTAGCGACACCAGCAACCATAGTCAATTGTCTTCCGGGGGCCAGAGCAGGCGACATTGAAAGAAATTTGAAACTGCTGGCTAAGGCTAAGCGTAAATTTGGTAAGATTGTAATTCACGTCGGCAGTAATGACACCCGGTTACGCCAATCGGAGGTCACTAAAATTAAACATTGAATCGGTGTGTAACTTTGCAAAAACAATGTCGGACTCTGTAGTTCTCTGGGCCCCTCCCCAATCGGACCGGGAGTGACCTGTTTAGCCGCATGTTCTCCTGAATTGCTGGCTGTCGAGTGGTGTCCAAAAAATGAGGTGGGCTTCATAGATAATTGGCAAAGCTTCTGGGGAAAACCTGGTCTTGTTAGGAGAGACGGCATCCATCCCACTTTGGATGGAGCAGCTCTCATTTCTAGAAATCTGGCCAATTTTCTTAAATCCTCCAAACCGTGACTATCCAGGGTTGGGGACCAGGAAGCAGAGTTGTAGTCTTACACACCTCTCTGCAGCTTCTCTCCCCCTGCCATCCCCTCATTACCCCATCCCCATAGAGACAGTGCCTGCTCCCAGACCACCAATAACCAGCAAAAATCTAAGCATAAAAATTCAAAAAGAAAAAATAATATAGCACCTTCAACTGCACCACAGACTAAAACAGTTAAATGTGGTCTATTAAACATTAGGTCTCTCTCTTCTAAGTCCCTGTAGTAAATGATATAATAATTGATCAACATATTGATTTATTCTGCCTTACAGAAACCTGTTACAGCAGGATGAATATGTTAGTTTAAATGAGTCAACACACCCCGAGTCACACTAACTGCCAGGAACACTCGTAGCACGGGCCGAGGCGGAGGATTAGCAGCAATCTTCCATTCCAGCTTATTAATTAATCAAAAACCCAGACAGAGCTTTAATTCATTTGAAAGCTTGACTCTTAGTCTTGTCCATCCAAATTGGAAGTCCCAAAAAACAGTTTTATTTGTTGTTATCTATCGTCCTCCTGGTCGTTACTGTGAGTTTGTGAATTTTCAGACCTTTTGTCTGACTTAGTGCTTAGCTCAGATAAGATAATTATAGTGGACGATTTTAACATCCACACAGATGCTGAGAATGACAGCCTCAACACTGCATTTAATCTATTATTAGACTCAATTGGCTTTGCTCAAAATGTAAATGAGTCCACCCACCACTTTAATCATGTTCTGACTTATGGTATGGAAATTGAAGACTTAACAGTATTCCCTGAAAACTCCCTTCTGTCTGATCATTTCTTAATAACATTTACATTTACTCTGATGGACTACCCAGCAGTGGGGAATAACTTTCATTACACTAGAAGTCTTTCAGAAAGCGCTGTAACTAGGTTTAAGGATATGATTCCTTCTTTATGTTCTCTAATGCCATATACCACAGAGTGCAGAGTAGCTACCTAAACTCTGTAAGTGAAATAGAGTATCTCGTCAGTAGTTTTACATCCTCATTGAAGACAACTTAGGATGCTGTAGCTCCTCTGAAAAAGAGAGCTTTAAATCAGAAGTGCCTGACTCCGTGGTATAACTCACAAACTCGCAGCTTAAAGCAGATAACCCGTAAGTTGGAGAGGAAATGGCATCTCACTAATTTAGAAGATCTTCACTTAGCCTGGAAAAAGAGTCTGTTGCTCTATAAAAAAGCCCTCCGTAAAGCTAGGACATCTTACTACTCATCACTAATTGAAGAAAATAAGAACAACCCCAGGTTTCTTTCAGCACTGTAGCCAGGCTGACAAAGAGTCAGAGCTCTATTGAGCCGAGTATTCCTTTAACTTTAACTAGTAATGACTTCATGACTTTCTTTGCTAATAAAATTTTAACTATTAGAGAAAAAATTACTCATAACCATCCAAAGACATATCGTTATCTTTGGCTGCTTTCAGTGAAGCCGGTATTTGGTTAGACTCTTTCTCTCCGATTGTTCTGTCTGGAGTTATTTTCATTAGTTACTTCCTCCAAACCATCAACATGTCTATTAGACCCCATTCCTACCAGGCTGCTCAAGGAAGCCCTACCATTATTTAATGCTTCGATCTTAAATATGATCAATCTACACTCAACAAAAATATAAACGCAACACTTTTGGTTTTGCTCCCATTTTGTATGAGATGAACTCAAAGATCTAAAACTTTTTCCACATACACAATATCACCATTTCCCTCAAATATTGTTCACAAACCAGTCTAAATCTGTGATAGTGAGCACTTCTCCTTTGCTGAGATAATCCATCCCACCTCACAGGTGTGCCATATCAAGATGCTGATTAGACACCATGATTAGTGCACAGGTGTGCCTTAGACTGCCCACAATAAAAGGCCACTCTGAAAGGTGCAGTTTTATCACACAGCACAATCTCACAGATGTCGCAAGATTTGAGGGAGTGTGCAATTGGCATGCTGACAGCAGGAATGTCAACCAGAGCTGTTGCTCGTGTATTGAATGTTCATTTCTCTACCATAAGCCGTCTCCAAAGTTGTTTCAGAGAATTTGGCAGTACATCCAACCAGCCTCACAACCGCAGACCACGTGTAACCACACCAGCCCAGGACCTCCACATCCAGCACGTTCACCTCCAAGATCGTCTGAGACCAGCCACTCGGACAGCTGCTGAAACAATTGGTTTGCATAACCAAAGAATATCTGCACAAACTGTCAGAAACCGTCTCAGGGAAGCTCATCTGCATGCTCGTTGTCCTCATCGGGGTCTCGACCTGACTCCAGTTCGTCGTCGTAACCGACTTGAGTGGGCAAATGCTCACATTCGCTGGCGTTTGGCACACTGGAGAGGTGTTCTCTTCACGGATGATGCGAAGGAGATGTGTTGCACTGCATGAGGCAAATGGTGGTCACACCAGATACTGACTGGTATCCCCCCCAATAAAACAAAACTGCACCTTTCAGAGTGGCCTTTTATTGTGGGCAGTCTAAGGCACACCTGTGCACTAATCATGGTGTCTAATCAGCATCTGGTATGGCACACCTGTGAGGTGGGATGGATATCACAGCAAAGGAGAAGTGCTCACTATCACAGATTTAGACTGGTTTGTGAACAATATTTGAGGGAAATGGTGATATTGTGTATGTGGAAAAAGTTTTAGATCTTTGAGTTCATCTCATACAAAATGGGAGCAAAACCAAAGTGTTGCGTTTATATTTTTGTTGAGTATATCTTTATTAGTTGGCTATGTACCACAGGCTTTTTAAGGTGGCAGTAATTAAACCATTACTTAAAAAGCCATCACTGACCCAGCTATCTTAGCTAATTATAGGCCAATCTCCAACCTTCCTTTTCTCTCAAAAATTCTTGAAAGGGTAGTTGTAAAACAGCTAACTGATCATCTGCAGAGGAATGATCTATTTGAAGAGTTTCAGTCAGGTTTTAGAATTCATCATAGTACAGAAACAGCATTAGTGAAGGTTACAAATGATCATCTTATGGCCTCAGACAGTGGACTCATCTCTGTGCTTGTTCTGTTAGACCTCAGTGCTGCTTTTGATACTGTTGACCATAAAATTTTATTACAGAGATTAGAGCATGCCATAGGTATTAAAGGCACTGCGCTGCGGTGGTTTGAATCATAT
Source organism: Thalassophryne amazonica (assembly GCF_902500255.1). Lineage (NCBI taxonomy): Eukaryota > Metazoa > Chordata > Actinopteri > Batrachoidiformes > Batrachoididae > Thalassophryne > Thalassophryne amazonica. The sequence continues at coordinate 31,349,600 of NC_047108.1, read as the reverse complement.
TTATCTAATAGATTACAATTTGTTTATGTAAATGGGGAATCTTCTTCACAGACTAAGGTTAATTATGGAGTTCCACAACGTTCTGTGCTAGGACCAATTTTATTCACTTTATACATGCTTCCCTTAGGCAGTATTATTAGACGGTATTGCTTAAATTTTCATTGTTACGCAGATGATACCCAGCTTTATCTATCCATGAAGCCAGAGGACACACACCAGTTAGCTAACTGCAGGATTGTCTTACAGACATAAAGACATGGATGACCTCTAATTTCCTGCTTTTAAACTCAGATAAAACTGAAGTTATTGTACTTGGCCCCACAAATCTTAGAAACATGGTGTCTAACCAGATCCTTACTCTGGATGGCATTACCCTGACCTCTAGTAATACTGTGAGAAATCTTGGAGTCATTTTTGATCAGGATATGTCATTCAATGCGCATATTAAACAAATATGTAGGACTGCTTTTTTTGCATTTACGCAATATCTCTAAAATTAGAAGGTCTTGTCTCAGAGTGATGCTGAAAAACTAATTCATGCATTTATTTCCTCTAGGCTGGACTATTGTAATTCATTATTATCAGGTTGTCCTAAAAGTTCCCTGAAAAGCCTTCAGTTAATTCAAAATGCTGCAGCTAGAGTACTAACGGGGACTCGAAGGAGAGAGCATATCTCACCCATATTGGCCTCTCTTCATTGGCTTCCTGTTAATTCTAGAATCGAATTTAAAATTCTTCTTCTTACTTATAAGGTTTTGAATAATCAGGTCCATCTTATCTTAGGGACCTCATATGTACCATATCATCCCAATAGAGCGCTTCGCTCTCAGACTGCAGGCTTACTTGTAGTTCCTAGGGTTTGTAAGAGTAGAATGGGAGGCAGAGCCTTCAGCTTTCAGGCTCCTCTCCTGTGGAACCAGCTCCCAATTCGGATCAGGGAGACAGACACCCTCTCTACTTTTAAGATTAGGCTTAAAACTTTCCTTTTTTGCTAAAGCTTATAGCTAGGGCTGGATCAGGTGACCCTGAACCATCCCTTAGTTATGCTGCTATAGACTTAGACTGCTGGGGGGTTCCCATGATGCACTGAGTTTTTCTTTCTCTTTTTGCTCTGTATGCACCACTCTGCATTTAATCATTAGTGATTGATCTCTGCTCCCCTCCACAGCATGTCTTTTTCCTGGTTCTCTCCCTCAGCCCCAACCAGTCCCAGCAGAAGACTGCCCCTCCCTGAGCCTGGTTCTGCTGGAGGTTTCTTCCTGTTAAAAGGGAGTTTTTCCTTCCCACTGTCGCCAAGTGCTTGCTCACAGGGCGTCGTTTTGACCGTTGGGGTTTTAACATAATTATTGTATGGCCTTGCCTTACAATATAAAGCGCCTTGGGGCAACTGTTTGTTGTGATTTGGCGCTATATAAATAAAATTGATTGAATTGATTGATTGATTGATTGATTGATTGTGCTGCTGGCAGTGAGACTTCGCCCTTATTATTTGCCGAGAGAGTTTTCCCACATCATCATCCTCATTGTTTACATCCCACCGACAGCAGGTGTGTCACAGGCCAGTGACGCTGAGGCTACAGACGCTGCACCCCAGTATCATTGCCATCTTGGGGGATTTAACCATGTTACCTTTCAACATCCCTTCCCAAGTTTAAGCAGTTTGTTGATGGTAAAACTAGAGATAATAAGACTATAGACCTGCTGTATTCTAATGTCAATGAAGTGTACAGTGCCACAGCCCTCCCCCTGCTTGGCAAAGCGGACCATAACCTGGTCTACTTAAAACCACTTTACACCCCTGTAATTCGGCGGCAACCTATGATCACCAGAGTGGTATGGAAATGGTCACAGGAAGCAGAAAACAGTTTTCGCGAATGTTTTGAGGTGACCGACTGGTGTGTGCTCTGTGATGCAAATGGGGAAGACATCAAAAGCATTATAGGCTGCATAACAGATTATATCAACTTCTGTAAAACAATATAATCCCAACCAAGACTGTGCACCACTACCCCAACACCAAACTGTGGATGAACAAGGACATCAAGGCTACACTGAACAGGAAGAAGGCTGATAATGATAAGAAGGTGGACCAGGTGATGGAAGGAGACCTTCATGAGACCAATGAGCTAAAACTGTTACAGGCGTGACAATGTGGACTCTGCTCCTCTCAGTGCTCCCCCTCCCCTGGGCACTGATCTCACACCCCAATAAGCACCACCCCCTCTTCCCACCAACCTGCCCCCACTACCCTCCATCCACTACTCCCTCATTATCCTTGACGCCTCCCATCACCATCACTGCTGAGGATGTGAGAAGAGAATTTAGTTGCCTGTGTCCAGGAAAGGCTGCAGGTCTTGACAACATCAGCCCCAGAGTGCTGAAGGGATGTGCTGTCAGCTGTGTGGAATTTTCCAGTACATCTTTAACTTGAGCCTGAGTCAGATGGTTGTTCCTGAGTGGTGGAAAACCTCATGTCTGGTTATTCTCATCTGGATGAGGTAGGGAGCACTGTGAGAGTCATGTTCTTTGATTTCTCCAGTGTGTTCAACACATCCGGCCTGACTTGCTCAGCAATAAGCTATGTGACATGAAGGTGGAGGCTCCACTGGTGGCCTGGATTGCCAGCTACTTAACAGGCCACCCACAGCATTACATCTGACAACATCAAGAGCAGCACAGGGGCACAACAGGGTACAGTCCTGTCTCGCTTCCTGTTCACACTCTCCACCTCAGACTTCAGGTCCTGGTCACAGTCCTGGAGTGGTGTGGCCTCAACTACCTGCAGCTCAATGTATTTATGACAAAGGAGCTGGTGGTGTACTTCAGAAGACAGAAGACCTGTCCGAACCCATTTACCATCAATGGAACTGAGGTGGACATTGTGAACTACTACAAGTACCTGGGTGTCAACACAGACAGCAAACTAGACTGGACTGTAAACACAGATGCTGTATAAGAAAGGTCAAAGCTGACTGTACTTCCTCAAGAGGCTCAGATCTTTCAATATCTGCAAAAATATGTTGCAGATGTTTTATCACTCAGTGGTCTCCAACTTCATCTGCTACGCTGTAGTGCGCTGGGGGAGCAGGCTGAAGGCAGCTGACATGAAGAGATTCAACAGGCTCATCAGGAAAGCTGGCTCTATCCTCGGGGTGGAGCTGGAGTCTGTGGTGGAGGTGTCAGAGAGGAGGATGTTGAGGAAACTACTCAGCATCCAGGACAACACCTCCCACCCCCTGCATGCCACAGTGACATCCTGTCAGAGCACCTTCAGCCACAGACTGAGACCACGGAAGTGCACCACGGAACACCACAGGAGGTCTTTCCTGCCTGTGGCAATTGGACTGTATAACCCCTCCCCCTTCTGCAGTATGAATAAATTGAACAGATTTCAGAGTTAATTTAATATTTATTTAACCAGGTTAGTCCCATTGAGATTGAGACCTCTTTTACAAAGTAGATCTGGACATTTATAAAGTTTCCAATTCTATTCAGTTACTCAGAGTTATGTGCAATATTGTTGAACATCTTGTGCAAATGTCAAAAAATAAAAATAAAAATACATAATATGTAATTGAACAGAGTTCTTCTTCTTCTTTTCCTAAGCCTGTATTCCCGCTTTTGTAGGGTCGGCTGCCTTGGTCTTTGTCCTCCAGGTTTTCTTGTCCTGGGCCTCCTCCGGTCTCACTCCGAAGTGGGTCATATCTTCATTGATGCAATCCATCCATCTCTTAAGAGGTCGTCCTCGAGGTCTCCTTCCTGGTATGCTTGCTTCCCATACCTTCTTAACTGGGTTCTCCTCTTCCATCCTGGCTACATGGCCATATCACCTTAACCGCATCTCTCTAACTTTCTCATTTATGGTGTTTATTTGTAGCTCTCTTCTGATGTCTTCACTCCTCTCTCGATCTCTCAATGTCACTCCCTTGATTCTCCAAGCATTCTCATCTCAGTTGACTCTAGGATTCTCTCTTCCTTTTTTCCCATGGTCCAGACCTCCGCTCCATACAGTAGTACTGTAAGTAAGTAAGTAAGTAAGTAAGTAAGTAAGCTTTATTTATAAAGCGCCTTTCACAGACCAGGGTCACAAAGCGCTGCACATGGCATACAAAAATAATCTAAAAATAACATACGAAAACAATAAAATACAATATTAGGCTGGTCTTATGATGGTGTTGTACAGTTTGACCTTCAGTCTTCTTGGCATCCTTTTGTCGTTGATGACTCTGGACAACTCTCTCCACTTGGCCCAAGCTGCTGACACTCTTGCTCTGATTGTACATTTGGTTCCTCCATTCTCTGGTATTGTTACTCCCAGGTACTTAAACTCCCTGACCTGCTTCAGGGTTGTGTTGTTTCTGTCTCTGATGTTCACTTTCACATCTCTCCTGCTGCTTACCATGACCTCTGTCTTTCCGGTATTCACCTTCAGGCCCATCCTTTCCATACCGATCTGCCACTTCAACCATCCCCTCTGGAGCTCTACCTCATTTTCGGCAATTACGGCCAGATCGTCAGCGAACAGCAGCTCCCAGGGCAAGCCAGTTTTAAATTCTTCACTTATCACATCCAGTATGATAATAAACAGAAATGGGCTTAGTCCCGATCCTTGATGGAGACCCACTCCCATGTTGAACTCCTCAGTCCTTCCATATTTGGTCCTAACTACTGTTCTTGCCCCACGGTAGGTTGTCATCACCATTTGTACCAGTTTCTCCGGGACCTGTCGTTTTCTGAGGCACCAATATACCAGCTCCCTCCGGACCCGGTCATAGGCTTTTTCCAGGTCCACAAAGGTATAGAAGAGCTCTTTGTTCACTTCTAGATGTTTTTCCTGCAGCTGCTTGATGATAAAAACTGCATCTGTGGTCCCTTTTCCTGGGCTAAAGCCAAATTGCATGTCATCTATGTTTATTAGCATGCGGAGTCTTCTATCTATGATCTTCTCCAGAATCTTCATTACTTGCTCTAGCAGCTTGATGCCTCTGTAGTTTCCACAGTCTAGAGGATCTCCCTTTCTCTTATAGACTGTGACCAATTCACTGAGCTCCCAGTCTGATGGCATTTCTTCTTCAGACCAAACTTTCTGAAGTAATGACGTCACCATTTTCACTCCATCTTCTCCTAGGTGTTTAAGTAGGTCAATGGGTAGTCCCGAGCACCCTGCAGCCTTGCCATTTTTCATCTTCTTTATGGCCTCTCTTACCTCTTTGTGTGATATCTCCTGTACAGGGCCTTCTACGGGTGGGCATTCTTCGAGCTGCTCTCTCTCATTTTCAACATTCAGCAGGTTGTTGAAGTACTCTCTCCACCTCTCCTTAATTTTCTCCTCGTCTGTTAGTAGCACTCCGTCTTGTCTGGTTCTAGTCCATTGTTTTGCCACCTTGTATATCTTCTTCTCTCCCTCCTTTGTTTCCAAGTTGTCATACCAGTCTTTCCACACTTCCTTCTTTGCTTTTGCTACTGCTCTCTTTGCTTCTCTCTTCGCCTCCTTGTATGCATTTCTCCTGTCATCTCCTCCTGATCTCTGCCAGGACTTGTATGCTTCCTTTTTGTTCTTTATTGTTTCTTGTACTTCCTTGCTCCACCACCATGTTTCTCTTCCTTGATGTTTTCCTCCCTTGGTCATTCCACAGACTTCCTCAGCTGCTTCCAGAGCTGCTCTCTTCATTGACTCCCACTTCTCCTGTATGGGTAGTGAGTCTTCCTGGTACTTCTCTTTTACTTTCTTTTTGTATTCTTCTACTTTGGGTCCTTTCAGATTCCAGATCTTTACTCTCTTCTTTGTTTGTATACTGTACTTCTTCTCCTTTTGCACCTTCAGCACTGCACACAGTATTCTGTGTTGGGCTACTACTGCTTCCCCTGGTATCACTTTGCAGTTTTTGACACTCTTTAAATCTGCCCTTCTCGTCATTATGACATCTATCTGGGTTGCGTGGTTGCCACCAGTGGTGTCAAAAGTACACACATTTGTTACTTAAGTAGAAGTATAGATACTGCAGTTTAAAAACACTCTGGTAAAAGTTGAAGTATCAACTTGACCTCTTTACTCAAGTAAAAGTGAAAAAGTATGTGCTCCAAAACCTACTTAAAGTACAAAAGTATAAAGTAACCTTTAAAAAAAAAGAAAAAAAAAAGGTAGATGCCACTATATGAATTGAAAGCTTAATTTAAAAACTGATTCGTTCTACGTGGCCCAAAACCCAAAATTACCCCCCAACACCACCTGCACGCAAATGTTTCAATTCTAGAAGCTCTGAAATGCAATCTGGGACTATTCCAGACAATAAACTGCAGTGAGTGCAGCATCCATTTAGTGAAGGAAAAAAAAAACAACAAAAAAAACCACACAACTTTCCTTATTCAAATTAATTCCAGTAGTATTCTGCTCTTACTAGGATGCAGCAGTTTTCTAGTTTAGCAGATAATTCTGGAGAAAATCACTGAAGAAATTAACAAATTGAAAATATGGTTTGACCGAAACAAACTGTCATTAAATAAGACAGGGATGAAATGGAGGTGTAAAAGTCACTAGGTGTTCACAGGAAACATTTATTTATGTATGTATGTATTTATTTATGTATGTTCATTGCTTTTATATTTTCTGTTGTGTTTCTATTCAGGTTCTTTTTGTCTCTTTCTCTAAAATTGTATATAATAATCATTGGATTATTAATATATAAACAAAAATAAATGTAAGAAATATTACAATTTGAAAACAAATGCACCCGAACGTGATGAGAGCTGCAATTGCTTAATGCTAAGTTTTAACATTGAAAATGCCATAGACATGCTAACGCGTTAGCGTCTCTCCCATTTTTAAGTTATAAAATACATCTATCAACTGTTTCAGAAGACCATAACAGGTCGGTTTAACATAGAAAAGGTAAATAATACTCACAGACATATGCTCTTTAGGGTTTTAGCGGGGGAAAATTAAGCGAAAGAAGAAGGAATAAACGAAGCAATAGGTCGAAGCATTGCTTCAATCTGCGAACCACTGCTTCGATTGGTTCACAGTTCAAACTAAAGCCGCGCTGCAGAAAAGTTGATTACAGGCGCACATGACGTGAAATATATACATATATAAATATTAAACTGAAGCCAAGAGTAAAGAGGCTGTTTGTTTTAAAAAAATGTAAGGAATAGAAAGTACAGATACTTGTGTGAAAATGTAATGAGTAGAAGTCAGAAGTAGGCAGAAAAATAAGTAATGGAGTAAAGTACAGATACCTAAAAAGTGTACTTAAGTACAGTAACGAAGTATTTGTACTTCGTTACTTGACACCTCTGGTTGCCACTCTTGTATTTAATAAGGTGTTCTTCCTTCTTTGCATAGAAGGTGCTGACTAATGCCAAGTCTACACTCTTAACCCAGATTTTGTTTTAACTTAAATTTCCGAGTTATCATTAATTATTCTTTCGTGTTTTGTAAAAAAACATTCTCATTACTAAACTAAATTAGTTGATTGCACTATTCAGCTGAAATTTTCGGTGCAATGATCATGTTAAGCAGAGTTAACGTTTTGTGTCAAGTTTCTGTAAGGGAGGGGAGGCGCCCATTTTAAATTCTACCTAGCAACCATGTCAAGTGTGAAGACTCCACTCATCCTGCTGCTTCTGCTCATGGCTTCCTGTGCTCAAATTCAAAACCTGTGGATTTTGAGAGCAACACATAACTTTCTGGTCAAAAGACGGTTCATTGAAAATAGCTTAGTGTTTAAGTGCTGCTTCTTCTTTTTTTCTCTCCGCTGTACACAGTCTACACTTGGCTGTGGGTTTTTGAAAGAAACACTGACTTAAAGAAAGTGGAATGTAGGCTTCAAGTTAGTTATTTGTTAATAAGTTTCTGGAAATTAGTTTCGCCCAAAGAGTGGTCCAGTGAGAACACGTTAGCTAAACTGAAGTTATTTTTTGGCAATATAACTCATCATTTGGTGTGTTATTACTAAATCAAACACATTTCAACTGTTGCTTTTTTTAACATTCACTTAATTTTTTTTGTTTAGGTTTAGTTAATGTATTAAATACTTTTTAAACAAAATTGTAGAACTTAAAATCTGTTCATTTATATTATGTCACTTTGTTGCCTTTTTTTAGTAAACATTTGTCACATTTTTTACAGTACAGTTTTAATGCATTTTTTCCTGTTTTTACTTGTCTTTTGGTTGACAAGGTGTTCATGAGGTGTTCCTTCGTAATATTTTTTTTAAATAAAAGTCTTTGGAACATTTAAATGTATTGTAGCAATCGCCGGGCCGGTTTGTAAGACTGTGAACTGTTATGCTGCAGTGCATCATGGGAGTACAGGGTTTTGAGAGTTTTAAGTGTTGTTAATGTGTTTCATGTTAGTTTAACAGTGTGGTTAGTGTTACTGATTTATTGTGTTCAGTAGTTCAGTTGAATTAGTCAAGTTTAGTTAAGTGTCTGTTGCCACCATAAGTGAAAAGTGTATTGCGTTTGATGCTTTCCACCATTTTCTGTGTTGTTGGGGTTGCAAATCAAACGGCACCTCCTTGCGGCAGAGTGCAGAAAAGCTCAGAGCGTCTTGTTCTTCCACACCACTCGCCACAGTATTCTTTAATTCCTTCCCTTCCATACACATTTGTTGAAACAATGCATTATAATCTCAAAATAAAGATGGAGTAGTTAATTAAATTACAAGAGAAGACATTACTTATATTAAGAAATTGTTTTAACTATTGATTAATAATGTTTATTATGTTATTTGTTATATGTTTACGTATGTTTAACTTAAAATAGTTATTTTATACACCAATGAGAAACCATTTATGTGAACTAATGATTTTGAGTAGCAACTACTACTGTGATTTGTTAATACAACTTAACCTGATTAGTTTTAGCTTGTGTAAAAACTAAAGCGGTTTAAGGCAACGGGTTTCCATGCAATTCTCTAGTAAACTCAACTAATTCAGGTTAAGAGTGTAGACCTTCGGTGCATTCCAGGATATTTTCTCCTCTGTTTCTTGTTCCGTATCCTTTACCTCCATGGACTTGTGGGAAGCCCGCTGCTGCCTGTCCAACATGTCCATTTAGGTCTGCTCCTACTAGAACCTTCTCACTAGCTGGTATGTTTTGTATCATATTTTCCAGATCTTCTAGGAATCTATCTTTTGCTTCTTCCGTTTCTCCTACTTGGGGTGCATATGCTGATATGATGCAGTACACTTCTCCTGCTATCACCAGTCTCAACATAATCATTCTGTCTGATGGGCGCTCTATTTTGATCACTCCCTCTTTGTGCTTCGGGCTCAAGATGATTCCTACGCCATTCCGCTTGCTCCTTCTCCACTGTAGTAGATCTTGTAGCAATCTCCCAGTTCTCTAGCACTTTTCCCACTCCACTTAGTTTCCTGGACACACAAGATCTCCACTTTTTTTCTCTGGCACACTTCCACCAGCTCCCTTCCTCTTCCTGTCATGGACCCTACATTCCAACTTGCAAACTTGATTTCCGCTTGCTTCTTTAGCCACGGCCGTGGTTTCCGTGGTACCCCTTGTCCACTTCTCGCACCACCCGGGGGTTGTCGACATGCGTCACCTACGGGGGACGCCCTAGCAGTACTCTGTTGGATAGTTGACTCAGGCATAGTGTTGTGGCTAAGGGGTTTTGCGGCCGGATGCTCTTCCTGGCACCAACCACAGTTTCAGCGGTGGGCCTAGCCTTTGGTCTCCCAAGACCTACTCACAAGGCAGTGAGGTGATGTAATTTTGGAGTTTCCTCTCCTAGCCTTTGCCTAGAGGCCCAACCTACAAGGCAGTAGGTGGTTGGATTGGTGAGTGTCAGGGCATGTCCACACGCCGGTGGGCCTGCACACTGCACCTCTGGGGCTCCAACCTGCTCCGAGATCCCTCACAGATCAGCCTGGGGCCGCAAGGTACCCAGTTACCATGGTGCGCCACGAGGAGGCACTGTGAGAGTCTTGATGCATAGGCATGTAAAACCACCAGGAAGGTCTTACACACTCGGCCTCCTTTTCACTCCTAGGAGCTAGGTGGTGGCTGCAGCTGGAAGCGAGAAAACATGCAAAGCAAGCATGCACCACTACACTTTGCTACAGCACTACAGTCTATACACCCTGTGTCCATAGGACACCACACCACAAATTGTGGTAACTCTGTAATTGAACAGAGTTATCCAGAGTTATTTAGTTACTCAGAGTTACGTGCAATATTCTTTAACATTTTGTGCAGATGTCTTAAAAACATTGTTCACTGTTAATTGTTACTGTTTCGGTATTCTGGCAAAATAATTTCCTTTCGGATAAATAAAGTTGATATTATTCTTATTCTTACTGTAAATTCAGCAAAACTGGCCAGTAACTGTGTCCAGCATATACAGTATCTTATATCTATATCTTTTTATTTTTCTTTATTAAAACATTTTGTTTTATTGTTTCTGTTCAGCAACTTTTAATAAAAGGTCCACAGGGAACTGGACCCAGCTGCGCTGTTTCAATGGGACTGGGACAAAATACTAGTACTTAAAAACCAAGATCATCCCTATAAAATACACAGAGTCTCTCTCCAAGTAAATGTTTTAAAAATATTTAGTCTGACTTGTCATCACATCCTGCTTCAATAAAATTATTTTGTTGTGTTATTTTGTTGAATTGGACAGGAAACAGACTTCAAAGTTTCGATGTTGTATTGAAAGGTGCCTACACTGATAGAGTCATCTAGCAGCACTGGGGTCTTCGAACAGAACACATGCAACATCTGGAACAAAGAGCCCAGATTTTCTCTCTATACTAACTTTTATTTCTGCGCCTAGGCCGGCCCCATGTGGTCGGTCCTTAGCCTGTCATGAATCAGTGGCTGTGTGATTGGCTGTAAAGTGAAGTGAAATAAGCAGGTGTCTGCTCATATTGCATTCAAGGCAGTACGTAAAAATTTTATAGGGTATGTCTGTGTGTCACACAACAAATCAGAGTGCTCCATCATGCTGTCTAACTAGATGCAAATCAATTAGACAGCTATAAAAGATCAGATGTTTTTATCAATTAGGCAGCTATAAAAGATCAGATGTTTTTTATTAATTAGACAGCTATAAAAGATCAGATGTTTTTTATTAATTAGGCAGCTATAAAAGATCAGATGTTTTTTATTAATTAGGCAGCTATAAAAGATCAGATGTTTTTATCAGTTAGGCAGCTATAAAAGATCAGATGTTTTTATCAATTAGGCAGCTATAAAAGATCAGATGTTTTTTATTAATTAGGCAGCTATAAAAGATCAGATGTTTTTATCAGTTAGGCAGCTATAAAAGATCAGATGTTTTTATCAGTTAGGCAGCTATAAAAGATCAGATGTTTTTATCAATTAGGCAGCTATAAAAGATCAGATGTTTTTTATTAATTAGGCAGCTATAAAAGATCAGATGTTTTTTATTAATTAGGCAGCTATAAAAGATCAGATGTTTTTATCAGTTAGGCAGCTATAAAAGATCAGATGTTTTTATCAATTAGGCAGCTATAAAAGATCAGATGTTTTTTATTAATTAGGCAGCTATAAAAGATCAGATGTTTTTTATTAATTAGGCAGCTATAAAAGATCAGATGTTTTTTATCAATTAGACAGCTATAAAAGATCAGATGTTTTTATCAATTAGGCAGCTATAAAAGATCAGATGTTTTTATCAATTAGGCAGCTATAAAAGATCAGATGTTTTTTATTAATTAGGCAGCTATAAAAGATCAGATGTTTTTATCAATTAGGCAGCTATAAAAGATCAGATGTTTTTATCAATTAGGCAGCTATAAAAGATCAGATGTTTTTATCAATTAGGCAGCTATAAAAGATCAGATGTTTTTATCAATTAGGCAGCTATAAAAGATCAGATGTTTTTTATTAATTAGGCAGCTATAAAAGATCAGATGTTTTTATCAATTAGGCAGCTATAAAAGATCAGATGTTTTTATCAATTAGGCAGCTATAAAAGATCAGATGTTTTTTATTAATTAGGCAGCTATAAAAGATCAGATGTTTTTATCAATTAGGCAGCTATAAAAGATCAGATGTTTTTATCAATTAGGCAGCTATAAAAGATCAGATGTTTTTATCAATTAGGCAGCTATAAAAGATCAGATGTTTTTATCAGTTAGGCAGCTATAAAAGATCAGATGTTTTTATCAATTAGACAGCTATAAAAGATCAGATGTTTTTATCAGTTAGACAGCTATAAAAGATCAGATGTTTTTATCAATTAGGCAGCTATAAAAGATCAGATGTTTTTTATTAATTAGGCAGCTATAAAAGATCAGATGTTTTTATCAATTAGGCAGCTATAAAAGATCAGATGTTTTTATCAATTAGACAGCTATAAAAGATCAGATGTTTTTATCAATTAGGCAGCTATAAAAGATCAGATGTTTTTATCAATTAGGCAGCTATAAAAGATCAGATGTTTTTATCAATTAGGCAGCTATAAAAGATCAGATGTTTTTATCAATTAGGCAGCTATAAAAGATCAGATGTTTTTATCAATTAGGCAGCTATAAAAGATCAGATGTTTTTATCAATTAGGCAGCTATAAAGATCAGATGTTTTTATCAATTAGGCAGCTATAAAAGATCAGATGTTTTTATCAATTAGGCAGCTATAAAAGATCAGATGTTTTTATCAATTAGGCAGCTATAAAAGATCAGATGTTTTATCAATTAGGCAGCTATAAAAGATCAGATGTTTTTATCAATTAGGCAGCTATAAAAGATCAGATGTTTTTATCAATTAGGCAGCTATAAAAGATCAGATGTTTTTATCAATTAGGCAGCTATAAAAGATCAGATGTTTTTATCAATTAGGCAGCTATAAAAGATCAGATGTTTTTATCAATTAGGCAGCTATAAAAGATCAGATGTTTTTATCAATTAGGCAGCTATAAAAGATCAGATGTTTTTATCAGTTAGGCAGCTATAAAAGATCAGATGTTTTTATCAATTAGACAGCTATAAAAGATCAGATGTTTTTATCAATTAGGCAGCTATAAAAGATCAGATGTTTTTATCAATTAGACAGCTATAAAAGATCAGATGTTTTTATCAATTAGGCAGCTATAAAAGATCAGATGTTTTTATCAATTAGGCAGCTATAAAAGATCAGATGTTTTTATCAATTAGGCAGCTATAAAAGATCAGATGTTTTTTATTAATTAGGCAGCTATAAAAGATCAGATGTTTTTATCAATTAGGCAGCTATAAAAGATCAGATGTTTTTATCAATTAGGCAGCTATAAAAGATCAGATGTTTTTTATTAATTAGGCAGCTATAAAAGATCAGATGTTTTTATCAATTAGGCAGCTATAAAAGATCAGATGTTTTTATCAATTAGACAGCTATAAAAGATCAGATGTTTTTATCAGTTAGGCAGCTATAAAAGATCAGATGTTTTTATCAATTAGGCAGCTATAAAAGATCAGATGTTTTTATCAATTAGACAGCTATAAAAGATCAGATGTTTTTATCAATTAGACAGCTATAAAAGATCAGATAGTTGTGCCAAATACAAGGACATTTTGGATGTGCGTCGGCCATTTTAAAAAGCAGTTAATTGCTTGTGATTCGCTAACAATTTTTGTGTCCAGTTGACCACTAAATGTGAGTGTGCAGCATCTCCAGTGGATGATGTCACTCTGGTGTTTGGTGTTTCTGGAGAGACTGATGAGTGTCAGTTAAACTCCCACTTTTCTTCCACAGGTTTTCTAGGCCTCGTTGAAACTGCTGCACCTCCTGCTGAGAGAACTGATCCCAAATCTGGGGCTGGGTCGGGCTGAGTTGATCCATTGCTTGGAACAGTCTTGGCCCAACCTTTTGATAAGGACTGGAGACTTTGTCAGTCTCCATTGTCTTCGTGCAATGGCTACTGCATTCATAAAGGTATTATACAGAAATAAATTAAAGTAACATGTTTGTGTGACATGAGGAATACAGTTGTCAGCACTCCAGATTTTCTGTAAACACATTAAAAGTTTCACTTTGACTGCAGGGAAGGTGAAGGGTCATACTAAAGTTGGCCATACACAACATCGTGATATGAATTTTATACATACTAGGGCATACTAGTTTATACAAACTGGAGGGGCATGAGGAAGGGCATCCAGTGTAAAACTTGTGTCAAATCCTAATACAGATCTCTGCTGTATTCGCTGTGGCGGAAAAACGGTAGCAGCCACAAGGCTATGGAGCTAAATCCAGGCCAAAAGTTTTGTAATCTTAAAAAAAAGATTGAAAAAATAAATTTTGAAACTGAAAATTCAATGTTTGTTCTTGAATTTTTAATAATGTAAAAAGTATAATAAAAGTATAAGTAAAATAAAAATAAGTGTAAGATATATATTTTTCAGTTTAAATATACTTTTGATTCAGCTCTGTAATTATTTTGATCAAATAATGTATTTTCATTTTTTACTCTGAAATATATTTTATTTAACATGTGATGTGTCATTTTTATCAGTTACAGGATTAAATCTTTCAGAATCAAATCTTATCTTTTTGGTTTAATTTTTTTTCACCTTCAGATCTTATTTTTTCAGTTTCAAACTTTTGGCCCGTTCTGGCGTGGAAGGGCTTGGCTTCGATTGAAAGGGGCGTGGAATTGTGAGTGACAGCAGAGCAAACAGTCCTCACATGATGTTGCTTTCTGCTTAAAGTATCGTACTACTGTAAAAAGTCATTGTGTATCTCTTAAAGGGGTTAAACTCTGGAATGACTGCCCTGATAGTATTAAATTATCTGGTACTTTGGCTGGCCTGAAAAGATCTTATAAAAAATAACAAAATTGCTTATTGTAGTATGATAAATTAGGTAAATTGTTTTTGTTTCTGTTCTTCTGTTTAATCTGTGCATCATACTGACATTTGTTCTGCTATTTCGGATGTTTTGTGTATTGATTAATCTACAAACCTTTTTGCTTTCTTCTTGTCCTTTTTTGTAGTTGCTGTTATGAGCGCATATACAAGTATATGTGTATATGGCAACTCGTAATGGGGTGGGCATTTATAAGCCTTTGCTTCAGCCCACACCCTTTTGACCACACACAATGGGATTATTTTTTAATTGTTTGAGGTTTTATTTGCTTTTGTTTTTCTTTGTTTCATCTTGTGAGAGATTTCTTTAAGTTTTTGTGTGTGTCCCAAATAAAAATTCAAATTAAATTCAAATCGAAATAGTGGAACCCAACGGATGTCTTTTGTTTTGTTCTTAGAACATTCACAGCAGAGACACTTTCAACTAGCTAGACATAACCTATGTGGTGACATGGCAAAGTGGTGATTTTGAGGAAAGATTTTGCAGTGTTGCTTATGTGACCGCAGGACCTTTGTGGCTGGGATGGTGGTGGGATCAAACCCGGACAGCTTGCATTAAAGACCATTCCTCTACCAGGTCAGCCAAAGGGGAATTCCCCATTAGCCAAGCTAGCGGGAACGTCTTTTCAATCAGGACCCGGGACCTTCATCCCGCTACATATCTCCCCACCATTTTTGACTTTGTCCCGAAGTCACAGGTGCATTTAAGCATGTTCTGTGACTACCCACATCCTGTTTGTGACGCCAGATTGTGACCACAGGACCTTTGTGGCCGGGACGGTGGTGGGATCGAACCCGGATGGCTCGCACTAAAGACCATTCCTCTACCAGGTCAGCCAAAGGGGAATTCCCCATTAGCCAAGCTAGCGGGAACATCTTTTCAATCAGGACCTGGGACCTTCATCCCGCTACACTTAAACCATGTAATACAAGTGGAGAGCCACGCAGCAGTGCGAGGCTCGCTCTATGGTAGACAAAGGCACAAACTGGAAATGGCACAAAGAATCTCCCCAGTGTGAAAAAAAAAACAACACAAACCGTTGTTGTAAAAAGCTGTAAAAAGCCACAAACCGACGATAGATGAAGGCACAAACCAGAAATGGCACAAAAAATCTCCCCAGTGGGAAAAAAACGCACAAACCGTTGTCATAAAAAGTCACAAACTGACACTAGATGAAGGCACAAACCGGAAATGGCACAAAAAATCTCTCCAGTGGGGAAAAAAACTCCACAAACCATTGTTGTAAAAAGCTGTAAAAAGCCACAAACCGACGGCAGACGAAGGCACAAACCAGAAATGGCACAAAAAAATTTCCTGTGGGGAAAAAGCCACAAACCCACGGTAGAAGAACATAGACATTATAAAGAGAAGTAGACGCCGCATCGGTTGCTAAGGCGCAAGAAATGCGGCCGCCATCTTGGAACAGTCACCGTAGGGATTCTATCACAAGGCACAGTGAAGGTTTGATTTTATAATCTTATTTTCTTTTATAATCTTTCTAACATAATATGTGTGAAATTCCAAGCATTCCAATAATTTTGGAGGGCACTGTATCCTAAGCTTATGATGAGTGCAAAATGAGTGTGGTATTGTTACTGTTTTGTTTAAGAATGTTTAATTTTCACCGTTGCTGCACTTTGTGTGAAATCATCAGTGTTGGGGAAAGTAACTTTGGAAAGTTACTTCATTAGTTAATTTATACAGTTATATTTTACGGTTACTTCATACAGTTACTTCATTAGCAGCTGCGGACACCTTGTCGGCAGCTGCTGAATGTAATTAATAAAGTTACTCATAATCTAATTTCTGTTGTGTGTTGGGGGGGTGTGGCTGGACATTTTGGTGTTCTTTTCTTTTCTTTGCTCTCCAGGTGGTATGAAAACTGATTTGTCTGTGGAGAAGGTGCTGGCAGAAGAGTCCTTCACCCTCATCAACAGTATGTGCAGCACCTGTGGATGGTGCTCACGTGCAGCCTTAAAGACTTTCAGCTGAAGCAGATAATGAGATGGCGTTCTGCATTCGTGCAGCCTTAAAGACTTTCAGCTGAAGCAGATAATGAGATGGCGTTCTGCATTCGTGCAGCCTTAAAGACTTTCAGCTGAAGCAGATAATGGGATGGCGTTCTGCATTTAAGCCATGTCTGATCCAAGCAGAATTGCCGGGAACTACTGTTATGTGTCGACGCGGGTTGAGGAGCGGACCTGCGTCCGACGGAACCCAGCGCCAAAACAACCAGAAAGCGGTTCCAATAACAAAATAATTTATTTGTGTCACCCTCTGGTGCAAAACAAAGTGTATAAACAAAAGATGCGTCAGTCTGGTGGAGTGAAGGCTGGCACGCTCTCCAGCGCCTAATAGGATCGAAGCCCGGCGCTTCTGGACTCACTTTTACCGCCAATCACCCCCCAGGTGGACACGACAAACCGACTCTCTGCGAAGGATAGAAGAGGTGAGGCAAGTCAGCAGTTACAAGCAATATCCTTCAAAAGGCACACACTATCAGCAACACATTCAGGTCTGTATTTAAGCTTTATGTAAATGAGCAGCTTCTCACAACAGGTGGAGGATCAGTTGTCCGCATGCCACAGCAGTAAGAAGCGAGCTGCACAATTCTCATCACAATTCAACTATACTGCGTAACAAAATACCAAGTTACTATCAACAAGTAGTCAAACAATTAATCACCTCTGATGTGTGTTGACAGCATGTGTCCCTCACCCTTCCTGCTTCACAGGCACGATGTGTCAAACCCAGGCGTGGTCCTCAGCGTCTCACAAACGAACATCACAAGGTCGAGTTCCCGGCAATTCTGCTTGGATCACACATGGCTTAAATGCAGAACGCCATCCCATTATCTGCTTCAGCTGAAAGTCTTTAAGGCTGCACGTGAGCACCATCCACAGGTGCTGCACATACTGTTGATGAGGGTGAAGGACTCTTCTGCCAGCACCTTCTCCATAGACAAATCAGTTTTCATACCACCTGGAGAGCAAAGAAAAGAAAAGAACACCAAAATGTCCAGCCACACCCCCCCCAACACACAACAATTTGGTTATTTTTAAGATTTAGTACTCAGAAAAGTAACTATTAGTTACTTTGCTGATGAGTTACTTTGCTGATTGCTCAATCTTACGAGTAACCAAGTTACATTACTCGTTACCTTATTAGTTACATTACTTATTAGTTGCAAGTTTTCGGCAGATTCTAATAAAGTAATTGCATAAAGCTGCTAATGAAGTAACTGCATAAAGCAACTGTATAAAGCAACTAAAAAAGTAACTAAAAAAGTAACTTGTCAAAGTTACTTTTCACAACACTGGAAATCATAGTCACATCTTATATCATACTGAGATGACAATATTGCAATGGGATAATTTGGCCATATTGTAAGCAAAAAATAAAATGCTTAAAAGGTGGGGGGGTCTGTTGGGGGCGGAGCTGAAAGGTTTTAGCCATGCTCATGCTCCACTGAAGCATTTACTCAAAAAAAGTCTGAAGGACCTAAATGACATGGTCAGATGCTGAAGAGCTTCGCTCATCATGTCTACGACATATAAATATTATGTTAAAATAAATATTTTAGCAGATCTGTCACTAACCCTCAGCCATTTATATTTGTTTTCTTCTCCCTCACCATCTTCTCCCTCATCATCATCTTCTCCTTCTTCATCGTCATCTTCTTCTTCATCTAATGCTCCGTGAGCTAAATGTCTCATTTCACAGTGGTTTGTTCAGCCTCTGCAGTCTCTTAAGGATTAATCTTCATAGGTCATAGATTTTGAAGTTTGCAGTCAATATTCAGATTTTTGAGCCAAACCGAGTCGTACGACTTCTTTTTGAGTCCGACCGAATTTCAGTTCTGCTGTGTGTCATTTGTCGTGCACTGTACAGGGGTAATTACAGGCAATTAACACAGTAAACAGAGCTTGCTCTTCCTTCAAGGAAGAAGGTTACATCTTGAGAGCGTTGCACCCCTTGTTTCAGGGTGAGGCCAAGAACTTTTTGAAATACCCTCGTAGGTCATTAAATACAGTAAGTGCTCACATTCTCCCAACTGACATAGACAACCTCTTAGCTCCTTTTAATACTTGTAATTTCTCACATAAGCCAGTGTCAGTTCATATGGGGTTATGATCCTGTCCACTGCCTGTAGAGCAGACCCTTTTTTTTCCTTGTGGGTGGTGAGCCTACATTGTTTCTTTGGGCTGAGCTTTACTGAGCCCCCGTGGCTGTAGACCCGGCCACCAGGCACTCACCTTCAATCACTAATTCAACTCATCACTTTTATAGGCAGTTTTCTTCTTAAAAATCAGGGCACATGAACATTTCCAAGTCGCTGAATATGTTCTTGCTATGTACATGTATTTATGTATGTAGTGTGATACTGTATTGTAAATCTGACTGAAGTAGGAGTTCTCAAAAACTGAGTGAACATGCAAGATGTATTCTATAGTAATGAAATAAAATACTCTGTTCCACTTTACCAAGAATCTGATATACGAGGGCTGTCCGTAAAGTATAGGTCCTTTTTATTTTTTTCAAAAACTATATGGATTTCATTCATATGTTTTTATGTCAGACATGCTTGAACCCTCGTGCGCATGCGTGAGTTTTTCCACGCCTGTCGGTGACGTCATTCGCCTGTGAGCACTCCTTGTGGGAGGAGTCGTCCAGCCCCTCGTCGGAATTCCTTTGTCTGAGAAGTTGCTGAGAGACTGGCGCTTTGTTTGATCAAAATTTTTTCTAAACCTGTGAGACACATCGAAGTGGACACGGTTCAAAAAATTAAGCTGGTTTTCAGTGAAAATTTGAACAGCTGATGAGAGATTTTGAGGTGATTCTGTCGCTTTAAGGACTTTTCACGGTGCGAGACGTCGTGCAGCGCTCTCAGGCAGCGTCATCAGCCTGTTTCAAGCTTAAAACCTCCACATTTCAGGCTCTATTGATCCAGGACGTCGTGAGAGAACAGAGACGTTTCAGAAGAAGTCGGTTTCAGCATTTTATCCGGATATTCCACTGTTAAAGGAGATTTTTTTAATGAAAGACGTGCGGACGGGTCCGCGCGTCGGGACGCAGCCGACGCGGCGCGGCGGCACAGGAAAAACACCTCCGTGTTGATAACCATTTGTTAAAATCCAGTTGGCTTTTGATGGCTTTCAGTGGAGTGAGTATATGAGAAATTGTTTATCAGCTGGAGATGTTCAAACTTGTCCTCAAGGCTTCCAACAGAGGTGTTTTTCCTGTGGCGGAGCGTCGCGGCGGCTGCAAGCCGACGCTGCAATCCGCCCGCACGTCTTTCATTAAAAAAATCTCCTTTAACAGTGGAATATCCGGATAAAATGCTGAAACCGACTTCTTCTGAAACTTCTCTGTTCTCTCACGACGTCCTGGATCAACAGAGCCTGAAATGTGGAGGTTTTAAGCTTGAAACAGGCTGATGACGGCGGATGAGAGCGCTGAGCGACGTCTCGCACCGTGGGAAGTCCTTAAAGCGACAGAATCACCTCAAAATCTCTCATCAGCTGTTAAAATTTTCACTGAAGACCAGCTTAATTTTTCGAACCATGTCCACTTCGATGTGTCTCACAGGTTTAGAAAAAATTTTGATCAAACAAAGCGCCAGTCTCTCAGCAACTTCTCAGACAAAGGAATTCCGACAAGGGGCTGGACGACTCCTCCCACAAGGAGTGCTCACAGGCGAATGACGTCACCGACAGGCGTGGAAAAAACTCACGCATGCGCACGAGGGTTCAAGCATGTCTGACGTAAAAACATATGAATGAAATCCATATAGTTTTTGAAAAAAATAAAAAAGACCTATACTTTACGGACAGACCTCGTACAAATCTAATACACTGTATGGCACATATGGAGTCAACCTATTGATTTATTCATTCACCAATTTGCTGTCTCCACCTTGTTTTACCTTAAACGCTAGGACATGGTCACAAAAGAGTTTCTATAAAACAATAGATGGTGAACAGCTTATGATTTGGCCAAGAAAAAATTTCAGTCAGTTTTTTTTTTTTTTTTTTTGCTTTGATCCCTGTTTGCTTTACCTCACTCCCCTAACAAAGCCCATAGTGTAGCTGCCCCAGGCTGTTTAGGAGTGGAACAGAGCCATCTGTGTGTGTATGTCCTTCCATATTGTAAAGGTGGTCTTAGTAATTTGTGAAGTATACTGTATACTTTGCCAGTGACAGAAAAACTGTGGCTATTTGGCTGGACTGACTGTGTGTCAATGATGTAAATGTCTGAATTTGTGTGAACTTGTGTAATGTTTTGTTTGTTCTGTGGGATCAGTCTCATGCGTCATGACTGTGGATGTGTTAATGGTTAATATGAGTAAGTCAGTTGCTCCCTACCAGTTCACAGCAGAGTGCCACACCCTGCTAGTAACTATGGCTGCCTTGTCATTTCCTGTGTCCTGTTATTGCTACTTGACTTCCTCCAGTTTTTTTGGTCTCCCAGTATATGCATGCAGATCTATGTGTTATCTAGAAACCTGTCAACCCGTCTTTTAAACAAGAAGTCAAATTTGTTTACAATGATGAGGTTCAGTTGTGCCTTTCCATTGGCCAGCACGCAGCACAGCAACCAACCACAGGTCTGGGTGGAAAGCAAGTGGAGGGTGGGGGGTGGGGCGGGGCGCATGGCAGGGTGAGCACTGTGGTCCGCTCTTTTGAAGACCTGCTGTGTCACACTGCTGGGTGGCGCTCACATCATATTAAAAATATTGAAGACTGCTCTTAACCCACCTGTGGCATTGAGCAGAGACACTTGACAGGGGAAGGCAATTATTATCATCTTTGGGCGCAGTCAGGAGTACTTTGTCCAACACCTTACAGTCGAACTGCAATCATGAGCCAGGTTGACGTGTCAACATGTTCCATACCACAGAAGGTTTTCCCAGAAGCACTGAAGAAAGGCAACTCCAGTGAGGTGCACTTGTTGCTGCAGAACATGACAAACTGTGAATTCAATGTCAACTCCTTGGGCCCAGAAGGACAGCAGGCCCACCACCAGTCTGTCATTGATGGAAACCTGGACCTGGTAAAACTGCTGGTGACATTTGGTGCAGATATCCGACGCCAACAGGGAAGGGTGGAGAACAATCATTTATAGCTACACACTTATGCCACATTTAAGGAAAAAAAACAAAACAACTTTGCAAACATCACCACTACCAACCACTGCAAAGCAACCAAACGAGCTGCTCTTTGCACTCTTGAATCCAAAACGCAGCGCTTCTTTTACGCAGAGCTTCTCTGTGCCTGTGATCGTGGTATAACATCCATAATGAGCATGTAATCACACATCCATTGTCACTCCACCTCATGTGTCAGAGGATTCATCTGTATTATCATGTTATCATGGCTGTTGGCCGCAGTGTGTGTCAACGCGTCACAGACATGCACTGACTCACTGTGACACATGGTGTATTCAGTGTGATTGCGCAATGTTCATGTCCAGTGTACATGATGACTGTGTGCCACTTGCACTGTATGCCATTTGAGCTAGCAGTCACACAGCAGTATGACCGCTGTATGAATATTCCCCAGTTTGAATGCAGCACAACATTAGTGTGCCTGTTCACTACATTCGTTTTGGCCGTGCCAATTTGGCGCATTTGCCTAAGTGCCACATGAATACTGTCCGGGGAATTCGAATGCAGCTCGAATGCATTCTGATGAAATGAACAACTGACGTTCGAAATGTCAATTCCCACGGCAGTAAGAATGCAGTATGACTGACTCCACCACCATTCGGATGTTTTAGATTAGATTAGATCAGATTAGATAGAACCTTACTGGTCCCTTGGGAAGACTCCCTCAGGGACATTGCAGCTGCACTGTATAGCAGCACACAGGGTAAGAAACACACAAAGTATCAAAAGTGAAAGAAAAAAAGAAAAACAGTTTGAACACGAGACATATTAATCAATAGTGGTTTACTGGCTACTACTGTTCCTCTCCTTGTACAGTGATGACCTGAGGGACAAAGGAGTTTTTCAGTCTGTTGGTCCTGCACTTGGGAAGGAGCAGTCTGGGGCTGAAGAGGCTCCTCTGATTGCTGACGACGGTTTGCAGAGGGTGACTGGCATCGTCCATAATGTCCAGCAGTTTGTCCAGGCTTCTCTTCTCTGCCACCATCACCAGAGAGTCTAGCTTGATGCCAACCACAGAGCCAACTCCCCTGATCAGTTTGTCCAGCCTGGATGTGTTGTTCTTGGATGTGTTGCCCCCCCCAACACATCATGGTGTAAGAGAACACTGGCTAGTACGGACTGGTAGAACATCCACAGGAGTTTCCTGTAGATGTTAAACAAACTCAACTTCCTCAGAAAGTACAGCCTGCTCTGTTTCTTCCTGTAAAGATGGTTGGTGTGGGTTGTCCAGCAGGAGCGACACACAAACGTGCCGACTGCTGTAGTGCAGTTCGACTGCAGCATAAATTGCACAAATGTCGTTCGAATGTCAATTCGTATGGCATTTGTGCAATTTGTACAAACAATGATGTAATAGCCCCCACCTTTTTACCCTCAGCTGCTGCAAGACATCACGTAACAATAAGAAAAAACTGTTTAAATTAATTTTCTGACTGAGCACATGGTGTTGTGGGCTGCCTGCTCTGTTTCTGCTGCTACTGCTCCTTTTTCCCCCTCTGCACAGGTGGCACGCTGCAAGCTGATCGACACACCTGATCTCCATTCAGTCAGCACCTGCATAAGAACCCCGGCTCCTCATTCCATCTTCACCAGAAACTCAGCTAATCTTCCACGGTAAGCTTGGCCTTTCTATTTTTCCAGAAATAGAATTTTCTGACTATGTGGGTGTTTCCACACACCTCCTGTCTGAGCCTCAGCTTAGAGCTAACTTCGTCCTCGTTGCTGCCACACCGAGACCAGCTTGACCTGCAGTCTGTGCACGGAGCTCTCACACTCTGCATCTACCAGCTAAGTGTTTGTCACCTTTTGCTCACACGAGCCACTTCACTCTGAACTCTGATTGGAATATTGTACAACCTGAACTGTGAACTTTTCCTGATAACAAACACTAAGAAGAAACTGAACTGAATCACTCTGTCTAACAACTGCATTTCTGGACCAGCTGTGATAGTTTGTCACTGATTGACTGTGAGAATCAGTTCTGGAAGTGACCGGCTCAGCACTCACTCATCTGTCTCTCCTCCCCAGTCACGTTGACAGCTTGCAGGCAGCCACCTGGCTCCGGGTCCCTTCCACCTGAACTGAAGACATCTGGGCTGCAGTTCCCCTGGTTCCACCGCTGAGTGGGCCGGTCTCCACACGGCTAGATAGCCACGCACTTGACTCATTTTACCTCAGTATTTGTACTCATTGTAAATAAATCTCTTCTCCTGCTCCCTTCTTCTGCTCCCTGCTTTTGGGTTCGTCCTTCATCCACGCCGAACCATAACAGATGTTTCTGGCCGCGTCATGGACTCAACGGGGGCAGACCGTTTTCAGCAAGCGCTTAACATCCAGGGAGAGTACCTCGGAAAGCTCCAGCAAGCCGTAGATTCCATCGCAGATCACGTGAGCACACTCACTGACCATGTCAAACACTCCGACACCCGCCTCTCAGATCTCTCATCACAGCTGTCTCAGCTTTCAGTTAGACCCATTCCAACACCGTCTCCTGCTGTTCCAGCTCAAATAATCACCTCTTCGTTCTCTGGCGCGGTCTCCGCGGTTCCGCCCGAACCATACATATGCCACCCAGAACCGTTTACAGGTTGTGTAGATACATGTGCTGCTTTTCTGATGCAATGCTGTCTTGTTTTTGGTCAACATCCTTCTCAGTATAGCTCCGATAAGAGTAAGGTAACTTATGTCATTAATCTGCTCAGAGGAGACGCGCGCTCCTGGGCGACTGCGCTCTGGAGCAACGACTGTCCGCTCCTCCATTCTTTCACTACCTTCACTAAGGAATTCCGTTTAGTTTTTGATCATCCAACTTGGAGAGATTCCATTTCTCAACGCCTGCTCACTCTCAAGCAGGGTTCGCGTGGTGCAGCAGAATTTGCGGTGGACTTCCGCATATTGGCAGCGGAGGCCGATTGGAATAATGCGGCACTACGGAGCGTGTTTATAAATGGTCTCAATGACTCATTAAAAGATGAGCTGGTGGTCCGGGATGAACCAAGTAATCTGGACTCACTTACTGCATTAATAATTAGGCTGGATAACCGCATGAGGGAGCATCACCTGGATAAGGGCCGTCGGGCTGACCAGGACTCTTCCACTCGCCCCTTCCCTTGGCATACACCAGGACAGCCTCTACCACGCTCCATCGAGTCCTCCCCTGACACGACTGCTCCCCCTGCTGGCAAGCCTATGCAGCTCAGCAGGGCTAAATTGCCCCCTGAAGAACGACAACAGAGACTGGCTGCTGAGGAGTGTCTCTATTGTAGTGTCAAGCACATGCCCTGTTCGGCCAAAAGCCAACACTCACCCGTAGGATCTGGGCTGCGAGTGAGCCAAGCTAAATTCACGGGTGTGGGTTCCAGCTGCACTCAAATCCCGGCCACTCTTTGTTTTGGCAGTGAAAAACTTTCGGTTCCTGCGCTCATCAACACGGGAGCCAAAGATGATTTCACAGACGTTAGTTTTGCTTCCAAGGTGAGGTTGCCTCTTGAAGCACTTCCAACCTCACTGTCTGTGCATGCTTTAGATGGCACACCCCTTCCTACCATCACTCACCGCACCATTCCAGTCACTTGTGTGGTGTCACAAGTGGTGTCAGGTAATCACAGAGAGATTGTACAGTTTTATGTTATCCCATCTTCATCTCCCTTGGTTCTAGGCCACCCTTGGATTTTCAAACACAATCCCGGAATTGATTAGCAGTCCGGGGTTATCACTTGATGGAGCGAAGCCTGTCACAGGGGGTGTTTTAGTTCCTCGGTTCCTCCCAGCATTGTGGTCAAGGACCAGGTCCATTCACCTCCCGATTTGTCGTTAGTTCCTCCGGAGTAACACGACCTTGGTGAAGTGTTCAGTAAGGATCGTGCTCTCTCACTTCCTCCTCACCGTGCATATGACTGCACCATTGACTTGCTTCCTGGCGCCCCGCTTCCTTCTGGTAGGTTGTATATCCTCTCCCGCTCGGAACGCGAGTCAATGGAGACCTACATCCGGGACTCCTTGGCCGCTGGGCTGATCCGACCCTCTTTGTCCCCCCTAGGGGCAGGCTTCTTCTTTGTTGGTAAGAAGAACGGCTCCCTTTGCCCCTGCATTGATTTCCGGGGGCTAAACGCCATCACGGTCCGCAATTGGTACTCACTACCACTTCTTGATTCGGCGTTTAGCTCCTTGCATGGGGCGACCATATTTACCAAATTGGACTTCTGCAATGCTTACCACCTGGTGCGTGTCAAGGAGGGGGACGAGTGGAAAACTGCCTTTAATACACCTTTAGGACATTTTGAGTACCTGGTCATGCCCTTCGGTCTCACCAATGCACCTGCCATCTTCCAAGCCCTCGTTAACGATGTGCTGCATGATTTTCTAAATCGATTTGTTTTTGTTTACCTGGACGACAGCCTGATCTTTTCACCAAACCTTCAAGCCCAGACTAAACATGTGCACCTGGCACTCCAGCGACTGTTAGAGAACAGGTTATTCGTCAAGGCAGAAAAATGCGAGTTTAACCTCGACACTGTGTCTTTTTTGGGCTTCATCATTTCTCGCAATCAGGTCAAGCCTGACCCGGCCAAGGTCAAAGCAGTTGTGGACTGGCCAGTTCTGTCCAGTTTTAAACAATTACAGCAATTCCTGGGCTTCACGAATTTCTACCGACGCTTCATTCGCGGTTTTAGTCAGATCTCAGCCCCCCTCTCTGCACTCACGTCTTCAAAAACCATTTTTCAGTGGACACCTCAGGCTGACGGTGCCTTTTCTTTGCTAAAAGAATGATTTGCCACCGCACCGATCCTCACACAGCCGTACCCGGATTGCCAGCTCATTGTTGAAGCTGATGCTTCGGACACAGGGTTAGGAGCCATGTTATCTCAGAGGTTGGAGAAAGACAATCGGGTACATCCGTGCGCTTATTTCTCGCGACATCTGACCCCCGCTGAGAGAAACTATGACGTAGGTAACCGGGAACTCTTGGCCGTTAAGGAGGCGCTACCGAGTGGAGACATTGGCTGGAGGGGGCCACAGTTCTGTTCATCATTTGGACAGACCACCACAATCTTGAATACATCCAGTCTGCCAAACGCTTGAACTCCCGGCAAGCCAGGTGGTCGTTATTCTTTGGAAGATTTAACTTTTCCATTTCCTACCGTCCCGGCAGCAAAAACACCAAGCCTGATGCGCTCTCTCGGCAATTCTCTTCCACCAAAGAACCACTCCAGACTCCAGAGACCATCCTTCCTCCATCCATGATTGTGGGGTCACTGACCTGGGATGTCAAGCGAGCCGTCCAGGAAGCCCTCCCCCGCCATCCGGACCCTAGGGGTGGGCCGCCTGGTCGGCTTTTTTTCCACCTGAGGTCCGGTCTGAAGTCCTCCAATTCTGTCATTCCTCGAAGCTGTGTTGTCATCCCGGAGTCCACCATACCCTGGACCTCCTTTGCCACTGCTTCTGGTGGCTCTCAGCACAGGCCGATGTGAGAGAATTTGTCCAAGCCTGCTCGGTCTGTGCTTGTGGAAAAACTTCACACCAACCTCACGCTGATCTCCTGCAACCTCTCCCAGTCCCTGGACGTCCTTGGTCACACCTCGGGATGGACTTTGTCACCGGACTACCGCCATCCCAGGGTAACACAATCGTCCTCACAATCATGGATTGGTTCTCCAAGGCTGACCACTTCGTGTCCCTGCCGAAGCTACCAACCGCCCAGGAGACCGCAGACCTTCTAGTCCTCCACGTCATCCGGCTGCATGGCATACCTCTGGACATCGTATCTGACCATGGTCCTCAGTTCACCTCGCAAGTCTGGCAGAGTTTCTGTGCTGCTCTTGGGGCCTCGGTCAGCCTGTCGTCCGGGTTCCATCCTCAGACCAACGGGCAGGCAGAGGGGGCAAACCAAGACCTGGAGACCACCCTACAGTTCGTGTCCACCACCCACCCAACTGACTGGAGTCAACACCTGCCCTGGGTGGAGTTTGCACACAACTCCCAGGTCTCCTCAGCCACCGGACTCTCTCCTTTTGAGGCCTCTTTGGGTTATCAGCCCCCACTGTTTCCTTCCCAGGAATCTGATGTCTCCATTCCCTCGGTGCAGCTCCACCTCAGGAGATGCCATCAAGTGTGGAAGACGGACCACTCTGCTCTGCTGAAGACCCAGATCCAGGGCCATGCGGACCGGCATTGGGCTCCCGCCCCCACTTATCAAACCGGGCAGGAGGTGTGGCTCTCATCGTGGGACATTTCCCCAGCTACGGACTTTCTGCTCCCTGCTTTTGGGTTCGTCCTTCATCCACGCTGAACCATAACACATGGTGTGCTTGGTTTCAGTATGGAAGGCTGCCGGTACAAACCCTAGCTCCGCCACATTTCTCCATGTAATATGGAGTTGCATCAGGAAGGGCATGCGGGATAAAATTTGTCCCGAATCAACATGCAGACCCACCTTGGATCTGCTGTGGTGCCCCAAGTGATAAAACAAGGGAGCAGCTGAAGTGACTTTTAGCATACCCAACTCAAGTCAGCCTTTATTTCTAAAGCATGTTTAAAATGATAGCAGTCAACCAAAGTGCTGTACATAATTAAAAATGGGCACCAAGTTACCCCCAATTGTAAGTAAATAAATTAAGAATAACAAAAAGATTACATCAGGCAATGAAACAAACAAAAGACAAAGTAAAATAAAGCAGAAAAAATAAATAAATCGGCAGCAGCTGTTGACATCTCTCGTCCTGGACATCACAGCTGCAGAACACGTACCATGTTTTGACAGACACCTGCATGTGTGTGCTTGTTGTCCTCATGTGAAAATACATAAAAACATATATCGCTTTTGCGATGGACTGGAAAGCGCACACAGCGCACACATTGACAGGCTGTCCAAGCTGAAATGGACTGTCAGTTCATGTGGACACGCAGCAGGCGATCTAAATGTCACGTCTGTCTGACAGGACACGCGTGTCGGTCCAGGGAGCGCACCGCAGAACTATATGACAAGCCAACAATGCGACAAATATGCCATTTTCAGTCATAAAAATATCAGAAATATGCCACAACAAATGCTGTTTGGTCAGTTATCATGGCACTTTTCCTCTTTTTTTAAAAAAGTTTATCTCCTTGTTGATTTTAACCATTTTACGCCCCTGTTATAAGACAGTGATTGTAGCACAGTGGTAAAGTTTCCGTCTGGCAACACATCCCAGCTGCTTGCACTGTGTTCTTGCATGTGCACGATGGTTTGTGGTTCCCCATTTTGTGTTTGGTTCGCAGATTTTCTTCCGGTTTCTGCGTCTTTCATGTTATGTGTGAAGGGACCCTAAGATTTATTACTGTTAATTTTTATGGCTTTCTTTTGCAACAGAAATATTGAATTAGTGTTTGTTTTATGGGTTTCTCCACACCTCAATACAGTATGTCATATAGGGAGCTAATAACACAATATAAAGTAATTAATGAATATTGAGAGAGGAAATGCTGGACTTTGTACAGAGACATTTTGGATTTAATGTAATTTATGTGCATTTTCCAACTTAATTTATCATCAATAATAATAATCATCTTTAAAACAAATTTGCTTGACAGTTACATGTTTGTTTTGAGTGCAATAAACGACATAATTATTTCTCATCATCAAGATGCAAGAAGGATCAATAAGATTACCAACCACTGCATCCTGCTATGGAGGTGGATGCTACCACTGAGGTGGTACCTAGATTTACAGATTTTGATGGTATCTTTCTAGGCACAGTGGCGAAACTCGTGACATCTACAAAAAGCACATCCTGCTTATTTGATCCTATACCAACAAAACTGTTTCACGACCTGTGGCCCACTCTTGGGCTGATTGTGCTGGAAATTATAAATCTCTCACTAACTTCTGCATCTGTTCCTAAATGTTTCAAATCTGCAGTGATTAAACCATTACTTAAGAAACCCAATCTCGACCCTAGTGTATTGAAAAATTATAGACAGATATCAAATCTATCATTTTGTTCTAAAATTCTGGAAAAAGTGGTTTCGTGGCAGCTCATGGACCACCTTATATCAGGCTGGATGGTCAGGAATGGCAGGACACAAATGCACGGCTTGTACAAACAGCTCTGGTTTTTAGAAGACTTTATGATTGTGGTTAGCAGAGGTCGGTACACGAGTAAGAAGTCCAGAAAAAGCAACAGTACAAAAATCATCAGGCAGACAGGTGTGGTCAAGGCAACAGGTTTGAGGTCAGGTACACACAAGGAGGCAGGAAGGACTATGGAATGCAGGTACAGAGCTGGAATGAAGGCACAAGGCACGACAAACTGGGGTTGGACAAAGACACTCAGTGAGCTTATATAACCCCAGGTAGCAATCAGCAAATCAGAAACAGGTGTGCATGGAAGGTACCAGAACCAGGGCATGGCCAGAGAGAGAGAGACCCATAACCAAGAGAGAGACAAGAGTAACAGAGACAGACAGACCCAAGCAGAAAAACCCAGCAAGAGAATAAACAAACCAGATCCAATGAAATGCACAAAATAACTAACAAAACAAGATAACAAAATAAAACAGACAACCAAATGCAAAACTCAATTCCTGACACCTTACTGAGAATAATTTTTTTGAGCCACTGCAGTCTGCTTTTCGAAAATATCACTCCACAGAGACAGCACTCACTAAAGTAGTGAATGACCTTCTGCGAGCAATGGGCTCGGACACCACTACGGTTTTGGTGTTGTTGGATCTTAGCAGTGGTGGGCACAGATAACCAAAAAATTAACTTTTATAACAAATAATCAGATAACTGAAAAGTTATCTTCGATAAAGCTAAAACGATAAACCACCCAAAAATGTATCGGAAGTTACAGATAACTGATAAATTCCAGTATTGTCTCCAGTACACTTGCAACTACTAACAAGCTGATTTTGAGTTTTAACACCACAATTGCTTTTGGAAGCATCACAAACAACAACAGACCCAAACAATGAGTCAGCACTTCTGTCTTTGAGCATCCTGCCCCCTGCTGGAAGCTCCAGTTTACTACATGGCTCCCAGCACAGACGCAACTGAGAGAATCCACGAAGCTCAACTCTCTACTCAATCACAACGCTGCTGTCAGGCCGAGGTCTTGGAAAATAAAGCAATGTTGAGTTATGGTTTGGTGTATAAATAAAATGAATACTGATAGAATAACTCCATTAATGTCAATTCTGTCATTTGTGCAACGTTAAGATATAACATATATCTTTTTATGTTGAATAATGCACTAATTCTGAAGTTTTGTAACAAATACAGACAGATGGCATTCTGGGTAAAATGTGCCTCCGCTAACACTGATTGGTTGATTCATTCTATGTAAACCAACACGTTAATGTGAGGAGTGTCGTGTGTTGTGTTTACAGATAAATGTGCTTTTGTAAAATATGCCATTTTTTATTTGTTAAAAAAAAAGGCATTTTCAAAAAAAAAAAAAAGCCAAGTTGTAATTAGATAACCATCTGATATAACCGGTGTCAAAATAAATAGAACACTGCCATGATCTACTGGTGCCAGTGCGAGTTTTGGCCCTTTTTCAGCTGATTTTTCATTTGAGCGAGAATTTTTTGATCGCACAGAGTTTCAGGTTAATCGCACGTCCTGCATCATTTAATATACATTGAGTAACGAGCTGCGTTTAACATCTCATGACCACCTCCTGATTGCCAATCGTATGGTCGGATGAAAATCAAACCTGTTTGATATTGTGGTCGGACGTCGTGAGGGTATCCCGCTGCTGAAGCGCTACAAGCGTCCAACCTCTCGCACTGTCCATGTGCAAACACCACAGACCTGTCTTGTAATGTTTTTTTTTTTAACTTTGATGTCTCTTTGTAAATTAGGTTTGAAAAAAAAGCTTCTGTTTACGTTTTGCTTCTGGAAACACGAGTCTGACGTGTGGTTTTTGAACATACAATATGTGTGAGAACATAAATCGTGCGCTCTGAACTTTTACATCGTGCGGTTCTGTGGTACAGTTTGAGCTGGAACCGAGTACAGTGATTGAAAATATCAGTCCAGCTTCAGGGCGAATACTGCCATGAACACTACTGGCCAGTAGGTGACAGTAGAGACCTTTAAAACTTGCCAAAACAAAATTCTAGATAATTTGTGTTCCTACTTGCTACGTTTAAGATGCGTGGAATTTAATAAACGCAAACAGAATAACAACGTATATAAACCCAGAGAATATATTCACAAGAGTTTTAGGCAATAGAGTTTAATGCTGTTTGTCCATGGAGCATGATCAGAGTGTCTGAAATGCATTTCTCCTGTCGTGAACGTACTGAGATTACCCTATCACTCATAATGCACCTGGACACAGCATGTCCACACTAAAACCTTAAAAATTAGCGCATTACTTCAAAACTAAAACATATATCTGATATTTTCACTTTATAAAACTTCAGACATGACATTAATTTAAATAACTTGTCCGAAATAAGTTTGGTTAAAATTTGAACCATAAGTTAAAAATGTATGCTTCTGGAAGACTTGGATGATATTGGCCGCATATCAGTATGGGGTTAAAAGAAATAAGTTTTTTTGTGACTCCTTTACGTGCAGAGGAGAGAACTACACAGTTCACCTTTGTTTACCATGTTAATGGTCTAAAAATCTTCTGACAAAAATTTATGGGAAGATAATGTCCGATAATGGTTTTCAAAGTTATCTGAAAAGATAATCCAATAATGAAAACTTTATCTTCGATAGTGGTTATTGGATTATCGGAACTGTGCCCACCACTGGATCTTAGTGCTGCATTTGATACTGTGGCTCATCTTATTTTACTCAATAGGCTGGAGAATCATTTTGGGATTACTGGAACTGCCCTTGCGTGGTTGGCACCATATCTGTCCAATCATTCTCACTGTTTTTGTACAATAACACTACCTCTGATCTTAGGGACATGAAGTTTGGGGTTCCACAGGGATCCATTTTAGGCCCCCTGCTTTTTTCCCTTTATGTAGCACCTCTTGGCAATACAGTGGGGAAAATAAGTATTTGATCCACTGTCAATTTTGCACGTTTTCCCACCTACAAAGAATGGAGAGAGCTGTAATTTTTATCATAGGTACACTTCAAGTGTGAGAGACAGAATCTAAAAAAAAAAAAATCACACTGTATAATTTTGAAATAATTAATTTGCAGTTTATTGCATGAAATAAGTATTTAATACAATAGAAAAACATAACATTTGGTACAGAAACATTTGTTTGCCATGACAGAGGTCAGATGTTTCCTATAGTTCTTGACCAATTTTTCACACACTGCAGCAAGGATTTTGGTCCACTCCTCCATACAGATCGTCTCCAGATCTTTCAGGTTTCAAGTTTCAGCTCCCTCCAAAGATTTTTCTATTGCGCTCAGGTCTGGAGACTGGCTAGGCCACTCCAGGACCTTGCAATGCTTCTTATGGAGCTACTCCTTAGCTGCCCTGGCTGTGTGTTTGGGGTCATTGTCATGCTGGAAGACCCAGCCACGACCCATCTTCAGTGCTCTTACTAAGGGAAGGAGGTTGTTTGCCAAAATCTCGTGATACATGACCCCTGCCCTGATACATTGTCCTGTCCCCTTTGCAGAAGATCACCCCCAGAGTATGATGTTTCCACCCCCATGCTTCACGGTTGGGGTGGTTTTCTTGGGGTTGTTTTCATCCTCCAAACACGGCGAGGGAATTGATGCCAAAAAGCTCTATTCTGGTCTCATCTCACCACATGACCTTCTCCCATGCCTCCTCTGGATCATCCAGATGGTCACTGGTGAACTTCAAACGGGCCTGGACATGTGCTGGCTTGAGCAGGGGAACCCTGCTGCCCTGCAGGATTTTAAACCATGACGGCATCATGTGTTACTAATGCAATCTTTGTGACTGTGGTCCCAGCTCTCTTCAGGTCATTGACCAGGTCCTCCATGGACTTTCTCAGAATCACCCTTACCGCACAAGGTGAGATCTTTCATGGAGCCCCAAACTGAGGAAGATTAACAGTCATGTTATGTTTCTTCCATTTTCTAATAATCATGCTAACAGTTCTTGTCTTCTCAATCTGCTTGCCTATTGTCCTGTAGCCCATTTCAGCCTTGTGCAGGTCTACAGTTTTGTCCCTGGTGTCCTTAGACAGCTCTTTGGTGTTGGCCATGGTGGATAAGTTGAAATGTGATTGATTGAGTGTGTGAACAGGTGTCTTTTATACAGGTAATAAGTTCAAACAGGTGCCATTAATACAGGTAAAGAGTACAGAATAGGAGGATTTCTTAAAGAAAAACTAACAGGTCTGTGAGAGCCAGAATTGTTGCTGATTGGTAGGTTACCTGTTATGTGTCGGACGCAGCCCGGAGAACCGACCAGCGTTTGAAGGACCCAGTATGAAATAAGCAGAGCACGGTACAAAGGATAACAGAGTTTAATAAACATAACAGTGATGTGATAAATAAAAAGTGCGCGGTCTGGTGTGGTGGATTGCGGTGCGCTCCCAGCAGCGCTAACGGTCCGGAGCCAGAACCAGTTCGGACCCAAGGACCCCGCCGACACCCCCCAGGTGGCCGTGACAAACCGAGTCTGTGAATGAAGAAATCATCATGTGAGTCCACACTCAACACACAGAGAGAACGCTCAAAGGTGTACAAACAGCAAACACGTCCTGGCTTAATTACTAATCAGCTTCCCACCCTGCAGGCATGGAACATCCTGTTCACAAACTCACTGCAGTGGAAGCTAATTAAAATGACTAACATAACAGCTCAATACAATAAGGTGTGAGGGACACCACATTTACTGACTGTATAAATGTTAGTCACAAAATCTAACGTACCTCAGGAAGTGTGCTGACGAGCGTGAGACCTCACCCCCTCCTCTTTCACAGACCATGCATCAAACCTGGACGTTCTCTGCATCCACTGATGATGAGATGGCTCTTGAGACGATGATCTCACCCGTCTGGTCACAAGGTCGAGTCTCTGGCAAATACACGCTGTGTACTCCAGACTTAAATGCCACCATGTTCCAATCCGTGTAGATGCACCACAGCTGTGAGTCCTGACGAGCCGCACCTGATCAGCCTCAGGTGATTAGGGTGAGGTCCTGAAAACTCAGCCACACAGCCACTCAGTCCTAAACACGCACCACCTGGAAGGAAAACCAAAAGACAGAAACAGAAGACCAACAAAAGCCAGCCAGGCACGCCAGCCACAACATTACCAAATACTTATTCCATGCAATAAAATGCAAATTATTTCTTCAAAAATCATACAATGTGATTTTCTGGATTTTCTTTTTAGATCCTGTCTCTCACAGTTGAAGTGTACCTATGATAAAAATTACAGACCTCTCCATTCTTTCTAGGTGGGAAAACGTGCAAAATCAACAGTGGATCAAATACTTATTTTCCCCACTGTATACTACGGCGTTTTGGGATTGCCTTTCATTGCTATGCTGATGATACTCAACTGTACATGCCGATAGCTGCTGGTAAGCTCACTCACATAAAATCTTTACAAAATTGCATTGCATCAGTGACAAGTTGGATGTCTCGTAACTTCCTACTTTTAAACTCTGATAAGACTGAAATGATGGTTCTTGGTCCAGTGAGGCATCAGCATCAGTTTGACCAGCTGGTGTTTATCTTGGGTTCGTGTGTTATACATCATATGGACAAAGTGAGGAATCTTGGGGTCATTTTTGATTGTACGTTATCTTTTGCCCTCCACATTAGAGACATTACGAGGACTGCTTTCTTCCATTTGCAAAATGTAGCAAAGATTTATCCCATCCTGTGTATGGCTGATGCTGAGACTTTGATACATGCATTTATTTCTTGTAATGCTCTATTTTCTGGTTTGCCGCAGTCCAACACTTGGGGTCTTCAACTGGTTCAAAATGCTGCTGCCAGACTTTTGACTCAAGGCAGAAAGTTTGACCATATTACACCCATTTCAGCATCCCTTCACTTGCTTTCTGTCGCTGCAAGATCAGATTTTAAGGTTCTGTTATTGGCTTTTAAAATTGTTCTTGGACTTGCACCTCTCTATCTGGCTGACCTGGTCAAGCCCTACGTACCAGCTCGTGCCCTGCACTCACAGGGTGCAGGACTTATGTGTGTGCCCAGAGTGAATAAAAAGTCTGCCGGTCACAGAGCTTTCTCCTACTGTGCCCCAGCTCTGTGGAATGATCTCCCGGCATGTTTACGGCAGTTGGATAATGTGGAGACTTTTAAATCAAGACTGAAAATTCAGTCATTTTCCTTGTTTGTCATTAATTTTATTGTGTTATTATGTGGTTTTTTTGTTTTTGTTTTTGTTTTTGGTGCTTTTTATGTTTTGTTATTTATTTTTGTTTTTTTTTATTCAATTTTTTTCTCTGTTTTCAGTATTGTTGTGTAAAGCGCCTTGAGACGATCTCAACCGTGAGTTAGTGCTATAGAAATTAATAAATTTGACTTGATTTGATTACCAGATTACCAGTCTGTCCCTGCTTCATGTGGATGCACATATTTCTTGAGACAGTGCTGTATTTATTGGACACTTTTTGAAAATGACAAGAAAAAGATTGTACAGGGAAAGTTCTGTTTCCATGTGGACAAGGTAGACCACAAAAAGAAAGAATGGCCAACAGACATTTGATTATCTGATGGAAAAAAATCTGCAACAGTTTTTTTTTTTTTTTTTTTTTTTTTTACAAACATTCCATTCACCTAAAGACAATGAAATGTCTAACTGATAAGAAGAGTTTCCAAGACCCTTCTTACTTT
Source organism: Thalassophryne amazonica (assembly GCF_902500255.1). NCBI lineage: Eukaryota > Metazoa > Chordata > Actinopteri > Batrachoidiformes > Batrachoididae > Thalassophryne > Thalassophryne amazonica. Next base: position 31,312,852 of record NC_047108.1, on the reverse strand, counting down.
AATTGTATGGTTGGGTTATCTGTCATGACTTATCTTTCTGCCAGATGCTTGTGTTGAATGACAAATCACCATGTGTGTCACATAAGTTAAACACAGTTGGTTTGTCAGTGACTTACAGCCAGCATACACTCATTGATGCGAACATGATTAGGTTTGATTTGTACATGTCTAATAAATGCATAGCAGTCCCGCAATAAATACTGCATTACCGTAAACCTTAAAGTTTCAGTTTTGTATTGTAACCTAAATTGGCATCTTATCAGAATGTGGATCAGGGGGGAGTGGCTATGGCACGGAGCTGAGCGGTCGCATTTTCGAGCTCTCCATAGCAATCGCTAAGCTAAAGTATCCTGAGTTAGAAGTGAAGGCTCTTCTTTATTAAATTAAAGTTAAGTGTATCTGTATCTAAGACATGTCGGCAAAACGCCAAAAACTACCATGGGCCACCAGAAAAAGGGTCAGAACAAGACCGACCGTCTTGAAGAGTAGGGGAAGATGCTAACAAGCTAACCGCTATCGTGCAGACTCCTGGAGCGGAGGGGATTTTAGAAGCAATTTGCAGCTCTGAAAAACGATTTTTGGCTCCAAAGTTGACGGAGTTCTGACAGCAATTAACGGAATCAAGTCAGACTTTAAAGAGTTTTCATGCAGACTGGAACAAGCAGAGGATCGTATTGGTGATATAGAGGACAATATGGCTGGTGAGAAAACTAAATTGCGATGCTGGAGAAACAGGTGTCTGAGCTTACCTCTAAAGTGGATGACCTAGAAAACAGGAGCCGTCGTTCAAATCTGAGGCTAGTGAATCTCCCAGAAAAAGTTGAAAAGGGAAATGCAGCTGCTTTTTGGAAAAGTGGCTTCTCAAAGTCCTGGAACCCGAGACCTTCCCTACCCCGCTGGTTATCGAAAGGGCGCATAGACTGCCAGGTGCGCCACAATCCTCCGCTCCGCGAGTCATGATAATTAAGTTTTAAACTTTGCGACAAAATCCGAGTCATGCAAGCAGCAAGAAAGAAGGGCAAGATCGTATACGAAGGCCACCAGGTCATGTTCTTTCAGGACATCTCCACCGAGCTGCACAAGAAAAGAAAGCGTTTCGATGACGTGAAACGACGACTACGGGACCTAAAAGTGGACTACGGCATCATTTACCCCGCCAAGCTCAGGCTTTTCCACGAAGGGAAAACACGCATCTTCGCTGATCCTGCAGGTGTGCAGACGTTCATCAAGATCTGGAGACAGAGCAGGCTGGCCACGATTAGCACGATTACACAGGGATGACCACGGTCAGGGTCTGAACTTTCAAAAAGCAGCAGCCGGCGTGGAACTTTAACCTCTTTTTCATCTATCAAGAAAGGTACTGTCTGTGTCCTGTTGCATGATGATGCTCTCCCAGGCTAATGTGGTTTTAATCCCACACACCAGATACGTGTGTAATATAGTTTAATTTGCCTGCTTATTGTATTAAGCCGATTGTGGGCGGAGGTTTGTTAATTGTGCGATTCGTCCAGTTCATAACTGCTCCTCATTGTTTGTGGATCAGTCGAGTGTCTGGTTAGCTCTTAATGTTACGGGGGAGGATATGCCGTCTCATTTGGGGAGACAGAGCTGGGAATATTTTAGGGGTTATAATATAAATTTATTTCGAAGTGCGAATAACGACATGCAATCCTTTTTTAAGAATGAGATCACAGTTTAACTCACTCCTTCCTATTCACATAGGACCTGGTTGAAAATATTTATACTTGATTTTATGGTATACGTCTTTTAATGCAAATTTGAAGTTTACATCCTGGAATGTTAGAGGCATGGTGGAACTGGCTAAAATGAAGCAGGTACTTAGTAGGGTCAAACAAATTAATTCATCAGTTGTATATCTCCAAGAAACCCATTTACTGTCAGATGAAGTGATAAGGATAAAAAGGAGATGGTCAGGACAAGTAATTTCAGCCTCCTATTTATCACACACTCGTGGGGTAATGATAGTGATTCATAAATCTGTACCGTTTAAAGTGGACAATGTCATTCCTGATATTGGTGGTAGGTATTTGATTGTCCAAGGTACACTGATAGAAGAGAAGATAAATATGATTAACATATACGCCCCGAACAATGACAATCCAAAATTCTTTGAAAATTTATTTCTATTAGTTTCTTCTCTTCCAGGGAAGGTTCTTATAGCAGGCGATTTCAATTGCACTTTGGACCCTAAATTGGACCGGTCAACTGGGGTGGACTCCTCCCATACACAAAGTAGGAAGAAGCTGTTACAGTACATAAAGGATTTGAACTTGTGTGACCCCTGGAGGAGGTTAAACTCAGATAAGCTAGAATTTTCTTGCTACTCTTTTAGATTTAAGTCATACTCACGGATAGATTATTTTCTAATTTCCAACTCTATGTTCTCCTCCGTGATTAAATGTAACTATAACAGCATTCTACTGTCAGACCACTCTCCTATTTCACTTCTGTATAGGGCCCAAGGAGTTGTTAAAGGCACTCTTAGATGGAGATTTAATCCCAGATGGCTTTCCGATTCAAATTTCCTGCAATTCTTAGAGACACAAATTGACTTGTTCTTTATTACAAATACGGATGAGACTTCTGCTATTGTCAGATGGGAGACCTTTAAGGCATACATCCGAGGTATGATTATTTCCTATACCAGTTCAAATACAAACAAATATAAATTGAAAATGAATGAGCTTGACCATAAATTAGACAACTGGAGAGAGAGACCTTTTTGGATGAGTCCACAAAATAAAACAAGAATTAAGGCTACTTAAAGCCCAATATGAGGAATTATCTACATTGAAAGCAGAAAACAGTTTAATTAGGCTCAAACAGAGTTACTATGATCAAGGTGAAAAACCCGGGAGATTGTTGTCCTGGAGAATAAAGAAATTGGATGCAGACAGGGCAATTACCGCAATTCAAACTCAGAGTGGAACAATAACAACAGACCCTCAGGAAATTAATGATACCTTTTCCATTTATTATAAAGTGTTATATACAGCTGAATCCTCAGAAAATTTGGATACACAAACTGAATTCCTGAACGATCTTTATATCCCTTCCATACCAGATGACTTTAAAGGGCATATGGATAAGAAACTAGATGCTCCAGAAATTGTTGATGCTATTAATAATATGAGGGGAGGTAGAGCTGCAGGCCCCGATGCTCTCCCTATTGACATTTACAAGATATTTAAAGATAAACTCATTGAACCTCTTTTAGCTATGTATGAGGAGTCCTTCCAACAGGGTCGTCTCCCGGATTCCCTGAGAAATGCGCTGATAACACTCATTTTGAAACCCAATAAGTCCCCTACCAACTGCGCTTCATATAGGCCCATTTCACTGCTTAATACAGATGCCAAGATTATTGCTAAAGTAATGGCTAGACGACTGGAACCGGTGCTCCCAACTGTCATCAACCCAGATCAGAATGGTTTTGTGAAGGACCGTCAAGCCTTTCACAATGTCAGAAGGGTGCTGAACTTGATACATGTGAGGGAGGGAACCCCTGACACCGCCATTCTGTCCTTAGATGCTGAAAAAGCATTTGATAGAGTGGAGTGGAGTTACTTATTTGATGTGTTATCCCGTTTTGGGATTGGCAATTACCTCCGAAAATGGATCGAGACGCTTTATACCGCCCAACGGTAGAGGTCTCCACCAATTACATAATATCACCCCCTTTCAAACTCACAAGAGGTACCCGTCAGGGGTGCCCTCTTTCGCCATTGCTATTTGTTTTGGCAATGGAACCGTTTGCGATGGCGGTGAGGTCACACCCCCTAATTTCAGGTATAAAAGTATCGGACACTGAAACATCGCTTGTAATGTATGCTGATGACACCCTCTTACTTCTAACAGACCTAAATCAATCAATTCTTAATCTGACTAATTTAATTGACGCATTTGGGAAATTTTCAGGCTTTAAAGTAAATGAAACAAAATCCTCCATCATGTTTTTGAACAAACAGGAGCAGATAAATTCAGTAATAAAACACCCTTTCAATAATGCAATAAATGGATTTAAATATCTGGGTATCACTATCACCCCAACCATTAAAGATTTAGTAACCTGTAACTATGATTCTGTGATCTCCACAGTAACTGAATCCATGAATAGTTGGTCAACATTGCCAGTCTCTTTATTGGGGCGTATAAACGTAATCAAGATGAATATACTACCAAAGTTTTTATATCTATTTCAATCGGTCCCTTTACCCCCTCCATCACAGTTCTTCTCTAAAATGAAACAACTATTTACAAAGTTTATTTGGAATAACAGAAGGGCAAGGTTGAGAATGTCACTTCTTTACCTGCCATATGAGAGAGGAGGGTTACAATTACCCAATTTACAATGGTATTTCTGGGCTGCTCAAATTAAAGCTGCAATACACTGGTTCTCGCCTGAACCTTACCTACCTTGGGTACAACTTGAAAGTACTTGCACCAAAGGCCTGCGACTTGACACTTATTTGTACTCTGCCTCTGTCAAAAAATTGAATCGGCTTACTGATAACCCTTTTGTGAGGAACACAATTAACATCTGGGACAATGTGCAATCACTTCTTGATGAATCCACTATGTTTTCAGGCTTCTCACCAATATGGGGGAATGATAACTTCATCCCTGGCAGAAAAGACCAAGGTTTTAAAATGTGGGCAACAAAGGGCATTTGCAAAGTTATGGATCTATACAAAGAAGGTAATTAGTTTCATTTGAAGAAATCAGAAATGAATATGATATTCCTCAGACACACCTGTTTAAATACCTACAGTTACGAAGTTTTGTTTATGCACGGATGCACTCTTATACACAGCCCCCTTTGTCCCTGCTAGAAAACATAGCAGTGAACAATCGTTCTGGCAAGGGTCAAATATCCTTACTCTATAATATACTGGTGACAAATCATAAAGACTCTGCTGAACACAGGAAAATTCAATGGGCAACTGACTTGAAAATAGACCTCTCAGAGGAGGATTGGAGAGAGGTGTGTTCAAAGGCTCAACTTCTAACACTAAATACCCACCTTAGACTGATTCAATATAATTGGATTATGAGAACTTATATTACTCCAGATAAATTGAATAAGATAAATCCAAATATTCCTGATACCTGTGTTAAATGCAATGTTGAAAAGGGCACTTTACTTCACTGCTTATGGGACTGTCCTGAGATACGAAATTTCTGGAATGAAGTTCTAAACTGCATTTCTCAGATGACCTGGAATCCAGTACCCGACTGTCCTGCACTCTGTATTCTTAATTTATATCCAAAGGACTGTATGCTAAACAGCAAAGAGAAGAAACTCACGGACTTATGTTTAGCACAGGCTAGTCGTTTGATCTCTCTTTGCTGGAAAGACACTAGGAGACCTTCTGTTGGTCGTTGGCTGAAAGAACTATTGTCATGCCTTGTCCTCGAAAAGTTAACATATACACTAAAAAAGAAATCAGCCAAATTTAAAGAGATCTGGAATCCCTTTCTTGCATTTATAGAGAACTGTGAAGTTGAGAAACTCTGGAAACTTAAAGGTGACATGTCCCTAACTGTTGATACCTTAATGTGACATTAAGCTGTGCATGATGATGTAATGTCGTTATCCACTTATTTATTTATTTCTCATTCATTTTATTTATTTATTGATTTTTATGTTACCTTTGGGGTGGGGGGAGTGGAATATTTATAGTTTTATAGTTTGTTGGTATATGCCTTGTTCAGTGTATCAATACTGTTTTTGTAGTTGTTGTAAGCTGTAAACTCAATAAACATATGTTTCTAAAAAAAAAGAAAAAAGAATGTGGATCAGAAGCAGACAGGGTTCTGAGAGGTCTGGTTGGCATCTTTACATATGTGTTCCGACGTACACCAAAAAAAAAAAAAAAAGATCACAGTGAGTAGAGTTGTCATCTGAGCAGGATGTTGACACAAACCTGCCTTTCGTGAATCTTCAGTGAACAAAGTGTGCGAGAATTCCACTGACTTATACCGGGCGTCATGAAAGTATTCACAGTGCTTCATTTTTTCCACATTTTATATTACAGCCTTATTCCAAAATAGAGTAAATTAAATGTTTCCTTCAAAATTCTACTCACAACACCCCATAATGACAACATGAAAAAAGTTTTTTTTTTTTTTTTTTTGCAAATTTCTTAAAAATAAAAACTAAGAAATCACGTGTACGTAAGTATTCACAACCTTTGCTCAATATTTTGTTGATGCACCTTTGGCAGCAATTACAGCCTCAAGTCTTGTTGACTATGATGCTTGGTCCACGTACCTTTGGGCAGTTTTGCCCATTCCTCTTTGCATCACCTCCACCAAAATGGAACATTGATAGGACTAATATTTTGGGGGAAGCTACAGATATTACCTAACAACATTGAACAATGGAATTGCTAACTACATTCTGGACTCACACGCCATTCCAGCAGGGGCAGTAAATCATCTTTATATTAAAAGCGTGCCTGCGTGCGTGCGTGCATACATGCATGATTTAGTAAGTTCAGTGTAAGTACATAATATAATTGTAAATGTGTTAAAAATACATGGATGACACAAGAAATTGAAAACTTATTTCCAGTGTGGTCCATTTAAAAATCAAATGACAAAATAGAAGTAATAATATAATATTAATGATAATAATAATAGTGTGTGTATATGATAACTAGAACCTAAACATTGATAAATACATTAAGACAGTAAATTAACATTTTAAAAATTGCATAATTAACAGGAAATAAAAGGGTTAAGTTCCTCTTCTAAAAACTGTTGAGGTCTAAGGTTCTAAAAACATTCTGGACTCACACACCATTCTAACTCATTATACAAGCTTTGCTTAATTTATTACCACCCTTACCAGAAAAATATCAGCTACTTACAGTATTTTATGGACACTACCCAATCTAGTGTCCATGGATCCACACAGGCAACATAATTTGTTTCATCAGCACTGTATCAGCAGAGATATTGAAATAATCAGAGACCCTCATCACCTCATTGTCTGTTTTTCCTCCTGCCTTCAGGTAGGAGGTACACAAGTATGTGTGACAGATGTAGCAGGATGCTGAACAGCTTTCACCTCACAGGCTGTCAGAGCTATCAGTGGACAAGCATGAAAATCAAACAGTCCAAATTGTCCACGAAAATCCTGTGTTACAGCTTGTGTGTGTGTTGGTTGGCTCTTCTGTCTCCACGGTGCTGCAGTGACAGCAGTCTGCTGCTCCTCCTCTCTAGGTTCCAAGGTTAATTTCTTGTCGGAACAAATAGTTCACGTCATGTGGCTTTACTCCATTTTTCAGTGGAACATTTCTCCGTCATCTAAGTTCACATTTATAAGATTGCACTCATCCATATGGTTAGTAAAACAGAGAGAGACTCATGGCTGTGTTCTGTGAGAATACTGTGTCAGTTTGAGATATACGTAAGATGCATATCCCAAACACACCAGAGAGAGCCCAACAACCCACAGTGTGAGTGGACTCCACGTGGGAATGCCAAGAAGACAAGTGAACGGTGGCACAGCTAGCTGCCGCTGCTCGCTAGTAACTTTTAACCTTTTGGCTTATTTTATGATTTCTTTTTCCATCTCTGCCCCTTGGTTCACTCCCGACCTTTGCCTCATGAAAGCCCAAGGTTGGTAACTTGAACAACTCTATAAGAAAACTGGTCTCTCTATTCACAAAGAAATGTATAATAATCATATCTTACAGTATAAGGATTCCATTGCCAACACCAAAACACATTACTACTCCACTATAATCACTGATAATAAGGGAAACTCCAAGTCACTGTTTTTCCTACTTCATAACATCACCCAACCACAGGACTCTCTCTCACCCCCTCACTTGTACTCTACTTCCTTCTGCAATTCCATTCTGTCCTTTTTTACTAAAAAAAAAAAAAACATCTACCAACACCTTGGATCAATCCCTCACCCTCGCATCTCATTTGACTATCACCCATCCACACACTCATTCTCCTTTTTTCAGCTCCCCACTTTCTCAGAAACCACAGAGCTCATTTGAAACTCCAAGTCATTGACTTGTCAGCTGGACCCCCTTCTCACTCGGTTTGTTAAAGCCTGTCTCCCCTCTCTGGTCCCCCTCATTTCTGCCATCATCCACTCCTCCCTCACCACTGGAACTGTCCCTACGTCCTTCAAAACTGCTGCCATTATTCCAGGTTTGTAAAAACCTGGTGCTGATCTCTCCAACTTTAACAGTTTCCATCCATCTCCAATCTACCCTTCATTTCCAAAATCCTTGAAAAAACAGTTGCCTCACAGCTTCACTCTCACCTGTCCAACAATAATTTGTACGAACAGTTCCAGTCTGGTTTCCGCCCACTCCATAGCACTGAAACAGCACTCCATAAAATCACAAATGATCTCCTCATGGCAGCTGATTCTGGACTCCTCACTATCCTCATCCTCCTTGGCCTGAGTGCAGCCTTTGATATAATTTGTCATTCCACTCTCCTCAATAGGCTCCATTCCATTGGCATAACTCACACTCCATTATTTTGGTTTACATCCTACGTCTCTGGTCGCACTCAGTTTACCCAACTCAAGTCCTCCAAATCCACTTCCTCCCCCGTCACTTCAGGTATGCCCCAGGGGTCTGTCCTGGGGCCCCTCCTTTTCATCATCTATCTTCTTCCCCTTGGTAATATCTTCCAGAAATTCAACATTCATTTCCACTATTATGCTGATGACACCCAGCTCTGTCTTACCTCTAAACCCTCATCCACTCTTCCGCCCACCTCCCTTACTGATTGTATCTCTGAAATCAAAACCTGGTTCACTTTAGACTTTCTTAAATTAAACAGTAGCAAAACTGAGGTTCTCCTCACTGGTACAAAATCCACTCTATCCAAAACTGACAGTTTTTCCTCTCATCATTGATAATTCCACGGTTATATCTTCCCCTCAAGTTGAGAGTCTGAGTGTCATTCTTGACGGCACACTATCCTTTAAATCCGATATTAAAAACATTACCAGGTCTTCCTACTTCCATCTACGCAACATTAATCACCTCCCCCTCCCTTTACCCCCACAGTGCTGCCATTCTTGCCTATAGTCTCGTTACCTCCCATCTGGATTATTGTAACTCTTTCTTTTCAGTCTCCCACGCAAATCCCTCCATAAACATCAAATGATCCAGAATTCAGCTGCCCGCATCATAACTTGCACCCCCTTGATTCAGTATATCACTCCCATCCTTCAACAGCTCCACTGGCTTCCAGTTCAGTTTTGTATTCAATTCAAAATCCTTCTGTTAACATTCAAGGTGTTACACAGTCTCACTCCTCCATATCTGTCAGACCTCCTCCATGTTTCCACTCCCTCCCGCTCTCTTATATCCTCTTCCTCCATTACTAAGGGTGGAGATGTGCAGATCATCAATAACAAACTGACCGCTTTTTTTGCACTAGCAACGCTATTTCTTAACGGATTTTAACAAATGTAGGCTTGTTTTAAAGCCCTTTGAAAGCTCTTTCCAATGAACCTATGTATGTTGTTGTTGTTCATTCGGCTGCTCCAGGTTTTGTACAGCAGATACAGCCAGATCCGCATTGGTAATTGGCACAAGTTTTACGCCGGATGCCCTTCCTGACGCAACTGGAGAAGAGGTCTCCCATCCAAGTATGAACCAGCTCCCGCTCTGCTTAGCTTCTGAGATCTGACGGGATCAGGCTGGCACAGAGCAGACTGGCTGCTATGAACCTATGTATGTGTGGGTGAAAAAAAAAACCTTTATGTAAAATGCAGAAATTTGGGGAAATTATAACAAGCTGTGCTGCTTTTCTCACTCTATTGTTGCTATTTGTTAACAGATTTTAATAAAAGTAGGCTTGTTTTAAAGCCCTTTAATTGCTCTTTCTAATGAACCCATAAGTGTGCAAATTTGGGGAATTTACTGTTGTTGTTTTTTTCCTGTCATCATAATTCCCGATGGATTTTTATAAATGAAGCCTTGTAAGTTGTATTCAAGCTGATTAAAAGCTCGAATAAAAAAATCCTTATGTATTAAAATATAAATCTGAAGTATGCCTTGCCATTGTGCTCATTTACCTTGCTGCTTTTTCCACTGTAATATTATTGCTAGTCTTTTAATGACAACAACATATTACTAGCATTTTATTACAAGTAGATATAAAGCCATTCACCATCCCTGGTTCTCAAGACCACGCACCTAAGTGGCTCTGCTTACTCTTTTCTACTCTATTTTACTCTTCCTTTTTCGATATTTAGATATACCTTTATATACTAGCATAGTTCCACCTTACAATTGGAATATAATATATACTCAACAAAAATATAAACGCAACACTTTTGGTTTTGCTCCCATTTTGTATGAGATGAACTCAAAGATCTAAAACTTTTTCCACATACACAATATCACCATTTCCCTCAAATATTGTTCACAAACCAGTCTAAATCTGTGATAGTGAGCACTTCTCCTTTGCTGAGATAATCCAACCCACCTCACAGGTGTGCCATATCAAGATGCTGATTAGACACCATGATTAATGCACAGGTGTGCCTTAGACTGCCCACAATAAAAGGCCACTCTGAAAGGTGCAGTTTTGTTTTATTGGGGGGGGGGGGGGGGGATACCAGTCAGTATCTGGTGTGACCACCATTTGCCTCATGCAGTGCAACACATCTCCTTCGCATCATCCGTGAAGAGAACACCTCTCCAACGTGCCAAACGCCAGCGAATGTGAGCATTTGCCCACTCAAGTCGGTTACGACGACGAACTGGAGTCAGGTCGAGACCCGATGAGGACGATGAACATGCAGATGAGCTTCCCTGAGACGGTTTCTGACAGTTTGTGCAGAAATTCTTTGGTTATGCAAACTGATTGTTTCAGCAGCTGTCCGAGTGGCTGGTCTCAGACGATCTTGGAGGTGAACATGCTGGATGTGGAGGTCCTGGGCTGGTGTGGTTACACGTGGTCTGTGGTTGTGAGGCTGGTTGGATGTACTGCCAAATTCTCTGAAACGCCTTTGGAGACAGCTTATGGTAGAGAAATCAACATTCAATACACGAGCAACAGCTCTGGCTGACATTCCTGCTGTCAGCATGCCAATTGCACACTCCCTCAAATCTTGCGACATCTGTGGCATTGTGCTGTGTGATAAAACTGCACCTTTCAGAGTGGCCTTTTATTGTGGGCAGTCTAAGGCACACCTGTGCACTAATCATGGTGTCTAATCAGCATCTTGATATGGCACACCTGTGAGATGGGATGGATTATTTCAGCAAAGGAGAAGTGCTCACTATCACAGATTTAGACTGGTTTGTGAACAATATTTGAGGGAAATGGTGATATTGTGTATGTGGAAAAAGTTTTAGATCTTTGAGTTCATCTCATACAAAATCAATCAATCAATCAATCAATTTTTTTATATAGCGCCAAATCACAACAAACAGTTGCCCCAAGGCGCTTTATATTGTAAGGCAAGGCCATACAATAATTATGTAAAACCCCAACGGTCAAAACGACCCCCTGTGAGCAAGCACTTGGCTACAGTGGGAAGGAAAAACTCCCTTTTAACAGGAAGAAACCTCCAGCAGAACCAGGCTCAGGGAGGGGCAGTCTTCTGCTGGGACTGGTTGGGCTGAGGGAGAGAACCAGGAAAAAGACATGCTGTGGAGGTGAGCAGAGATCGATCACTAATGATTAAATGCAGAGTGGTGCATACAGAGCAAAAAGAGAAAGAAACAGTGCATCATGGGAACCCCCCAGCAGTCTACGTCTATAGCAGCATAACTAAGGGATGGTTCCGGGGGCACCTGATCCAGCCCTAACTATAAGCTTTAGCAAAAAGGAAAGTTTTAAGCCTAATCTTAAAAGTAGAGAGGGTGTCTGTCTCCCTGATCTGAATTGGGAGCTGGTTCCACAGGAGAAGAGCCTGAAAGCTGAAGGCTCTGCCTCCATTCTACTCTTACAAACCCTAGGAACTACAAGTAAGCCTGCAGTCTGAGAGCGAAGCGCTCTATTGGGGTGATATGGTACTACGAGGTCCCTAAGATAAGATGGGACCTGTTTATTCAAAACCTTATAAGTAAGAAGAAGAATTTTAAATTCTATTCTAGAATTAACAGGAAGCCAATGAAGAGAGGCCAATATGGGTGAGATATGCTCTCTCCTTCTAGTCCCCGTCAGTACTCTAGCTGCAGCATTTTGAATTAACTGAAGGCTTTTTAGGGAACTTTTAGGACAACCTGATAATAATGAATTACAATAGTCCAGCCTAGAGGAAATAAATGCATGAATTAGTTTTTCAGCATCACTCTGAGACAAGACCTTTCTGATTTTAGAGATATTGCGTAAATGCAAAAAAGCAGTCCTACATATTTGTTTAATATGCGCTTTGAATGACATATCCTGATCAAAAATGAGTCCAAGATTTCTCACAGTATTACTAGAGGTCAGGGTAATGCCATCCAGAGTAAGGATCTGGTTAGACACCATGTTTCTAAGATTTGTGGGGCCAAGTACAATAACTTCAGTTTTATCTGAGTTTAAAAGCAGGAAATTAGAGGTCATCCATGTCTTTATGTCTGTAAGACAATCCTGCAGTTTAGCTAATTGGTGTGTGTCCTCTGGCTTCATGGATAGATAAAGCTGGGTATCATCTGCGTAACAATGAAAATTTAAGCAATACCGTCTAATAATACTGCCTAAGGGAAGCATGTATAAAGTGAATAAAATTGGTCCTAGCACAGAACCTTGTGGAACTCCATAATTAACTTTAGTCTGTGAAGAAGATTCCCCATTTACATGAACAAATTGTAATCTATTAGACAAATATGATTCAAACCACCGCAGCGCAGTGCCTTTAATACCTATGGCATGCTCTAATCTCTGTAATAAAATTTTATGGTCAACAGTATCAAAAGCAGCACTGAGGTCTAACAGAACAAGCACAGAGATGAGTCCACTGTCTGGGTTTTTGATTAATTAATAAGCTGGAATGGAAGATTGCTGCTAATCCTCCTCCTCGGCCCATGCTACGAGCATTCTGACAGTTAGTGTGACTCGGGGGTGTTGACTCATTTAAACTAACATATTCATCCTGCTGTAACCAGGTTTCTGTTAGGCAGAATAAATCAATATGTTGATCAATTATTATATCATTTACCAACAGGGACTTAGAAGAGAGAGACCTAATGTTTAATAGACCACATTTAACTGTTTTAGTCTGTGGTGCAGTTGAAGGTGCTATATTATTTTTTCTTTTTGAATTTTATGCTTAAATAGATTTTTGCTGGTTGTTGGTGGTCTGGGAGCAGGCACCGTCTCTACGGGGATGGGGTAATGAGGGGATTGCAGGGGGAGAGAAGCTGCAGAGAGGTGTGTAAGACTACAACTCTGCTTCCTGGTCCCAACCCTGGATAGTCACGGTTTGGAGGATTTAAGAAAATTGGCCAGATTTCTAGAAATGAGAGCTGCTCCATCCAAAGTGGGATGGATGCCGTCTCTCCTAACAAGACCAGGTTTTCCCCAGAAGCTTTGCCAATTATCTATGAAGCCCACCTCATTTTTTGGACACCACTCAGACAGCCAGCAATTCAAGGAGAACAGGCGGCTAAACATGTCACTCCCGGTCCGATTGGGGAGGGGCCCAGAGAAAACTACAGAGTCCGACATTGTTTTTGCAAAGTTACACACCGATTTAATGTTAATTTTAGTGACCTCCGATTGGCGTAACCGGGTGTCATTACTGCCGACGTGAATTACAATCTTACCAAATTTACGCTTAGCCTTAGCCAGCAGTTTCAAATTTCCTTCAATGTCGCCTGCTCTGGCCCCCGGAAGACAATTGACTGGTGTCGCTAACTTCACATTTCTCAAAATAGAGTCGCCAATAACCAGAGTTTGATCCTCGGCGGGTGTGTCGTCGAGTGGGGAAAAACGGTTAGAAATGTGAACGGGTTGGCGGTGTACACGGGGCTTCTGTTTAGAACTACGCTTCCTCCTCACAGTCAAACAGTCAGCCTGCTTGGGATCTGCCAGGGGGGAACTAACGGCGGCTAAGCTACCTTGGTCCGCACCGACTACAGGGGCCTGGCTAGCTGTAGAATTTTCCACGGTGCGGAGCCGAGTCTCCAATTCGCCCAGCCTGGCCTCCAAAGCTACGAATAAGCTACACTTATTACAAGTACCATTACTGCTAAAGGAGGCCGAGGAATAACTAAACATTTCACACCCAGAGCAGAAAAGTGTGGGAGAGACAGGAGAAGCTGCCATGCTAAATCGGCTAAGAGCTAGTAGCTACGCTAACCTAGCGGATTCCTAAAAACACGCAAAGTGAATAATTTAGAGGTGATTCAGCAGAAGGAGTGCTTTAGTTAAGGCACGTAAAGATTACACTGGGAAACAAATCCTAATCTAGATAACTAGATCAATCTAACTGTGCAGATTAAACAGCTAACAGATACAGAAAAACACCGCTGTGCTCCGGAACAGGAAGTGATACAATACCGCAGTGAGAGCCAACCACCAGTAGAGGCAAGCAAGAGTCAACGGAGCAAAACCAAAAGTGTTGCGTTTATATTTTTGTTGAGTGTATAAGATATACCTTACTGAATTTTCACATCATATTAAACAACAACTGCAAGTATATACAGAAACATTTTGTTTCCGTATTTGTATGCATGTGAACGCCGCTTAATGAAAAGAACTTATGCCGTTGAGTTAGTCTCAGTATATCGATATTAAATTGCGACATAACGACTTTAAAATAGACATTTGTTTTACATAATTACATTAAGGCTATTGTACATTTAATTTTAGTATTCGAGAATTTGTTTTTGAAGTTGGTGCAGTTGCTGGTGAAGCACTGGCTGCCTTTTTTCCCCTCATTTCGCTTCTGTTTATCTGACTCAAGGTGCTCTATCCACCCTTAGTAATGGCTGCCGTGCTGCACACCGCTAGTCACGTGACGTGCTTGGCATATTACTTGTAGCTTACTATTTATATACTGTAAATATACTCCTTAAAGTATTCTTAAAGTTTACTCATACTGTATGTACACAAGAGTGTGATGCATTTAAAAAAATCACAAGACAGAATGTTGAAAACAAGTTTGATATGAGGTCTGTCTATAAAGTATAGGTCCTTTTTATTTTTTTCAAAAACTATATGGATTTCATTCATATGTTTTACGTCAGACATGCTTGAACCCTCGTGCACATGCGTGAGTTTTTCCACGCCTGTCGGTGACGTCATTCGCCTGTGAGCACTCCTTGTGGGAGGAGTCGTCCAGCCCCTCGTCGGAATTCCTTTGTCTGAGAAGTTGCTGAGAGACTGGCGCTTTGTTTGATCAAAATTTTTTCTAAACATGTGAGACACATCGAAGTGGACACGGTTCGAAAAATTAAGCTGGTTTTCAGTGAAAATTTTAACGGCTGATGAGAGATTTTGAGGTGATACTGTCGCTTTAAGGACTTCCCACAGTGCGAGACGTCGCGCAGCGCTCTCAGGCGGCGTCATCAGCCTGTTTCAAGCTGAAAACCTCCACATTTCAGGCTCTATTGATCCAGGACGTTGTGAGAGAACAGAGAAGTTTCAGAAGAAGTCTGTTTCAGCATTTTATTCGGATATTCCACTGTTAAAGGAGATTTTGGCGCGGTGCGGCGGCACAGGAAAAACACCTCCGTGTTGATAACCATTTGTAAAATCCAGGCAGCTTTTGATGGCTTTCAGTGGAGTGAGTATATGAGAAATTGTTTAACAGCTGGACGTGTTCCAACTTGTCCTTAAGGCTTCCAACAGAGGTGTTTTTCCTGTGGTGGAGCTTCGCGGCGGCTGCGAGCCGACGCTGCAATCCGCCCGCACGTCTTTCATTAAAAACATCTCCTTTAACAGTGGAATATCCGGATAAAATGCTGAAACCGACTTCTTCTGAAACTTCTCTGTTCTCTCACGATGTCCTGGATCAATAGAGTAAAGTATAAGTATAAGTTTTAGTATTAAGGTATACGTGTAAGTCTTAGTATTAATGTACTTAGACTTAGACTTTTGTTTATACCTCTCAGTATAAGCCAAGTATACTTCGGCATACTATTCTTAAGTATATAAAATATAGTTTATAAAAAGTCACCTTCAAGTATACTTCCTCAATTTTAGTAAAAAATAAGTATACTCATAGTACACTTGAATAAACTTCTTTTTGCTAAGGGTAACCATAACCACCCCCCACCCCCCACCCCCCGCTTCTCTTTTAATTTCATGCAGCCATCACGGAATGAATTAGAATGAATTTGTGCTGCCGTGACGAAAATGAGGCGCTTTTCGTCACAATATCACGAACCAGTAGATTAATGTATATTTTTGCTGCTGAATGATGACTTGCAGTGAGACCAGGTTGTTATTAAATCATATTTTTGTAGGCTGCATGCTGGCTCTCCTAACAGTTTACTTTGTTGTGGACATGAAAAGTTAAGAGTTGGGCATTTTCTCAGTAATTGTGCATTAAGTAGACCTAACGGGTGAAGCTAAAAGTGCTAACACTGTTAGCATACAACATTAAATCCAACAAGCGTTTTTCACTCAGCGCGAATATTGCAACAGAGACGTCTTATATGATCCGTTAGGACAGTTCACTGTAGAACAAGCCGTATTATTGCTGGTGTTTGCAATAAAATGCTCCAAAACAACACACACACAGTCTCCACTACCAGCAGGCTTGGGGAGTAACGGAATACATGTAACGGCGTTATGTAATTAGGATACAAAAAAAAGGTAACTGTATTCCGCTATAGTTACAGAAAAAACGACATATTCAGATTACAGGTATACGAGTTCTATTAGAAAAGTATCCGACCTTATTATTTTTTTCAAAAACTATATGGATTTGAATCGTGTGATTGCGTCAGACAAGCTTGAACCCCCCGTGCGCATGCGTGAGTTTTTTCACGCATGTCGGTTGCATCATTTGCCTGTGGGCAGGCTTTGAGTGAGCACTGGTCCACCCCTCCTGTTGGAATTCCTTTGTCTGAGAACTTCCTGAGAGACTGGCGCTTTGCTTAATCAAAAGTTTTTCAGAAACTGTAAGGCACATCCAAGTGGACACCATTCGAGAAATTCAGACGGTTTTCAGTGAAAATTTTAACGGCTGATGAGAGATTAAGGAATGTTACTATCACTTTAAGGACAGTCCATGGCGCTGGACAGCGCGCCGCACCCCGAGCCGCGCCCCGAGCCGCCGTCGTCAGCCTGTTTTGAGCTGAAAACTTCCAAATTTAAGCCTCTGTTGACCCAGGACGTCGTGAGAGAGCAGAGAAGTTTCAGAAGAGGTCGGGATCAGCAGTTTATCCGGACATTCCACTGTTAAAGGAGATTTTGTAATGAAAGATGTGCGGACGGATTCGCGCGTCGGCACCCAGCCGCTCATGGCGCAGCGCCACAGCAAAACACCTCCGTGTTGATAACCATTCATAATATTCAGGCGGTTTTCGATGGCTTTCAGTTGAGTGAGTATCCGAGAAATTGTTTAACAGCTGGGCACATTAAAACTTGTCCTGTTCTATGCACGCAAATCACTAACTTGCCCGGAATTAAAATGGAGACCACGCCTCCTTACTGACAGTATTTACTTAATGGTTTGTGTTATGTGCTGACGTGGGTCAGAGAACCGAACCAGCATCTGACAATGGCCCAGCGCTAAATAACCAGAAAGCGGTTCCAAGAAACAAATTTATTCCCCTCATGTGCAATAATTCGTGTACAACATAAATATTCAGCTGTCTGGCAAGGTGAAGGACGGCGCGCTCTCCAGCGCCCAAATGGATCAAAGCCCGGCACTTCTGGACTCAGATTCACCGCCGAACACCCCCCAGGTGGATACGACAAACTGACTCTGTGAAGGATGGAAAAGGTGAGGTAAGTCAACAGAGCTACAACAAATATCCTTCAGAGGCACGCACTATCAGCAACACATTCAGGTCTGAATTTAAGCTTTATGTAAATGAGCAGCTTCTCACAACAGGTGGAGGATCATCAATCCGTACGCCACGGCAGTGAGAACCAAACTGCACAATTCTCATCAATGTTCAAATATACTGCGTAACAAAACGCCAAATTACTATTAACGATTATTCACACGATAATCACCTCTGATGTGTGCTGACAGCATGTGTCCCTCACCCGTCCTCCTTCACAGGCACGATGTGTCAAACCCTGGCGCGGTCCTCAGCGTCTCACAACCGAACATCACAAGGTCGAGTTCCCGGCAATTCTGCTCAAATCACTCATGGCTTAAATGCAGAACGCCATCTCATTATCTGCTTCAGCTGAAAGTCTTTAAGTCTGCACGTGAGCATCATCCACAGGTGCTGCAAGTTGTTAGGCCTGCACGTGAACATCCTCCACAGGTGCAGCCAATAGTTCTGATGAGGGTGAAGGACTCTTCCGTCAGCACCTTCTCCACAGAAAAAAAAGTTTGCATACCACCTGGAGAGCAAAGAAAAGAAAACAGCACCAAAATGTCCAGCCAAACCCCCAACACACAACAGTTTGCATTATGCTGTTGTTCTTATTTTGAAAGTTCAATAAGTGGACTGGTATGTTAAACATGGTGCAAATGCTACGTGAAAGACTAAAGTACGATAATTTTACTGAACAAGTAGCAGACTTTTTTTTGTTTTGTATATTGTTCTGCAAGTCACTTTTAATTACAAATTCATCCGCACACCGTCTAAGTTTTCATTATCCTTCATTTGTTTGGCATTTTTTGTTGAAAATGTAGCAGGTGAACACTGGGTGTGTTTAAAACAATATTGTGGGTGCTCTTAATTCATAATGTGAAGTAAAACAGAACATGCCATGTAAAAGAAAGAGTTTTATTTTTGCTTAATAAACTGTACTATGTGGTCAAGACTATTTATATTTAGTTTCTTTTGTTTGTATTAGCATATTTCATATTGGAGTAATCCAGAAGTAATTGAAAGTAATCAAATTACATTACTTTAATATTATGGTACTTGGATTACGTTACTGATTACATTTTTCAACAGGTAACTAGTAACTGTATCAGAATACATTTTTAAAGTAACCCTCCCAACCCCGACTACCAGCCACATCAAGTGGACAATGAGCTAAAGATGAAAGGAGCCTCAGCCACTGTCACTCAAGTGACCACGCCCTGTTAACCCCCAAAATGTGAATCAGCTGCAAATCGTGAATTATCTGCAAACTGTGAATTGCAAATCGTGAACACTGAAAAAAATATCTCCCGAAACGTGAACACAGGTCTTGAAATACTTAAGTTGCAAAACATGAATTTCTTCAAGATTTGGTATATGTGCTTTGCTGAGGAGCCAATGGTGTGAAGCTACTATCTGTGGGATTATGACTGCGCACTTCTCACTTTCATTGCACCACAGAGCTCCGCACTGCGTAAACTGTGCACGGCTGCATGCCAGTGTGCAAAGAAAATTTCAAAATGTTCAAAACGTCTGGCCGGTATTAATTTTGTGAACATTGTGCAACCTGTTTGAAAACACTGCATGTCATTGCACACAGGACATCTGAATTTGAAATTGAGACTATGAGAACGTTACATCTATAATAAACATAAGTTTACAGATACATTATCTAACTCATAAGAAGGAATGAAAATACACCTGTTTTACCAATCAATTATATATATTATAAATAATTATCTTTGAGACAAGATTCCAGATTTGTTCTCCACTGCACGATACGTACAAGACAATGTGCAGCTGTAGATAATTTTTCTGTGACTCTGAGAGCAATGAGAGAATGGTTTCAAGTTCTGAGAGCAAATGCGTCATCGGCTACTAAATGATGATTTTATATCGCGTGGTGTCAAGCAGGACAAAGTTGGTGCGCGGCAGTGTGGGGATCAAATTGATGCAAGTGTCAAGGTGTCTCACAGGCACATTCCCTATTATAGGGTGAACAATCCAGCACTTGGTGAATTTTCCTTCATGATGATAGGAAGAATCGACATCAAAGGATCAAAAAGTGACCCTGCTATGAACCTTTGGCCGCCACAAGCCAGTTATCCCCGTGGTAACGTTTCGGACACCTCCTGGTTAAAACCCAAAGAGTCAGAAAGACATATGTACCACCCTAGCCAAACTCCCCACCTGCCACTGTCCCCAGAGCAGGTCACGCCCAGTGGGGCCGGGCGCTTGACAACAGAAGTGAGAGCCCGCTCTGGGTTCACGTCCCTGCATGACCGCGTGTAGTGGACCCCCCCCAAAAAAAACATTTTTTCAGAGATAGGGTTTGCGAGGAAAATTTCCTGAAGTAACTGCTCTTTAAACTGGAATCCGCAAACTACTTAAACAGTAAGAAAATATATATCATGAATAATATTCATGTTTGGCAACTTACATTTTGCGAGACCTGCGTTCACGTTTTATGGGATATTTTATTCATGGTTTGCAACAAAATTATGAACAGTTCGCAGATATTCATGTTTGTGTACGTTTTCATTAATGGTTTGCAGATAATTCACAATTTGCAGCAGATTCACATTTTGGGGGTCAACACGCCCTCAAATTTACAGAGGTTTATGGCTTAAAATCTATTAAACTAAGAAGTTAGAAAATCTGTCCACCAAGGAGGAAGCCATTACTATGACATGCCTTTTTTTAATGATCAGCTGTAAACTTTTGTCAAGCTTAGTAAGGCATATTTGTAACTTCTTTTGTGGTCTCTGATCTTTTTAATATATTTTACAAAAGGCACTGACAATATTTTGACTTAGAAGGCAGAGACAGATTTTAAAGGAGAGGCACCAGCATTTATTTTGACATGCAAACACAATTGAATGGCAGGGACCTTTCCGTTCCTCTATCTGTGATGGCCTTCTGCAGTTCTATTACACAATTCTTGTCATTCATTCCTTTAACTTGTTTGCCCTGTACTAGTTTTGTTCTGCTCAGTTGTGTAGCATGTCTGTCTGTCCTGGCATGTCTGGGGCAGTCTGCTTCTATGGCACCTAAATACATCAACAGCTCCTCACACAGTTATTTTCACTTGCTGTCGCTCTGCGTTACTGATGCTTTGCAGATGTTGCTGTCACAGATGGCATCCTGATCCACACCTCCTCCACAAAGAGAATTTTACATATAAGCTTAAACAATGAAAGCAGAATCGGAGCTGCATTACTGTATTACTACCCCTCCTCCAACCCCCATGCCCACCACTACTACAATCCATCGCTCGCTCTGAAAAAATGAATTTGTTTCAGCTCTTTACCTCTGACGCTGCACCTTCACAGGTTTTTATATCAAAGCTCTTGACAACTACTGTTGCATTCTGGCAAAGTGCCACTGTTTCCATTCTTGAAACCGTTGTAAAAACATAGTCTCAGTCATAGAACAGCACATGTACCCTAGGGTTCTCCCCAGGAATTTTAATGAGCAGGTATAAATAAAAGTGAGCCGCATATGTTCCGAGTGTGAAACCTGAGGTGCTCAATGTTATGATGTAATGAATGAAGTAGTCATACAAGAATATTTCACTATGGAGGGGATGGTATTGAGCACAGAATAATATTGATCAAACGTTTTAGTTGTTAAAAATGCATTAATAGGGCACTGCAGTCTCGTTTGAACCCTGCATGATATCCCGTGATTTGACCACTTACAGGGACCTCTGCTCAATTGTGCAATATATACTCAACAAAAATATAAACGCAACACTTTTGGTTTTGCTCCCATTTTGTATGAGATGAACTCAAAGATCTAAAACTTTTTCCACATACACAATATCACCATTTCCGTCAAATATTGTTCACAAACCAGTCTAAATCTGTGATAGTGAGCACTTCTCCTTTGCTGAGATAATCCATCCCACCTCACAGGTGTGCCATACCAAGATGCTGATTAGACACCATGATTAGTGCACAGGTGTGCCTTGGACTGCCCACAATAAAAGGCCACTCTGAAAGGTGCAGTTTTGTTTTATTGGGGGGGGGATACCAGTCAGTATCTAGTGTGACCACCATTTGCCTCATGCAGTGCAACACATCTCCTTCGCATCATCCGTGAAGAGAACACCTCTCCAACATGCCAAACGCCAGCGAATGTGAGCATTTGCCCACTCAAGTCGGTTACGATGACAAACTGGAGTCAGGTCGAGACCCCGATGAGGATGACGAGCATGCAGATGAGCTTCCCTGAGATGGTTTCTGACAGTTTGTGCAGAAATTCTTTGGTTATGCAAACTGATTGTTTCAGCAGCTGTCCGAGTGTCTGGTCTCAGACGATCTTGGAGGTGAACATGCTGGATGTGGAGGTCCTGGGCTGGTGTGGTTACACGTGGTCTGCGGTTGTGAGGCTGGTTGGATGTACTGCCAAATTCTCTGAAACGACTTTGGAGACAGCTTATGGTAGAGACATGGACATTCAATACACGAGCAACAGCTCTGGTTGACATTCCTGCTGTCAGCATGCCAACTGCACGCTCCCTCAAATCTTGCGACATCTGTGGCATTGTGCTGTGTGATAAAACTGCACCTTTCAGAGTGGCCTTTTATTGTGGGCAGTCTAAGGCACACCTGTGCACTAATCATGGTGTCTAATCAGCATCTTGATATGGCACACCTGTGAGGTGGGATGGATTATCTCAGCAAAGGAGAAGTGCTCACTATTACAGATTTAGACTGGTTTGTGAACAATATTTGAGAGAAATGGTGATATTGTGTATGTGGAAAAAGATTTAGATCTTTGAGTTCATCTCATACAAAATGGGAGCAAAACCAAAAGTGTTGCATTTATATTTTTGTTGAGTGTATAAAAGGCTCTTGGTAAAAATCATAAACTCTTGATAAAAGGCTTAAATAAGAAATTAAAGATCAAATGACAATGGCCGTGGATAATGTTTTGGAATGTATTACAATTTAAATAGGTATGGAAAAAGGTACAAATATAATTATTAGCTGCATATATAGAGCTCCTGGCTCTAAAATTGAAGAATTTCAAAATTGGATAGTGAAGCATTTTTCACAGATGAATAATAAGTGTGTATTTGTCTGCGGTGATATAAATATTGATCTCTTAAATCCATATCAACATAAAGTGACAGAGGATTTCATTAATACCTTGTACAGCTTAAATTTGTATCCAAAAATTACTAGGCCTTCAAGAATAATTTCTCAGTCAGCTACTCTCATTGATAATATATTTACAAATGATATTGATACCAAAACATCAAGTGGATTATTGATCAATGATATGAGTGACCACCTACCAATTTTTATAGTAATTGATCTAAAATGAATCAAGAAATGTGATGAGAAAATACAATATCGTACACGACTGCAAACTGAAGAAACTGTTACTGCCTTAAAAAATGATTTACGTCTGCAGGATTGGAATTCTATTTATGCAGTGCATGATACTAATTTAGCATATGCCGAATTTGAAAATATATTCCTTGATATATACAACAAAAACTGTCCAATTATACAGTACAGTGTAAATAATAACTAGAAGCACTCGGACAGTCATAGCGCAAACCTCCGCCATGGCCATAGGGTCACTGACGTCACATGCAATAACCTTTGGCAAAGAGACTTATTCTATGTCGTTTCACGCATCTACCATCATGTTTCAGATTCAGTGGTTAACCTTCTGGGGTCCGAGGGCATTTTTGGACAGTTCACTCACCTGGCATAAATGTTTTATTATTGCTGTTAACACCTCTCCCTGCATCCCACAACCAAGTTTTATGTCTCTTTTTTTCAGGACAACCTGTACTTTCAAAATATATATGCTATAGTTGTGTTTTATAAGTGTAATACAGGTTTACAATCACAAATAAGAAAGGCAAAAGTAAAGCGGAAAATAATTTCCACACACATTTATTCAAAACACACATCAAACTATAATAAACAACTATTTTGACACTTTATACAGGTAGTTTAGGGTCTTGTGTGAAAGACTGTACAACAAAAAGGTTAAAACAATAAACACAAATGCACATTTTGAACAGTATATACAAAATGGTCTATGCATTTTGTTTGTCTTCATCTCAAAGCAATTTTTGTCTGCTATTACACAAAGGTCACATCACAAACTTCTACTATGAAGTTGACTGTGTGTTTGTTCTCCCCTGGTCCAGTGTTGTATAGTAATGAAGTAAAAATACTTCAGTACTGTACTTAAGTATGTTTTGGGAGACTTTGTACTTTACTTGAGTTTTTTAAATTCAGCTTACTTTCAGTTTTACTTCACTACATTTCTGACCTTAATTGCATACTTCTCCTCCGATACATTTTCCATGCGCCATGCCGTTACTCATTACAAAAAACCAAACAAAAAAACACACAAACACACACGGAAAAAGTCGTGTTTTCACCCAGAGACACCACTGATTACTAGTGACTGCAACAAAGTCAGGCCGATTTGTCATGAGGCATATCCGATAGGCTTTTTTGCAGTTGCGCACTTGAAGGGTGTTTGTCAGGAAAATGATCATTTCTCTACATTGATTACAGACCTGCAGCAGGTCTGTAATCAACTGTTCTGCAGCGCGGCTTTGCTTTGAACCTTGAACCAATTGAAGCAGTGATTCGCAGGTCGAAGCAGTGCTTCAATCTATGATTCGTGGATCTTATTTCACTTTATCCTAATTTTTTCCCGCTAAAACCCTGAAGAGCATATGTCTGTGAAATATTTTTATGTTAAACCGACCTATTATGGTCTTCTGAAACAGTTGATAGATGTATTTTATAACTTAAAAACAGGACCGATGCTAATGCGTTAGCATGTCTATGGCATTTTCAATGTTAAAGTTAACATTAAGCTGTTTGCATCAGCACGTTTGTGTTGATTTGTTTTCTGTATAATTAATGGCTCATCGTTCGTTGTAGTAAAAGAGTCAAATTGTAATTTTTTTTATTTTTTTTTATTCATATATTATAGCAACAACAGTAGTCTACATAATAGCAATAATAGTCAATAATAACTAATAATGTTACAATACAATTTTAGAGAAAGAGACAAAAAGAACCTAATGAAACAAAACACAACAGAAAAGATAAAACCATGTAACAATGAAAATAAATAAATACATATAGAAATAAATAACTGTTTCCTGTGAACACCTAGTGAGTAGCCTGCTCTTGTTTAGGTTTTGAAACCTTGTTTTTGAAGTGTTTTGTGTGACGTGCACACTTTTCAATATTTTGACTACCAGCAAACTACTACTACCAGCAAAAATCATACTTTGCAAAAATACTAAACGATAATAAAAATAACATAAAGGAAACATGGAAAATACCGAATAGCATTATAGCAAATAAACCAAAGGCAAAGAACTACCCAAAATACTTTACTTATAACAACAAGGATGAATACAACATGAACCAAGTTGTGAACAGTTTCAATAAATTTTTTGCTAATGTTGGGACAGATTTGACAGCTAACATTCCACACAGCCCATGAGAAAATCAGAAATTAATTGACAGAAATCCATATACAATGCTTCTTGGCCCAGTTGATGAGAGGGAAATTATTAAGGTAGTCAATACATGTAAAAGCAAAAAGTCAACTGATCATAATGATGTACATATGTCCTTAGTAAAGCAAATAATTACAGAAATTGCTAAACCATTAACATATATATTTAATAAATCATTTCAAACTGTAATTGTCCCAAATGGTACGAAAGTAGCAAAAATGATACCTTTATTCAAATCTGGTGACAAGCATCTTAGGCCTACATAATACATAATAACACTATAGGCCTGTGTCTTTATTGTCACAACTTTCAAAGATATTGGAAAAACTTTACAATAACAGATTGGATAAATTTAGTGAACGACACAACTTGCTTAATGATAGTCAACGGGTTTAGAGCAAAAAGGTCCACAGCACTGGCTTTGTTCAATGCAATAGAAGAGATTAATACACATGTGGTAGGATTATTTGTTGACTTAAAAAAGGCTTTTGACACAATCAGTCACAACATATTATTTCAAAAGATGGAGCTTTATGGGATCAGAGGAGTGCTTTGAATTGGATTAAAAGCTATTTACAAAACCAGAAACAGTTAGTTAAACTTGGAGACTGCTCTTCTTCCTACCTGGACATCATTTGTGGGGTTCCTCAGGGTTCTGTGTTGGCACCAAAATTATTTATATTGTATATCAATGATTTATGTAAAGTCTCAGGTGTGTTTAAAGCAGTTCTCTTTGCAGAAGACACAACAATTGCAACAGTTATTAGTTGATTTGGGATCTGGAATGATAAAGTTGAAGAGATGGTTTGATAAGAACAAATTGTCATTAAATTGGTCTAAAACTAAAATAATGTTATTTGGAAATACAGTTAAACATATAGGGGGTAAACATAGTATGTGTCAAAGAGAACAAGTTCTTAGGTGTGATCATCGATGATAGTATCAACTGGAAAGCTCATATTCAACATATTCAAAAGAAAGTATCAAAAAGTATTGCAATATTAAATAGGGCAAAGCACATTCTTGATGGTAAATCACTACATACACTGTATTGCACATTGATTGCACCTTACTTGACTTACTCTGCTGAAGTGTGGGGGCAATAACTATAAAACTACAGTGCAACCATTATTCATCCTCCAAAAAAAAGCATTAAGAATAATTCATAATGCAGGCTATCGGGATCATACTAACCCATTGTTCAATAAATCAAAGATTTTAAAACTCTGTGACATGATTTCATTTAAGACTGGTCAATTGATGTATAAAGTGAAAAATAAGCAAGTACCATTTAGAATTCAAGGATATTTTAAGCAAAGAGAATATATAATTTAAGGGGTTTGTATTATTTTAAAATTGCTGACACTAGGGCGACCAGGAAATGCTTCTGTGTCTTTATTTGTGGCCCACAAAAATGGAATAAGCTACCTGAGAAACTCAAACGATGTCCAAATATCAACCAGTTTAAATATTTATACAAAGAAATGGTGCTCACTGGATATGTATCTGATGGAAAACGTTGAGTTGTGTTGTATTTACCAGTGTATGTACCACTTTTATTTGTTGTTATCTATCGTCCACCTGGTCATTACTGTGAGTTTCTCTGTGAATTTTCGGACCTTTTCTCTGACTTAGTGCTTAGCTCAGATAAGATAATTATAGTGGGCGATTTTAACATCCACACAGATGCTGAGAATGACAGCCTCAACACTGCATTTAATCTATTGTTAGACTCGATTGGCTTTGCTCAAAATGTAAATGAGTCCACCCACCACTTTAATCATACCTTAGATCTTGTTCTGACTTATGGTATGGAAATTGAAGACTTAACAGTATTCCCTGAAAACCCCCTTCTGTCTGATCATTTCTTAATAACATTTACATTTACTCTGATGGACTACCCAGCAGTGGGGAATAAGTTTCATTACAGTAGAAGTCTTTCAGAAAGCGCTGTAACTAGGTTTAAGGATATGATTCCTTCTTTATGTTCTCCAATACCATATACCAACACAGGGCAGAGTAGCTACCTAAACTCTGTGAGTGAGATAGATTATCTCGTCAGTAGTTTTATATCCTCACTGAGGACAACTTTGGATGCTGTAGCTCCTCTGAAAAAGAGAGCCTTAAATCAGAAGTGCCTGACTCCGTGGTATAACTCACAAACTCACAGCTTGAAGCAGATAACCCATAAGTTGGAGAGGAAATGGCATCTCACTGATTTAGAAGATCTTCACTTAGCCTGGAAAAAGAGTCTGTTGCTCTATAAAAAAGCCCTCCGTAAAGCTAGGACATCTTACTACTCATCACTAATTGAAGAAAATAAGAACAACCCCAGGTTTCTTTTTAGCACTGTAGCCAGGCTGACAAAGAGTCAGAGCTCTATTGAGCCGAGTATTCCTTTAACTTTAACTAGTAATGACTTCATGACTTTCTTTGCTAATAAAATTTTAACTATTAGAGAATTATTCTTATAACCATCCCAAAGACATATTGTTCTCTTTGGCTGCTTTCAGCGATGCAGGTATTTGGTTAGACTCTTTCTCTCCGATTGTTCTGTCTGAGTTACTTTCATTAGTCACTTCCTCCAAACCATGAACATGTCTATTAGACCCCATTCCTACCAGGCTGCTCAAGGAAGCCCTACCATTAATTAATGCTTCGATCTTAAATATGATCAATCTATCTTTATTAGTTGGCTATGTACCACAGGCTTTTAAGGTGGCAGTAATTAAACCATTACTTAAAAAGCCATCACTTGACCCAGCTATCTTAGCTAATTATAGGCCAATCTCCAACCTTCCTTTTCTCTCAGAAATTCTTGAAAAGGTAGTTGTAAAACAGCTAACTGATCATCTGCAGAGGAATGGTCTATTTGAAGAGTTTCAGTCAGGGTTTAGAATTCATCATAGTACAGAAACAGTATTAGTGAAGGTTACAAATGATCTTCTTATGGCCTCAGACAGTGGACTCATCTCTGTGCTTGTTCTGTTAGACCTCAGTGCTGCTTTTGATACTGTTGACCATAAAATTTTATTACAGAGATTAGAGCATGCCATAGATATTAAAGGCACTGCGCTGCGGTGGTTTGAATCATATTTATCTAATAGATTACAATTTGTTCATGTAAATGGGGAATCTTCTTCACAGACTAAGGTTAATTATGGAGTTCCACAAGGTTCTGTGCTAGGACCAATTTTATTCACTTTATACATGCTTCCCTTACGCAGTATTATTAGACAGCATTGCTTAAACTTTCATTGTTACGCAGATGATACCCAGCTTTATCTATCCATGAAGCCAGAGGACACACACCAATTAGCTAAACTGCAGGATTGTCTTACAGACATAAAGACATGGATGACCTCTAATTTCCTGCTTTTAAACTCAGATAAAACTGAAGTTATTGTACTTGGCCCCACAAATCTTAGAAACATGGTGTCTAACCAGATCCTTACTCTGGATGGCATTACCCTGACCTCTAGTAATACTGTGAGAAATCTTGGAGTCATTTTTGATCAGGATATGTCATTCAATGCGCATATTAAACAAATATGTAGGACTGCTTTTTTGCATTTGCGCAATATCTCTAAAATTAGAAAGGTCTTGTCTCAGAGTGATGCTGAAAAACTAATTCATGCATTTATTTCCTCTAGGCTGGACTAATGTAATTCATTATTATCAGGTTGTCCTAAAAGTTCCCTGAAAAGCCTTCAGTTAATTCAAAATGCTGCAGCTCGAGTACTGACAGGGACTAGAAGGAGACAGCATATTTCACCCATATTGGCCTCTCTTCATTGGCTTCCTGTTAATTCTAGAATAGAATTTAAAATTCTTCTTCTTACTTATAAGGTTTTGAATAATCAGGTCCCATCTTATCTTAGGGACCTCATAGTACCATATGACCCCAATAGAGCACTTCACTCTCAGACTGCAGGCTTACTTGTAGTTCCTAGGGTTTGTAAGAGTAGAATGGGAGGCAGAGCCTTCAGTTTTCAGGCTCCTCTCCTGTGGAACCAGCTCCCAATTCGTATCAGGGAGACAGACACCCTCTCTACTTTTAAGATTAGGCTTAAAACTTTCCTTTTTGCTAAAGCTTATAGCTAGGGCTAGATCCGGTGACCCTGAACCATCCCTTAGTTATGCTGCTATAGACTTAGACTGCTGGGGGGTTTCCCATGATGCACTGAGTGTTTCTTTCTCTTTTTGCTCTGTATGCACCACTCTGCATTTAATCATTAGTGATTGATCTCTGCTCCCTCCACAGCATGTCTTTTCCTGGTTCTCTCCCTCAGCCCCAACCAGTCCCAGCAGAAGACTGCCCCTCCTTGAGCCTGGTTCTGCTGGAGGTTTCTTCCTGTTCTTCCAGTTTTTCCTTCCCACTGTCGCCAAGTGCTTGCTCACAGGGGGTCGTTTTGACCGTTGGGATTTTTCCGTAATTATTGTATGGCTTTGCCTTACAATATAAAGCGCCTTGGGGCAACTGTTTGTTGTGATTTGGCACTATATAAATAAAATTGATTTGATTTGATTTGATTTGTATGATGAATCTGCTTCATTTGAATTCTTACTGTTGGATATGTACCGGGGTAACTAGAGCTGTTGTGAAATACTCACTTCCCTCAGCTGTAGTTATGTGCTACTACTGGTCAGACTTTGTTGGAAATGAACGTGTATGAACTGGCACTTAGCTTGGGTTGATTTGACTGTACGAGTGGGTGTAGGCATTGATAAGCGTTGCTTCTGCCTACATCTTTTGGGCACCATGTTCATTGTTTTCTTGTTCTTTCTTTCCTGTAACTTTTGTTTTGTTTTGGGGTTTTTTTTTTTTTGTTTGTTGTTGTTTTTTTTTTTGTTTTTTTTTATTTTGTGGTCTGCAATGAGTTTGTTTTTTTTTGTTTGTTTGTTTGTTTTTTGTAAGCATTGGTGCCTAATAAATTCAATTCAAATTCAAAAAAATCAATATATACACAGCACAAGTTCACAAGGACAAATGGTTTACTGTTTTGTTTTTGGCTGCAATCACAAAAGCAGTCGGAAAAAGTTTTTTTCGGTTCCCAGTGGAGAAGGGAAGACAAAGCAAATGGGAAAGGTTGTGTCTATAAGCCTATACAGCTAACCAGAGTACGTTCTCTCACCTGCAAAACCACCTCAACATGTTTGTGTCAGGTTTCAGCTTTGGGGTGGTGTCACTTCTTGTATTTCCCCCTTTCCACAGTTTGATATTCTAGTAATTCATTTTGTTCTTAGTTCATCATTTATTTTCTGTTCAGTATTGTGCAGTCTCTAGCTTTGTTACTATTTATTTTCTATTTTCTGTTTTTCATACCTTAGTCATGAGATTTATTCAGTTGTAGTTTCTGTCCGGTTATTGTTTTTCCATTGTGTTTATGCTTTTGTTTCTGGTTTTATTTTCTGCTTCTTATTATGTAGTCTTTAGTTGTTTCATTCTATTGTTGTACACATCATACGGTTGTCTTGTGTTTTGTTTTCTGTTCTACAGTTAAGCTGTTTATCTATAGATTTCTTTGTTATTTTTATTATCTTTTAGACTTTAGTCATGTATTGAATTTGTTATCCGATTTGTCATGGATTTTGGTCACCGTTTGTATTTCTCTCACTTACACTCTTGCACCTGTCTGTCGCATCTTTGTCTCTATTGGCTTCGTTCATACACTCGCACTCTTGCACCTGCCCGATTCATTTGTCTCTGTCTGCTTTGAGCACTCCTCTCTCTTGCATCTCTTCCCTTCTCTTGGATTCACCTGACCACGCCTCCCTTCTAGAACATTCTTTCACACGTGCACCTTGTTACTCTTATTACTCCAGCTGTGTATTTAAGCCCTTCACTTTCTCCACTCCCCTGCCAGTTCGTTGCGATCCTTGTATCCATATCCCAGCCTTTTGCCTTTGTCTTGTTTTTGCCTCATAGTGTTTCGACCTTGCTTTGTTTACCAGGCCTTTTTTTGCCTCAGCCCATGATAGAGTATCTCTCCGTGCCTTTGAACCCAGCCTGTCTCTCAACCACGTTTTTGCCTAGCACTTATCTGTACCTCTGCTTTGCTGCCTGCCTTCCCGTGTACCGTACCCCTGCCTGTTTAAGCGATAAAGATGTTTGTTTTGTTTTTTACCTCCAACACTTTGTCCTCAAGTCTGCATTTTGTGGCCTCCCAAAATCTGTGCCATGCATCCTCAAGTCCTGTCAGTTTGTGCTCCAAGTCATGAACAAACTGCAACACATGTTCACTTTCCTACCACATCGTCACTTTTTCTTTTTGTATTTTCGCTTTGTTTGTGTGTATTTTGCCCCAAAACCCATTGAAAATGCTGTGGGGTTTTTTTCCCCCAGAAGTAGAGAAATTATGTGATATGCGTCATATGTTACCCCTTTAGTGCCCCCCCCCCCCCCCCCAAAAAAAAAAAACAAGACTACGGTTTCCTATTATCTCACTCTTATTGTTAATATCCATCCATCTATCCATTTTCTAAACCTGCCTATTCCAGTTAGGGGTCACACTGGGGCTATAGCATATCCCAGCGGTCACTGGGTGAGAGGTGGGTTACACTCCGGGCAGGCTGCCTGTCTGTCGCAGGGCTGACACATATAGACAAAAACACAGTCATCCTCCCATTAAAAATACAGGCAACATAGAGTCACCAATTCATGTAACCTGCATGTCTTTATTATATTATTATTATTATTATTATTATTAGTAGTAGTAGTAGTAGTAGTAGTATGTAAGAAAAAGTTTTTAAAAAGTATGTCATATCCACCATTCATTAGAAACAGACTATGTGCATATTTCAAACAAAGAAGAGTGAAAATTTTAAAACTGCAGCACTGAATGTGACAGTGAGTGATAACAGACGCTGGTTGTTATCGCTTTATCCACACTGAGCTTATTACACAAAGTGAGACTGATGCTCATTGCTAATGATCAGTGGAAATAAAGTAGATTCTGGTTGGTTGTCATGCCACACACTGGCCAATGGAAGTGCACTACCGACCCTTGTTATTGTAGATAAGATGTAAATTAGAGGGCATCAAGTAGCAGTAATAGGTTGCAAGCAACAAACAGGGTGGCTACAGTTTCGAGTACGGTGTGGTACCCTGTTATGGATTGGCAGGGAGAACCCTGTACTGTGTACATGCAGTTCAGAATCAAAGCAAATGCTTCTTTTCAACCTCAGCGTGGGCCTGTATAGGGCTTACAACACTTACTAATTTTTCTTCTTCTTTTATTTAACCTACAAATAATGACTGGATACTTCAGAAGTGTACTACTGCATTTCTGGATACATTGTGATCAGGCTGGGTGTCACATTTTACATCCATCCCAAATACCTATAAATTGGGCTGGATCTGATCTGTGTCTAAGTTCACAAATGTGTGTTTTTTAACACACATTGAAACAAAGAATTTCTTTGCATCACCACATCAGTTTAACAGGCATCTATGATGTAAGAGATATTACTAATTCTAATACAAATTTGTGGCAGATGGTCATAAACCTCCAGTCGTTTGAGCCTCATGCTGTCACTACTGGCACCCACTTGACTCCACCTCAAGACTGAGTTCCAACACTGACCTAATGCTTATGTGCAAACTACCCAACTATTGACCAGGCAGGGTCATTTCTCATCTCTTGTCCTCCCCTCTCTACTTTACAACTGGTTCTGAGCCCATACCCTTGTTTAGCCCCACTGTTTGGTCATCCTTTGTGAGTGAGGGAAAACTGTTCAATTTGTTGTCAGCGTTTCCCCCACATTCTGCCACCCAGGTGGCAGTGGGAGGCCTCTGCATGTGTGTGCATGCTTTCTCTGTATCTGTCCCTTTTGTGTTTTGGTTCCTCTTGTGTTTGCTTGGGAAATGTCTCCAGTCTGGATTGAGATGTGACAGGATTGCTGCACTATGTTTTATTGCTTAACTTTTCTCCCAACTGTCACTTTAGACAGCTGAGCGAGAAAGAAACACAAACCCAGGCCTCATCTCTATCTTAGGCCTTAGGAGATCACAGAATCACCCTTCTGAATCTTATTCTAAAAAAAAAAAATCAGTGTTTAAGACACTTGTTAAATGATTGTGGTAGATTTTAATGTCATCGGGACTGCTTATAGGAATTTTAGAGCATCAGGGAAAGGTGCTCGAACCTAGACAAGGAACCAGAAAACTGCATGATGTAGTAATTCTGCTGGTCATTATTTCCCCAACCCTGGACCTCAGGACCAGTGGTCGGCATAGCTAACCAAAAAGTTAGCTTTGATAACCGTTAATCTGATAACTGAAAAGTTAACCTTTGTAAAGCTAAACTGATAAATCCCTAAAAAAAATTTAGCAGAAGTTACAGATAAAAGCTGAACTGATAACTTTCAGTATTGACGTCAGTACACGGCAGCTACTGACACAACAAGGAGTCAGCGCTTCTGTCTCAGATCAGCTTTCTCTCAGCAAAAGAGACCTGGTGATCAGAGAGAAAGGAGAGAGGGGAAAAATACAAACAATTTCTCTTCACGCCATACAGGCCTGCCGGTCATTTCACTGGAGTCTTACACAGGCAGACAGTTTTGACTTATGGTTATAATTTTAAACAAACTATTTCCGGCCAACTTATTGAAATTAACATCACGTCTGTCATTTTACAAAGTGAAAATATCAGCTATATGTTTTAAAGTAATGCACTAATTTTGAAGGTTTTAGTGTTTAGACACACATGCTGCATTGCATTATGGGTATATTAGTTTCCTCACTTCAGTGGTTGGCTAGTCGGTATAACCCACAGTTACTGAAACGTGGTGGGTTTTACAAATAAATCTGTACTTGTAAATATGTCTCTTTTTTTTTCATTTGTAAAAAACAAAAAGGCAATTTGAAAACTGAAAATTCTGTTTAGGTGATTCATCACTTTTAGCGAATGTGTAGCTGTGTTCATGTCTATCAATCAATCAATCAATTTTTTTATATAGCGCCAAATCACAACAAACAGTTGCCCCAAGGCGCTTTATATTGTAAGGCAAGGCCATACAATAATTATGTAAAACCCCAACGGTCAAAACGACCCCCTGTGAGCAAGCACTTGGCTACAGTGGGAAGGAAAAACTCCCTTTTAACAGGAAGAAACCTCCAGCAGAACCAGGCTCAGGGAGGGGCAGTCTTCTGCTGGGACTGGTTGGGGCTGAGGGAGAGAACCAGGAAAAAGACATGCTGTGGAGGGGAGCAGAGATCGATCACTAATGATTAAATGCAGAGTGGTGCATACAGAGCAAAAAGAGAAAGAAACAGTGCATCATGGGAACCCCCCAGCAGTCTACGTCTATAGCAGCATAACTAAGGGATGGTTCAGGGTCACCTGATCCAGCCCTAACTATAAGCTTTAGCAAAAAGGAAAGTTTTAAGCCTAATCTTAAAAGTAGAGAGGGTGTCTGTCTCCCTGATCTGAATTGGGAGCTGGTTCCACAGGAGAGGAGCCTGAAAGCTGAAGGCTCTGCCTCCCATTCTACTCTTACAAACCCTAGGAACTACAAGTAAGCCTGCAGTCTGAGAGCGAAGCGCTCTATTGGGGTGATATGGTACTATGAGGTCCCTAAGATAAGATGGGACCTGATTATTCAAAACCTTATAAGTAAGAAGAAGAATTTTAAATTCTATTCTAGAATTAACAGGAAGCCAATGAAGAGAGGCCAATATGGGTGAGATATGCTCTCTCCTTCTAGTCCCCGTCAGTACTCTAGCTGACGGGGACTCGGTGTCTAGGAAAAGAAAAGACATCACTCTTGAAGGGAAGTGTGAAAAGACCAGCCTTGATTGGAGAAGTAACCTGCATTGGACTGGTGTCCTGTCCTCACGGAGCCATAGATGCTTATGTGCTTCAGAATCCAGAGATAAGCACTGGCACCAATGTCCCTTTCCACCTATGTAGGATTTCTTACTTCTTCAAGTGAAAATGTAGATGAAGGAAAATGATTCTTATTGTCACAATTTGGCCCTGGTCGGGGCTTTGATCCTATTTTTCCCTCTTTCTTATTTCCACTATCTGCTCCTGCTTTGATTTATTAGTTATTTTATTTTCATCATGTGTTTATTCTCTGTTCTATTTTGCTTTGTCACTTTGTTTCTTTGTTACTTTTCATTCTTTAGCCATTGTTCAGTTCCATTCTAGTTTTGTCCAACCCGTTTGTGTTTTCATTGTTTATCATGTAATCATCTGTTTATTTTTGCTGTTTTCATTTCTGTTATTATCTGTTTCGTTAGTATTGGGTTTGTGGTTATC
This sequence comes from Thalassophryne amazonica, assembly GCF_902500255.1. Taxonomy (NCBI): domain Eukaryota; kingdom Metazoa; phylum Chordata; class Actinopteri; order Batrachoidiformes; family Batrachoididae; genus Thalassophryne; species Thalassophryne amazonica. The sequence continues at coordinate 31,277,111 of NC_047108.1, read as the reverse complement.
ACTTAGTCTCTGTATTACTTATACTTTATTTCTTAGTCAGTTCCAGTCTAGTTTTGTCTTTGTGTTTATTTTCTTACTGTTCTCTGATTAGTCCTCATGTTCATGCCTGATTCAAGTTCTTGTTCATAGTTGTATTATATTCTATCCACAGGTTTTGCTGTCTGTGTTCTCTTTTGTCTTCATCTAATTTGTTGTTTTCACTCCACACCCCGCACCTGCCCTTGTACCTTCATCCCTCACTTATATCTGTTTGCGTTGTCACTTCATGCCACTTCACCAGCTCTTGTGTCCTTGTCTCTCTCTGTGACACTTTCTGCATTGTGTTTTCAACCATTCATGCTCTTTGCACCTGCTCACGCATCTTTGTGTCTTACATCACTCCACCTTGTGTTGTCCTTTCTCACTATCTTGCACCATGCATAAGCTTTGTTCACTGGCCACGCTCCCTTTCTAGATAATTCACCTCATGTGCATCTTGTTAACTGCTGCTTATTTAAACTCCTCCCAGTCACGTCACCTCTGCCAGGTTGTTGTCATTGTACACATTCCAGCCTCTTGCATTCAGTCCTGTTTTTGCCTAGCCGTGTACTGTATCTTTCTTCGTTTTCCTCGACCACACCTCTTGCCTCATCCCTAATGTCTGTGATTGCTCATGCCTCTGAACCCTGCTCATCCATGACTGCGTTTTTGTCTGATCCTGATTGTACCTCTGCTCCGCTGACTGACCACCTGTGTACCGTACCAGAGCCTGGAATAAAGACCATGATCTCTCTCACACCTAAGCCTAGTCTGGGAGTCTGCTTTGCGGGTCCGGCCGCTTTGAGTGCCTGGCACCTGACTGCCCTGACACTTATCTAGTGTCTTCAAAGGGAGATGACCAGTTTAATTCATCTATTTCATTTCAAAAGTCTTGCTACCACCTATAGCATATCGTATCGGGGGAGAGGGTGATTTTATGATCTTGATCACTCCACTTATCAATGTTTATCTAATGGTTCTTTTGTATGCCACACCCTTAATTCATGGGTTTAAAAATTGTTGATTGTTGATTCAAATTGTTGATGCAATATAGCCAGTTGTGACTCATGGAAGAAGCATTACAAAAGGCATTTTTGCAATAGCTGTTGTGTGGGCCGCTGAAGAGGAGGTACTGCTGGCCCACAACCACCAGAGGGCACCCTGCCTGGAGTGCGGGCTCCAGGCACAAGAGGGCGCTGCCGCCTCACAGGAGCAGCCGGGGTGACAGCTGTCACTTATTACCTGTGACAGCTGTCACCAATCATCTGATCTTCAATCGTATATCAGCAGGACGACATCTCCACTTCTTTGCCGAGATATCGCTATGCTTAGGAGGTAACGAGCTCAGCCAATCAAGTTGTCTTTTCGACAGAAGAATATTGTTGCTTTGTGTTTTTTGACAGCAGACTTTTCGACGAGAGGTGGTGGTGGATTTCCCACCATACGTGTTGCTGGGTATAAACACACCTACATCTAACTGTTTTTGTTCTTCGCCAGCAGTACCAGATCCGACAAGCGGAGGCAGTGGCCACCTGGGAGTTCGGGACTTGGCGGCTCCAGTATTCCCGGGGTTCGGTGGCGGAGGAAATCGTGTGGTTCCGGTTCTGCTTTGGACAGACGTCTCTTATCTTCGAGCCTGCCCACATGACACATTCTGTAAATTGACTTCATTGCATACTATTGTGACCTGCCGTGTTTGTTGTGCTCATTCACAACAGTAAAGTGTTGTTATTTGACTTCCTCCATTGTCCGTTCATTTGCGCCCCCTGTTGTGGGTCCGTGTTCCTACACTCTCACAACAATAGCCTTGTGTTTGATATTGTGTTGTTGATAGCTGATTTGCCCACTGGCTTCAGTCTGGGAGTTCCTACTGATAGTTATGAAAGATACACACTTTATCACAAAGTCTCGCACAGCTCTCTGAACAGCAACAGCAGAGGAACAGTTATTGAAACTGTAAGAGCCTCATGAATGTTTTGACTAGATATTTGTCTTACTGTGAATATCTGAAACATTCATACCATAAGTATTTGATCTGACTAAATTTCTCCTGTTGTGAATCTTAGGAGTGGTTAGCGTTTCGCTAGCAGTTAGCGTTTTGCTAGCATTTTGCTAGCAGTTAGCTTGCGTTAGCTAGGTCAGCTTCCCCCCCATTTCTTTTATAACTATTACTACCAGTCTAATACTTCTGTTAGATTTTCAGTGTAACTGCTGTGAATTGTAGCTCATTATTTTACTCCTGTGTGAATCTTAGGAGTGGTTAGTATTTTCATTAGCAGTTAACTTGTGCTAGCTTGGCTATACTCTTGAATTTTCTGGTGCACAAAGTACACTACTTTACACTTTACATAAATTCTGCATGATGCTGGCAGATAGGGTGGCTCTTTTAGAGAGCCATGTCCATAAGCTAGAACAGATTCTTAGCTCAGTGGCGCTAGATGTTATGGGCACTCCAGACAAGGTTCGTATTGGGCTGGCTAGCATGCCCATTAGCATCAGCTTAGAAATGCTGGCTGTGGTTGATGGTTTTTGGACTGTGATTAGGCGGAGGAAGTCATGTAGGGCTTGGTGCCCGGTTGCAGTACCCCAATCACACTTGCCACTGTGAACTGTGAACCGGTTTTCCCCCTTGTGTTGTGTGGGCCGCCAGAAGAGGAGGTACTGCTGGCCCACCACCAGAGGGCGCCCTGCCTGAATTGCGGGCTTCAGGCACGAGAGGGCGCTGCCGCCACGGACACAGCCGGGGGTGACAGCTGTCACTCATTATCTCTTGACAGCTGTCACCCATCTACACTTCATCATCCCACTCCATAAAGACCGGACGTCATCTCCACCTCGTTGCCGAGATATCGTCTACCTTAGGAGGTAACCTTCTCAGCCTGCATATCCAGATAAGTGGTTACTCAGACACTGCACGAGTGTGTGTTAGAGGTGGAGGTGGAATTCCCACCGTTGTTGTTACTGGGTGTTCACACACCCAAATCTGATTGTCTCTGCTCCTCGCCAGCAGTACCAGATCCGACACGCGGAGACAGTGGCCACCTGGGGTGTTCGGGATTTGGCGGCTCCAGTATTCTCCGGGTTCGGCGGTGGAGGAAATCGTGTGGTTCTGGTTCTTCTCAGGACAGACGTCCTTTATCTTCGAGCCTGCCCACACGTCACCTTTGCTAATTGACTATTGTACATATTCTGTAATCTGCTGTGTTTGGTTGTGCTTTTCACAACAGTAAAGTGTTCATATTTGACTCTTTCATTGTCCGTTCATTTACGCCCCCTGTTGTGGGTCCGTGTCACTACACTTTCACAACAGGATATCTCAGCCAGCGTCATGGACTCCGAGGGGCGTCACCCAGCAGTTGAATGGCCAATGGGAGAGCAGGGTGCACAGGCGTCTGCAGGATGCGTGATTGGTGAGTTGCAGCACATCCTCACCGCCTTTACGGCTCGGTTGGATCAGATGACCGAGCAAAACATCCTCCTGAACCGCAGGGTGGAGGCTGTCTCCGCACAGGTGGCAGCGAGCGCTCAGGGCGCTGCTGCAGCTCCTCCTCCTGCTGACCCTGTGCAGGATATAAACGTTCCACTGGTCGTTCAACAACCCCTCCCACCATCCCCTGAAGCATACATAAGCTCCCCAGAGCCGTACGGAGGTTGTGTGGAGACGTGCGCGGACTTTCTCATGCAGTGTTCGCTTGTCTTTGCACAACGTCCCGTCATGTACGCGTCTGATGCTAGTGAAGTAGCTTATGTAATTAATCTGCTTCGAGGAGAGGCACGCACTTGGGCTACGGCGCTTTGGGAGCAAAATTCATGGCTCCTTCATACGTACACTGGGTTTGTGAGGGAGTTCAAAACCGTGTTTGACCACCCTAACAGGGGAGAGACCGCTTCAACTGTGCTGCTGTCAATGAGACAGGGACGCCGGCGCGCAGCCGCTTATGCAGTCGACTTCCGCATTGCGGCTGCGAGGTCCGGCTGGAATAACGCTGCGCTCCGCGCCGCCTTCATAAACGGACTGTCGTCGGTCCTGAAGGAGCACCTGGTGGCCAAGGACGAACCGCGGGATTTGGATGGACTTATTGATCTCGTTATACAGTTAGACAATCGGTTAGAGGAACGCCGTTGGGAGCGAGACGAAGGACGTGGCCGGGCCTCTCCCTTCCGGGTCTGAAAAGGTTCCGCCCTCCCCACGCTCCACAGCCGCAGCGCTCCGTGGGGCAACAGCACCCCCTGCTGGTGTTGCTAGGGAAACGCGCAGGGCCAATATAAGATCAAATGACAGAATGAGGAGGCTGGTCCACGGGGAGTGCTTTTTCTGCAGCTCAAAGGAGCATATACAGAGAAACTGCCCCAAACGGCCAAAACGACAACACTCGCCTTTAGAGACTGGGCTAAATGGGGGTCATAACATGCACGTGGGACACACACGTATTGCCACACGACTCCCAGTTACAATCCTGAGTGGGGATTTAACCCTTCAAGCCCCAGCACTGGTGGACACGGGGTCAGAAGGGAATCTGCTGGATAGAAGATGGGCTAGGGAAGCAGGGCTCCCTCTGGTGGCGCTTCCTTCACCATTGCAGGTGCGGGCACTAGATGGCACCCTTCTCCCTTTAATCACGCACAAGACACAACCAGTAACTCTGGTAGTGTCTGGGAATCATCGGGAGGAGATCGAGTTTTTAGTGACTCCTTCTACCTCCCGCGTGATTTTGGGCTTCCCTTGGATGTTGAAATACAATCTCCGGATTGATTGGCCGTCTGGGGTGGTGGTTCAGTGGAGCGACACCTGCCATCGGGTGTGTTTAGGATCCTCGGTTCCTCCTGGTTTACAGGCTAAGGAGGAGGTCAAAGTCCCTCCCAATCTGACAGTGGTGCCGGTTGAGTACCACGATCTTGCTGACGTCTTCAGCAAGGATCTGGCACTCACCCTTCCTCCGCACCGTCCGTACGATTGTGCCATTGATTTGATACCAGGCGTGGAGTTCCCGTCCAGCAGGCTGTACAACCTCTCACGACCTGAACGCGAAACAATGGAGACCTACATCCGGGACTCATTAGCTGCCGGGTTGATCCGAAATTCCACCTCCCCGATGGGTGCAGGTTTCTTTTTTTTGGGCAAGAAAGATGGCGGACTCCGTCCATGCATCGATTACAGGGGGCTGAATGAGATTACGGTTCGCAATCGATACCCGTTGCCCTTGTTGGATTCCGTGTTCACCCCCCTGCATGGAGCCAAAATCTTTACAAAATTGGATCTTCGGAATGCGTATCACCTGGTTCGGGTCCGGAAGGGAGACGAATGGAAGACGGCATTTAACACCCCGTTAGGTCACTTTGAGTACCTGGGCATGCCGTTCGGCCTCACTAACGCCCCGCAACGTTCCAAGCTTTGGTAAACAATGTCTTGCGGGACTTCCTGCACCGATTCGTCTTCGTATATCTGGACGATATTCTCATCTTTTCCCCGGACCCTGAGACTCATGTCCAGCATGTACGTCAGGTCCTGCAGCGGTTGTTGGAGAACTGGCTGTTTGTGAAGGGCGAGAAGTGTGAGTTTCACCGCGCTTCTTTGTCCTTCCTGGGGTTTATCATCTCCTCTAACTCCGTCGCCCCTGATCCGGCCAAGGTTGCGGCGGTGAGAGATTGGCCCCAACCTACAAGCCGGAGGAAGCTGCAACAGTTCCTCGGCTTTGCAAATTTCTACAGGAGGTTCATAAAGGGCTATAGCCAGGTAGTTAGCCCCCTGACAGCCCTGACCTCTCCTAAAGTCCCCTTCACCTGGTCGGATCGGTGCGAAGCCGCATTCAAGGAGTTGAAACGACGGTTCTCGACTGCACCAGTGCTGGTGCAGCCCGACCTTGGCCGCTAGTTTGTGGTCGAAGTGGACGCCTCTGACTCAGGGATAGGAGTTGTGCTATCCCAGAGCGGAGAGACCGATAAGGTCCTTCACCCGTGTGCCTATTTTTCCCGCAGGTTGACCCCAGCTGAACGGAACTATGACGTTGGCAATCGAGAACTCCTTGCGGTGAAAGAGGCTCTTGAGGAGTTGAGACACCTGTTGGAGGGAGCGTCTGTGCCGTTCACGGTTTTCACTGACCATCGGAACCTGGAGTATATCAGGACCGCCAGGCGGCTGAACCGCAGGCAAGCCCGCTGGTCACTGTTCTTCGGGCATTTTGACTTCCGGATCACCTCCCGCCCCGGGACCAAGAACCAGAGATCGGATGCCTTGTCCCGGGTGCATGAAGATGAAGTCAAGACTGAGCTGTCAGATCCACCGGAGCCCATCATTCCGGAGTCCACTATCTTGGCCACCCTCACCTGGGACGTGGAGAAGACCGTCCGGGAGGCCCTGGCACGGAGCCCGGACCCCGGAACAGGGCCGAAGAACAGACTCTACGTCCCACCAGAGGCAAGAGCTGCTGTCTTGGATTTCTGTCACGGTTCTAAGCTCTCCTGTCATCCGGGGGTGCGAAGGACCGTGGCAGTGGTCCGGCAGTGCTTCTGGTGGGCGTCCCTGGAGGCCGACGTCCGGGAATATATCCAGGCCTGCACCACCTGTGCCAGGGGCAAGGCAGACCACCAGAAGGCACAGGGACTTCTTCAGCCACTTCCTGTGCCTCATCGCCCCTGGTCCCACATCGGTCTGGATTTTGTCACGGGCCTCCCGCAGTCCCAGGGCATGACAACCATCTTCATGATAGTGGACCGGTTCTCCAAGGCAGCCCACTTCGTGGCCCTCCCGAAGCTCCCCACGGCCCAGGTGACTGCAAACCTCCTGGTCCACCACGTCGTCCGTCTGCATGGGATACCTACCGACATCGTCTCTGATCGTGGTCCCCAGTTTTCCTCACACATCTGGAGGAGCTTCTGCCGGGAACTGGGGGCCACTGTGAGCCTCTCGTCCGGGTATCACCCGCAGACCAATGGACAGGCAGAACGGGGCCAATCAGGAATTGGAGCAAGCCCTGCGCTGTGTGACGTCCGCCCACCCGACGGCCTGGAGTGAACATCTGGCCTGGATTGAGTACGCACATAACAGCCAGGTGTCCTCTGCCACCGGCCTCTCCCCATTTGAGGTGTGTTTGGGGTATCAGCCCCCATTGTTTCCCGTGGTGGAGGGAGAGGTCGGTGTGCCATCGGTCCAGGCCCACCTGCGGAAGTGCCATCGGGTGTGGCGCTCTGCCCGTTCTGCCTTGTTAAAGGCCCGGACGAGGGCGAAGACCCATGCAGACCGCCGGCGGTCCCCGGCCCCTGCTTACCAGCCCGGGCAGGAGGTGTGGCTTTCCACGAAGGACATCCCCCTCCAGGTGGACTCTCCAAAGCTCAAGGACAGGTACATTGGACCGTATGAAATCCTCAAAATCCTCAGTCCTGCCGCAGTGAAGCTCCGACTCCCAGCTTCACTGCGGATCCACCCGGTTTTTCACGTGTCAAAAATCAAACCCCACCGCAGCTCACCTCTCTGTGCTCCCGGACCAGCGCCGCCTCCTGCCCGGATCATCGACGGGGTGCCGGCTTGGACAGTGCGCCAGCTCCTGGACGTCCGTCGGATGGGCCGGGGGTTCCAGTATTTGGTGGACTGGGAGGGGTATGGACCCGAAGAACGCTCCTGGGTGAAGAGGAGCTTCATCCTGGACCCGGCCCTCCTGGCCGATTTCTACCGCCGTCACCCGGACAAGCCTGGTCGGGCACCAGGAGGCGCCCGTTGAGGGGGGGGTCCTGTTGTGTGGGCCGCCAGAAGAGGAGGTACTGCTGGCCCACCACCAGAGGGCGCCCTGCCTGAAGTGCGTGCTTCAGGCACGAGAGGGTGCTGCCGCCACGGACACAGCCGGGGGTGACAGCTGTCACCCATTATCTCTTGACAGCTGTCACCCATCTACACTTCATCATCCCACTCCATAAAGACTGGACATCATCTCCACCTCGTTGCCGAGATATCGTCTACCTTAGGAGGTAACCTTCTCAGCCTGCATATCCAGATAAGTGGTTACTCAGACACTGCACGAGTGTGTGTTAGAGGTGGAGGTGGAATTCCCACCGTTGTTGTTACTGGGTGTTCACACACCCACATCTGATTGTCTCTGCTCCTCGCCAGCAGTACCAGATCCGACACGCGGAGACAGTGGCCACCTGGGGTGTTCGGGATTTGGCGGCTCCAGTATTCTCCGGGTTCGGCGGCGGAGGAAATCGTGTGGTTCCAGTTCTTCTCAGGACAGACGTCCTCTATCCTCGAGCCTGCCCACACGTCACCTTTGCTAATTGACTATTGTACATATTCTGTAATCTGCTGTGTTTGGTTGTGCTTTTCACAACAGTAAAGTGTTCATATTTGACTCTTTCATTGTCCGTTCATTTATGCCCCCTGTTGTGGGTCCGTGTCACTACACTTTCACAACACCCTGGATATGCCTGTTGTGAGTTCTTTGAGCCCACGGGTGACTTCCACTCCTATCTCCATGCCGAAACGCCAGGCTTTAGGGATAGGGGCTTCTATCATGCACAAAGTCAGGTTACAGACACCGGCTGACATTAAATGTATTCCTGTGGCCAGAGCTCCTGACATTGCCTCCCATCTTTGGCTGCTGGCCTTGCAGAAGGGTAGACAGACAAAGGAACATGACACTAAATGCAGTCACATAGTTATTCACATTGGTGCCAATGATGTTAGGATGAAGTACTCTGAGGTCACAAAAATGGACATAGAGAGGACTTGTGACCTTGCCAGAAAGATGTGTCTCCATCAGTTAATAGTCTCCGGTCCCCTCTCCTCCTGGGGTAATGATGAAGGGAGGGAAATTCATCCAGTTCAGAGTGTGGCCTGTTTCCACAGACGCGTCCAGAAAAATCATAGAGGGCTGTGCTTTGCAAACTTAATACTACACTTAAACTACACTGGATGATGTTGAAATTGAGGGTGGCCCATTGGCTGTTCCACCAATATCAAATACTTGGTGTCTGCTACCTACAACCCGCGTGGAATGTCTCAAACCTAAACCTACTATCTTATATATGCTACTCTGGAAACACTCCTAAATACAAACAGTCCAACTGTCAACCCTGCTGAGGTCCTTACCCTGGCTCTCATTAACATAAGATAACTGTCCTCAAAGTCATTGCTGATTAATGAAACCTGGCTTAAACCAACAGCTGTCCTTCTCTTAAATGAGGCCTGCCCACCGGCGTACATATTTAGTCACGTCCCTCATGATGCAAAGCAAGGCGTTGCTCTAAATCTAGATTTAGTTTATTAGCTGTTTGGGGTCACAAATATGATTCATTTGAACATTTGATTCTCTGCTCTGCCCATGATGCTACATATTGCCAAGGTCAGAAGAATAAAAATCAGCCATATTACTTTTTCACTGTATATCGGCCCCCTGGTCCATACTTTAAATTCTTAGATGAATTTGGTGAGTTCATCTCTAACAACTCTTTCTGATTATTGGTGGCTTCAACATTCATATAAATAAGCCTTCTGATCCCCTCTGCAAATCATTTATGGAAATTGTGGATGCATTAGGATTTCAGCAATGCATTCAGAATTCGACACACATTAGGGGAAATACCCTGAATTTGGTTCTTGCATGTGGTATTGCTGTCACAAATATTGACATCATGCCTCTTGCATCAGTGGTCTCTGATCACTCACTTATTGTTTTTAGTTTCGCTGCCGTGTTTAGTGGAACAACAACCTTATTTATCACTGCGGCGAGCCACTGCAGTCTGCTTTTAGAAAATATCATTCAAAGTCAAAATCAAAGTCAAAGTCAAAGTTAACTTTATTATCCCAGAAGGGAAATTCAGATGGTCAAGGTGCGTATAATACAGACAACTTCAGACAAGATAGACAAACTTAAAAACAGATAAATAAATAAAAGACAGATAAATACACCCCCCTCCCCCATGCCTCTCGCTAAAGTAGTGAAGATCTGCTGCTTGCAGTGGATTCAGACACAACTATAGTTCTGGTGCTGTTAGATCTTAGTCCTGCATTTGATAATGTGGATCACCATATTCTACTCGATAGGCAGGAGAATCATTTTGGGATTACTGGGCATGGTTGACATGATACCTGACAAGTTGTTCTCACTGTGTTTTGTACAATAACACTACCTCTAACCTTAGTGGCAAAAATTTGGGGTTCCACAGGGATCTGTCTTATGCCCCCTGCTTTTCTCCCTTTATGTAGCACCCCTTGGGCACATATTGAGGCGTTTTGGGATTACTTTTCATTGCTATGCTGATGATACTCAGTTATACATGTCAATAACTGCTGGTAATCCCATTCACATAAAATCCTTAGAACAATGTCTTGCATCAGTGAAAAGCTGAATGTCTAGCAATTCCCTATTTTTAAACTCTGATAAGACTGAAATGATGGTTCTTGGTCCAGTGAGACATCGGCATCGATTTGACCACCTAGGCTCGTGTGTCATACATCACACTAACAACGTGCGTAACCTTGGGGTAATTTTTGATCCTACATTGTTCTTTGACCTCCACATTAGAGATATTACAAGGACTGCTTTCTTCCACCTGCAAAATATCATGAAGATTCGTCCCATCCTGTCTATGGCTGATGCTGAGACCCTGATTCATGCATTTGTCTCTTCTAGATTGGGCTACTGCTATGTTCTATTTTCTGGTTTAGCGCAGTCCAGCATTAGGGGTCTCCAACTGGTTCAAAATGCTGCTGCTAGACATTTAATAGGAAGCAGAAAGTTTGACCACATTACACCCATTTTGGCATCTCTTCACTGGCTTGCTGTCCCTGTGAGATCAGATTTTAAGGTTCTGCTAGCAACCTATAAAATCTTTCATGGACTGGCACCTCCCTACTTAGCTGACCTAATTAAACCCTACGTACCAGCCTGGGCTCTGCGTTCTCAGGGTGCAGAATTACTTTGTGTCCCTAGGGTGAATAAAAAGTCTGCGGGTCACAGAGCTTTCTCTTATTGTGTCTTTGTTCTGTCAAATGATCTCCCCGCATCAACAAATCAGGCAGATTCTATAGAGACTTTCAAGTCCAGACTGAAGATGCACTTATTTTCCCTTTCGTATGACTAGTATACTGGCATAGTATGTTACTATGCTTTTTATCCTTTTAAATTAATTTTATTAGGAAATGGAGCGGGCCGCAACCTCAACTTTATCTAAAGTCTGGGTCTTTTAGTGAAGCTTAGGGCTAGTGGCCGACGATCACCTTAGTATTTCTTCTGTTTTTCTAGTTGTTTAAAGGCCCAGTCACACAGCACATGGAGATCGCTGAACGAAGGAAAAAAGTCCCTAAGTCACAAATCATCTAGAAAAAGTGGACGAATGAGCCGGCACTTCTCCCATCACTGAAAAAGCCAGCGATTGCAGAGTGCATAAAAGACCAAAACAAAAACAAAACTAACAAAAGAAAAATGAAGCGAATAGCGACCTTGATGCTGTGATAATTTCTGCAGCGAGTCTGTGCTCTCCACAGCCACCTGCAGCAGCATTGTCTTGACAACAGGTTTGTCAACGTGTGCACGCACACGCACGTTACAGCCAGAGACGGCTGCAAAACTATGCAAATGATGAGGAACTGTCAAGACAGAAAGCAAAACACAATATGGACGAATTGAGGTTGTCGTCAGGATTAGTTCACATTTTTCAATAGTTTGAAAATTCTGACGAAGCGCCAGCTACAGGATGAAGCTGGACGACGGTTAAACGATGTCTCTGAAAGTCAACATAAATCCAGATTTGTTGTTTCATTTTGGCTTCGGTGTCCTTCATTAGTGCCGTGTGACCGGGCTCCATGCTGACAAATTATACTGTATTTGTTGTCTTTCCTAATTCTATTTTTTTCTCTCTGTTTGAGGTGCAGCTCCATCCAGGAATGAGAGTGGTGTCTACTTCCGCAACCCTCCCATCCTGTGCACTGGCAAAATTTCGTGTATATTCATTTTGCCGGTAGCATGGGCCAAGCAGATGGTCACCCCTTTGAGTCTGGTCTGCTTGTGGCTTCTTCCTCAAATTTTCAGGAGTCTTTCCTTACCACTGTCGCCTGTGTGCTTGCTCTGGGGGTTGATAAGGTTAGACTTTACTTGCGTGAAGCGCCTTGAAGCAACTTTGTTGTGATTTGACGCTATATAAATGAAATAAATTCAATTCAATTAAAATTTAATTAAATTAAAATTAAATGATGTACAGTTTTATTAGATAAGAAAATACAGTTAGAATTCATTTGACACTGATGAACAGTATCATAAAAAGGCTGGATCTTTTCATGTCACATCTGAAGGATCCACTGGTATCTGTGTCTGTTGTGCCATTTGCTCATGTAACAGCTCAAGACTGTTAGCTTGCTTGTAGTTTGAACATTTTTCCTTTTTCCTCCACTGTTCCCTGGGTGATTCCCTGAGAGGCAGGAGCCAGAATGAAAAAGGAGGTGATTGAATTTCTATCATTAAAATGAGAAGTGGTCGACAAAGACAACAGAGAATAATGGCAGCATGTTTCTCAGGCTGTTTAATGAGGGATGGGTGGCCTTTGTCCACGGGATGGTAATGCTGTCTACTGCTGGGATTGCCATTGTGTCGCTACTCTCTTTACAGAGATTATGTCAAATAATGGGGTCGTTTTACGTCATGATGTGTGCCGCTCTCACCGGTTTCTCTGATCTGCAGATGGGGACTTAACTGTCAGATAACAGTAGTGTGTAATGAAATGTTGGAATTTTGTGCAACAAAACTGTATTGAGGTTTAATCTGTTGGTTATTTTTGCCATTATTATATGTTGTAAAATGCCAGAAAATGTTAAATATCAACATGACAGATTTCCAAAACTCATAGCAACATGTGCACATTTCTTATTTTGGCAAACAAAAGGTTAAAAACACAGAATATTAAGTACAATGCACAGAACCACAGTGTAGGTAAGAAGCTGGTTTTATTGAACCAGTTACAGCAAGAAGCCTCACAGTGCAAACAAACAGTTCAACACACTTCAGTTTGGCAAAGCATTCTCTTGATTTCTGACTCCGGCCCCATCCATATGGAGGCAGGTTCAGGCGTATTGGCAGAATTTTTTATCGCATAGGCATTTTGTCCACAGTTTTCATAGCCCAAAACTGCTTCTTTTTTAAATTAGTCCCAGTGTGGATAAATGTGAAAATGCTGTGGATTCGGGTTTTCATGTGGATTGTCTTACAGACATAAGGACTTGGATGACCTCTAATTTCCTGCTTTTAAACTCAGATAAAACTGAAGTTATTGTACTTGGCCCCACAAATCTTAGAAACATGGTGTCTAACCAGATCCTTACTCTGGATGGCATTACCCTGACCTCTAGTAATACTGTGAGAAATCTTGGAGTCATTTTTGATCAGGATATGTCATTCAAAGCGCATATTAAACAAATATGTAGGACTGCTTTTTTGCATTTACGCAATATCTCTAAAATCAGAAAGGTCTTGTCTCAGAGTGATGCTGAAAAACTAATTCATGCATTTATTTCCTCTAGGCTGGACTATTGTAATTCATTATTATCAGGTTGTCCTAAAAGTTCCCTAAAATGCCTTCAGTTAATTCAAAATGCTGCAGCTAGAGTACTGACGGGGACTAGAAGGAGAGAGCATATCTCACCCATATTGGCCTCTCTTCATTGGCTTCCTGTTAATTCTAGAATAGAATTTAAAATTCTTCTTCTTACTTATAAGGTTTTGAATAATCAGGTCCCATCTTATCTTAGGGACCTCGTAGTACCATATCACCCCAATAGAGCGCTTCGCTCTCAGACTGCAGGCTTACTTGTAGTTCCTAGGGTTTGTAAGAGTAGAATGGGAGGCAGAGCCTTCAGCTTTCAGGCTCCTCTCCTATGGAACCAGCTCCCAATTCAGATCAGGGAGACAGACACCCTCTCTACTTTTAAGATTAGGCTTAAAACTATCCTTTTTGCTAAAGCTTATAGTTAGGGCTGGATCAGGTGACCCTGAACCATCCCTTAGTTATGCTGCTATAGACGTAGACTGCTGGGGGGTTCCCATGATGCACTGTTTCTTTCTCTTTTTGCTCTGTATGCACCACTCTGCATTTAATCATTAGTGATCGATCTCTGCTCCCCTCCACAGCATGTCTTTTTCCTGGTTCTCTCCCTCAGCCCCAACCAGTCCCAGCAGAAGACTGCCCCTCCCTGAGCCTGGTTCTGCTGGAGGTTTCTTCCTGTTAAAAGGGAGTTTTTCCTTCCCACTGTAGCCAAGTGCTTGCTCACAGGGGGTCGTTTTGACCGTTGGGGTTTTACATAATTATTGTATGGCCTTGCCTTACAATATAAAGCGCCTTGGGGCAACTGTTTGTTGTGATTTGGCGCTATATAAAAAAAATTGATTGATTGATTGATTGATGTGCCCCATAGTGACAAACGGTACAAACAAGTGACACGGAGGGAACATGTAAAAAAAAGCCCAAACCAAACTTGACAAAGTAATCCAAACATGAGGTATACCAGGAATTAACAACACACACAAACAAAAATACTGCAGCTAAATGGAGGTGACAAACAATTCTCGTGGTACTGTATTTCCTTGATTAACACCTGACTTTAAATAGGGGCCTGCCTCATTTAATTGCCGGGTGAAAACTTTATAGAAAATAAACGCCTGCCTTAAATAAGTGCTTGTCTTGTTTAAAGGTCAGGACCCTCATGTTAGCCACCAGACATCTCTTCCTGGATGATTGTCTGTGTCAATACGTGGGTACTTGACAAGTATCCAAATGGCCTCCGGCTCCAGCGTATGTGCTGACGGACAGTATACCAATAATTTGGTTCCCGAGGGCGTGGCACTGTCTCATAGTGATGTTAGGAAAAGGAAGTACAATTCTTACACCATTGAGACAAAGCTGCAAGCTATTGCATTTGCCGAAAAAAAAAAAAAAAACAGCAAGGTAGATGCAGTTTACATTTCATTTTTTCCAAATCCGCTGTGGAGTGGTACCTTGAAATCCTAAAATGAAATGGCATGCCAGGGTGTCAGCTGCAGAGGAACGATGGCAGGTGGTGCACTGGTAGGGTTTTGATTTAACACCACATTGCTTTCTTACCATCAAGAACATCTATCCAGTGGTGGGCACAGATAACCACCCAAAAAATGTATCGGAAGTTACAGATAACCAATAAATTCCAGTATTGTCTCTGATACATTTGCAACTACTAACAAGCTGAATTTGAGTTTTAACACCACGATAGCTTTTGAAAGCATCAAAAGCGACAAAAGACCCAAACAATGAGCCTGCACTTCTATGTCTGAACATGCTGCCCTCTGCTGGAAGCTCTTGTTTACTACACAGCTTCCAGCACAGCAGCGACAAACCCAGCTCTCTACCAATCACAACTCTCTGGTCAGGCGGAGGTCTTGGAAAATAAAGTCATGCTGACTTACGGTTTTGATTTATAAATAACATTAATACCGATAGAATAACTCCATTAATGTCAATTCTGTCATTTGTATGAAGTTAAAATATAACATATATCTTTTAATGTTGAATAATGCACTAATTCTGAGGTTTTGTAACAAACACAGACAGATCGCAAAGGATTTTGGATAAAAGTGCCTCTGCTAAACACTGATTGGTTCAGTCATTCATTATGTAAACCAGCACGTTAATGTGACGTGTGTCGTGTGTTCGTGTTTACAGATAAATGTGCTTTTGTAAAATATTCCATTTTTATTTGTAAAAACAGGCATTTTTACAGAGCCCTGGAGGTGTCATTGCAAAACGTTTTGCATGTGGAGAGAATGTGCGCACGTTTTATTAGTGCCATGCGCACATTTGATGATGTTGTAAAACATGCACTCAATATTGTCTTGACACATAAATGTTGGCTTTACACTGTGCGAGTTTTGGCCCTTTTTCAGATGATTTTTCATTCGTGCAAGAATTTATTGGACCGAGTTTCAGGTTAATCATGGGTCCTGCATCGTGTAGTGTACATGGAGTAACAAGCTGCGTTTAACATCTCACGATACACAAACACATTTGAAGTCCTTCATGCAGACTTTGGCAAACAAATTTATAACAAAATTACACACAAAGGGTAGGTAAGAGTAAATGTAAATATCAATGAATCAAAACTGAGGTAGTGGTGTATTTCATTGTTTTTACATTGCAATTTTACAAACATAAAATGAATGTATTCAGACAGGAAGGCAAACTGGGTTGTATAGGACAGTTAGGTGCTTAAACAGTTGAGAACATAAAATAGCTGTAGAAAGGCATTAATAAACAGAGATGGCCAACATATATACAGGGCTGGAAATTTGAATCTGCCTGGTCATACCCACAGCCTCAGCCTAAGCATGTTGTTGTTTTGCTGAGTGTGCTGTAGAAAGGGATTAAATAAACAGAGATGGCCAACATCTTTTAAAAAAACTTTAAAAAAAAATGGTACCAGTTTATTCCCCATGTCATGAGAATTCAGAATATATATAGTTTTTAGGGCTACATATTATAGTTTGGGAGTTTATCCCGGACAGACAGACAGACAGACAGACAGAAGTGGCAGCATGAAAAGCACATGGTACAACACTGCATGGTCTTACATAAATGGCTATTTTGGGGGCAATTTTCAGTTCAACTTTTTAAAAAATGGTACCAGTTTATTCCCCATGTCATGAGAATTCAGAATATATATAGTTTTTAGGGCTACATATTATAGTTTGGGAGTTTATCCCGGACAGACAGACAGACAGACAGAAGTGGCAGCATGAAAAGCACATGGTACAACACTGCATGGTCTTACATAAATGGCTATTTTGGGGGCAATTTTCAGTTCAACTTTTTAAAAAATGGTACCAGTTTGTTCCCCATGTCATGAGGATTCAGAATATATACGAGTATAGTTTTTAGGGCTATATATTATAATTTGGGAGTTTATCCCAGACAGACAGACAGACAGAAGTAGCCCTTTATGTATATAGATTTCATCTTTTTATGGTAGTTAAAACTGCTTTTGTTTTATAACTAGATGTGATGCTTTGCTACTTTCAATGTGCAGCAACCACTCTGCTAAAATTAGTGGCATCAAATTGCCAGCCCAAAGGCGTGTTCACATTACTCACTTGATTCAAATGCATTAATTTCAGTGAGCAACAGCTGGTGAGTGGGGAGGGAAAATGTTAAATGTGGCAGATGGGAACACTCTCTTAATCTGAAGAGAGTTCAGGGGAGAACAGATGACATCATTTTTAAAAAGGTTATACAATGACTGTCACCACAGTCAACCTGCTCTGTTTCCCTTGTCAAAGCCAGCTGAGGAAGTCCATTTCCCCATGCCAGCACCGAAATTTGGTTTTTAATTGAACAGTGTTGTGAAACACTTTATTTTATCAACACAAAACGTGAAAAACACTTGATATGTTTCATTTCAAATCCACTGTGGACTTGAAATGAAAAAATAAATCAAATAAAATAATAATAATTATATATATATATATATATATATATATATATATATATATATATATATATATATATATATATATATATATGTTTTTCTTTTCTTTTTTTTAAATTGTATCACTTACTTCTGGATTTGGCTGTAATGTTAACCAATTCCTCATAACAACTGTTATACCTCGGTCACACTAGAGGCCAAATGAGCCCGAATCTGTTCACACACAGCAACACACAGGACCAAACAAAATGAAACAAACCCACCCCACCACCACCAAAAAAAAAAAAAAAGCAACAGCAGTACTCAGGAGTAATGACGTAGTTTTTGCAATAAAGCTGGCATGATACAGCGCTGTTTAACAGAGTCACCCCGTGGCCCTAACTTAACTTCTCATGAGTAATAAAAATCAAACCTTCCTATTTTATAACAGTCGTGCAGCTTAATAGCACTTTCCCGCAACAATATCTGGTCATGTGCTCATCTGCATCTGCTCATCTGTAGCCAAAATACAACATCACATCAACTTGAAAAAGGCTGCTTTTGTGCAACAAAAAAAAAAAAAGGAAGGAAAATTAGGGAGAGTTTAGCTGGCGCATGATGAAAGAGGGGGTGAGGGAGCTGATACTGACAAATACATATAGCAGAGGTGAGTTAGATTAAAAGGAAGTAAATGGAAAAAGTGTCTTCATTGTGGATGAACAGCATGTCACTTTTTACATAGATAAAATCTCTTTTATAACTGTTGCATCTTGGCACCTGCTCATGACAGCAGCAACAATAATGTGAACGATGATTAGCATGAATGGACATGTGTATTTGTGTGTGGAAAAGCTACTAATCTATGTGCACACAATGGTAAATGTAATAAGGTTTGCGATATTGTGGGTCATTACATCACTCATCATAATGAATGCTGATCAGTATTCCAGACTCTGCACATCTTTCATGAAATTTGTACCCTTGTACAGATAAACTAGTACAAGATAACCTTTGAAGTCCTGGGAAATGGAGTTTGATAGAAATCCAAATAAATAAAAAATAAAAAAAAAACAGTTAAATTTGTGTTTGTATTTTCTCTGTGGAATTTTGTTTCCTGACATAAGTTCCTCTTTTCTTTAAAAGGAGAGAAGTGATGAAAAGTTGAAAAAACAAATCACCAGAAAAGTAGCTCACAAGATTGAGAAAGCATCTGTAAAGACAACCAAATCAGGTTTGTCCATATGTATGAATGAAAAGTAGCACAAATGCACTTTGTTTTGTTTAGGGTTGAGAACTTCAGTAATCTCACAATATGACAGAACTAGTAAGCTTTATTTGGGCTTAGTCTGCTTCCTAATGTCATAAGCCTGTTAATGCAAGTGATAGAAAACATTTTAACACATTAGTTGTAAGTGTCCAAGCAGCCAGTCTGCTCTGTGTCAAGCTGATCCTGGCAGATCTCAGAAGCTATACAGACTGGGTCCTGGATCTGTGCTGGATCCACTGTAGTGACCCTGAACAAACGTTAGCAGCCGCAAGGCTCACAACAACTTGTACTTGTCCAATGTCACATATGTTGTTCTATGGACAAACTATGTGAAACACCAAGGTTTGCTATGAAGCAAAACACACAGAAATGAAAGGCATCACAGGGAAGTAGTTGTATACCCTGTGCATTCTACACACCACAGTATCACTTTATTTAAATTTAAATTTATTTCATTTATATAACCTATTCATCTACTACATCATCTACATCTGGAGACAAGAAGGATATAACTCAAAGGATTGCTGATCATGGAAAAGTAGAACTGAGAACATTTAAATACACAGACCACAATGTACTGGACTTGGAGCACGATATAGACCCGGACAATAATTTCTTCTTAAATATCAATGACAGTTGTTGCTATTATACAGATGAACAGTTTAATCGGATCATTAAAACGGATAACAAATTATCAATAATCCATTTCAACAGCAGAAGTCTATATGCAAACTTTAACAACATTAAAGAATACTTAAGTCAGTTTAAAAAAATATTTAACATAATTGCTATATCAGAAACATGGATCAATGAAGATAAAGGAATGGATTTTGAACTGGATGGATATGAATTTAATTGTGTAAACAGAAAGAATAAGAGTGGAGGAGGAGTGGCTGTGTATGTGGATAAGAACATGGATTATAAAATAGTAGACAATATGACAACTGTGATTGATAACTTATTAGAATGTATAACTATTGAAATATGTGAAGAAAAAAGCAAAAATGTATTAGTCAGCTGTATATATAGAGCACCAGGATCTAGTATTGAAACATTCACTGACTGTATGGAAAAAATGTTCTCAAAAACTAATCAAAAAACTGTGTTAATTTGTGGTGACTTAAATATTGATCTGCTCAATCCAAATAAGCATAAAATAACAGATGAATTTATCAGTATAATGTACAGTATGAGTTTATATCCAAAAATCACCAAGCCAAGCAGAATTACATCCCATAGTGCTACTTAATTGATAATATATTCAGCAATGATATTGAGAATAATACTGTGAGTGGATTATTAATCAATGACATTAGTGATCATCTACCAGTTTTCATCGTTTATAATAGAAACCATCGGCGGAATCAGCCAGAGGAGAAAATAAAATACAGGCGAGTGCGGACAGAGGAAAACATGAACACACTAAAGAAGGATTTACAGGAGCAAAACTGGGAAAAGGTATACAGTGAAAGTGATGTTGATAGTGCATATGAAACTTTTTTTTTTACAAATATTTACATCATTATATGATAAAAAGTGTCCAATTAAACAAGACTACAGAAAACAAAAAATCCAAGCTCGACCATGGATGACGAAAGGGTTACGAAATGCATGTAATAAGAAAAATACACTGTATAGAGAATTCATAAAACTAAAGACTAAAGAGGCAGAAAATAGATATAAGAAATACAAAAATAGATTAACTAATATTATACGGGTATGTAGGAAGGAATATTATAGTAACATATTATATAATAACAAAAACAATATTAAAGGAATATGGGATATATTAAATAGCATTATCAAAAATGGTAATAAAAAACAGAGTTACCCTCAGTATTTCATTGATAAAAATGTCAAGAAGGAAAATAAGGATGAGGTAGTCAACGGTTTTAATAATTTTTTTGTAAATATTGGACCAAGCTTGGCAGAAAAAATTCCCGATTCCCAACCTGAGGATTGGGATAATAATCTCATAGAAAGAAATCCCTGTTCAATGTTCCTCACAGCAGTGGATGGAAAAGAAATTATAGACATTGTGAATAATTGTAAATATAAAACATCTACCGATTTAAATGAAATTGATATGGTGGTGGTAAAACAGGTCATTGAATGGATTGTAGAACCATTAACATACATCTGTAACTTATCATTTCAAACCGGTAAATTTCCCAATCAAATGAAAATAGCTAAGGTTGTGCCGCTGTATAAGACTGGGGATAGACACCACTTCACAAATTATAGACCTGTTTCTTTGCTTCCACAATTTTCCAAATTATTAGAAAAGTTATTCAATAATAGATTAGACAAATTCATAAATAAACATAAATTATTTACTGATAGTCAATATGGATTCAGAGCACATAGTTCAACATCACTTGCATTAATAGAATCAGTTGAGGAGATTACAAACGCCATAGACCACAAATTACATTCAGTTGGAATATTTATAGACCTTAAAAAGGCTTTTGATACAATCAATCATGACATATTAATCAATAAACGTGAACAGTATGGGATTAGGGGGTTGGTGTTGCACTGGGTGAGAAGCTACTTAAGTAACAGAAAACAGTTTGTGAAGTTGGGGGAATATACATCATCATGCTTGGACAATGCTTGTGGCGTCCCACAGGGGTCAGTATTGGGTCCAAAACGGTTTCTAATTTATATAAATGATATTGTCAATGTTTCCAAAATATTAAAATTAGTATTATTTGCAGATGACACAAGCATTTTTTTGTTCAGGGGGGGATTTGCAGGAGTTACTGAGGAGGATCAGTATAGAAATGGGAAAATTGAAAATATGGTTTGACAGAAACAAATTATCATTAAACTTAAGTAAAACAAAATACATGTTATTTGGCTATTGTAATACAGACATACAGGTTCAGTTACAAGTCGAGGGGGTAGATATTGAAAGGGTACATGAAAATAAGTTTCTGGGGGTGATAACAGATGATAAGATAAACTGGAAGACTCATATAAAACATATACAAAGTAAACTGTCAAGAAGCATTTCAGTTCTAAACAAAGCGGAACATATTCTGGACCACAACTCACTCCGCATTCTTTACTGCTCACTGGTTTTACCATATTTACAGTACTGTGCAGAGGTATGGGGTAATACTTATAAAGGTACAACACAATCACTATCAGTAATGCAGAAAAGAGCTATAAGAATTATTCATAATACTGGCTATAGAGATCATACAAATCCACTATTTTTACAATCCAAATTCTTAAAATTCACAGACTTGGTTCATTTTCAAACAGTACAAATTGTGTATAAAGCAATAAACAATTTACTTCCAGCAAATATTAAAAATATGTTTTTTAACAGATCAGGGGATGGCAATCTGAGGGGGAAATTTAATTTAAAGCATCAGTGGGCACGAACAACATTAAAAGGTTTCTGTATTTCTGTCTGTGGGGTGAGGATGTGGAACAGATTGGGAGTGGGGCTCAAGCAATGTCCAAGCATGAACCAGTTCAAACAGCGGTACAAAAATATGGTTTTTTCTAGGTATAGGGAGGAGGAAGGGTAATGAGGGTTAGGGTGTTTTTGTTTTTTGCTTCGGCTTGTAAATATATAGTATTTTGTATGTAAGTAGGTATGTGTAGGTGTATATTTATGTTTGTGTATATATATGTGTATATATATGTATATGTGTATATGTGTGTGTATATGTGTATATATGTGTATGTATATGTGTATGTATGTTGATATATATATGTATGTATATATATATATATTGATATCGGTTTAGGTGTGTAGGAATCTATGTGTATATGTGGCAAAGGGTATTACTGGTTGTGGGGAAGAAGGGGTAGGGATAAATAAGCTGATGCTTCACCCTACCCCTTTTCGGACATGTTGGGTACACAGTAGGAACTTTTTTGTTGTTGTCTTTACTGATCTATCTTGTAATTGTTGTTGTATCAAATGTTCGAAATAAACAGTTTTTAAACAGTTTTCATTCATTCATTTTTTCAATTCATTCATATATCACAACAAAGTTGCCTCAAGGCGCTTCACACAAGTAAGGTCTAACCTTACCAACCCCCAGTGTGCTTGCTCTGGCGACAGTGGTAAGGAAAACTCCCTCTGAGGAAGAAACCTCAAGCAGACCAGACTCAAAGGGGTGACCTTCTGCCCGGCCCATGCTACAGACACAAAACAATTCACAAAACGAATATACAGGAAATATTGTCGGTGCACAGGACAGGAGGGTTTCAGAAACAGATACCACACCCATCTCTGGATGAAACTTCACCTCACACAGAGAGAAAAAAAAAACAGAATCAGGCATCAGAAAGACAACAAATACAGTATAATTTGTCAGCATTAAGCAACAAGAAAAACAAAAAAATAGGTGATCACCGGCCCCTAGCCCTAATTTAGATAAGTTGATGCCGCAGCACGCTCCATTTCCTAATGAAATTAATTAAGAGTAAAAAGCATACTATGCCAGTATGCTAGCCATATGAAAGGGAAAATAAGTGCGTCTCAAGTCTGGACTTGAAAGTCTTTACAGAATCTGACTGTTTTATTGATGCAGGGAGATCATTCCACAGAACAGGGGCACGATAAGAGAAAGCTCTGTCACCTGTAGACTTCTTATTCACCCTAGGGACACAAAGTAGTCCTGCACCCTAACAACGCAAATCCCGGGCCGGTACGTAGGGTTTAATTAGGTCAGCTAAGTAGGGAGGTGCCAGTCCGTGAACAATTTTATAGGCTAGTAGCAGAACCTTAAAATCTGATCTCACAGGGACAGTAAGCCAGTGAAGAGATGCCAAAACGGGTGTAATGTGGTCAAATTTCCTGCTTCATGTCAAAAGTCTGGCAGCAGCATTTGGAACCAGTTGGAGACCCCTAATGCTGGACTGCGCTAAACCAGAAAATAGAACATTGCAGTTGTCCAATCTAGAAGAGACAAATGCATGAATCAGGGTCTCAGCATCAGCCATAGACAGGATGGGACGAGTCTTCGCTATATTTCGCAGGTGGAAGAAAGCAGTCCTCATAATATCTCTAATGTGGATGTCAAAGGACAACATAGGATCAAAAATTACCCCAAGGTTCCTCACTTTGTCAGTGCGATGTATGACACACAAGCCTAGGCTAAGCGTTAGCTGGTCAAATTGATGCTGATGTCTCACTGGACCAAGAACCATCATTTCAGTCTTATCAGAGTTGAAAAGTAAGAATTTGCTAGACATCCAGCTTTTCACTGATGCACGGCAATCTTCTAAGGATTTTATGTGGACGAGATTACCAGCAGTTATCAGCTTGTATAACTGAGTATCATCAGCATAGTAGTGAAAGGTAATCCCAAAATGCCACAATATGTGCCCAAGGGGTGCTATATAAAGGGAGATAAGCAGGGGGCCTAAGACTGACCCCTGTAGAACCCCAAATTTCATGTCACTAAGGTCAGAGGTAGTGTTATTATACAAAACACAGTGAGAATGACTAGTTAGGTATGATGTCAACCACGCAAGGGCACTCCCAGTAATCCCAAAATGATTCTCCAGCCTATCCAGTAGAATATGATGATCCATGGTATCAAACACAGCACCAGAACCGTAGTGGTGTTTGAATCCATTGCTCGCAGAAGATCATTCACCACTTTAGTGAGAGCTCTCTGTGGAATAATATTTTCTAAAAGCAGACTGCAGTGTCTCAAAAAGATTATTCTCAGTAAGGTGGTCCACGAGCTGCCGTGAAACCACTTTTTTCCAGAAATTTAGAGCAAAATGATAGATTTGATATCGGCCTATAGTTTTTCAATACACTAAGGTCAAGATTAGATTTCTTAAGTAATGGTTTAATCACTGCAGATTTGAAACATTTAGGAACATATCCAGAAGTTAATGAGAGATTAATAATTTCCAGCACAGTCGGAGCGGGTCACAGGTCCTTAAACAGTTTTGCTGTAAGAGGCTCAATTAAGCAGGTTGTGCTTTTTGTAGATGTTACGAGTTTTGTCAGCACGCCTAGTGAGATACTATCAAATTCTGTAAATCTAGATAATACCTCAGTAATGGCACCCACCTCAATAGCAGGGTTTAGTGGCTGGGTTAAGGTATGCTGGGATATATTTAACCTAATGTCTTCTATGTTCTTCTCGAAGTAATCCAAGAAATCTTGTGCTGTAAAAGGAGAGCGACTTACAGGTGGTTGTCCATGAATAAGTGTTGCCACCGTGTCGAACAAGAACTTTGAGTTCTTGTCTGTCATGGTGTTTGTGACATTGTATGACTTCATCATATGATTTCTGTGTGACCTCATTATGAAGACATGCATACCAATCACTCATCACTCATCTTCAACCATTTATCCGGGCCCAGGTCACAGGGGCAACAGCTCTAGCAGGGGACCCCAGACTTCCCTTTCCTGGGCCACATTGACCACCTCTGACTGGGGGATCCTGAGGTGTTCCCAGACCATTGTGGAGATATAATCTCTCCACCTAGTCCTGGGTCTTCCCTGGTGTCTCCTCCCAGATGGATGTGCCTAGAACACCTCCTGAGGGAGGCGCCCAAGGGGCATCCTTACCAGATGCCCGAACCACCTCAGCTGGCCCCTTTCAATGCAAAGGAGCAGTGGCTCTTCAGAGCTTCCCATGGATGACCGAGCTTCTCACCTTATCTCTAAGGGAGACACCAGCCACCCTCCTAAGGAGGCCCATTTCAGCTGCTTGTACGGCCGATAGTTCTTTTCAGTCATGACCCAACCCTCATGACCATAGGTGAGAGTAGGAGCAAAGATTCACCAGTAGTTAGAGAGCGTCAACTTTTGGCTCAGCTGCCTTTTCATCACAACAGTATGATAGAGCGAATGCAATACCGCCCCTGCTGCACTGATTCTCTGGCCAATCTCAAGCTCCATTGTCCCTTCACTCATGAACAAAACCCTGAGGTAACTCCTTCACTTAGGGCAAGACTTCATTCCCTACCCGGAGTAGGCAATCCATCGGTTTGCTGCTGAGAACCATGGCCTCAGATTTAGAGGTGCTGATCCTCATTCCAGCCACTTCACACTTGGCTGTGAACCGATCCAGTGAGTGTTGGAGGTCACAGGCTGATGAAGCCAATAGGACCATGTCAACTGCAAAAAGCAGTGATGAGACCCTGAGCCTACCAACCTGAAAACCATTCTCCCCCGATTATCCCTCGATATCCTGTCCATGAATATCACAAACAGGATTGATGACAAGACACAGCTCTGGTGGAGGCCAACCCCCACCGGAAACAAGTCCGACTTACTGCCAAGCACCTGAACACAGCTCTCGCTTTTTGAGTACAGAGATTGGATGGCCCACATCACACATGTAGACCAGATGGGCATACTCCCAGGACCCCTCCATGATCCTTGTGCGAGTGAAGAGCTGGTGGGTTGTTCCATGACCAGAACACAACCCACATTATTCCTCTTCAATCAGAGCATCGACTATCGGCCGAACCCTCCTTTCCAGCACCCTGGAGTAGACTTTACCAGGGAGACTGAGTAGTGTGATGCCCCTGTAGTTGGCAACCACTCCCTGGTCCCCTTTTTTAAATATGGGG
The DNA here is from genome assembly GCF_902500255.1 of Thalassophryne amazonica. Classification (NCBI taxonomy): domain Eukaryota; kingdom Metazoa; phylum Chordata; class Actinopteri; order Batrachoidiformes; family Batrachoididae; genus Thalassophryne; species Thalassophryne amazonica. The sequence goes on along the minus strand of NC_047108.1, from coordinate 31,250,844 downwards.
ACCGCCACCCCAGTTTGCCACTACTTAGACACTGTCACAGACCTCAACGCAATGTTGAAGAGACATCTCATGCAGTACAGTCCCTCCATACCCAAAGCCTTCAGCATTTCTGAATGGATCTCATCAACCCCCAGGACTTTGCCACTGCAGAGTTGTTTGACTACCTCAGTGACTTCCGTCAGGGAAATTAATGATAATCCCCCATCAGCTTCCAGTGTAAGACTCAAAGTTGTTTTTAACTAGCTGGTAGTTCTGGTGTACATGTGTCTCCTCATGTCTATGTAGCATTCATCCATTCCATGATGTAAGATGAAGATAGAAAAAAGTTTCTTCCAAAAATGTGTCACAGTAATCTTTAGATGAATGTTATTACTTCAGGTTCATGCAAAGTATGTGCAGGACATAGACACAGGCACGGTATGAAAACCGTGTGACTCCATAGCTAGTAAGCTTTCAACCGACCTGCATAACTACAAAACATACAAAGTCCCTCGTAAAGCTACACTAAATAACTGTAATACAAATTATGTCAAAATAAAGTTTTAGCTGTAGCAATAATTGTTATTAACAGAAGCGTAATAATTGTAAATGTATGCTGAATATAAAATAAAGGAAGAAATATTTGTTCTTGAACTTATAAAAGAAACAGCAATCAGAACTTGTCTCATACATCTAGCTCAACCACTACTATAGAGGGCATTCTGGTCTGATGCAGGAGTTCTTGAAAGTGTTCCTCCCAGCGCCAGATTACATACTCAGTTGAGGTCAACAGAGGTCCATCCTTATTGTAGACAGCTTGGATGGTTCCCTGTTTTCCCCTCCTGGGGTGCCTCAGAGTCCGCCAGAAGCACCTTGGTGCCGGCCGAAAATCCTTCTCAATGGTTACTCTGAACTCCGAGCTGGTTCCAGAAGAAACCGCTCTATCCTCTGCAGGCAAAGGAGAACTGGTCATAAAAAAGAAAAAACTCATTTCTTTTGACCCCATACTAATACGCTGGTAATAGCACCTAAGTAATTCAGAGGCATACAGTTTTAACTTATGGTTAAAATTTTAACCAAACTAATTTCGGACAAGTTATTTAAATTAACGTCATGTCTGAAGTTTTAGAAAGTGAAAATATCAGATATATGTTTTAGTTTTAAAGTAATGCACTAATTTTGAAGGTTTTAGTGTGGACAAGCAGCTGTGCCCAGTGCATTATTGGTATTCACGACAGAAGAAATGCATTTGAGACGCTCTGATCAGGCTCCACATGGACAACAGCATTACACTCTTTGTATATTGTGCCTAAAAGTCTCGTAAATATTTTCTCTGGGTTTATAGATGTTGTTATTGTGTTTGTTTTATGTAAAAATGCCAGAAGAGGCCCAGGTTGCCTCTCCAAAAGCCAAAAAATCTGTTCAGTTGTGATTCAGGCTGTGTGATATAACCGGCGTCAAAATGCATAGAACACTGCCATCTACCAGCGACCGGTTATATCACAGTGTTGTCGACCACAGGATTTTAAAATTATCTGTAGGTTTCAAAACCTAAGAGACCACACACGTGTGTTATGTTTCGGACGCGGTCGGAGCACCGACCCAGCGTTTGAAAGCACCCAGCATAAAATAAGCAGAGCACGGTTCAAAGGATAACAGAATTTAATAAACATAACAGTGTGCAGTGCTAAACAACTAAAAAGTCCGCGGTCTGGTGAGGTGGAAACACGGCGCACTCTCAACAGCGCAAATGGTCCGGAGCCACAGCAGTTCGGACCCAGGGACCCCGCCGACACCCCCCAGGTGGCCGCGACAAACCAAGTCTGTGAAGAAAGAAAACATGAGGTGAGTCCAACTCCACACAGAGAGACACAACTCAAAGGTGCACGCAATCAGCAAACACTTCCTGGCTTAAATCTATACATCAGCTTCTCACCCTGCAGGCACGGAACAACTCAGTTCAAATCTCCACTGCAGCAGAAGCTGATTAGACAATTAGCATAACGTGACAGCTCACTAACACAAGGTGTGAGGGACACCAAATCCACTGTCATTACTTCATAAAAGTCACCAAAAACCGAATTACCTCAGGAAGTGTGCTGAAGAGCGTGAGACCTCACCCAATCCTCCTTCACAGACTGTGGCGTCAAACCTGGAGCGGTCTCTGCGTCCGTGATGGTGAGATTGTTCTCCTGACGTCGATCTCACACGTCTGCTCACAAGGTCGAGTCTCTGGCAATCACACACTGTGCATTCAAGGTTTAAATGCAGCAATCTCTGATCAAGACAAAATACACCACAGCTGTGAGTCCTGATGACCTGCACGTGAAAACAAGCCTCAGGTGTTCAGGGTGAGGTCCTAATGCTCAGCCACTCAGTCCTGAATGCATACCACCTGGTGGGAGAAACAGAAAACAAAAACCAAGCCAGCCAAACACCCCAGCCCACAACAACGTGGACATAAAAAAAAAATCATAGATCTGACAGGTTTAGTTGTACAGTGTGTGGTGTCAGCTACACGGTAAAATCAACACAAACAGATTTCAAACACAAACATTCCCAGGTTTATTGCGGGCAGTCTAAGGCACACCTGTGCACTAATCATGGTGTCTAATCAGCATCTTGATATGGCACACCTGTGAGGTGGGATGGATTATCTCAGCAAAGGAGAAGTGCTCACTATCACAGATTTAGACTGGTTTGTGAACAATATTTGAGGGAAATGGTGATATTGTGTATGTGGAAAAAGTTTTAGATCTCTGAGTTCATCTCATACAAAATGGGAGCAAAACCAAAAGTGTTGCGTTTATATTTTTGTTGAGTGTATATACCCTTTAATGGAGGTTTTGAGATGAAACAGAATATTGAATATATATATATGAGGTCAACCCACACAGAATTCCAGCTTTCACTTGCCTTCATTTGGGACCAATCATGGCTTCACACTTTATATCAAGCAACTTCTTCACTTCACCTGGCAAAACATCTTGAATACCAGTAAGTGGTATCTTGTTTCTGGATGACTGAAAATCTCCAACAACAGATCTTAGCATCTGATTTTCCAACTTCTTATTAAAATATTCTGTTTCATCTCAAAACCTCCATTAAAGGGTAGTGTTCAGTCATTATTAATATTTGTCTTGGAAAATGTGAGTCACTTCTAATTTTTAGGCCACAGCCCTGCAAAGCCAAATGAAATTATTTATTTCATTCATGCAATTCAAGTTTAATGCATCATACTAGCAATCAATGTTAGGAATGTCTGATTTTTGCATTATTTTAGACATTGTCTTCCTGCACTTAACTGGTAGTTGCTTATTCATCAGGTCAGATATCTAACCAGCCCATATATTCTTCATAGTTTTTCTTGCCAATTCTGTTAATTGCAGCCACTAATTTTGAGAAACATTTGAGTGGATTGACTCCCCATGTTTACATGGGCTCCCTCTGAGTGCTCTGGCTTCCTACCACATCCAAAGACATGCAGGTTAGGTGAAAAGGAAACTTTAAATTGACCATAGGTGTGCGTGCAGGTCCGAATGTGTTTGTCTGTCTATATGTGTCCCTGCGATAGACTGCCACCCTGCAAAGAAAATGCAATGAAAATGTAAAGAAAATGGGTATAGAAAATGCATGGATGGATTCGAGTGGATTGGCCATTCTGTATTCTGCAAGTGAGTCAAGGTTTAAGTCTGTGTCATTAGCCATATGCTTGCATGAATAATAGAAATGAGTGAGCCTTTTGTATAACTATAAACAAGTCTCTCTGCCACCTGTTGTCTTTTATTAATGACAGTAAGCCACAGAACCCAATTTAAAATACACCGTAAACCAGTATGTATTGTTTCCTACTTCGTGAAGGCATACCTTATATTTGAAAATATTTTCTTTCAGTGGCAAAATTCTATCATGTTCTATGTGTTTATGGGACATTTAGTTTCAAAATGTTGTGTTTCTGTGTGTTTCAGCTCCTGCAACAGGTAACGACTCTTACCACTGTCCTTTGTGTCACAACAGTGTCATGTCTGTGGGAGAGGTGAGATTGTTTACATGTGAATTATGCAATGGTGTTGAACTCCTGTCTCTGTGTTTATATCATTATTTGCCCCATTTAGCCGTATAATCAAATGGGTATTAGTATGAAATTAATGTTAATATGAATGTGTGTTTTTAATTTCATTTTGTGCCCAAGCCAGTGCATTGTGAGTGCTGGTCTCAAGCCTGGACATTTCAGTAGGGTTGCATCAGGAAAGACAGCAAGCAGAAATTATGCCAAACCAGACTTGCAGGACAAAAATTGAATTTCCATGTTAGATCTGTCAAGGGCCGGATTAACAATGACTGCCACTGTTACTGTCACACAACGGGTTCTGACAGAAACTGCTGCTCTTGAGGCAGTGGGAAAGGAGTAAAATTAGAAGTGTGAATGTGAGAGCTGGAAATTTGCATGTTGGCACTGTGACTAGTAAAAGGGGAGAGTTCACTGAAAAGATGGACTGTTCTTTTCTATGTCAAGTACATCTTCTCCTCCTGTCTGCGTTGGTTTGCTCCCATCATCAAAACATGCACAATAGGGTCATAATCCTTTCTCTGCACTTGACCAAGGCAGTGTGTCTAGATGTGGAGTTGGTCCCTGGGTGCCAGAGTGTGGCTGCCCATCACTCCCAAAGGTTGGACTTTGTGTCACTATGATCAGGATGAGTTAACTACAGAGGACAAATTTCCCTTCTTCTTCTTCTTGGAGGTGGTTTCAAGCTGTTCCATCATTGTGTGGATGGGAGAAGAAATTATAAGTAATTTTGAAGGAAAATTATGTCTTAGGAGTCCAGAAACGTAAAGGAACATTGATGTGGATGCATTGGCAAGTCCATGGACCCTCGAGGGTTAAGAATATGTTGGAGGTGAAGTGTGAGTCTACAACACTGATAAGTGTGAAACTGGATGAAAGTCATCAGTCCATATGATCCACAGGTAGGTTGTGAGATGGAGGTGAAGGAAGATTTCTAGAATGAATTAGATGAGGTGGTAGAAAGTACAGATACTTTATTGTCATTGTAACAAGTGCAATGAGAGGTAGGGTAGAAGCCTTTCAGTGCAAATATAAACCTGAGTCAACAACACGCAGACTTGAAAGGTCTCAAAAAAGAAAATAAACATGAACTTTAACCGAATTATATATATATATATATATATATATATATATATATATATATATATATATATATATATATATATATCCAGTCAGGAAAATAAGTGAGGACGACTTCACCGTATTGAAGGGAGGATGGATGGGGTCATGTATTGTGAGATTTTGGCAAACAACCGCCTTTCCTCAGTAAGAGCATTGAAGATGGGTCATGGCTGGGTCTTCCAGCATGACTATGACCCCAACCACACAGCCAGGGCAACTAAGGAGGGGCTCCGTAAGAAGCATTTCAAGGTCCTGGAGTGGCCTGGCCAGTCTGCAGACCTGAACTCAATAGAAAAAAAATCTTTGGAGGGAGCTGAAACTCCAAACCTGAAAGATTTGGAGAAGATCTGTATGGAGGAGTGGACCAAAATCCCTGCTGCAGTGTGTGAAAACCTGGTGAAAAACTACAGGAAACGTTTGACCTCTGTAATTGCAAACAAAGGCTACTGTACCAAATATTAACATTGATTTTCACAGGTGTTCAAATACTTATTTGCAGCAGTAACATACAAATAAATTATTAAAAAAAATCATACATTGTGATTTCCGGATCTTTCTTTTTTTTTTTAGATTATGTCTCTCACAGTGGACGTGCACCTAAGATGAAAATTTCAGACCCCTCCGTGATTTCTAAGTGGGAGAACTTGCAAAATCGCAGGGTGTTCAGATACTTATTTTCCTCACTATATATATATATATATATACTACGTACTACGTAGTATATATATATATACACACACACACACGTAGTATGTAGTAACAAAAAAGAGAGAATGTATTAAAAAAGAGAAAATATGTACAAAACTGTGGATATTTCAAATAAACAAATATTGCACTCATTTGAAGTGTGGCATGTGACCTGGATATTTGGTTCCAGTCACATTCAAAACTCTAACAGCAGTTGGGTAGAAACTGTTTTCAATCTATTTGTACTTGCTTTAATGGCCCTGTACCGTCTGTCTGATGGCAGCAGCTCAAACAGAGAGTGGTCAGGGTGGGATGAGGCCTTTAGGATGGTGTTGGCTATCCTGAGACAGTAAGAGTCGTGAACATCCTCCAGTGTGGGTAGAGGGCACCCAGTGATCTTCTCTACCATTTTGGTAACCCTCTGGAGCTCTTTCCTGTTTGCCACCGTTCAGCTGGCAAACCACGTACAGACGCAGTATGTGAGGATGCTCTTACCAGAATATTCTGGGAACCAAAAAGAAACTTTCCTTATTCCGGTGTCATACTAGAGGCCGAATGAGCCCGAATGCCATCGGACTGAAAATTCGATGAACAGTCGAGGTGCATTCCAAAGCCTCAGACAGCATTCTGGGTGCATTCCAAACAGTTGGACACATTTGTGCTGCTGGCCTGAATGTTTAGCTCATGTTTAAAACATTCAAGGTGTATTTGAAGTGGAAATTTATCGAATGGCAGTCGAAGTATATTCTGACTGAGGTCTGACTGCATTCTAAGTACCCTGACCGCATCCCATCAGTATTCCAAACATTCTGATCGCGTTCGAGGGGAGATCGAAATGGTCCAGCATGTCAGATCCTGCCAGCATGTCCTGAATGTGCCACGGATAAGCCGGACTGCACCTCCAGTTAGAACCCTGCATTGGGGGTCCCGCCAGGTCCCAATGCAGGGCTCTAATAAAACCTTTGTATTTAAGCTGAAAGTGGAACTGTCAGCAAAGCTTCACAAACAAGCACATCGAAAGTTACCATAGTGACACTGCATGCCCGTATATGGCACACATATGATGACGTGGCCTTTGCCACAAACAACCCCATGAATCACTTTATGAATAGCATGCAAATGATGGCAGGTGGCAAGACACACAACTGTAATTCAACATCTCTTGTTTGTTTCATCATTCTACTCTGCTAATTTCCTGGAGAGAGAAAGAGCGAGAGAGGGAGGGAGAGAGAGAGAGAGATAGTGAGGGAGGGGGAGAAAGAGAGAGAGATAGAGAGAGAGAGAGAGAGAGAGAGAGAGAGAGAGAGAGAGAGAGAGAGAGAGGAGAGAGAGAGAGAGAGAGAGAGAGAGAGAGAGAGCACGACTGAGGGAGGGAGGGAGTCAGCGCTGTCTTTTCTCCTCTTTTCTGGATTTCGAAGGACATCCAATTTATGAACTGAAACATCAAGGTTCTTCTGATTATGGGATTCCCGAAATGTATCACGTACTGTTGGCTATTACTGGTGGCTGCACTCACTGGTAATAACGGCTGTGCATGTTGGTGATCTGATGACCGCAATAATCTGATCTCTCAAGTTTACATGCACTACAGTAATGTGACAGTCAGAAGAACCTGGTATACATTATTTCAGTTCATAGGTTGGATGTGTTTCGAAATCCAGATGAGAGAGAGACGTTAGGTCATTCTGCCTCTAGTGTGAAGGCTGGCTCAGTCAGGACATTCGGCCAGGATTCGACATGGTCAAACATTTCATACAGCCCCTTGACCACAGTCTGAATAGTTCAACTTGCGTACGACTTGCCATACGAATATTGTGACTGCAGTCAGATTGAGGTACGACTGCAACTCGACCACTGTTCGATTGTTTTCCAACGAGAGTGCAACGGAAATGCCTTTTCAGTGATGCCTTTTGATTGTGCAATGTCCATAAACCAAAAAGACACAGTGTGTCCCTGTGCGTCAAGGTGTCCCACAGCTGCGGAGCACAGCACACACATCTGAACTTGGTAAAATAAACCTTAGATTACAGATACAGCACCATGCCCTCTCATGGGTTGGATAACGATCATGGATTGTCATGATCACCATGCTGGAACACCACGTGGAGCCATGCGGCACCACGCTGCCAGTCCCATTGCCAGTCACTGTTCCAGCGGTTCTGTGTGGCACACAGCAGCACAGCTGAATGGGATGTGACAGCTGTAACACCTACAGTTGTATGCAAAGGTTTGGGCATGCCTGATAATTTTCATGATTTTCCTTTATAAATCATTGGTTGTCTGGATCACAAATTTCAGTTACATATATCATATAGCAGAAGAACACACTGATATTTGAGAAGTGAAATGAAGTTTCTAGTATTTACAGAAAGTGTGCAATAATTATTTAAACAAAATTAGGCAGGTGCATAAATTTGGGCACGCTTGTCATTTTATTGATTTGAATAAATTTACTCCCCCTCTAGCTGCCACCTTATCGTGGCGGGGGAGTTTGCATACCCGGATGATCCTAGGAGCTATGTTGTCGGGGGCTTTGTGCTCCTTGTAGGGTCTCCCAAGGCAAACAGGTCCTAGGTGATGGGTCAGACTAAGAGCTGGGGCCCCACCCTGGAGCCAGGCCTGGGGTTGGGGCTTGCGCGCGAGCGCCTGGTGGTCGGGCCTTAGCCCATGGGGTCCGGCCGGGCTCAGCCCGAAAGATCAACATGGGTCCGCCCTCCTGTGGGTTCACCACCTGCAAAGGGGGCCATGGGGGTCGGGTGCAGAGAGGATTGGGTGGCGGTCGAGGGTGGGTGGCCTGGTGGCCCCATCCGTGCTCACAGCTCCTGGCTGTTGGGACGTGGACTGTCACCTCGCTGGGGGGGAAGGAGCCTGAGCTTGTGCAGGAGGTTGAGAGATACCAACTAAAGATAGTCGGGCTCACCTCCATGCATGGCTTGGGCTCTGGTACCCAACTCCTGGAGAGGGGCTGGATGCTTCATTTTTCTGGTGTTGCCCATGGGGAGAGGCGGAGAGCTGGGGTCGCATTGCTTATTGCTCCCCAGCTCAGTCGCTATGTGTTGGAGTTCACTCCACCGTGGTCTCGGCCTACGGGCCGAGCAGCAGTGCAGAGTACCCGACCTTCTTGGAGTCCCTGGGAGGGCTACTAGATAGCACTCCAACTGCGGACTCCATTGTTCTCCGGGGGGATTTCAATGCCCACATGGGCAGCGACAGTGAGAACTGGAGGGGGGGTGATCGGGAAGCACGGCCTCCCCGATCTGAATCCGAGTGGTGTTCAGTTGTTGGACTTCTGTGCTAGTCACAGTTTGTCCATCACGAACACCATGTTCGAGCACAAGGGTGTCCATAAGTGCACGTGGCACCAGGACACCCTGAGCCGGAGGTCAATGCTCGACTTTGTAGTCGTATCATCTGATCTTTGGCCACGTGTCTCGGACACTCGAGTGAAGAGAGGGGCAAAGCTGTCGACCAATCACCACCTGGTGGTGAGTTGGATCCGCTGGGAGGGGAGGAAGCCGGTCAGACCTGGCAGGCCCAAACGTATCATGAGGGTCTGCTGGGAATGACTGGCGGAACCCTCTGTCAGCGAGGTCTTCAACTCCCACCTCCGGGATAGCTTCTCTCAGATCCAGGGGGAGGGTGGAGACATGGAGTCCAAGTGGACCATGTTCTCCACCTCCATTATCGATGCGGCCACTCGTAGCTGTGGTCACAAGGTCTCTGGTGCCTGTCGCGGCGGCAATCCCAGAACCCGGTGGTGGATACCGGAAGTAAGGGATGCCGTCAAGCTGAAGAAGGAGTCCTACTTATCTTTGTTGGTAGGTGGGACCCCGGAGGCAGCTGACAGGTACCGGCAGGCCAAGCATGTCGCAGCCCGTGCGGTCGCAGAGACAAAAACTCGGGTCTGGGAGGAGTTTGGGGAGGCCATGGAGGAGGACTATCGGTCGGCCTCGAAGAGATTCTGGCAAACCATCCGATACCTCAGGAGGCAGAAGCAGCTCTCCACCAACACTGTTTATGGTGCGGGTGGGGAGCTGTTGACCCTGACTGGGGATGTTGTCAGGCGGTGGAAGGAATACTTTGAGGATCTCCTCAATCCCATCGTCACGTCTTCCGAAGAGGAAGCAGAGACTGGGGACTCAGAGGCAATCTCATCCATTACCCAGGCCGAAGTCACCGAGGTGGTTAGAAAGCTCCTCGGTGGCAAGGCTCCTGGGGTGGATGAAGTCCGTCCTGAGTACCTTAAGTCTCTGGATGTTGTGGGACTGTCTTGGCTGACACGCCTCTGCAACATCACGTGGCGATTGGGGACAGTGCCTCTGGATTGGCAGACCGGGGTGGTGGTCCCTCTGTTTAAGAAGGGGGGCCGGAGGGTGTGTTCCAACTATAGGGGGATCACACTCCTCAGCCTCCCCGGTAAGGTCTATTCCAGAGTACTGGAGAGGAGAATTCGACCAATGGTCGAACCTCGGATTCAGGAGGAGCAGTGTGGTTTTTGTCCTGGTCGTGGCACACTGGACCAGCTCTACACGCTCCATCAGGTGCTCGGGGGTTCATGGGAGTTCGCCCAACCAGTCTGCATGTGTTTTGTGGATCTGGAGAAGGCGTTTGACCGTGTCCCTCGGGGTACCCTGTGGGGGCTGCTCCGGGAGTATGGGGTCCAGGGTCCTTTGGTAAGGGCTATCCGGTCCCTGTACGACCGCAGCAGGAGCTTGGTTCGCATTGCTGGTAGTAAGTCAAACCTGTTTTCAGTGCATGTTGGCCTCCACCAGGGCTGCCCTTTGTCACCGGTTCTGTTCATTATTTTTATGGACAGAATTTCTAGGCGCAGCCAGGGTGTAGAGGGGGTCTGGTTTGGGAACCACAGAATCTCATCTCTGCTGTTTGTGGACGATGTGGTTCTGTTGGCTTCGTCAAATCAGGACCTTCAGCGTGCACTGGGGTGGTTTGCAGCTGAGTGTGAAGCATCCGGGATGAAAATCAGCACCTCCAAATCCGAGGCTATGGTTCTTGACCGGAAAAAGGTGCTTTGCCCTTTTCAGGTCGGTGGAGTGTCCTTGCCTCAAGTGGAGGAGTTTAAGTATCTCGGGGTCTTGTTCATGAGTGAGGGATGGATGGAGCATGAGATTGATAGACGGATCGGTGCAGCATCTGCAGTGATGCAGTCGCTGTATCGGGCTGTTGTGGTGAAGAGAGAGCTGAGTAGGGGGGCAAAGCTCTCGATTTACCGATCAATCTACATTCCGATCCTCACCTATGGTCATGAGATTTGGCTCATGACCGAAAGAACGAGATCGCGAGTACAAGCAGCCGAGATGAGTTTCCTCTGCAGGGTGGCTGGGCTCTCCCATAGAGATAGGGTGAGGAGCTCGGTCACTCAGGAGGAGCTCGGAGTTGAGCCGCTGCTCCTAAACGTCGAAAGGAGTCAGTTGAGGTGACATCTTTTCTGGATGCCCCCTGGATGCCTCGCTGGAGAGATGTTCCAAGCACGTCCCATTGGGAAGAGGCCCTGAGGAAGACCCAGGACACGCTGGAGGGACTACATCTCTCGGCTGGCTTGGGAACGCCTTGGGATTCCCCCGGAGGAGCTGGGGGAGGTGTGTGTGGATCGGGAGGTCTGGGCGGCTTTGCTTGAGCTGCAGCCCCCGCGACCCAACTCCGGATAAAGCGGAAGAAAATGGATGGATGGATGGATGGATGGATGGATGGATGGATGGATGGATGGATGGATGGATGGATGGATGGATGGATGGATGGATGGATGGATGAATAAATTTAGCACTAATTATTGAAACACAAAATTGGTTTGGTAAGCTCACTGACCCTTGACCTCCTTACACAGGTGAATCCACTCATGAGAAAGGGTATTTAAGGTGGCTATGTTGGGAAAGTGTAGGTACACGGACCCACAACAGGGGGCGCAAATGAACGGACAATGGAGGAAGTCAAATAACAACACTTTACTGTTGTGAATAAGCACAACAAACACAACGGATCACAACAATAGACAAAGACGTCAATTCACAAGAATGTGTCACGTGGGCAGGCTCGAAGATAAGAGACGTCTGTCCAAAGCAGAACCGGAACCACACGATTTCCTCCGCCACCGAACCTCGGGAATACTGGAGCCGCCAAGTCCCGAACTCCCAGGTGGCCACTGCCTCCGCGTGTCGGATCTGGTACTGCTGGCGAGGAGCAAAAACAGTTAGAAGTGGGTGCGTGTGCACCCAGCAACACGTATGGTGGGAAACCACCTCCACCTCTCGTCGAAAAAAGAAACTGAATATCCAACTCACACAATCAACAGATATTCACAGTCAGCTGAGAAATTACCTCCTTGGTAGAGCGATATCTCGGCAGAGAAGTGGAGATGACGTCCTGCAGATATACCGCTGCGGATCAGATGATTGGTAACAGCTGTCGTAGGTGACAGCTGTCACCCCGGCTGCTCCTGTGAGATGGCAGCGCCCTCTGGTGCCTGGAGCCCACACTCCAGGCAGGGTGCCCTCTGGTGGTGGTGGGCCAGCAGTACCTCCTCTTCAGCGGCCCACACAACAGGACCCCCCCCTCAACGGGCGCCTCCTGGCGCCCGACCAGGCTTGTCCGGGTGGCGGCGGTAGAAATCGGCCAGGAGGGCGGGGTCCAGGATGAAACTCCTCTTCACCCAGGAGCGTTCTTCGGGGCCGTACCCCTCCCAGTCCACCAAATACTGGAAGCCCCGGCCCATCCTTCGGACATCCAAAAGCCGGCGCACAGTCCAAGCCGGCCCGCCATCAATGATCCGGGCAGGAGGTGGTGCCGGACCCGGAGTACAGAGGGGTGAGGTGTGATGAGGCTTAATCCGGGACACATGGAAAACGGGATGGATCCGCAGTGAGGCCGGAAGCTGAAGCCTCACTGCGGCTGGACTGATGACCTTGAGAATCTTAAACGGACCGATATACCGTTCCTGCAATTTAGGGGAGACCACTTGGAGGGGAATGTCCTTAGTTGACAACCACACTTCCTGCCCTGGCCGATACGTAGGGGCCGGGGTCCGCCGACGGTCTGCATGGGCCTTCGTCCTCATCCGGGCCCTCAGCAAAGCAGAACGGGCGGCACGCCACACTCGACGGCACTTCCGCAGGTGGGCCTGGACCGAGGGCACACCGACCTCTCCCTCAACCAGCGGAAACAAAGGAGGCTGGTACCCCAGACACACCTCGAAAGGGGAGAGGCCGGTGGCTGACGACACCTGGCTGTTATGGGCATACTCGATCCAAGCCAAATGGGTACTCCAGGCCGCCGGGTGTGCGGCCGTCACGCAACGCAGGGCCTGTTCCACCTCCTGATTGGCCCATTCTGCTTGCCCGTTGGTCTGGGGATGATACCCGGATGAGAGACTCACCGTGGCCCCCAGTTCCCGGCAGAAGCTCCTCCAGACTTGCGAGGAGAACTGCGGACCGCGATCGGAGACAATGTCTGTGGGAATCCCATGCAGCCAGACGACGTGGTGGACCAGGAGGTCCGCTGTCTCCTGGGCCGTCGGGAGCTTCGGGAGGGCCACGAAGTGGGCCGCCTTGGAGAATCGGTCCACTATCGTGAGGATGGTGGTGTTGCCCTGGGATGGCGGGAGGCCCGTGACAAAATCCAGGCCGATGTGGGACCAGGGGCGATGAGGCACGGGCAACGGCTGGAGCAGTCCCGAAGCCCTGCGATGATCAGCCTTGCCCCTGGTGCAGGTGGTGCAGGCCTGGATATAATCCCGGACGTCGGCCTCTAGGGACACCCACCAGAAGCGCTGCCGGACAACTGCCACGGTTCTTCGCACCCCTGGATGACAGGAGAGCTTGGAGCCGTGACAGAAGTCCAGGACTGCAGCCCTAGCCTCTGGTGGGACGTAGAGTCTGTTCTTTGGCCCAGTTTCGGGGTCCGGGCTTCGTGCCAGGGCCTCCCGGACGGTTCTCTCTATGTCCCAAGTGAGGGTGGCCACGATAGTGGACTCCGGGATGATGGGTTCCGGTGGATCCGACAACTCCGCTTTGACTTCATCTTCATGTACCCGGGACAAGGCATCCGATCTCTGGTTTTTGGTCCCGGGACAGTAGGTGATCCGGAAGTCAAAACGGCCGAAGAACAGTGACCAGCGGGCTTGCCTGGGGTTCAGCCGCTTGGCGGTCCTGATATACTCCAGGTTCCGGTGGTCAGTGAAAACCGTGAATGGCATGGACGTTCCCTCCAACAGATGTCTCCACTCTTCAAGAGCCTCTTTTACCGCAAGGAGTTCTCGATTGCCGACGTCATAGTTCCGTTCGGCCGGGGTCAACCTACGGGAAAAATAGGCACACGGGTGAAGGACCTTATCGGTCTTCCCGCTCTGGGAAAGCACAGCTCCTATCCCTGAGTCCGAGGCGTCCACTTCAACCACTAACTGGCGACTAGGATCGGGCTGCACCAGAACGGGTGCAGACGAGAAGCGCCGTTTCAACTCCTTGAACGCGGCATCGCAACGATCCGACCAGGTGAAGGGGACTTTTGGTGAGGTCAGGGCTGTCAGGGGGCTAACTACCTGACTGTAGCCCTTAATGAACCTCCTGTAGAAATTAGCAAAGCCGAGGAACTGTTGCAGCTTCCTACGGCTGGTGGGTTGGGGCCAGTCTCTCACCGCCGCGACCTTGGCCGGATCAGGAGCGACGGAGTTAGGGGAGATGATAAACCCCAGGAAGGACAAAGAAGTGCGGTGGAACTCGCACTTCTCGCCCTTCACAAACAGCCGGTTCTCCAACAACCGCTGCAGGACCTGACGTACATGCCGGACATGGGTCTCAGGATCCGGAGAAAAGATGAGTATGTCGTCCAGATATACGAAGACAAATTGGTGCAGGAAATCCCGCAAGACATCATTAACCAATGCTTGGAACGTCGCGGGGGCGTTTGTAAGACCGAACGGCATGACCAGGTACTCAAAGTGACCTAAGGGGGTGTTAAATGCCATCTTCCACTCGTCTCCCTTCCGGATCCGAACCAGGTGATACGCATTTCTAAGATCTAGCTTAGTGAACATTTGGGCTCCATGCAGGGGCGTGAACACTGAATCCAACAAGGGCAATGGGTATCGGTTACGAACCGTGATTTCGTTCAGCCCCCTGTAATCAATGCATGGACGTAGTCCGCCATCCTTTTTTCCCACAAAAAAGAAACCTGCACCCATCGGGGAAGTGGAATTCCGGATCAACCCGGCAGCTAAAGAGTCCCGGATGTAGGTCTCCATTGATTCGCGCTCAGGTCGTGAGAGGTTGTACAGCCTGCTGGACGGAAACCCAACGCCTGGAACCAAATCAATGGCACAATCGTACGGGCGGTGCGGGGGAAGGGTGAGCGCCAGATCCTTGCTGAACACGTCCATAAGGTCATGGTACTCCATCGGCACCGTCCCGAGATTGGGCGGGACTCTGACCTCCTCCTTAGCCTGGGAACCGGGAGGAACCGAGGAACCTAAGCATACCCGATGGCAGGTCTCGCTCCACTGAACCACTACCCCGGACGGCCAATCGATCCGGGGATTGTGTTTTAACATCCAGGGGAACCCGAGAATCATGCGGGAGGTGGCAGCAGTCACAAAAAACTCGATCTCCTCCCGGTGGTTCCCTGACACCACCAGAGTTACTGGTGGTGTCTTATGTGTGATTAGAGGGAGTAGGGAGCCATCTAGTGCCCGTACTTGCACAGGTGAAGTAAGTGCCACCAGAGGGAGCCCTGCCTCCCTGGCCCATTTGCTGTCTAGCAAATTCCCCTCAGAGCCCGTGTCCATCAGTGCTGGGGCCTGAAGGGTTAAATCCTCATAAAGGATTGTAACTGGGAGTCGTGTGGCAATATGAGTGTGTCCCACGTGAATGTCTTGGCCCACCCCTAGCCCAGTTTCTAGGGGCGGGCGTTGGTGTTTAACCGCTCGGGGCAGTCCCTCACCTGATGCTCTACCGAGCCACAAACAAAGCACGCTCCGCGGACCAGCCTCCTCTGTCTATCCGGGGGTCTAAATGTGGCCCTGCTCGTGTCCATAGCTTCATCAGCAGGGGGAGCTGTTACCACACGGAGCGTAGGGGCCGTGGAGCGTGGGGAGGGCGGAGCTCGGTCAGAGCTGGAAGGGAGAGGGACGGCGCGTGCCCGGCCACGCCCTTCGTCTCGTTCCCGACGGCGTTCTTCTAACCGATTGTCTAATCGTATAACGAGATCAATAAGCCCATCTAAATCCCGCGGTTCGTCCTTAGCCACCAGGTGCTCCTTTAGAACCAACGACAGTCCGTTTACGAAGGCGGCGCGGAGGGCAGTGCTATTCCAGCCGGACCTCGCAGCCGCGATGCGGAAGTCGACTGCATAAGCAGCTGCGCTCCGGCGCCCCTGTCTCATTGACAGCAGCACGGCTGAAGCGGTCTCTCCTCTATTTGGGTGATCGAACACTGTTCTGAACTCCCTCACAAACCCATCATATGTCTGAAGGAGCCGTGAATTCTGCTCCCAGAGCGCTGTAACCCAAGCGCGTGCCTCACCGCGAAGCAGATTTATCACATAAGCTATCTTGCTGGCATCAGTCGCGTACATGACAGGACGTTGTGCGAAGACGAGCGAACACTGCATAAGGAAGTCCGCGCACGTCTCTACACAACCTCTGTACGGCTCTGGAGGGCTTATGTATGCTTCCGGGGAAGGTGGGTGGGGTCGTTGAACGACCTGTGGAACGTCACTGTTACGCACAGGGTCGACAGGAGGGAGAGCCGCAGCAGCGCCCTGAGGGCGCGCTTCCACCTGCGCGGCGAGAGCCTCCACCCTGCGGTTAAGGAGGACGTTCTGCTCGGTCATAAGATCCAACCGAGCCGTGAAAGCGGTGAGGATTCGCTGCAACTCACCGATCATTCCTCCTGCGGACGCCTGTGCGCCCTGTTCTTCCATTGGCCGTTCAACAGCCGGTTGACGCCCCTCGGGATCCATGACGTTGGCAGAGATATCCTGTTGGGAAAGTGTAGGTACACGGACCCACAACAGGGGGCGCAAATGAACGGACAATGGAGGAAGTCAAATAACAACACTTTACTGTTGTGAATAAGCACAACAAACACAACAGATCACAACAATAGACAAAGAAGTCAATTCACAAGAATGTGTCACGTGGGCAGGCTCGAAGATAAGAGACGTCTGTCCAAAGCAGAATTGGAACCACACGATTTCCTCCGCCACCGAACCCCGGGAATACTGGAGCCGCCAAGTCCCGAACTCCCAGGTGGCCACTGCCTCCGCGTGTCGGATCTGGTACTGCTGGCGAGGAGCAAAAACAGTTAGAAGTGGGTGCGTGTGCACCCAGCAACACGTATGGTGGGAAACCACCTCCACCTCTCGTCGAAAAAAGAAACGGAATATCCAACTCACACAATCAACAGATATTCACAGTCAGCTGAGAAATTACCTCCTTGGTAGAGCGATATCTCGGCAGAGAAGTGGAGATGACGTCCTGCAGATATACTGCTGCGGATCAGATGATTGGTAACAGCTGTCGTAGGTGACAGCTGTCACCCCGGCTGCTCCTGTGAGATGGCAGTGCCCTCTGGTGCCTGGAGCCCGCACTCCAGGCAGGGTGCCCTCTGGTGGTGGTGGGCCAGCAGTACCTCCTCTTCAGCGGCCCACACAACAGGCTATTTACAAATGCTTCCCCTCTTTGCATCTCTTCTAATGAGTGGCAACATGGGAGCCTCTAAACAACTCTCAAATGACCTGAAAACAAAGATTGTTCAACATCATGGTTTAAAGCAAGGATACAAAACGCTATCTCAGAGATTTCAGCTGTCAGTTTCCACTGTGAGGAACATAGTGAGGAAATAGAAGACCGCAGGCACAGTACTAGTTAAGGCCCGAAGTAGCAGGCCAAGAAAAATCTCAGATAAGCTGAAGCAAAGGATGGAGAGAAAAGTCATCGTCAACCCACAGACCTGCTCCAAAGACCTACACCATGATCTTTCTGCACATAGTTCAACTATAAAGCGCACTTTGCACAAAGAGATGCTGTATGATGCTATAATGCAGAGGAAGCCTTTTCTGTGTACATGCCACAAACAGAGTCTCTTGATGTATGATAAAGCACATTTGGACAAGCCAGCTTCATTTTGGATTAAGGTGCTGTGAACTGATGAAACTAAAATTTATTATTTGGACATAACAAAGGGGCATGGCTGAAAAAAACACAGTATTCCAAGAAAAGCACTTGCTACCTACAGTAAAAATTTGGTGGTGGTTTCCATCATGCTGTGTGGCCAGTGCAGGTACTGGAAATCTTGTTAAAGTTGAGGGTCACATGGATTTCAGTCAATATCAGCAGATTCTTGAGAACAATGTTCATGAATCAGTGACAAAGTTGCACCGTTCTGGATCTTTCAACAAGACAACAACCCTAAACACTGCTCAAAATCTACTAAGGCATTCATGCAGAGGAACAAGTACAATGTTCTGGAATGGCCATGTCAGTCCCCAGACCTAAATATTATTGAAAATCTGTGGTGTTATTTTAAGCAGGCTGTCCATGCTCGGAAACCGACAAACCAGAGATGTTTTGCAAAAAAAAGAATGGTCCAAAATACCTTCAACCAGAATCCAGACTCTCATTGGAAGCTATAGGAAGCGGCTGTTATTTCTGCAAAAGGAGGATCTACTAAATGTTGATGTATTTTTTCTGTTGGGGTGCCCAAATTTATGTACCTGCCTAATTTTGTTTAAAGAATTATTGCACACTTTCTGTAAATCCTAGAAACTTCATTTCATTTCTTAAATATCATTGAGTTTGTCTGCTATATGATATATTTAACTGAAATTGCTGATCCAAACAACCAATGATTTATAAAAGAAAATCATGGAAATTATCAGGGGTGCCCAGACTTTTACATACAACTGTATGTGAATGAATGAATGGATGGATGAATGAAAGAATTTATTCAGCACACACACAGATATTCAGGCCAAAACAAAACTCCTCATCAAAAGAAACACACAGATTAAAAACACAAATTACAAATAAGGGAAGAAAAAAAGGAACACATATTTAACACATGACATGTTTCCAGTCCAATGTATTTTAACAGTGTCGGCAGGTCTTGTGAAGAGACCAGACACAGTGCTGGCCCACGTTTGCCTTCCAGAATTTTAGACATCAGGCGGCGATTGAACCCCATTCATCCGGCACTCGTGCATGAGCACACTATCATGCACGACTCATTCGACGCGGGATTCGCCCATATTCTGAGTGGTCGTACGGCAGTTGTTACATGCTGTCTGAATGTCTATCCCTCCGACTGCATCTTGATCTTGGCCATTTTTTCCCATTTGGTCTGATTCTGCTTCATTCATGCTCATTTGTGTTATGTCTGCAGGGGCCTCGAATGTTCTGGGAACCAAAAAAAAAAAAAAAACTTTCCTCTGAAACATTCCGAGAACTTTATAGCTAATGTTCTGATATCATTTGACAAACATTCTTATATCATTTTGGGAACATTGTTTTGGCAGCTGGGTAGGGACCTTATTTTTGTATAGGATTCTGGGGAAGTTTTTGAAACTTTTGCATGGTATGAACACTTAAATTGTTATTATAATCATTGCTTTACAATTTTAAAGTTTAATAATTGTAATTTTACAGCATATACAGGAAGATGTCACTGAACAATAAGCTCAATTTCTTATTTGATTGATTAAATGATAATATAATAAAACAAACTTTGTTTGTGATAGAATCAAAGAATGCTCTTTTGATATATATATAATTATATATATATATATAATTATATATATATATATATATATATATATATATATATATATATATATATATATATATATATATATATATATATATATATATATATATATATATATATTTATATATACACACACACACACGTGTATATATATATATAATGCACAGTAAAACTTGCCTAAACTGTCATATAAACCGGATATTCGCACTCATCTGATCATAGCAAAAGTCCAGATACTTTTGTGTGGTTTTCTAAATAATAAACACCATATATAACAGATTTTGTACAATGGATTTTGCGCTCACATCGTCCCGCTCCATCACAATGCATTTCCATTAAAAACCCCTCTCATGTACCAGACAGAACAGTCTGGATGTGTTCAGTTTCAAAGATATGAAATGCAGTTCAACATTGACACTGGGTAGGACAGTGGGTACCCTATTTCCATGTTTAAAAGACTGGCTGTTTATTTTTTCAAACCATGCTCAGACTCGGACCTAAATGAGTAGGATGTAATTCAAGGCCGGTGCTGCTTGCCTGCACTTTAATATGGTGTTTAGTTTCACACAACCTGGGTGTGACAAATCAAAGAGCTTTAGATCAGAGTCCTCTGCAGGGCTACAAACCCTCCTCACAGCCTGACGTGCACCTGCTAAATCAGAAACCACAAAGGCCTGTAATTTGTCACTTTTAATTGTACATACCTTACCGTTGGTTTGGAGGTAGATGATTGTATAACAAGGTGGAGCTTGTTGAGGGACAAATTAATCCAGAAAAAGCTGCTGTTCCTGCGGCAAATTGCAATAAGACGCGATGGAGAATTTTAAAAGGGTCACGCGGATGTGCACATCATTGCATGGCCACGGAGTTACAGCGTTATATAGAAGCATAAATCAGGCTTTAGGATTTTAAGGTACCACACCGCAGTGGACTTAGAAAAAAGTGTGACTCCTCCAAATGTAATCTTTTTAATGCACATAATGTCCAGCATTTATTTAAGGCCAGTGTTTACTTTTTCAGACAAAGTTTTGGCCTGGTCATTAAATGACACTGATCCCGATTCAGGATTCCCTGTAGATTGTTTGGTGCCTCCTGACTGTAAGTAATCTGTTGATTACATATAAAGGATGTTTATACATATAATGGGTTTCAACTATAACGTACACACACACACACACACACACACACACACACATATATACTCAACAAAAATATAAACGCAACACTTTTGGTTTTGGTCCCGTTTTGTATGAGATGAACTCAAAGATCTAAAACTTTTTCTACATACTCAATATCACCATTTCCCTCAAATATTGTTCACAAACCAGTCTAAATCTGTGATAGTGAGCACTTCTCCTTTGCTGAGATAATCCATCCCACCTCACAGGTGTGCCATATCAAGATGCTGATTAGACACCATGATTAGTGCACAGGTGTGCCTTAGACTGCCCACAATAAAAGGCCACTCTGAAAGGTGCAGTTTTATCACACAGCACAATGCCACAGATGTCGCAAGATTTGAGGGAGCGTGCAGTTGGCATGCTGACAGCAGGAATGTCAACCAGAGCTGTTGCTCGTGTATTGAATGTTCATGTCTCTACCATAAGCCGTCTCCAAAGTCGTTTCAGAGAATTTGGCAGTACAACCAGCCTCACAACCGCAGACCACGTGTAACCACACCAGCCCAGGACCTCCACATCCAGCATGTTCACCTCCAAGATCGTCTGAGACCAGCCACTCGGACAGCTGCTGAAACAATCGGTTTGCATAACCAAAGAATGTCTGTACAAACTGTCAGAAACCGTCTCAGGGAAGCTCATCTGCATGCTCGTCATCCTCATCGGGGTCTTGACCTGACTCCAGTTCGTCGTCGTAACCGACTTGAGTGGGCAAATGCTCACATTCGCTGGCGTTTGGCACATTGGAGAGGTGTTCTCTTCACGGATGATGTAAAGGAGATGTGTTGCACTGCATGAGGCAAATGTTGGTCACACCAGATACTGACTGGTATCCCCCCCCCCAATAAAACAAAACTGCACCTTTCAGAGTGGCCTTTTATTGTGGACAGTCTAAGGCACACCTGTGCACTAATCATGGTGTCTAATCAGCATCTTGGTATGGCACACCTGTGAGGTGGGATGGATTATCTCAGCAAAGGAGAAGTGCTCACTATCACAGATTTAGACTGGTTTGTGAACAATATTTGAGGGAAATGGTGATATTGTGTATGTGGAAAACATTTTAGATCTTTGAGTTCATCTCATACAAAATGGGAGCAAAACCAAAAGTGTTGCATTTATATTTTTGTTGAGTATATATATACGAGGTCTGTGAGAAAAGTAACGGACCTTATTATTTTTTTCAAAAACTATAAGGATTTGAATCATGTGTGATTACATCAGACATGCTTGAACCCTCGTGGGCATGCAAGAGTTTTTTCACGCCTGTCGGTTACGTCATTCGCCTGTGGGCAGTCTTTGAGTGAGGAGTGGCCCACCCTCTCGTCGATTTTTTCATTGTTTAGGAATGGCTCAGAGACTGCTGCTTTGTTTGATAAAAATTTTTTCAAAACCTGTAAGGCACAACTGAGTGGACACCATTCGATAAATTCAGCTGGTTTTCGGGGAAAATTTTAACGGCTGATGAGAGATTTTGGAGTTTTACTGTTGCCGTAAGGACGGCCCACGGCGCCTGACGGCGATCTGCGCTCCGAGGCGGCGTCGTCTCGCTGTTTCAAGCTGAAAACTTCCTAATTTCAGGCTCTGTGGACCCAAGACGTCGTGAGATAACAGAGAACTTTCAGAAGAATTCGGGATCAGGAGTTTATCCAGACATTCCACTGTTAAAGGAGATTTTGTAATGAAAGAACGTGCGGGCAGATTCGCATGTCGGGCCAGACCCGACCGCGGGGGATCACCACAGGAAAAACACCTCCGTTGGAAACCTTAACGGACAAGTTGGAACATGCCCAAGCTGTTAAACAATTTCTCAGATACTCACTTGTTGAAAGCCATCAAAAGCCGCCTGAATTTTACAAATGGTTTTCAACACAGAGGTGTTTTTCATGTCGCGTCGCAGATGGATTTGCCACATCGTCACGGATCTGACTCGGCAAATTCGTCCGCACGTTCTTTCATTACAAAATCTCCTTTAACAGTGGAATGTCTGGGTAAACTCCTGATGCCGGCTTCTTCTGAAACTTCTCTGTTCTCTGACGACGTCCTGGGTAAACAGAGCTTTAAATTAGGATGTTTTCAGCTCGAAACAGCCAGACGAACGCCACCTCAGACCGCGCCGCGCCGATCCGCTTTGTGGGCTGTGCTTAAAGTGAAAGAAACTCCACAATCTCTCATCAGCTGTTAAACTTTACACCGAAAACCAGCTGAATTTCTCGAATAGGGTCCACATGGATATCTCTCACCGGTCCTGAAAAAATTTGATAAAGCAACGCGCGCCGTCTCCAGCAGCGTCTCAGACAAAGAGATTCCGACGGGAGGGGGAGTCCACACCTCACTCAAAGCCTGCCCACAGGCGAATGACGTCACCGACAGGCATGACAAAACTCACGCATGCGCACGAGGGTTCAAGCTTGTCTGATGTATGAATCAAATCCATTTATTTTTTGAAAAAAATAAAAAGGACCGCTTTTTATATCACAGACCTCGTATAAAGTCATTTAAACTTGTAATTTCGTCAAAATATGTAATTGCCTTTAATGTTATCAGGACGTCCCCTCGTGGCGCCGGGTCTGAGTTTTGTACTATGATCAAGGTGAAATGACAGTGAAAGTGTGTGTTTAGGTGTGTGTTCATGGTGTTTAGGTGTATAGTATTTGTTCATTGGGGGTTCGGTATGGACGGGTGGGTGTGCGTGTTTGGGGGTGGATTCGTCGGGCCAGTAGTGGGCTGGTCCAGAGGAAAAATGCCAGGGCCGAAATTTGTTTCCAGTCTGACCCTGTCCTCGAACTTATAATAAAAGTAGCATGTGATGCTCCTCCCCCACCCCTTTATTATTGACATGTTAACACAAAATCAGTTCCAACAAAAGTGAATATGTGAGCTATGATTTTTTTTTTTTATTGCATCATCATAATAATAATAACAATTTCTTTATACGTAAGTGTACTGGCCAGTAAAATACCACGCAAACAGTTGCAAATGATCATGCAATATTAAACTGTTTGTAAAAAACAATTACTCATACTTTAAGTCACATTTTTCTTAGAATAGTTTGACGTCCTCCAAATTATACTCTTGTGCAAACGAAAAAGTCGCTCATAAATATAAGCCGATTTTAATATTGATTATAATTAAAGTTTAAATTTATTACACATTTAATTTATTAATGAATATTTATCAGGTTTCCATAAATTTGAATAGTAGAGAAGTTTGAATCTTCGACTGGACTGGGTTGCTTGACATGAGGACATTTCGCTTCAAATCGCAGAAGCTTCCTCAGCTAAAATTCTTGCTCTGGTAGTCTGACTTCTGTCAGGGAAAAATAAAACAGAAGCCAACAAAAGCTGGAGTTTTTAACCTAACCAGACCC
Organism: Thalassophryne amazonica; assembly: GCF_902500255.1. Lineage (NCBI taxonomy): Eukaryota > Metazoa > Chordata > Actinopteri > Batrachoidiformes > Batrachoididae > Thalassophryne > Thalassophryne amazonica. The sequence continues at coordinate 31,226,670 of NC_047108.1, read as the reverse complement.
CTCCTACCGAGAGGCCGACTGCTACAGGCTAGTGACTAAACAATAGCTCTAATTAGCTATTAATTACCTATTGTGCTCTAGTTAGCACCCTCCTAATGACAGGGCAGTTGTCCCTCCTAATGATGGGACGGAAGCCTCTCCTGATGACGTGAATGACTCATTACCATGAACAAAAGACTGAAACTGCTTTGACCTGAGTACCCCATTGTAAACAGGGGACAAAGCGTGTCTGAGACCCCCTCCCCGGTTAAGGCTGGGTTTCAACTGTTTTACAAAGAATCAATCAATTTCAATCAATTTTTTTTATATAGCGCCAAATCACAACAAACAGTTGCCCCAAGGCGCTTTATATTGTAAGGCAAGGCCATACAATAATTATGTAAAACCCCAACGGTCAAAACGACCCCCTGTGAGCAAGCACTTGGCTACAGTGGGAAGGAAAAACTCCCTTTTAACAGGAAGAAACCTCCAGCAGAACCAGGCTCAGGGAGGGGCAGTCTTCTGCTGGGACTGGTTGGGGCTGAGGGAGAGAACCAGGAAAAAGACATACTGTGGAGGGGAGCAGAGATCGATCACTAATGATTAAATGCAGAGTGGTGCATACAGAGCAAAAAGAGAAAGAAACAGTGCATCATGGGAACCCCCCAGCAGTCTACGTCTATAGCAGGATGGTTCAGGGTCACCTGATCCAGCCCTAACTATAAGCTTTAGCAAAAAGGAAAGTTTTAAGCCTAATCTTAAAAGTAGAGAGGGTGTCTGTCTCCCTGATCTGAATTGGGAGCTGATTCCACAGGAGAGGAGCCTGAAAGCTGAAGGCTCTGCCTCCCATTCTACTCTTACAAACCCTAGGAACTACAAGTAAGCCTGCAGTCTGAGAGCGAAGCGCTCTATTGGGGTGATATGGTACTACGAGGTCCCTAAGATAAGATGGGACCTGATTATTCAAAACCTTATAAGTAAGAAGAAGAATTTTAAATTCTATTCTAGAATTAACAGGAAGCCAATGAAGAGAGGCCAATATGGGTGAGATATGCTCTCTCCTTCTAGTCCCCGTCAGTACTCTAGCTGCAGCATTTTGAATTAACTGAAGGCTTTTTAGGGAACTTTTAGGACAACCTGATAATAATGAATTACAATAGTCCAGCCTAGAGGAAATAAATGCATGAATTAGTTTTTCAGCATCACTCTGAGACAAGACCTTTCTGATTTTAGAGATATTGCGTAAATGCAAAAAAGCAGTCCTACATATTTGTTTAATATGCGCTTTGAATGACATATCCTGATCAAAAATGACTCCAAGATTTCTCACAGTATTACTAGAGGTCAGGGTAATGCCATCCAGAGTAAGGATCTGGTTAGACACCATGTTTCTAAGATTTGTGGGGCCAAGTACAATAACTTCAGTTTTATCTGAGTTTAAAAGCAGGAAATTAGAGGTCATCCATGTCTTTATGTCTGTAAGACAATCCTGCAGTTTAGCTAATTGGTGTGTGTCCTCTGGCTTCATGGATAGATAAAGCTGGGTATCATCTGCGTAACAATGAAAATTTAAGCAATACCGTCTAATAATACTGCCTAAGGGAAGCATGTATAAAGTGAATAAAATTGGTCCTAGCACAGAACCTTGTGGAACTCTATAATTAACTTTAGTCTGTGAAGAAGATTCCCCATTTACATGAACAAATTGTAATCTATTAGACAAATATGATTCAAACCACTGCAGCGCAGTGCCTTTAATACCTATGGCATGCTCTAATCTCTGTAATAAAATTTTATGGTCAACAGTATCAAAAGCAGCACTGAGGTCTAACAGAACAAGCACAGAGATGAGTCCACTGTCCGAGGCCATAAGAAGATCATTTGTAACCTTCACTAATGCTGTTTCTGTACTATGATGAATTCTAAAACCTGACTGAAACTCTTCAAATAGACCATTCCTCTGCAGATGATCAGTTAGCTGTTTTACAACTACCCTTTCAAGAATTTTTGAGAGAAAAGGAAGGTTGGAGATTGGCCTATAATTAGCTAAGATAGCTGGGTCAAGTGATGGCTTTTTAAGTAATGGTTTAATTACTGCCACCTTAAAAGCTTGTGGTACATAGCCAACTAACAAAGATAGATTGATCATATTTAAGATCGAAGCATTAAATAATGGTAGGGCTTCCTTGAGCAGCCTGGTAGGAATGGGGTCTAATAAACATGTTGATGGTTTGGATGAAGTAACTAATGAAAATAACTCAGACAGAACAATCGGAGAGAAAGAGTCTAACCAAATACCGGCATCACTGAAAGCAGCCAAAGATAACGATACGTCTTTGGGATGGTTATGAGTAATTTTTTCTCTAATAGTTAAAATTTTGTTAGCAAAGAAAGTCATGAAGTCATTACTAGTTAAAGTTAATGGAATACTCAGCTCAATAGAGCTCTGACTCTTTGTCAGCCTGGCTACAGTGCTGAAAAGAAACCTGGGGTTGTTCTTATTTTCTTCAATTAGTGATGAGTAGAAAGATGTCCTAGCTTTACGGAGGGCTTTTTTATAGAGCAACAGACTCTTTTTCCAGGCTAAGTGAAGATCTTCTAAATTAGTGAGACGCCATTTCCTCTCCAACTTACGGGTTATCTGCTTTAAGCTACGAGTTTGTGAGTTATACCATGGAGTCAGACACTTCTGATTTAAAGCTCTCTTTTTCAGAGGAGCTACAGCATCCAAAGTTGTCTTCAATGAGGATGTAAAACTATTGACGAGATACTCTATCTCCCTTACAGAGTTTAGGTAGCTACTCTGCACTGTGTTGGTATATGGCATTAGAGAACATAAAGAAGGAATCATATCCTTAAAACTAGTTACAGCGCTTTCTGAAAGACTTCTAGTGTAATGAAACTTATTCCCCACTGCTGTGTAGTCCATCAGAGTAAATGTAAATGTTATTAAGAAATGATCAGACAGAAGGGAGTTTTCAGGGAATACTGTTAAGTCTTCTATTTCCATACCATAAGTCAGAACAAGATCTAAGATATGATTAAAGTGGTGGGTGGACTCATTTACTTTTTGAGCAAAGCCAATAGAGTCTAATAATAGATTAAATGCAGTGTTGAGGCTGTCATTCTCAGCATCTGTGTGGATGTTAAAATCGCCCACTATGATTATCTTATCTGAGCTAAGCACTAAGTCAGACAAAAGGTCTGAAAATTCACAGAGAAACTCACAGTAACGACCAGGTGGACGATAGATAATAACAAATAAAACTGTTTTTTGGGACTTCCAATTTGGATGGACAAGACTAAGAGACAAGCTTTCAAATGAATTAAAGCTCTGTCTGGGTTTTTGATTAATTAATAAGCTGGAATGGAAGATTGCTGCTAATCCTCCGCCCCGGCCCGTGCTACGAGCATTCTGACAGTTAGTGTGACTCGGGGGTGTTAACTCATTTAAACTAACATATTCATCCTGCTGTAACCAGGTTTCTGTTAGGCAGAATAAATCAATATGTTGATCAATTATTATATCATTTACCAACAGGGACTTAGAAGAGAGAGACCTAATGTTTAATAGACCACATTTAACTGTTTTAGTCTGTGGTGCAGTTGAAGGTGCTATATTATTTTTTCTTTTTAAATTTTTATGCTTAAATAGATTTTTGCTGGTTATTGGTAGTCTGGGAGCAGGCACCGTCTCTACGGGGATGGGGTAATGAGGGGATGGCAGGGGGAGAGAAGCTGCAGAGAGGTGTGTAAGACTACAACTCTGCTTCCTGGTCCCAACCCTGGATAGTCACGGTTTGGAGGATTTAAGAAAATTGGCCAGATTTCTAGAAATGAGAGCTGCTCCATCCAAAGTGGGATGGGTGCCATCTCTCCTAACAAGACCAGGTTTTCCCCAGAAGCTTTGCCAATTATCTATGAAGCCCACCTCATTTTTTGGACACCACTCAGACAGCCAGCAATTCAAGGAGAACATGCGGCTAAACATGTCACTCCCGGTCCGATTGGGGAGGGGCCCAGAGAAAACTACAGAGTCCGACATTGTTTTCGCAAAGTTACACACCGATTTAATGTTAATTTTAGTGACCTCCGATTGGCGTAACCGGGTGTCATTACTGCCGACGTGAATTACAATCTTACCAAATTTACGCTTAGCCTTAGCCAGCAATTTCAAATTTCCTTCAATGTCGCCTGCTCTGGCCCCGGAAGACAATTGACTATGGTTGCTGGTGTCGCTAACTTCACATTTCTCAAAACAGAGTCGCCAATAACCAGAGTTTGATCCTCGGCGGGTGTGTCGTCGAGTGGGGAAAAACGGTTAGAGATGTGAACAGGTTGGCGGTGTACACGGGGCTTCTGTTTAGGGCTACGCTTCCTCCTCACAGTCACCCAGTCGGCCTGCTTTCCCGGCTGCTCGGGATCTGCCAGGGGGTAACTAACGGCGGCTAAGCTACCTTGGTCCGCACCGACTACAGGGGCCTGGCTAGCTGTAGAATTTTCCACGGTGCGGAGCCGAGTCTCCAATTCGCCCAGCCTGGCCTCCAAAGCTACGAATAAGCTACACTTATTACAAGTACCATTACTGCTAAAGCAGGCGGAGGAATAACTAAACATTTCACACCCAGAGCAGAAAAGTGCGGGAGAGACAGGAGAAGCCGCCATGCTAAATCGGCTAAGAGCTAGTAGCTACGCTAAGCTAGCGGATTCCTAAAAACACGCAAAGTGAATAATGTGTAAATAATTTAGAGGTGATTCAGCAGAAGGAGTGCTTTAGTTAAGGCACGTAAAGATTACACTGGGAAACAAATCGTAATCTAGATAACTAGATCAATCTAACTGCGCAGATTAAACAGCTAACAGATACAGAAAAACACAGCTGTGCTCCGGAACAGGAAGTGATACAATACCGCAGTGAGAGCCAACCACCAAATGTAGACTTTAGTTTTGTGTCATGTCTGTGATCTGCTTTTTTTCTACAAAATTAAACAACTGAATGAACATCATCCGAGGCCAGTGATTCCATAATTTTTGCCAGGGGTTGTAGTTAAAGTTAAAGGAATACTCAGCTCAATAGAGGTCTGACTCTTAGTCAGCCTGGCTACAGTGCTGAAAAGAAACCTGGGGTTGTTCTTATTTTCTTCAATTAGTGATGAATAGTAAGATGTCCTAGCTTTACGGAGGGCTTTTTTATAGAGCAACAGACTCTTTTTCCAGGCTAAATGAAGATCTTCTAAATTAGTGAGATGCCATTTCCTCTCCATCTTACGGGTTATCTGCTTTAAGCTGCGAGTTTGTGGGTTATATGTGGTTATTATGACTCCAGAATGACAGTGACTTCCTCCCACATCTGGTTTCAGGTAGACTGGAATCCAAAGCAACTAAAGCTTCTTGACCAATATATCATTTCACTAAACCATTCTCCTCAACATTGATTGATGCAGATAATCCTAAGGGCCCTGTCACACTTAGCAAGCATCAATCTGACCCAGACGGAATGTTTAAAAAGCCATAATTTGTGCCACATCTGAGAGGGAATAAGAATTGCGATAGACTGCCGTCAGACTACTCAGACTGCACTGCGATTTGCCTCCAATGGTTTTTCACACACCGTGTGCATTAAGCCCCCAAACAAGGTACAAATGTAGGTGAAACACATTAGGATCACCCAGACAGCTGTCAGAATAACAGTGAGAATATGATGAATGCACTTACATTACCTTACGAGTGAGCTCCAATTGCGGATGGAGGAAATATAATCCAGCAGTTTTCGAAGTGCACTTGTGGTGCATTCAGGCATAGTCGGGACATTCGGCCAGGATTCAAAATGGTGGATCATTTTGAACCGCCCCTCAAACACGATCAGAATGCTTCGGATGCCCTTTTCATGCTGTACAAATATTTAGATTGCAGTCAAATTACAGGTAAACTAAACTGCACTCCGACCGTCGTTCGATATTTTTCCACCTCGACTGCACTTCGACTGTTTTGCACATGTGCAAAACATTTGGGCAGCCACAGGAATCTGCCCAACTGTTTAGATTGCTCTCAGAATGCTGACCAACGTCTTCAAATGCACCTCAACACTTCCGGGATGTGGGCCAAGCTTTCATTCGGCCACATTCAGCCTCTAGTGTGACGGGGGTAAAAGATAAAACCAGGTCCAGTGTATGTCTTTGTTCATGTGCTGGATTAGATTGTAAAAGATTAAAATAATTTTGGCATCTCTTCACTGGATTCCTGTCTCTGTGAGGTCAGATTTTAAGGTTCTGCTATTAACCTATAAAATTTTTGATAGTGCCTCACTACTTAGCTGACCTAATAAAACCCTACGTACCAGTACGGGCTCTGCATTCTCAGTGCGCAGGGCTACTTTGTGTCCCTAGGGTGAATCAAAAGTCTTCTCTTATCATGCACCTGTTTTGTGGAATGACCTCCCTATGGCACAGATTCTGTAGAGACTTTCAAATCCAGACTTAAGACACATTTATTTTCCATCTCATATGGCTAGCATACTGGCATAGCGTGGTACTATGTTTCTTATTCTTTTAAATTCATCTTATTAGCAAACGGAGCTGGTCTCAGCCTTAGCTGTATCTAAATTCTTGGTCTGTTAGTGAAGCTTAGGGCTAGCGGCCGGCGATCACTTTGCTTTCCTGTTGCTTAATGTTGATGAATTTTACCTTAGATGGAGTTTTTCCAGTTAACTGATTCTGGATTTTTCCTCTCTGTTCTGAGATGTGGATGACGTCATGACATCAAGTGCTGGATTTGTTGTCTGCATAATTTCAGAAATGGACATGGAACTTTGAACAGACTCTGCCGTGGGAACAGGCCCAGTGAATGGAATGAGGGATGACTCCTGCCTGTGACTGGACGCCTGCATGGACTTCTCATCAAATTCATCTTTTGTTGTGATATTTTGTTTTGTAAAACTTTGCAAGATCTTGTAGCTGTGAGAATGACTTAAACAGTGGGTCACCCCCCTGAGTTCGGTCTGTGATTTGGCGCTATACAAGAAAAAAGTTGATTGATTGATTGATTGATCATCACAGGAGGTTTTTCCTTCCCATTGTCGCCTGTGTGCTTGCTCTAGGGCAGGGGTGGGCAACCTGTTCCAGAAAGAGCAAAGAGGGTGCAGGTTTTCTTTGCAGCCACTGACTCCACCAGGTGATTTCACTGATTAACTGATTCCATCTGCTCAAAGTGATATTAATCAGTAAAATCACCTGGTGGAGTCAGTGGCTGCAAAGAAAACCTGCACCCTCTTGGCTCTTTCTGGAACAGGTTGCCCACCCCTGCTCTATGGGTTGGTAAGGTTAGACCTTACTTGTGTGAAGTGCCTTGAGACAGCTTTGTTGTGATTGGCGCTATAGAAACTAAATTAATTAATTAATAATATTTAAAAATCCCAATCCGGTGATGTATCCTGACAGTTTTAGGTGGATGGGAAATTACCCCACATAGAGCAGGTCTGCTTCAATCCAAAGAACTGCAGCTCAAAGCTTAGGGCTCCTGCACACATAATGCGAACACGTACAACTCAGGGCAACTTACAGTGCTAGAGCTCGTATGAGCGCACCATAAAACATCGCAGCCACGGGCAGGCGTGCACAATGCCAGTGCGATGGTTCATGCACGTGACAGTGTATCGAGCAGGAACACAGTGGGAGCTGTTGCAGCTGTTCGCACTGTGTTCCATGAGACAAGGTGCACCACATCACACCGCTGATGTGGAGGAAAATAAAATAAAAACCAGCTGTATAATTAGTGAATATCACTGGGTTGATATAAATAATACATAAAAGGGGATGCAATACAGAAGCTTGCGGTTAAATAACTCTGGTTAAATAACTCTGGTTAAATAAAAAGAAATAAATGCCATGGGATTCAAACCTGCACGCTCTGATTACCAGACAGAAACTTTACCACTGCACCACAATCACTTGTAAGAGGAGTGTGAAATGGCTAAAATCAACAAGCAGATAATCTTTCTAAAAAAAGCACCGTGATAACTGACCAAATGGTGTTTGGTATGGAGTATTTCTGCTGATACATGACTGAAAGTGGAGTATTTGTCATACTGCTGGCTTGTTCTGGTCCTGCGGCGCGCCACTCACGGCCCTCACGGCCCGACAATCATGTCCTGTCAGATGTGACATTCAGATCACCTTCTGCATGTCCAAATGGACTGATGGTGTGTTTCTTCTCCCATCGCAAAAGCAGTATATATTTTTATGTATTTCCACACTAGCACATACGCTCGTGTCCATCAAAACACGGGACGTGTGCTACAGCTGTGATGTCCAGGACCGGAGATGTCTCAACAGCTGTGGTCAGCCAGCCACGCCCCCTGTCCTCTCAGTGCAGAGACCAAGATGGCACTGTGTGATCAGATGAGAGATGCCTCGCCTGCAGCTTGGGGGGTCACCACACGCACAGATGTGTTGGGGGGAGCGAGTGGGGAGCATGTGAAACAAACACACACTTGTATTGTGGGGAAAGCTGTCACTCTGGCATGCCACATGTGCATTCTGCAACTTCACAGTCGTGGGACACTAAGACAAATTTCACATCCACCTCAACAGTGATCAGCTGCTGACTGTTTTCGTGACGATAGTATGAATGGCCACACATTTTCTAAGTGTCATGCGAGCAGTGTTAGATGTTCATGCGTGTCGGTTGGAATTTGGCTGACACCTGACGCGAGAGGGTTCAATGGGCTCTCACAGCGCACACTCTGTCTTTCAGCTGCTGGTGTACGCAAATAGTTGTAGCAACAGGTGTACGAGGTGTTAGCATGAGCTACAATTCTACACATTTTGCATACGACTCCTGCTTCATGTGCACTTTATGCGCAAATTGACCAAATTCGCACTATGTGTGAAGGGGCCCTTAGACATATAAAATCTGCTGACAGTGAAAAGTGTTGCAAAAAACTGTGATGACACCTGCTTCCTACCTGTTCAATGAAGTGTGTTGAAAAAAATGTACGTCGCCTCAGCCGCTACTGTATATTGGTGTATTGGCACTGACGAGCAGTGGGGCGCAGACAGTGCATGCCTGAATGAAGCCCCACATGGCTGCCTGGATCGTGGGCCACCAGAAGCGACATTTGACTAGGTCCACGGTCCTGTGGATCCCTGTGCTTGGAGCTATGGCAGGACCTCATACCTGGCTTCTGGTGGAACATATAGCCGTCTGGGAAGTCTTCCACTGGGACCAGAGTGTCGTTCCAGAGCCTCCTGAATGACTCTTTCCACATCACAGGTAAGCACCCCCACGATCATGGGCTGGGGAAGGATTTGGTCTGGAGTGGATGGTTGGTCTGGAGTGGATGGTTGGTCCAGAGAAGCAAACTGACGGGAGAAGGCATCAGGTTTCCCATTCTCGGAACCAGGATGGTAGGTTATGGAGAAATTGAAGCATCCAAAAAACAGCAACCACCTGGTTTGCCAGGAGTTGAGCTGCTTGGCTGACTGGATGTAGGCCAAGTATTTGTGGTCGGTCCACACGATGTAAGGGACTGTGGTCTCTTCCAGTCAATGCCTCCACTCTCCCAGAGCCTTCTTAACCGCCAGGAGTTCCCGGTTCCCAACATCATAGTTTAATTTTGCGGGAGACAGCCGTTGGGTGAAAAACGTGCAGAGATAGAGATGGCTGTTGCCCTTAGCTTGCTGGGAGAGGATGGCACCTATACCAATGTCAGAAGCATTGACGTCCACCACGAACTGATGGTCGAGGTCCAACTGTTTGAGGATGGATGCTGTTGAGAAACGATGTATGATGGTGCTGAAGGCTTTGTCTGCCTCTGGTGACCAACAGAAGGGGACCTTAGGGGAAGTGAGTGCTGTGAGTGGGGAGGTGACCTAACTGTAATTCCGGTTCAAACAATCATAGCTGTTTGCAAACCATAAGCACAAGTTGTAACTGTTTCAATCAGATGGGAACTGGCCATTCGGTGACTACCCTGACCTTAGAAGGATCTGGTGTAATTTGTGTAAAATTATGTAATGTAATGGCGTATTGGCATGTCTGCTCATTGCTCAAGAACCAAACAAACATGATGGGTGTGTTTGGTGGGGTCCTGAGAGAAAACCCCGAAGGACATCGTTCAGGAGTGCTTGTAACATGACGGGAGTATTGGTGAGACTGAAAGGCATGACTAGGTACTCGAAGTGTCCTAGAGGGGTGTTGAAGCCTGTCATCCATTCATCACCCTCCTCGACTCGTACCAGCTGGTAGGCATTATGGAGGTCCAGCTTGGAAAACACTGCTGCCCCGTGCAGGGAGCTGAATGCCGAATCTAAGAGGGGAAGCAGGTACCAGTTGTGGACCATGATGGCATTCAGTCCCCGGAAGTCTATGCAGAGGCGCAGCATGCTGTCCTTCTTCCCGACAAAGAAGACGCCGGCCCCCAGCAGCAATGACAAGGATCATATCAGCCCAGTGGCTAGGGAATGCCAGATATAGAAATCCATTGATCCCCCTTCTGGACACGAGAGATTGTAGAGGCGAGTAGAATGAAAAGTTGCGCCAAATCAATGGCACAATCATAGGGTCTATGAGGGGGAAGTGACAGGGCCTGGTCCTTATTGAACACCTCAGCAAGAGAACCAACGAGAGGTCGAGGTGTGTTACTCGACTCCCTGACACTGACGCTGGGTAGCACAGGGGATCACAGACACCAGCTGTGGCAGGCTTTGCTCCACTGAGTGACTGCCCCAGTCAGCCAATCTATCCGGGGGTTGTAGAGAACAACCCAGGGGTGCATCAGATGATCAAAAACTAACTTATATTCCTTTGTGATCAACTGGTATGTGTTGAGGATGGTGGAGTTGGAGCTCCAGGGGGCGGTAACCCAAGCTGAAGCCTCCCCGGCTTACTCTTACTGTTGTGAGTGGCGTATTGTGAGGGTTGCTGGGAATAAACTAAAGAACACTGCATTAAAAATGATACACATGTGTTAACGTTTGCGCTAAAGGTTTTGGGGTGAAAATACTTGGTTCGGGGGCCTGAGTAACTGTGACAGGAATCTGAACTAATGGTGCTGGTGTGGCGGAGCTGAAGATGGTGCCGGTGCAGAGGTGAGCTGATCTAATTGGGTGGACAGAGCAGTGATTCAGGAGTGTGAAAGGGATACCTGTTGGGTGTGGGCTTGGACCTGATCAAGTAGGGTTTCAAGTTGCTGCTGCTGCTTGCCAAGAAAAACTCCCTGTGAGCTGAGGGCTTGGTAGAGTTGGTCTGGTCCCACTGAGTCCATGACATTGGCCAGTAGCTTCTGTTACGGTTGGAACCCAAACGTACCCTGACAATGCCAGGGTAATTCTGGAATCCATTTAAGTTTGTGTCACCTTTTGTTCAAATCAGGTTGAAAATCTAACTTCTTTACCTTGACGTTAGCCAAAATATCAAGGTCAAGAAGATTAATGGCAATTTACGGGCCAACTATCATTGAAATAGCAAGTTTGCTTGAAATGATCAAAACGACCTGGGAGGCATAGACCAACAAAAAAGAGGAAGACATGACTTTGACTCCAAAGATTGAACATTGGCAAATTTGACCACACCAGGGCAATTTCAAAACCCATGTGCACATATGTGCCACGTATGGTGCAAATTGGAGTGAAAAATAATAATTTTGACCTTTGACCCAAGTGACCTTGACTTTTGCCAAAACAGTCACTTTAAAGACAATTCTGGGGTTGACTGCCATCCACTAAGTTAGTTGGAAATTGGCAGAAATGGGAGGAGTGTGAGCACAAACAGCTAGATAAAGCAACTTTTTGACCTCAATGACCTTGACATTTGCATTGTTTGAGACAGCCAGGTGGAAACCATTCGCAAGATTCAGATGGCTTTCGGTGAAGATTATATCAACATCACACGGATTAAGGACCATTACAACCGGATTAAAAATGGCCCACAGCGGCAGAGGGCGTACCGCGCACTGAGCGGCAATCGACAGGCTGAAACGACCAGATCATTTCCAAACTGAACGCTTTGTTGATCCGGGACGTCGTCTGACTACCAGAGAAAAGGCAAGACAGCTGGACATACCACTGTTTCGGCACATTCCACTGTTACAGGAGTTTTTGTCATGAAAAGACGTGCGGAGGAATTCGCGCGTCGGGACGGAGCCGCTCGTGGCGCGGGACAAAAGCACCTCCGTGTTGGTCTCACAGGAAATGTCCTAACATGCCCAGCTCTTGCACCATTCGGAAGATTCAGATGGCTTTCAGTGGCTTTTCAGTCGTGTGACTATTCGAGAAATTGTGGACAACCTGGACATGCCACAGACGCTTCATCACAGCTTTGCTTTTGTCCTGCGCCATGAGCGGCTCCGTCCCGACACGCGAATTCCTCCACGTCTTTTCATGACAAAAACTCCTGTAACAGTGGAATGTGCCGAAAAAGTGGTATGTCCAGCTGTCTTGCCATTTCTCTGGTAGTCAGACGACGTCCAGGATCAACAAAGCATTCAGTTTGGAAATGATCTGGTCGTTTCAGCCTGTCGATCGCCGCTTGGTGCACGGCGCACCCTCTGCCGCTGTGGGACATTTTTAATCCGGTTGTAATGGTCCTTAATCTGTGTGATGTCGATATAATCTTCACCGAAAGCCATCTGAATCTTGCAAATGGTTTCCACCTGGCTGTCTCTCACACTTTCTGAAAAAATTTTCATGGAGCAAAGCGGCAGTCGCTCAGCCATTTCTAAACAATGAAAATCCGCCGAGGGGGCTGGTCCACTCCTCCCACAAGGCGTGCTCACAGGCGAATGACGCAACCGACAGGCGTGAAAAAACTCACGCATGCGCACGAAGGTTCAAGCTTGGCTGATGCAAGTGCACATGATTCAAATCCATATAGTTTTTGAAAAAAATAAAAAGGTCCATTACTTTTCGGACAGACCTCGTACATTAAAAACAGTTAAACCAAGTGTCTTTTAATACTTGCTACTGCCAACATTCAGTTTCTTCTACAAATCACTAAACATAGCCATACCTGTTGAAAAACACAAGTTATCAAAGGAATTTAATGCTTTTTACTGTTTACTGACCTGCCATTACTCCTTCATAGGAATATTTCAATCAACAATCGTATATTGACATTCAGTTGTGCCAGTGAACGCATTCAAATATTCAATTGACAAAATGCTGCATAAAGATCCACCACATGCTGCCCTGTCATGCTACACACCTAAACTTCAGTGAAGATATATTCTCACAGAAAGTCAGACACGACATGCCAAAAGAAGTGAGCATCAACCCAATGAAAGACTGCAGTGTTACTGTGAAGCAAGGCAGTGTTTGGGCCTTGACTGGGCCCACAGTCAGTCATACTTGTCATAATCAAGAGGAACTGACTCTCTGAGCTACTTTGTGCTCATTCCAAGCCTGGAAGGCTCACCTCATGGGCAGAGACTGCTGTAAAGAGAATTCCTGCAGGACTGTGGCGTCTCAGAGAACTCAGCCAGCACAAGGTAAAGCATTCATAACGCCTGTGTTTACACCTACTGCTCGCTGCAACACAGTGTGAGAACTTGTGTTGACAAAATTTCAAGCTGTTGCATTTCCAGGATGGCACGTATAAAATAGTGACGTGTATAATTTGGAACCTCGTACAGTGGGTGTACCCTTTATGTGATGCAGTTATTGTAATTTGGAATTAACAAACCTGATGCAAAAGTGATGTCTCGTTCCAGTGGTCCATGTTTTCTTAAGTCGGCCAATGGGTTTGTTTGTGACTGTCTGGGTCTTTTGGCAGCTTTCACTTGATGACTGCTGAAAATATTAAATGTCAGCTCATGCCTGACATTTAATATTCAGGCTCATGCCTGGTTATATGAGATACCCTCAGCTCATTTGCTGTCCTTTTCATCCAGCATGTGGTTTGATGTCTGTCCACCAAGACTGGCTTCAAGAAGACTGTAGTTTATGATATCTGGAGCATGAAGATGGTGGTATAGACATGTCACACAGGTAACTGTACCTGTGAAAGCAGGCAACTGGGAGTTCTGGTGCACCTGAACACACAGTTCCGTGAGTGTAACTGCTGACAATATAAATTAGTCCCAAAGATTAGTCCCGTTGAGATCGAGATCTCTTTTACAACGGAGACCTGGATCATTTTTGAAGTTTCCAATTCCGCTAAAGCCCTGGTCAGACCGAATAATGAACGATGACTAATGAGCCACGTAGCATGATTTTTTTTTTTTTTTTTGTGCGAGTCAAGTTATTCAAGAAACGTGGGAGAATAGTGGTTCTTCGAGGCTCTTAGAGGCAGATTATTCGGCCAACAAGGTTCATCTCTGATCGAGGCACTAATTTCGTGAAGTTCAAAATTTTAGCAAAAATAGTGTGGGGCGATTTGTGTACGAGGTACTACAAGGACAAACAAGGATGTTCGAGGCCCATTATCCAGGTACCTGGTGGTTACGAGGACAGGACAGGCTACTTGCAACAGAGCAGAGCTGTCTGCCAGGACTCTCTGAGCTCCTCCTCGTCCTGTGGGTGTAAATGTGGGCCAGAGGCTTCTAGGGTTTTCCCACAATTTTCCCAGCCATTTTCACAATTCTGTTTAGCTTGACCTTACACTTGCAACTGAAGTGACCAAACCAAGCGTAGAGATGAAATGTTAAGATACTTTCAATATGTGCAGAATACACAAGATCTAAAATCTGCGGCTTGACACCAAGACAGCTTAATCTTCTAAGAAGACTGAGTCGCTGTGAGCATTTCTTAAAGATAAAATCAATGTTTTCAGAGAAGCTCAAATGACTGTACCGACTGTACCGCTAAGACCCTACCAGCATGAACCCGAGCTGCGAGGGGGGAAGCCGCTGATCCAGGCGCCAAAGTGTGGGGTGAACCAGCAGATCCTGGTTTCATCATCCAAAAGTAAGCTGCAATGAATGCGAGATACAGCTCTGCATGCTCAGATCAGCAGTGACATCAACAGCGGGCGATGTTCTTCCCCGATCCTTACTGCGCCAGCCCGCTCGCGAGCGCAGCATGCGAGCGGGTCGTTGCGGTAACCCCGACCCCAGCCCTGCCCCGTGAGAAAATATTGGCTTGCATGGAGTGCCTCCGTCGCGACACCATTCAATCAAATGGGCGTATGAAAAAGTCCCCAAAAATAATTTTCAGGAAAAAATAAAAGAAATATATACTCACCAAACTTACCACAAGACAATATGAAGTTTTTTAAAAAAGTCGATCCTTCCGTATAAGACAATAAAAAGGTGCTTTTGTAAGAAATGCAAACTGACGTAAATCCACAAATTACAGTTTACACTGCTATATCCATCCGGCGCGCGCAATGCATGCTGGGATAGTGTCTTCTCTCCTATGTCACGGCAACGTCCCGGATGTGATGACAGTTTTTCAGAGGGCCAAATTTTAGCTGTAAATTTGTCATTTTTTAAAAGAAGATCTCTCCGTTGAATGACGGATCTGGGCTTGCAGATTTACTTTACTACATTCAGAAGGATCTTATGTGTAAATATAAGTCATTTTTTGGTCCAAAGATCTGACTGCATTTATTTCAAAGCAGGTCTACTTTAAGTGCAAATTCATTTGTAAAAAGGGAACAGAGTAAAGGTGAAATGACGCTACCCTGTGGGCAGCCGGTGCTTATGATGAGCTCTGCTGACAGAATGTCGTTAGTACAAAACCCTTTGAGGGGACAAGAGAGAAAGCGATGTGACAAGAGCTGCATGATGTGTAACCACATCACGCAGCTGCTCGCACTGTGTGCCCGCGTGCACGAACTGTCACAGCAGCATCTTGCACACCTGCCCGTTGGCGCAAGGTTTTTGTGGTTTGCTCATACGAGCTGTTCCGCTGTGAGTCGTCCTGAGTTATACTTATTCATACTATGTGTGAAGGGCCCCTTATTATAGCTCTCTGCTATTCTCTCCCCTGCTGCGTCACCATTTGGACCTGGCACGTATGGGAGGATGGCGGTGATCTGTCCAAACTCCCATGGAAGATAAAAGGGTCTAAAAGATACAGTCAGTATCTTGTAGTCAGGTGTGCACACTTGCTATCATATGCTGTATTGTGTGGCTCAGCTGTTATCCACAAACAAACACAGACTGCCTCCGATGGATTTGTGTGCAGTGCGCTTGTCCCTGTCCGCTGTGACGGCGGTTTAGCCTGACAGGCTTGGTGTATTCTGATGATCTTTAAGCCATGTTTCCGTCAGACACACAAGATTGCTCTGTCTTGCTCTGTTCACAGTCATGCTTGGCTCTTAGCACAAGTTCATCGAGTTTGTTGTTAACCGAACGGACGTTAGACAGAGTGATGACAGGCAGCAGGAATCTACTGCAGCGTCTCCAGAGTCGGTGCCTCACGCCTCCCTTTGAGCCACGCTTTTAGCTCCTCCCCAGACATTTAAGAGGCCTTCGGATTTCCTGACAGTTGGCAAGTAGACAGACTGAAGGAGCCCCACCAGGTGAGTGAAGTGACAGAAGGAAGCTATGTTTCCATGCGCAAACGCTGATAGGCAAAAAGCAATCCACAGCAGTGCAGTTTTCATTGCGATGATAAAATGCAAAGTGCAGTGAAGTTCTGACAAGTCATGTCCACATTAAATCGATGGACTGCTTAAGAATATACGTTAAAACAAGTTGGCAAATGTCAGCTGTGCTCTGTTTGTCCCTGATCAAAGTTCCACACACAGCTCTTTGTCTTTAGCGCATGCAGGTGCTTATAATTTGAGACACAAACAGGGTGGCGATCAAACACAATACACATTTCACTCATAGTAACTGTAACATAACTTAACTAATGTGACTAAACCTGCAAACTACAAAATCACAATAATTCAATAACACTAACAACACTGTTAAACTAACATGAAACACAATAATATTTAAAACTCCAAAACTCCAAACTCCCATGGTGCATTGCAGCACAACATCCATTGTTTATTGGTTAACTAAAACTGCTAATTTCTCCAAAAATATTAGTCCTATCAACTTTCTGTTTTCGCAGTGTTCATCATTGACCCAAAATGCATAAGCATACCAAACGGCAAATGTCAGCTCTCCCCGGTTTTTGCATGATCAAAGCCAAACACACATGAACACAGAGGCCACTTGACTAGATTCTTTATTAAGTAATTTTTATTTGGTATTGTGGGTTCACAGTAAAAGCAAATTCTTTTAGCTTGTCCCTTTTTTCACTTTGGGTCCCTTTTTTACACTGGATGTCCTTCCTGACGCTACTCCATTACATGGTGAGCAGGTATGGGTGGGACAAGGAACCCTCTGCTTTGGAAGCAGGTGCATGAACAGCTTGGCCACCATGCTGCCCTCCAACAGTTCAGTTGTTCAAGGGCTGCTGCATTTTCACCTCTTCAGAAATTTGGCATCCCCACAGTGAATTTCTGAGAGGAAAACATCCTCTTTTCTGCTGTAACTTTGAAAAATAACTGTTTTTCACAAGCTGCAAACTTCTGTGTGTAACGTGAAGCGTGCAGAGCAAAGAAGGCCAATTTTTCCACTGTATTCTTGGTGGTGGTGGGGGGGGGGGGGGTGAGGAGAACATACATCTGTGGCATCAGATGGGATTGCTGTAAAACTATGTGAGTGAATGCACTGACAAGAAGAACAATCATACATTTCTGACGTCCGCCAATCTGGATCTAGATCACCTCCAAAATTCAGTGGAATCTTCCATGTCGTAATATCTATCTGTGGTGCAACTTTGGTGAGAATATGTGAAGTAGTTTTGAAGTAATCCTTCAAGCCTATATAAAGGGAAATCTTGATCTAGAATCTGGAATCTGGATCCGGATCACCTCCAAAATATAATGGAGTCTTCTATGCCCTAATATCTATCTGTGGTACAAATTTGGTGAGAATCCATGAAGAAGTTTTGACGTAATCCTTCAAAGCCTATATAAAGGGAAATCTTGATCTAGAATCTGGATCTGGATCTGGATCACCTCCAAACCTTAATGGAGTCTTCCATGCCCTAATATCTATCTGTGGTGCAAATTTGGTGAGAATCCATGAAGTAGTTTTGATGTAATCCTTTAAAGTGTATATATAAAGTGAAATCTTGATCCAGAATCGGGATTCGGATCCAGATCACCTCCAAAATTTAACATTCTTTCATGGCCTAATATCTATCTGTGGTGAAAATTGGGTGAGAATCCATCAAGCATATTTGACGTAATCCTGTTAACAGTAATCCTTCAAAGTGTATATAAAGTGAAACTTGATCCAGAATCCAGATCCACTCCAAAATTTAATGGGTTCTTCTATGGTCTAATATCTATCTGTGTTGAAAATTTTGTCAAAATCTGTTCAGTAGTTTTGATGTAATCCTGCTAACAGACAGCCAGACAAATAAATAAACCCCGGTGATTTTATTACCTCCCTAGTGGACAAAAAAAAAAAAAAATGAATTAACACAGTGGAACACTGTAAACTTAAAATGGCAACTTTGTACAAATGACACAGAAAATTAGAGGTGAATACACTTTTTTTTTAAATTTTCTGAATGATTGTCACCCAAAATCTTGATCAGACTTTTCCTGTTCGGCGTTACACTGCAGGAGAGGGTAGTTGTGGGTGAGAAAGCCTGAATAAGATAGAAGGATAAAACTGTTAACTTCTAGTGCTCAAACATTCATCCTGCAGTACTTTAAGCAAAAGCTAAATGTTACTGTCACAGTGCCTGGTACACGTGCACGCTGTCATACGAGCCAGACTGTTTGTGATCATATCTCTCGTCTGCACCGGAAGGTTGCAAAGATAAAATACATGATTAAATATACAATAGATTAGGAAAGGAAGTAACGTGGCGTACGATGACGGTACAGAGCTCCATCCTGCCGCTGGGCCCACTGATAACAGAAGATATCTTTAAACTTCCAGATGAGCACTCACACAGCGACGTGCACATTACTACCTGCTTTGCTGTACCACATTATTGCAGAAACACAGTTAAAGAACTCCATATGAGGTCTGACACACACACACACACACACATGTGATACTTTTATTTCTCTGTTATTACAGGTTATTTTTATAAATTATCATTCAGACATACGTAGCTTGTGCACTCTGAATGTTAAGTTCTAATGAGTTTGGTGGCTTCTCCTAAACAGTGGTTGTGGGTGTAAATCTGATGTTTCTTTTATTGTTCCATCTGGTGCTCACACAATCACCTACGACCTCAAGTTTTTAAATCTTCAGGGAGGACTTCCAGCATCCTCCGGCTCATTTCCACCATACTGATACGTCCATATGATCCACTCTGTGGTGCGCTGAGACTCATCACCATCCACGCTCATTAAACTGCTTCATGATGATGATGGCTATTTTGCAATAGCACTTATCACAGTGAGGGTTATAATGCGCTGTGCGCATGAGTCAACGTGGCGGTATCCGGATGTACAGCACGCCGGCCGTGGAATTTTACTGTTAACCAGTTGCACTGGCAACACAGCACACCCCCTTCAAGCAGTAATATCAGTATTTTTTAATATCTCATACCACTTACCGCGTGCACTAACAGCCTGCCGAATGCACACTGCCATCTTAAAAAATGATGATCGACTCCTCGCAGGGTGACTGTAACAGTAAGACGCTGTAAGCTCCAGTCTTCTCATGGTGGCAGTCAGCAAAAAGTCAGCAGTGGTCACATCACATCACATCGACAACATTCCACAGAGTTCTTAAAGCCAATCTGCTGTAATAAAATCATCGTCCCATTAGATAAAACCGATCGGTGGTATTGGATTTCTCCTGCATGTCGAAGGATTTCCGTGACGGAATTCCAAGCTTATCTGCCTTATTTGCTAACTTGCATTGTTGTAGTTATTTGTTGTGATTATTTCTTTCCTTCAAATATGTGTCAGTGTCTTTAAGTGTCCGTCTCTGTGCCATAAATGTCTGCATATATCGAGACAAATGTCCTTATTGAGAAACCCGACTTTGGTGCTGTTGGCTAACGAAGCTGCCTGCTGACGTACTGTATCTCCATGACAACACGTGTACAACACTGTATGTGTGTTATTCCCTCACTCCCATTGTTGTCACATTTGGCCTCACCTAAGGGCCCCTTCACACATAGTACGAATAAGTACAAATCACAACGAATCACAGCGAAACAGCTCATATGACTTCAGTGTGTGTGTGTGTGTGTGTGTGTGTGTGTGTGTGTGTGTGTGTGTGTGTGTGTGTGTGTGTGTGTGTGTGCGTGTGTGTGTGTGTGTGTGTGTCCTGTGTCCAGACAGTGGTGGTGGTGGAGCTCAGATGAAACAGGTCCAATCAGTCGGAACCAGAACCAAGCCCATCGGGAGAGGCAGCCGGATCCCGTCTTTGACTAACCAGACCACCAGACCTTCTCTGGGGAACCGGACGACTCTAAAATTAGCAAATTTTAAGTGCATAAAGAATTAGTCACCCTGGATTTAATAGAATCTTAATCCGTTTAAATTTTTCAGATTAATATTATCATCTATTAAAGTAGGAATCAATGCACTGGAACACAGCAGCTCTGTTCCCTCCATCGTTCTTTACATTCTACTGTCACCCTGTTTGTTTTAAAGTCTCCTCTGACAAGTTACTGACGTGAAGAGAAAAACCCATTCACTCACAGTATTGGGCAAAAATCTTTGATATGATTGCATAAAACTTGTCAATATAGTGCACAGACTAAATAGATGTTATTTTGGGTGAACTGCTCCATAGTTTTACAAGAAGGCAGGTTATTGTCCCTTATTTGTTGTCTTTATGGGATCGTGCATTATCTTTAAGTCTGCAAAATCAACAGGCTTTTCTTAATCTGAAATTTTCAATTCAATTTATTTTCATATATATATATAGAGAGAGAGAGAGAGAGAGAGAGAGAGCGAGAGAGAGAGCGAGCGAGCGAGAGAGAGAGAGAGCGAGAGAGAGAGAGAGAGCGAGCGAGCGAGAGAGAGAGAGAGAGAGAGAGAGAGAGAGAGAGAGAGCACAAAATCACAACAAAGTTGCCTCAAGGCGCTTCACACAAGTAAGATTTAACTTTACAAACCCCGAGAGCAAGCACACAGGCGACGGTGGTAAGGAAAAACTCCCTCTGAGGAAGAAACCTCAAGCAGACTAGACAGAAAGGGGTGAGCCTCTGCTTAGGCCATACAGACACAAATTACAAAACAATTCACAAAAATGAATATACAGGAAATGTTGTCGTGCACAGGACAGGAGGGTTACAGAAACAGACACCACACCCATCTCTGAATGGAGACGCACCTCAAACAGGGAGAAATAAACGAATCAGGCATCAGAAAGACAACAAATACAGTATAATTTGTCAGCATTAAGCAACAACAAAAAAAGAAGAAATACTACGGTGATCACCAGCCACTGGAAAAGTTTGCTGCTTTCTTTCATCATAAAATAAAAGTGTTGTACAGTAAAGTGATATTTTATTTTATTTTAGTTGAAAATTTGAAAATTTGATCTTTTACTGACATACAAATGAAACAAAAATATGAAGAAAAAAAAGGTTGAGAACGTTAATCACTATTTTTATCATGAAATGACAACGTGTAACTGTTACCTTGTCATAGGAATCACATGTTTTGAGGTTATTTTAAGACAATTCCCTTTTGTTGAAGAATTTTGGAAATTTGAAGCTGTACCAGCACCATATTTCAGTCTTAATTTTGAATAATTGAACTGTATGCAACTGAAATGCCACCCAAAAAAACCCCAAAATAAGACAATTGAAATGAAACTTCCCAGTAAAACCAGCGACATAAAAATAAAACATATTAGCATGTATGAACTGGTGACTAATGAGACTGAATTTGGTTTTGGAGTTTCCCTAAAACACACAGTTTAATATCAGTAAATACTGCAAATAACCAAACGCAGTACTTCATATCAGAAGACACTTGTCTCCTTTTAAACACAGTCACAAAGAGAAAGAAAAAATTGAGGGTTCGTTACCTTCAAGCAGATGTTGCTGCCAGTTTCAGCCATCAACAGCTTGAGTTCCTGTTAACTTTAAACTTCAGGACATTTACGCATTTATGCTTCTCTTTCTATTTCTTATCTTAAACATGTGGGCTGCAGGTGTGATCGGATTTTAAGGTACTGTTATTATTAGTTTAGAAAATTGTTCATGGACTTGCACCTCCCTATCTGGCTGACCTGGTAAGCCCCATGTACCAGCTCGGGCCTTGCGTTCGCAGGTTGCAGGACTTTTTTGTGTTCCTAGGGTGAATAAGTGAAGTGCGCATCGCAACTGCGCATGTGTGGGTCAAACGGGGGCTAAAATTCCAGCTCCCAAACTCACACCGCTCCCACTGAATTTCGTATACAGTAGCATTAGTGGACTGTAAACGTTATGGCTTTTACAGGGATTGTTTCAAAGGCATTAAGCCTTAAGTGACGCATACAATAATGACAGGTGCGCATTGTGCTGTTTTCAAATGCTCGAACAGAATTTATAGGCTTGAAAGTTGGCTGAAAACACACGATTGCAAAGCTCCGCCGAGTCCACACAAAGATGGAAAGAAGAAGAAATGTGGTTGTAAACCTCCATTCATTCTACACAACTTCGCCACAGAAAAGAAAGATCCAGACGGATGTAAAAGACGGACTAAAATTTTAAGTTTCTTGCACACATTTATTTTGTCAATATCCTGAAACCAATATCCACAGTTTCGGTCTCTGTACTTCCTCTAACCATCCGTCAGTTGCCTTCAAGGGGTCAGATATTTGTTTGTCTCCAGCTATCAACAAGGACCTGTCATTTTCGACGGCAGCGCGCTCTTCCTCCTTTGTCGGCACTAATGGTACTTTCTGTACAGATGAAGCACACGCAAGCACAACCAGCTCTTCTTTCCATTTCTGTCCACTGCCGTACGTAGTCCTGGTTGTAACAGGCAATCCGCGGAGCTCACAAAAAAGCTTTAAATCGTCAACTTTCCAGCGGTTGAAATGATCCAAATCACAGCACTCCTCGCTGCTTTCCGCCGCCATAGCTTGTGGGTTGGTAGCCGAAAAATTTTGCCTACCCATAATGCACCGCGCGGCCTGAGATGCGCACTTCGCTTATTAAAAAGTCTGCCGGTCACAGAGCTTTCTCCTACCATGCACCAGCTCTGTGGAACGATCTCCCAGCACACATACGACAGTCGGATTCTGTGGAGACTTTTAAATCATGTTTAAAGACTCATTTGTTTTCCTTGTTTTATCATTAGTGTTATGTGTTTTTATTCTTGTATTCTTTTATGGTTTTGTCTTTTTATTGTGCTTTTAAAATTTTAATTCAGTTTTCTCTGTTTTTATGCTGGGTGAAGAGCCTTGAGGCTATCTCATCGCAAATTGGCACTAATATACGTAAATTAATAGTATGTCCAAGTATGTCCCCCTTGTGAGAAGGCAGCCCGCGCACACCAGGACGGTGAGGAGGTGGACACAGGGGGCGGCTGAGGCACTGCAGGACTGCTTTGGGTCAACGGACTGGGAGGTACTCTGTGAGCCACATGGGGGGGATATCGACGATATGACTGACTGCATCACAGACTACATTAGATTCTGTGAGGACATCATCATGCCAGCCCGGACTGTGCACTGCTTCTCAAACAATAAGCCCTGGATTACAAGTGACCTGAAGGCCCTTCTAAATAAATAGAAGATGGCGTTCACGTCGGGAGACAGAGAAGAGCAGAGGGGAGTGCAGCGTGAACTCAGAGAGACTCTGAGGTCATGCAAGGACAATTACAGGAGGAAGCTGGAGTTTAAACTCCAGCAGAACAGTGTGAGCTGTGGACGGGAATAAAGCACATCACGGGGATGAAGGGGAGAGACAGGCAGTCTCCGGGGAGCCTGGATAGGGCAAACCAGTTCAACCTGTTTCTTAATAGGTTTAGCTCAACTCCTACCACCCCCCTGACACCCCCATCCCCCCACACACCTACACTGTCCCAAACTGCTCAATCCATCCAGCAGCGCTCTCCTGTACAGTACCTCTCCATCTGCACCCCCTCCAAAGACATGCGGGTTAGGTGGATTGGAATCTTTAAATTGTCCTTAGGTGTGCGTGTGGGTGTGTCTGTGTTTGTTTGTCTGTTTGTGGCCCTGCGGTGGACTGGCGTCCTGTCCTGGGTGTACCCCGCCTCACGCCCTATGACTGCTGGGATAGGCTCCAGCCCCCCGTGACCCTTAATTGGACTAAGCGGTAGGAGATGGATGGATGGATGGATGTTACAAAGAAAAAAGAAAGAAATGTTGACTGTAAAAACAGATCCCAGGATGCACTGCTGTCCAAATCTTTATCAATACCTCACTAGCCGAAGCTGCTTCCCCTCATCAAATATCACATTATGACATTCACTCACTAGTTGCAAAGGTGAAAGACCTTTATTTACAATATTATACAAAAAGATATCTACATTTTTGTAGCCCTTTTGTTTCTTTGGTTTGCCTTTGCAAATCACACTTGAAATAAAACATGAAATAAAATATTTCAACTTTGAAACATGTTTTTTAAAACCTGTATTTGACGTTGACAGTCTCACTGACATTCAAAAAGCCATAAATTACATCTTTCTGAAGTTCTCCAGGATGAAGCACTCAAAGTGTCTACCTACACACCTGTGTGTCAGCACACAGATGGGCATCCTGTGGAACTTGGGGTTCTTGTTACAAAAAAAGGTGGCATGAATACTGGCAGAATGTCTACAACATGACCCCAGGACCTTTCCATGGGTGCACAGTGCAGCTGTGCACGAGTGGTTTTCAAAATATAAAAATGATGGCAGCAGCATTACAGGAGCTCAGTGTCCTGGAGGTGCAGCGCAAACCAGACTTGGAATCAAAGCCTGTCTAATCACTTCACTGCTTCTTTTTTTTTGCAGTAGACTCTCACATGTTTAGGGCATGACAAACAGGAAATGTTATCAGAAGGATCTGGTTTCCTATGCAGCCTGCTAGAAAATACAGCTCCACCATAGAGGTTATGTGCGGTTTGCAGCGTGGATGGTTTTTCAACTTCAACAAAAAAAGCACTGTCAGAAAACCGATAAAAGTTTTTGTTTTCCTTTTTAAATGTGAGACAATAGAACACATACATGCAATGGATTTTCACAAAAGGCAATAAAGAGCTTGACTGTGCTGAGCCAGGACATTTTAAGTTATAAAAACAACAAAAACAACTAATGAACATGTTTTATAAAATTTGGTGAAAATGTTGGGCCAAAAAATGGATTCAATATGTTATTTTCTTAAACACGAGAGAAGAACACAGTTGTTACACATTTTAATTATTTATCACTATGGTCTACTTGCCTCACGCCCTGTGACTGAGGGGATTGGTTCCAGCTCCATGACCCTTAATTGGTATAAGCAGGTACAGAAAATGCATGGGTGGATTATGGTCTATTTAACAACCCTTTATTGTATTGGGTTTTGTTTTTAAGTTTTAGGCCCTGTCCATTCTCCATGTAATGTGAGTTAAAAAGGCCATCCGGTGTAAAACTTGTGTCAAATCAACATGCAGATGCACCTGGAATGTCTAACCTGGAAAACAACCCCCACATTCTGGAGTACTTCACCAAATCGGGGCAGAGTGGAGGGACAGAAGAATTTGCTTTTTTTTTTTTTTTTTTAAATCACTGGAGTTAAATCCTCTAATGAGTGTCCTTCTTGTTTATTTAATTACTGGCTTGATGATACCATTTTTCCCCATTCACTTAAAACTGTTTAAAGAACATTCAGGACACGTTAAAGACTAGAATGGCACTCAGTAGAGTGCGCACCTGTCAAATCCTAAAACATCTACTTCTTTATCCAGATGTGGACAAAGAAAAAGCAGTTTCTGTTCCAGTACAGAACCAATAGCGAGGCACATATGTGAGAAGCACCAAACTTTGAACATACACACACAAAATTTTATACATATCTGCCACTCTGCATCCCTGCAGGAAAGTTAGAAGAAAATCAGTCCATTGATACACCAACAAACCAAGTAAAGCATAAACCTGGAACCTCCTGGTGGGGGTCAACTATGTGTTCTAGGCAGACTGAACATCAGTTAAGCATGATGCAGTGAGTCTGTTGATTTGGTTTTGGCAATCAGACAAAGGTCTTTTGTGCACAAACCAGGGGGTTATCCTGGACCAACCTCCACATTTTGAGCAGCTCCTGTGCATTCAGTTTGTGCACCACAATGAGGTTTTTATAGAAGCAGGGCTCACTGTTCATTGGGCTCATTCGCCGTCTGGTGATGCCAAAGGTCTTGAAGCCCGGGTGCATCTCTGGGCTCAACTGAAGCTTCTGCAGACACATCCCCAAAAACACATCATCAATGGGGTACAACTGCAGGTCCTCAGACACCACAAAGAGCCTCCTGGCCAAATGGGCAGACATGAGAAACCCCCCACCTCCCACGTAGGGGGGGTATGGCTTATTATACAGCTCCTTTGGGATGTAGTATTTACTCTGTCGGTTTCGGATGGGGATGGCCTTGGTGATTGTGTCACCAACAAACAAGTTGTCTACTTTGTTCTCCTCCACTTTGAAGCCAATGAGATCCAGCAGGTTGTGTGTGTTGACAAACACGTCATCATCTCCTTTGAATATGAACTGAATGCTGGAACAGTAGATGTCAAACCACTTGAGAAAGTTGACCTCCTTCAGTGTCAGGTTGAAGAAGGTGTCCATGAAGTCCCACTGCAGGATGTCCCCGTAGATCCGGTCCTCGTACTCAATTAGTTTCTGGAGGTTCTTGGTGTCTTTGCCAGTATTGGGACTCCCCAGGAGGAATAAAGATCTGATTTTCTTCCCGTCTACCGTGCGCTTCCTGCCCCAGGTTTTACGCACGGCCTCGCGCCGGTCGTGCTGCTCGATGACGGACTTGACCACCATCAGGAGGTGCACTTCTCCGTCCGCGCACTTCTCTGGGTGGTTGATCAGCATCGGGAAGTACCTGCAGTGTCGGTGCAGCACAAACTGGTGAAATCTCGAGTCCAAGCGCCGGAACCAGTCCTTAGTCCTGACCGTGGCGTCCTCGCTGCAGGTGAGGACCTGCGCGTCCCAGACAGCCGCAGTCACGTTGGAGACGCGCTGCGCATCCGAGTGCGCCCCGACAGGCAGAGGGTCCTCGGCAAGTTTCACAGCGCCCTTCTTGAAGGAAAAACAGCCTGACCCGCACCATCGGGCGTCTCTCACATTTTTCAGTCCCGCCGCGTCCTTTTCCGACACCTTCAGCTTATGGATCATGAGAAAGGAGGCGAAGACCAGAGACGCGCTCAGCAGCGGTTTCAGCAGCCCGACCCGCTTTCTCCGGAAAAAGTGATCCATGCCTCTTACTGCGGCGTCCGCAAACTTTCACACGCTGCTGCGCATTTCGTCGGAACATGTTTCAAACCTCTGCCACCCGGTCGAGTCCACCACCGCCGCCTGTCCTCGTGTGGACACCCAAGAATGTGTCCCTGGCTGCGTGGGAGCGCTGGTCTTAAAGTGGCCCCGGGGCCCCTGTTTGCCATGCCGGTAGTCAGTCACAGGGCTCCTGGCGTGCTGGAAGGTGGCGCATGTTGTTCCGCACCTCTCCAAAGCTGGAATGTGACGCACTGACTGGAAACCTGCGGCGGACTCTCTGATGGACCCCCCCCCCCCGGCACACATGTCTCCTCCCCCTCACTGATCTGGGACCAGCAGGTTCTCCCGTCTCAGTACCCGGACAGGAGCGCACCTGAAACAAAGCTCTGCAATGTTCTCCTCGTTTGCATGTCACCAAGCCCCGCGTCACATACTTTTAGTATAATTCCTCCAGTAAACACTCTTTTTGGAGCTTAGAGGATTATGACTGACTGCTTAATTTTTTTCTCTGCAGAGTGAGAGTTTGTCGCCCTCTTTTGGACATTATATGTAATGACATACTTCTGTCAGGGAGAAAATAACAATTCTAATAATAATAATAAAAAGTATTGTTAGATCACTTTTTAGTTCAGTTATTACTTATATTGGCAGTGACATGTCTCTGGGTCCTTTGAGATTGAGAGGTGCCTGGGAAGAGCTTGTGGAGGTCACTATGGACAGAGGTGTTCGGCGATGCTGAATCTTTGCAGGTGAATGAAGTTCCAAGTCTTTAGGGTCCTGCATGGAGCACTCTGTCTTGCTGTATGGTTGTGAGACTTGGACGCTAACCAGTGACCGATGTCTTTGGAATTAGGTGTCTTTGATGAATCCTTGGATAGCTGGCACTGTTGTCTCACAGCAAGAAGGTCATGGGATTGCTTCCCAACTGGGTCTTTCTGTGTGGAGTTTACATGTTCTTCCTGTGTTTGTGTGGGTTCCCTCTAGGTGCTTCGGCTTCCTCCGACTTCTAAAGACATGCGGGTTAGGTGGATTTGTGACTCTATCCTTTGATGAGTTGTTTCTGACCTTCCAGTTCCTTCACATAGTTTTCTTCTTTGGATTCCAATTCTGTGATTAGTTTTTTCTGATCTTTCAGTTCCTTCACATAGTTTTCCTCTTTTAATTCCAATCCTTTGATGAGTTGTTTCTGACCTTTCAGTTCCTTCAGGTAGTTCTCCTCTTTTGATTCCAATTCTGTGATGATTTGTTTCTGGTCTTTCAGTTCATTTCCAGCCTTCTCTTTCGTTGCTTTCAGTTCTTGAAGAAAATGTTCTTTCTGTGCTTCCAGTTCATCCATGAATCTTTGCATCTTTGCTGTCAGCTCCTCAACATGCTGTTACTCTTTTGCGCAATAGCGCGCAATAGCGCGCAACAACGCGGAACACTATTCTTGACCGTGCGTAATGGTTCCTAATAATTCTCCAGCAACACGTGCCATTAATCATAACGTGTGGTAACAGGTTACAGCAGTTCCTGAGGACACCTGACGCCTCTGCCCCGAATCATCACATTCGTGATCAGCGGCCAAGAATGGATCTGTTAAAGTGGTCTCTGAACGCAATTGACACTATTTTTTCTACAAGACATTCGGGGGCGGAGGACCCGACCTGTCCTGCCGGGACGCATGTGATGGGTTACGTGATGGACTCGTGGAGGAGATGGCAGGTCATGTGCCTTTACATGCTTTCTGTGGAGGACGTCGAAGATGTGTACATATTCGGCTTGGTGGTGACCGGCTTTCTGATGTGTGGAGCGGGCACTTTGCTGGTTTACCGGAAAATCAAGAAAGTGGAAGCAGCTTTGATTGGTCCTTCCAGGCTGCCCTACATGATTGATTCGATTGGGAAGGCAGTGGCTGCGCAGTCGGCGGGGGTTAACCGCGCGTTGGAAAACATCTCGAGCAGGATTGCGGCCCTGGAAACCCGCTATGACCGTCTGTGAAGACCACATTCTACATTCAGATGCATTGAGAGCCACTCTGTTCTCAGAACTGTGGAATCTTTCAGGCGTCTGCTAATCTGGCTATTCATTTGGCTTCCCCAAATACAGCTGCACTTCAAGGTCGCTGTGATAAAACCTCCTCAGAAGATCAACACTTAAGCCTCGCTCCCTGGTCTTCCCCCCTCCCCTCAGCTTCTCCAGCTCTGTTAGAACTGTTCAGGACTGCTCAGACTGCGCAGGGCTGCTCCTTCTCCCTCCCCCTCCAGGATTGTCGGACAAGGCCGTTGACGGCGCCAAACAGGCTGCCTCCGGAGTGTTCTGATAAACTGGTCCTTTCAAATCTCGGTTGTCGTCCTGTGTCCTTGTTTTTGTCTCTGTGATTATTGTTTTTCTGTGCTGATGGGGATTTTTTTTTTCCTCATTGCTGCTGTGTAATGCAGAAGCTATGAGTTTTTTTTTTTTTTCTCCTCTTCCCTCGTGTTTTGCTTTCATATATATGTTTTATGTACTGGGCCGGCCTATGTGTTGTGTGTTGTGTGTGTGTTGTTTGTTATGGGTCGGTGTTGGTTTGTTCAGCCCTGCTGTTGACCAAGGCAGGGATGTACATCTGGAGCTGGTCCCCGGGCGCCTAATGGCGACTTCTGCTCCTACTGGCAATTAGGATTGGGTTAAATGCAGTAGACACATTTCATTGTGCAGGGAACATGTTCATGTTCTATATTGTGCATATGACAATAAATTTCTTTGAATCTTGAATCTTGAATTGAATTTTTATAAGAAGTTTCATTTAGTGACTTTTTGAAGAATCATTGGAACAGGGTTCTCTCCCCACAAACCTGAGATATACCTCCATTTTATTGCTGCTCAAGGAAGGAAAAGATCCGACTTCCGGTGCTTCTTATAGATCCATTAGCCTCCTTAATGTAGATGTGAAAATTTTGGCCAAACTGTTAAGGTACCTTGACACTTGCATGAATTTGATCCTGGCACTGGCTGGGAGCCCCGCATGAGTTTACTCTCTGGCACACCAGTGAGTAAACTCTTTGTAAACTGTTGTAAACTGTGCACGGCTGCATGCAAATGCGTCAAGAAAATTTTGAAATGTTCAAAATCTCTGGCACGCATTACGTTTGTGAATTGACATGAACTATTCAAAAACACTGTGTCACTGCGCAGCACATCTGAACGATTATGATGAAATGTTACATTCACAATAAACATAATTGTACAAATACATGATCAAACTCATAAGAAGGAATGACAATGCCACTGTTTTACAAAGCCATTACAATATAAATATTATAAATAATTACCTTGGAGAGGCTTCCAAATGCGTTCACCGCCACATGACGTGCATGAGACAAGCTGGAGCTGCAGATAATTTCTCTGTGATTCTAGGAGCGATAAGAGATGGTTTCATCAGCAAAATTCTAAGAATAAATACATCATCAGCAACAACATCATTTTTTAATATAACGTGGCATCCAGCGACACAAAGCGCGGCATTCAGCAGGACAAAGCAGGTCGCATTGGCACAATGAATTATGCAGCGATGCGGGGATCAAATTCATGCAAGAGTCAAGGTGGTTTTAACGTCCCAGCAGCGTGGTGGCTTAAGGTATCGTGGCATTTGCACAAATTTGATCCCTGCATTGGCATGCAATCCGACGCACCAGAGAGTAAACTCCTTGCAAACTGTGTATGAGCTGGGATGCGGCTGGTACAGGTCTGAGTGACTAGAGGAAGTTGCCATCCATCCGGAGTGTCCAGACTGTGCTGGTGGTGGGTGGCAGCTTTCATGGGTATGTAAAACTGAGTGTCATCAACATAACAGTGTAAATAGACTTTATTGCTTTGCAGTATCTGTCTAACAGGGGTGATATAAAGTGAAAACAAGGGCCCAGAACAGAACCCAGAGCTAAGTCTGTACCTGGGTGAAAATGCCAAAATGCTTTACCAAGTGTGCCCTGCAATCAGAGCTGGCCCTAGCCATTTTGGTGCCCTAGGCAAGATTATGGTTATGCCTAAAACCCGGGAGCTTCACAACATACTGTAAGTGTAGTATCTGGAACTTTCTATGACTGCAGTAACAAAGGTTTTCTGCAGGGGTGCTAGGCCATATAAAAGGTGGTGGCTGCACCAGCCACAGTTGCAGGACTAGAGTTGGATAAGAGAGACAAGACGGTTGTTGTTTTGCCGCTGCTGTAAATAAATGTTAATAGTTCCAGTGTGGCTTCATTGTTTCTTCAAGCTTCCAAACCTAAACTGAGCAGTAGGTACACAACAGAAATTGGCAACAACGGGTTGGAAAATTAGCTTTGAAGAAGAGTTTTATGTCAACGACTGACCTTCATTGAGAAGAAGCACGAACATGGACAAAATGGATAATTCTGTCAGGATCTGTGGGGATTACAAAGTTTCCATAAACCCTTGGTTGAAGGTAGATCAGTACTCCATTCCAAAACCACAAGACCTGTTCACAAAGTTGTCAGGAGGTGACAGATTCACCAAATTAGATTTGTCACAAGCTTATCAACAAGTGGAACTGGATGAGAGTGCAAAACAGTACTTGACAATTATCACGTATAAAGGCCTGTATGAAGTTAACAGACTGCCTTTTGGAGTTTCCAGTGCACCTGCCAACTTCCAGTTCAGGTTCTACAAGGGTTAGATGGAGTAATATGTTATGACATATTGATCACTGGACAGAACAGAGAACAATACATGAAAAACTTGGAATAAGTTCTAAAAAAGGCTGCAAACTCATAATCTGTGAGTAAACAAAGATAAATGCACTTTTTTCCAACACACTGTGTCATATTTAGGACCCATGATTGATGCAGAGGGAATTCATTCTGTGCAAGAGAAATGTGAGGTGATTGCACAAGTAATGTGACTGAGTTAAGATCATTTCTCTCTCTGTTGAGCTACTATGGAAAGTTCATACCAAATTTGTCATCATCGATCACACCAATGACGGGTTTCTACAAAAAGATGCTCAGTGAGAGTGGAAAGAATAATGTAAAAAGGCTTTTGAGGAAGTGAAAAAGTAGCTAATTTCAAACAAAGTGCTAGTACACTTTAACCCAGATCTGCCAGTATTACTGGAATGTGATGCTTCACCAGTAGGTGTCGGTGCATACATGACAGCCACTGGGGCATGGTAAAAATTAAATCTTTGACTAGAAACCTAATGCGGTGGCCTTCATTAGATCAGGATATTGAAACAAGTGAACCAGTGTGACATCTGCAAACATCAGTGTAGTGTTCCTGCTACAGCACCAATACACACATGGAAGTGGGCGGCAGGTCCATGGGAAAGAATACACCTTGATTTTGCAGAGTCCAAAAAGCAAATGTTTCTTGTAGTGAAGTATGTGCAGACTACTACCACATGTAAAACAATCAAAGTTTTGAGGAACTTGTTTTCTGCTTATGGGTTGCCTAAAGAGGAGGTAACTGATAACGGACCTCAATTCATTGAAAATTAATTTGAGACATTTATGAAGTTGAATGTTGAATATCAGAACTCCATCCTACCACCCAGCCTCAAATGGTTTGGCAGAAAGGCTGGTGCAAAATTTTAGAAGGTCCTCGGCCAAAAGCAGAGCACTTGGTGGTATGTCGGTGCAACATCGCATTGCAAATTTCATGTTTGTTTACTGAAATATGCCACACGTGACAACTGGGAAGATCCATCCATCCATCCATTTTCTTCCGCTTTATCCAGAGTCGGGTCGCGGGGGCAGCAGCTCAAGCAAAGCCGCCCAGACCTCCCGATCCACACACACCTCCCCCAGCTCCTCCGGGGTAACCCCAAGGCGTTCCCAAGCCAGCCGAGAGATGTAATCCTTCCAGCGTGTCCTGGGTCTTCCCCGGGGCCTCCTCCTTTCGACGTAGAGGAGCAGCGGCTCGACTCCGAGCTCCTCCCGAGTGACCGAGCTCCTCATCCTATCTCTAAAGGAGCGCACAGCCACCCTGCGGAGGAAACTCATCTCAGCCGCTTGTACCCGCGATCTCGTTCTTTCGGTCATGAGCCAAATCTTATGACCATAGGTGAGGATCAGAACGTAGATCGATCGGTAAATCGAGAGCTTTGCCCCCCTACTCAGCTCTCTCTTCACCACGACGGTCCGATACAGCGACCGCATCACTGCAGACACTGCACCGATCCGTCTATCGATCTCACGCTCCATCCGTCCCTCACTCGTGAACAAGACCCCGAAATACTAAACTCCTCCACTTGAGGCAAGGACACTTCACCGACCTGAAGAGGGCAAAGCACCTTTTACCGTTTGAGAACCATGGCCTCGGATTTGGAGGTGCTGATTTTCATCCCGGATGCCTCACACTCGGCTGCAAACCGCCCCAGTGCACGCTGAAGGTCATTTGACGAAGCCAACAGAACCACATCGTCCACAAACAGCAGAGACGAGATTCTGTGGTTCCCAAACCAGACCCCCTCTACACCCTGGCTGCGCCTAGAAATTCTGTCCATAAAAATAATGAACAGAACCAGTGACAAAGGGCAGCCCTGGCGGAGGCCAATGTGCACTGGAAACAGGTTTGACTTTCTACCGGCAATGCGAACCAAGCTCCTGCTGCGGTCGTACAGGGACAGGATAGCCCTTAGCAAAGGGCCCCGGACCCCGTACCCCCGGAGCACTCCCCACAGGGTGCCCTGAGGGACACGGTCGAACGTCTTCTCCAGATCCACAAAACACATGTGGACTGGTTGGGCGAACTCCCATGAACCCTTGAGCACCTGATGGAGCGTGTAGAGCTGGTCCAGTGTGCTGCGACCAGGACGAAAACCACACTGCTCCTCCTGAATCCGAGGTTCGACCATCGGTCGAATTCTCCTCTCCAGTACTCTGGAATAGACCTTACCAGGGAGGCTGAGGAGTGTGATCTCCTTATAGTTGGAACACACCCTCCAGTCCCCCTTCTTAAACAGAGGGACCACCACCCCGGTCTGCCAATCCAGAGGCACTGTCCCCGATCGCCACGCGGTGTTGCAGAGGCGTGTCAGCCAAGACAGTCCCACAACATCCAGAGACTTAAGGTACTCAGGACGGATTTCATCCACCTCAGGAGCCTTGCCACCGAGGAGCTTTCTAACCACCTCGGTGACTTCTGCCTGGGTAATGGATGAGTCCGCCTCTGGGTCCCCAGTCTCTGCTTCCTCTTCGGAAGACGTGACGATGGGATTGAGGAGATCCTCGAAGTACTCCTTCCACCGCCCAGCAACATCCCCAGTCAGGGTCAACAGCTCCCCACCTGCACCGTAAACAGTGCCGGTGGAGAGCTGCCTCTGCCTCCTGAAGCGTCGGACGGTTTGCCAGAATCTCTTCGAGGCCGACCGATAGTCCTCCTCCATAGCCTCCCCGAACTCCTCCCAGACCCAAGTTTTTGCCTCTGCGACCGCACAGGCTGCGGCACGCTTGGCCTGCCGGTACCTGTCAGCTGCCTCTGGGGTACCCACCTACCAACAAAGATAAGTAGGACTCCTTCTTCAGCTTGACGGCATCCCTTACTTCCGGTGTCCACCACCGGGTTCGGGGATTGCCGCCATGACAGGCACCAGAGACCTTGCGACCACAGCTATGAGCGGCCGCATCAACAATGGAGGTGGAGAACATGGACCACTCGGACTCCATGTCTCTAACTTTCCCTGTGAATCAATAATTGGAAGAAACGATAAAGAATGTGAATTCTGATGTTGTAAATGATGATGATCAGTTTGTTTTTGATTTTGACATTGAAAGGAATGATCCAGGGAATCAGAAAAGCTATCTGGGACCTCAGAAAGCCAATTTGCAATTATAGCTTGATCTCCAAAATCAGTCTATGCAAGCGAAATTATGTTCAGTATGAGTGTTGTCATTAGTGCCACTTCGAAAATTTAATTTATGATAAGTAATTTATCCTAAACTAAATCTGTTGTTTTTTCAAACTTATGCAAAAACAAATCTTGAGGAAAAAAAATACAGTATGCGATAGTTAATAATTATGAAGAGCCTGTTCTTTCATATTTATGAATACATTTACCACATTGCAGTTGTTTTTTTAATGAGAACTCAACCTATCATTCTTTTTGAGTTCTACACATGTGGTGATACCTTATTTACACCAGGATGTTAATAAAATCAATGCTGGCTATTCTCAGAATAAAATACTTATATCCACAGTTTCAAATTGTATAAGTCAAATGGTGTCCACTTTATGGTCTTCTCAAAACATTAAAATTACTGTTCTGGATGCTCAGAATGCATCTGAGCTTATCTATAAACCGTTGGCTTCTGGGGGACTAAAGCGGCTCCCAGACCCCCGGCCTATGGGCTTCGGTCCTGCAGGCCTCGCACTTTGTTCCCCCCCAGTTTCTAGTTCTAAATTGTGCCCTTGATAACAATAGTCTTAATTCCCGGCTTCATGCGGCTTGATTCTCGGGGTGGATGTTCTCACATGGCGACCCTGAGTAAAAAAAAACAAAGGACTTTTTAGTGGGTGGAGGCAGTTTGGTAGTAATTCTTTCAAAAGAAAAAAATGTTTTGATTAAAAAATCTATTTATTGTTGCAATAAAGTAACAAAATGTATTTTGCTATATTTATTTACTTACTGACACTGATTTATTTAATTGAGCTGATTTACTGACAGATTACATAGTAAATTCCGCTGAAACAAAACAAAAATGCAAAGGATAAACGTGTAAATAATGTTCCAATACTATCAAATCGTGTGCAGAGCTGCTGTGCGATAAATAAAACTGATCATGTTCCCTCTGTTAATGATCCTCTGTGCAATAAAGTTTTGTAGAAAAAAAATCCCGGTGACCCCTGTGTGACCTTTTTTCGGGAAGTGGAGAGGCTACTCGTGGCGACGTTTCTGTTTCAGTTTTGAATTTGTTAGCAGTTTATTTCTTCTTAAGATTCTGAATAAAACAAAGAACAACAATAAAGATTTCAGCAACGTTACGCCGACCTACAAAAAGGTGAGTTTTCAGCTCGATGGTTAGCTGATGTGCAGAATCGACGTGGTTTTCTGTTTTGTTTTTTAATGTACAAGTTAAACACGGCTGTGGCGTCCTGTTCAAACATTTTTCATTTCTTTTCGCAGCGCCTGTGTTTTTAAGTTTTAGACTGTTTTAACTCATATATTGTTACTATGACCAAGTTGATTGTTTGTATGTAAATTGCTTGTATTTTATTTATTTTAACGTTCTCTTGATGTTGTTAACTTGTTTATTATGACGTTTGCTGCTGTCTTTCTTGGCCAGGTCACCCTTGTAAAAGAGGTTTCGATCTCAATGGGCTTTTTATCTGGTTAAATAAAGGTTATAATTTGTAGCTCCACTGGTGCGTTACTTATAATTCTGGCAGGTGATGTTAGGTTTTTTTCTCTCCCAGTTCATCTTCAGAATGAGCCTTGTCAGGGGCTCATGGGTCATAGTCCAGTTACAGTTGTCTTTGCAATAATAGTCGTGTGTCTAAAGCCCAAGATTTCTTAAAGGCCTGGTCACATGGCATTTAACTAAGGGCAACAAAACCCAAAATGAAACAAGGAATCTGGACTTTAGTTGGCATAATTTAACCTTCGCGCAGTTTCATTCCTGCAGCTGGCGCTTCGTCAGGATTTTTAAACTATCAAAAAATGTGAACAAATGCCTCAGAAAACCTCAATTCGTCCGTATTTCGTTTTGCTGTCATTCTTGACGGTTTCTTATTCTTTGCTTAGTTTTTGTAACGTTAGCATTTAATTAGACTTCGTTTGACCAGCTGAACATTTGCATACAGTGCAGAAGCAGGTTTGTGTGCGCTGCTGTGGAGGAGAGATGCAGCTGCTTCCTGCGCGATGGTGCTGGTGTGTGGTGTGGGACTTCTGCTGATGCGTGTGATGGGGCGAGTGCGGCTGCTGCTCATGTTGTGGTGCTGGCCAGCATGACAGCATTATTTCTCTCTCTCTCTCCCCATCCCCCCTTCTTTCTTTTCTTCTCCCTCTGTCTCGCTCTCAATGCTGAAACAAGAATCTTTAAGTTTGCTTGTGAGATTAAATGGCAATATTTTCTACGTTTTTGGGGGGGGGGGGGGGGGACAGAAGGACTCTGAACTTTATGATCTGATGTTTCCAGCCCTGACAAGGAAGCAGTGTGTCCTGCTGTACATGATCTGGAGACGTGAGTGCCATTTGCTTTACCATTTTGAGAACGGAGCGCATTTCTGCAATGAAGGAAAAAAAAAAAAGAAAATTGGTGTGTTTGGAATGTGTATTATTTTGGTGGAGTATTTAGCGTGTGTGGTGTGTGTGTGTTGTTTTTTTTTTTTGTTTTTTTTTAATTGGTGTAAGACGGAGCGTGCAGCACATCGTCAGAGTCTGAACTAGACAGTGAGGATTCTGATGATGGAGATGATCCCTCTTTTGTTCTGGACGAGCAACCAGAGCAGGCGGATCCACCAACATGCGCACAGATCTCCACAGTGGGTCGGATAGTGCACTTCTCTTTGCAGCTTCTCCAGGATTCAGGGGCTACGGAGCTCTGTTCCAGTACCGAGTCCTGGAATGCAGAGCAGGATGCAGACACACAGTGCTCCAGCAGTGGCTCTAGGCGCATTTTGTTTAAAGCATTGAGATCAACATATAGCTTCGGTTTTGTTTTGTTCCGTTTGCGCTCTTGATTCGTAGGCTATTCAGTGATGGGGAAAAGTAGAAAGCTCATTCGTCCACCTTTTCTCGACAATTTGTGACTTTTTTACATTTTCTCCTTCGTTCAGGAATTGTCGTATTCTAGAAGCACCGCAAAGCAAGACAGCACCGCGCAAGGTTGCAAATCCGTTCTACCGAGAGGAAGCTCTGTCATGAGAGAGAGAGAGGGAGACACAGAGAGTGAGAGAGAGACAGTATGTTTCCCATGTCAATGAAGCTACATTGAAATTGAATTGAGAGACAAAGTACATCTTACTGTTTATTTTTTTGCTCTATATAACACTTGCTTTGACAATGTAAACATATTTACCGTGTCAATAAAGCTCCACTGAAATGAGAGAGAGAGACGTGAACCTAAAACAGGAGATTAAACTGCTGTCACTTTTTCTCTGTATACTTTTTTTTTCTTTTCTTTTTTTTTCAAACGACCTTTTTCCAAGGCCATTTCTCATCGATCAAGATTTGATTGATTTGGATATTTTTCACAGGGGTGCCCCAAAATTTGTGGACCAGTACATGTACCATTTTGAGGAAGGAGCACATTTCCAAAATGCCACAAGAAACCACCAAAAAATAAATAAAAGTACTTATTCTTCCACCAAAACATCAAATCTAGGCTTGCATCTTGTATGTACCTTCTGGCAAATTGTAGCTGAACTTTCAGGTGTCCTTTTTAAGAAAGTCATCCTCTATACCACTTCATCATGATGCTATATAGGGATACAAAATATCCTACATAAAAACCAACAATAATGATATCTGGCGTCAGAATAGTGTCGGCAGATATCCAAATTCAAGTATCGAGATCGGAAGTGAAAAAATGTGAATCGTGCATCTGTAGCTGCAAACCACAGGGTGCTGGACTGACCACAGGATGCCATGGCTGAAGCTGATATAGCACACTGCAGTCTGCCTTTGGAATATACGCTACCAGGCGGACTGGCCCACTGACGGAGGCTGGCCCTGCACCTCAGGGTGCTGGGTGACCCCCTGCTGTGGTGCAATTGCTTGTGTGGTCATCTCAATAATGGACTTTGTTTTGGATGTTCCTCTGTTTTCTGTTTCCTGCTTCTTCAGCTTTGTAACACATTTGTAAAAACCTTGTAACTGTTAGAATGGCTTAAGCAGTGGGTCACCCCTCTTGAGTCTGGTCTGCTTGAGGTTTCTTCTTCATAGTACTATACTATGTCAGTAGAGGGTTAAAGAAGTGGAGCTCGTTGAGGGACAAATTAGTCCAGAAAAAGCCACTGTTTCTGTGGTAAGACACCCACCAATGCAACAGAGAACTTTAAAAGGGTCATGCACACGTCGATGTCATTGTATTGCTGCAGAGTTACAGAGTTGTAGAAACATAAATCAGGCTTTAGTATTTTAAGGTACCACTCCACAGTGGACTTGGAAAAAAAATTGACTCAACTAAATGTAATCCTTAATGCACATCATGCATCGGCATTTATTTAAAGGCACGGTCACACAGTATACGATGATTCCTGAACGAAGGGAAGAAAGTAAAAAAAGTCACAAATCCTT
The DNA here is from genome assembly GCF_902500255.1 of Thalassophryne amazonica. Classification (NCBI taxonomy): domain Eukaryota; kingdom Metazoa; phylum Chordata; class Actinopteri; order Batrachoidiformes; family Batrachoididae; genus Thalassophryne; species Thalassophryne amazonica. The sequence continues at coordinate 31,187,140 of NC_047108.1, read as the reverse complement.
GAGAAAAGGTGGACGAATGAGCTTTATCATCGAATAGCCTGCGAATCAAGAGCACAAAAGGGACAAAAGAGGAACAAAATGAAACCGAAGCTAACGTTGACCTCGATGCTTTAAATAAAACGCACCTGGAGCCACTGCTGGAGCAGTGTGTGTCTGCATCTCTACATTCCAAGACTCTGCGCTGGGACGGAGCTCAGCTGCAAATACAAGGGTGTGGTTCCTCATCCAGAACAAAAGACTGATCATCTCCTTCATCAGTCCTCACTGTCTGGTTCGAACTCTGACAACACGCTGTGTGCGCCGTCTTGCCTTAGTTTAAAAAACAAAAAAACTGAAGCAGTTGCTCAACATTCATAAGATGCCTCATTTTTACACAAAAAACACCATCACATTAACCATACACGCTAAGTACTCCACCAAAATAATACACACTGCAAACACGCCAAATATTTCTCAAATCTGTCAAATACCAAAACTCTAATCGCTATCTGTACACCCGAAATGTGTGTACGAGAGAGAGAGCTCTCTCTCTCTCGCTTTGCCTTTTTTTTTTTTTTCAAAACCCTGCTGTTTCTGATCACCTCGCACAGGCGCTGTGTACATGGATCAGACACACGCACGCGCTTCACCTTCTCTCCAGCTGATCACACTGGGTTAAATGAGGCTGATCGCGCTCCTGCAAAGCCCCACTGCTGCAAACAAATACACAGCCATCAAAGATCGTGTCAGCTGTCAGCATCTCCACAGAAACAAATGAGGATGATGGCACTCCTGTGAAGCCCCCCCCCCCCCCCCCCCCCCGGCTACAAACAAGTACGCTGTGATGAAGGACCACTTCCTCAAAACTTTTGAACTGTCAGACACTTGAAAGGGTCAGCAGGCTCTTCTCTCTACATGGGCTGGAGGACAGTAAGCCAGTCAGAGTTCATGGACAGAATGCTGCAACTCTGGCCGGACTTTTTCAGCAGCAACTCTCTCCTCATGTGTGCGCAGCGCTGGAAGAACACCACGATCACAGACTGCCATGCGCTAATGGAGAGGCCGGCAAGACCACGGCAGCACTCACCACATCACATGCAGCGGCAGAAGCCCCACATCACACACCAGCTCCTCCACAAAAGCACTCACAAACCGGCTTATGTGCTGTGTGAAAACATTCAGCTGGTTGAACGAAGTCAAACCAAATGCTGATGTTGCAAAAACTAAGCAAACGATAAAAAAAAAAAACGCCAAGAACTACAGCAAAACAACATATGGATGAATTGAGGTTTTCGGCGGCATTCGTTCAAATTTTTCAACAGCTTAAAAATCCTGATGAAGCGCCAGCTGCAGATTTCTTGTTTTGTTTGGGCTTCGTTGCCCTTCATTAAGTGCCCGGTCACACGGCACATTTTTTTTTTTTTTTTTTTTTTTTTTTTTTTTTTTTCTTTTCCAGACGAAGTTTTGACTTGGTCATGAAATGAGACAGGCTCCTATTCCAGGTCAGGCATTTAATCTAGGAAATAATTAAGCCTAATTGGTGCTGTGGGTTCCCTGTAGATTGTCAGCACCTCCTGACTGTAACTAATCTGTGATATATACGTATAACAGATTTTGTCGATTTTATAATTCAAATGGTTTTGATTTTAACGAACAAAATTCACTGGTCCAATTGAATCATTATATGCAAGTTTTACTGTATAACTACTGTTTCTGAGAACTACTTCACATCTGTGTTTCATGGAGTCGACCAACATCTGGCACCTGTGTACAGGTATTCCAACCCAAGACCATTGGACTACATTTCACAATAAGCCAGTTCAGCATCTCAGCATCTCCTGTGCATACAGGGGCGGGTCAAAATGCACCACTTCCTAAATCACACGATAAGCGCTAACAACAGTATAAATATTAACAATTTTGAGTGCTGGAAAATCAATGTTTTGAAAGAATTTTGCAAAACATGGGGCTACCAATTAGGTGTGTAGCAGAATAAATAACTTGGCCTATTTTATACACAAGTAGAAATTGAGCCAGGTGAAAGACAGAGTGACAGTTAAAACCAGTTGATGGTAAGTATGTCCTCAGAATATGCAACTGCTATTGTGTTTCTGTATTCTCAAAAAGCGATGGACTATAAGCATTTCCGGAGGACAGTTTTTGACAGGCGGAGTGTTACACCCCAATATTAAAGACATTTGAGTGATTTAGGTACATATCCTTTTGTGGCATCACAGATAGCGATGACCTCTTTCAAACAGAAAATTGTTATTCACGTCACACTGATGCTTGAGTATGAAATGCACTCTTATTTCCAGAGAGGACATTTTTGACAGACAAGACATTTTAGTTTTGAATGCCTGTTTCCCCATGGGGCAATGATCCTGGGAGTTAGTTTGTTATACAGTAGGCTTTGATAGGGAAATTAGTCCATTCAGTGGTTACCTACTTAATAAATAATACTTCTGGCATCCTGTCCTGGGTGTACCCCACCTCATGCTCTGACTGCTGGGATAGGCTCCAGCCCCCCGCATTCCTTAATTGGACTAAGCGGTTGAAGATGTGTGTGTGTAAGTGAGTTCTGGCAGCCCGTCAAAATCAGACATCATGGAAATGACAGATATTTTGGTAAAAACTGGTATAATTAGAGTTCTGCTGGTAAACAAATGGGGATATCAAACCAAATGACCATTGCTGCTGATAGACCAGTAGTAGTTATCCATATATGGGGAAACTAAAGCCCCCATCACACGGAGCAAGAATGTGCAGGAATCAGGACGAAACGGTAAATATTATCAAAATCGGACACAGTCGGGAGGAAAACGCGTGGTCAGCCGTGTCAGAACGCATCCAGATTACCTTGTTCACACCTGCACAATGGCATCCAAAGCGTATGTGGACAACAGGTAGATGACACAGACTGCTGTCAGACAGCCATATAAGGCGCTGAAGACTGCCTGCTGTAGGATAAATAGATTGACAGTTTTGTGGTAGGACATATTTTACTTGTTTAAATACCATAATGGCACA